>NC_134090.1:131337249-131996449 GCF_000715075.1 Nicotiana tabacum
TGACCAACTGTATCAAAAACTAAAGGCCGCTAGTTATGTTACTCCCATCCCTGCTGTTGTTATGGAAAATTACTCCCAATGGATCAACCCCAACAATACATGTGCATATCATTCAGGTATGAAGGGTCATACCATTGATGGGTTTCGCACATTGAAAGAAAATATTCAGACCCTGATCGACACTAAGGTCATACATGGCAAGGAAGCTGCACCAATTGTTCGTAACAATCCTCTCTCGAATCACAAAGGTAAGGGAGTAAATGTGATATAAACTGATGAATAATGGGATCAGGAAGGATCCATCGAACTCATTCGAGAGGGAGACATTCCTAAAACATCTCCAGTCACCCTCACGCCAGTTGTGGTACAAACCCAGGCACCATTTAAAGTTGAGGTATCTACACCCTTCACTGTGATGGTAGCTCCCACACCATCTTACAAGTCTGATGCCATCCCATGTGACTATGTTGTTGAAGCAAGGAGAAAGCAAAAAGCAAAAAAGGAGGAAACAAGTGCGGCACAATGTATGACTAGAACTGGCACAATTTACACACCTGAGAACCTAGGAGGAACATGCAAGGAAGCTGCATCTAAGCCGCTTGTTGTTGAGACTGACACTGCAGATCTTTGGAGAAAGGTACAATGAGAGAGTACTCTGTTGTTGTAGACAACACCAAAAATCTCGCTCAAATATCCATCTTGTCACTACTGCAAAACTCGTATGCGCACATGAATGCTTTGATGAAGCCACAAAATCACTTTTCATGAAGATGAATTACCACCAGAAGGACTGAGTCATAAAAGGGCGCTACACATCACGATGCAATTTGAGGATAAGTTCATCGCCAGGGTCTTGATAGATAGAGGTTCAAGTCTCAACATATGTCCATTGACTACTCTGAAGAGACTGGGTAAAGATCTACACGAAATACGGATGGGAAGCATGAATGTGAAGGCGTTTGATGGATCTCAGAGAACCACTATTAGAGAAATCAACCTCAGTCTACAGATGGGCCCAACTTGGTTTGATGTGGAGTTCCAAGTGCTAGATATATCTGCTACTTACAACCTCTTATAGGGGAAACCATGGATACATGTCGTCGGTGCAGTGGCTTCAACCCTGCATCAGGCAGTGAAGTTTGAGTGGAATCATTAGGAGGTGATCATTAATGGAGATGGAAGTAACCCCATATACACCAATCAGACCGTTCCACAATATCAAAAATAGAAAGAAGCTAGGTGGAGAAATATACCATCACATTGAATGAGTCAGTGAAATTGAAAGGACCGATGGTGGATCAACAAGATAGAAAGCATAGTGCTATGGACGGGGTATGAACCCAGCAAGGATCTTGGCGAAAAGCTTAAGGGGATTACCAAATTCGGACAACCATAGAATCATGGCACGACTTTTGGACTCGGATATTAATACACATGGTAGGAATACTAGGATTGGTCACCATCATGGCGTGCTCCTTACTATCCATTGGAACAACCGCTACCACATCTACACCAGACATTTCATCAAGCTAACATGATATGGTGATATGAGAAAGATAAGGTTTTAGCTCGCATGAGGAAGCTATTTCTAGATGAAGAAGACATGGACTACAGTGCAATAGTTGGGGATGAGGAGGAAGACCTTACTATTCAGACCATGGAGAAAAGAGTTGTTCTCAAGAACTGGAGCGCTGCACCATCCCAGGCATGGCGAGTTCCTAGGTAGCCTGGCAAATTAGCATGAATTATATTAAAATAATTTTGAGCATTTGAGACATTTTTAGCATTTTTTATTAAATAATTGCTCGAGCCATCGAGCTGCACTTGTTGACGTTTTTAAAAATTTATTAGTGCATTACTGCTTTTCGTATTTATTATTAATTTTTTACATTTTTTCAGCATTACTATTACCTATCCCGATAAACCTATGACTGTGACATGTAATGTGCCAACGCAACATAAGGATAGTGATTCAGAGGATCTGGAAGACGATATAATACCTGAGGAAATCATCAGAGAATTAGAAAACTTTGAAAACAAACCTAAGTGTAATTTGGAGGAAACTGAGGCTGTTAACTTAGGGGATTCCGAAATGGTCAAGGAAACACGAATAAGCATTCATCTATCATCGTCAGAGAAGGAAGAGTACATCGGATTCCTAAAAGAGTATGAATATATATTTGCGTGGTCCTACGATGATATGATTGGTTTGAGCACATCCATAGTGGTTCACAACTATCCACTAATCCAATGTGTCCACTGATAAAGCAGAAGGTCAGAAAGTTCAAGCTGGATATGAGTTTGAAGATGTCACGACCCAGATTTCCCACCCTCGGAGGTCATGATGGTGCTTACTTGTGAAAGCTAGTCAAGCCAACTATTAATGTTCTACATGTTTAACATTCAACCCAACAGACATAAGCCAACACTAAAGTTAAATACATTATAAGTGAGGGAGAGTTATAACATAATTAAATAAACCAATACAAGTCTACCCATGAATCTGGTGTCACAATAACACGAACATCTATGATTTTTACTATAACTATTGGTCTCGAAAGAAAGATAAAATTGTTCTCAAAATGAAAGAGACAACAGAAAAACTAAAGCAGAGAAGGGGGATTTTAGGCTCTGCGGAGGCCAGCAGATCTACCTTGGTCTCCCTAAACTGAAGGCAGCTACGTCAGCTACTCATCGGGTCCAGTACCGAAATCTGCACAAAAGAGTGCAGAGTATAGTATCAGTACAACCGACCCCATGTATTGAGTAAGTGTCGAGCCTAACCTCGGCGAAGTAGTGACGAGGCTAGGACACGACAATCATATATTCTTGTGCAGTTAAATCATGTACAAACAGAAACATAGTAACAGAATTCAACAGAATAAAGTGGGAAGGGGACATGCCGCGGAGGAACAACAGATTCTAACCATAAGCCAGTAAAGAAGCATTAATAAGGAGCATAATGAACATCATATCTAAACCAGCAAAAGTAATGTAACAGTAACCCGTGCACGACATCACCCTTCGTGCTTTTACTCTTGTCCTCACCATATGAAACATCATAAATGGCTCGACATCACCCTTCGTGCATTACCTCACATAATCATGGAACGACATCACCCTTATTGCATTATACCTCACAATATCGGAAAGGCATCACCCTTCGTGCATTAACACTCATAATATCGTGCACGGCATCACCCTTCGTGCTTTACACTCTCTCACAATAACATGCACGACATTATTCTTCGTGCTTTACACTCTTCCTCACCTAAAAAATAGAAAACAATATGTCCCGGCAAGGGAATCAACAATATCAACAATAACATCCCGGCAAGGGAATCAACAATATCAACAAAACATCCCGGCAAGGGATTTAGCTATAACTAATCTCGTTTTCAAAAATTACTTTACAAAAATGAAACTCAACTTGTGCCAATTCTCAATAATAATCAATTACCAAGAAACTATCATAAGCTTTGTTCAACATTAATAATCATCAATTTGAGCATGATCGATACAAAATAGAGTCACAACAACCATGGTATAAGACTCACGAGCATGCTTGACACCAACGTATAGATACTCGTCACCACACATATACCTCGTACTCGGTACAATCACATAGCCAATTGACCACACCTCATGTTCCCTCAAACTAAGATAAGGCCAAACACTTACCTTGATTCCACGGACAAATTAAGCCTCAACTACCACTTTACCCCTCGGTTCCACTTCTAATTCCCTTGCATCTAGTCACAATGTAATTAATAATGTTAATATATGCAAAATAAACTAATTCTAATGCATTAAAATAGGTTCCCATTGTTTTCCCCAAAAAGTCAAATATTGACCCCGGGCCCGCTTGGTCAAAACCCGAAGTTCGAATGAAAACCCGATCACCCATTCACCCATGATCTCAAATATGTAAATTGTTTTAAAATCAGACCTCAAATCGAGGTCCAAATCCGCAAAATTTGAAAATACTAACTTCTATCCAAAAACACCCAATGTCCCATGGAAACCCCTTGATTTTGAAATGAAATCATGTAAAAAGATGTTATAGATTGATGAAAGTAGGTTAGAAATTACTTACTAATGATTTGAAGAAGAATCTTTCTTTGGAAAATCACCCAAGAAAGTTTAGGGTTTGAAAGAGTTTGAAAAATGGATGAAATCCCATCAAAAATCTCATTTAGCAGGTCTCAGATGTCGCAATTGCGATCAGGGTTCGCAATTGGAATCCAGTCATCTTCGCGATTGCAAAGGAAAACATCGCATTTGCGACGGGTAGGCTTCACAATTCCCAACATGTGATCGCTTTTGCGAAGAGGGGCTTCCCAGGCTTGGTTCGCATTTGTGACACTGGGGTCGCATTTCCCAAACCTGAGCACCTCGCATTTGCTAGGCCTGATCTCGCATTTGCGAGATCAGAGGCCTGTTACACAACTGCAACATACCAGCAATTTTTCTGAGTCCAAATTCTCTCCGTGACCTATCCAAAACTCACCCAAGTCCTCGGCGCTCCAAACTAATCATGCACGCAAGTCTAAAAACATCATATGGACTTGCTCATGCGATCAAACCATTAAAATAACATCAACAACTATGAATTAAACCTCAAATTCATGAAATCACTCAAGAAATATTGAAATTTCTATTTTCTCAACTATAGGTCTGTTTTTATACCAAACCACTTCCAATTCTTACCACATTTCACAGATTCAACTTAATTATTATTTTAAACATGTACCGGGCTCCAAAACTAAGATACAGGCCCGATACCATCAAGAAAATGCATCAATTCACCTCTAAAAGCCTTTATATTTTCCAGCAAACAATTTTCTTTAAAAAAAAGTTTCTCAAGCTTGCGACCTTAGAATTCCATTCCGAGCATACGCCCAAGTCCCATATTTTTCTGCGAACCCTACGGGACCGTCCGATCCTGGGTCCGGGTCCGTTTACCAGGAATGTTGACCAAGGTCAACTTTAACTAATTTTAAAGACCAAATTCATTATTTTTCTAAAATTTCACATAAAAGCTTTCCGGAAATGTGCCCGTACTGCGCACGCAAATCGAGGTGGGACAAAAAGAGGTTTTTAAGGCCTCGGAACACAGTTTTGACTTCTAAAACAAGAGATAACCTTTAGGGTGATCACAAAAGATAAAAGAGGAGGTCACCAAACAAATCAAAGCCAAGGTTCTCTGATTGGTCGAATACCCGACTTGGTTGGCCAACATTGTGCTAGTTCCGAAGAATGATGGGAAAGTTAGAGTATGTGTCGATTACCAATATCTAAACAGAGCGAGCCTAAAGATGATTTCCCGATGCCCAACACACACATATTGATTGACAGCTTATCCAAGCATGAGCTCCAATCCTTTGTGGATTGCTTAGCAGGATACCATCAGATCTAGATGGATGAAGAGGATGTCGAAAAGACAGCCTTCATCACACCATGGGGGATATACTGTTACAATGATGTCGTTGGTCTGAAGAATGCTGGAGCCACCTACGTGAGAGCCATGACAACCGTCTTCCACAACATGATACACAAGGAAATAGAGGTGTACGTGGATGACGTTATCATCAAATCTAAAAGAAGTTTGGATCACATAGCACACTTGAAGAAAATTTTTGACCGGCTTCGAAAATACAATTTGAAGTTGAATACTTTAAAATGTGCCTTCGGAGGCCTTGCTGGAAAGTTAGGATTCGTCGTCAGTCGCCGAGGGATTGACTTAGACCCATCAAAAGTCAAAGCTATACAAGACTTGCCACCTCAAAGAATAAGAAACATGTGATGAGTTTTTTAGGGCGCCTCAATTACATTCGCCACTTCATAGCACAATCAACCATGATATGTGAGACAATCTTCAGAATGCTGAGAAAAGATGCTGTAACAAACTGGACTAAAGAATGTCAGAAAGCCTTCGACAAAATCAAGGAGTATATATCAAAATTGCCCGTTCTGGTCCCACCAGAATCGGGAAGACCTCTGTTGCTTTATTTGTCCATATTAGATGGCGCTTTTGGTTGCACTTTGTGACAACATAATGTAACTAGAAGAAAGGAGCATGCGATATATTATTTGAGCAAAAACTTCACGCCTTATGAAGCATGATACTCTTTGCTCTGAACGCACCTACTATGCTTTAACATGGATAGCTCAGAAGCTGAGGCATTATTTCTGTGCATACACTTCATATCTCATGTCAAGGATGGATCCGCAAAAATACCTCTTTCAGAAACCCATGCCTACGAGTAAGTTAGCAAAGTGGCAAATATTGTTGAGTGAGTTCGACATCGGCTATGTAACTCAGAAGGTCGTCAAAGGGCAAGCATTGGCAGATCATTTGGAAGAAAGTCCCATAGATGAAGAATACGAACCATTGAAAATGTATTTTCCCGATGATGAGGTGTCATTTGGAGGAGAAGATTTCACCGAGGCATATAATGGTTGGAGGATGTTCTTCGATGGAGCAACAAACTTCAAAGGAGTAGGTATCGGAGTTGTCTTAGTATCAGAAACCGGCTAACACTATCTGGTATCTGAAAAACTCAGGTTTCCATACACCAAAAATATGGTGGAGTATGAGGCCTGCATCTTGGGACTCAGGTTGTCCATTGACATGAAAGTTCAGGAACTGCTGGTAATCAAAGATGCAAATCATTTGGTGCACCAGGTTCTAGGGGAATGGGCTATGAAGAACACCAAAATATTGCCATATTTGCATTATGTACAAGAGCTGATTAAGAGGTTCACAAAGATACAAATTAAACATGTTTCGAGGATCCAGAATGAGTTTGAAGATGCGTTGACCACTTTGTCTTCCATAATACAACATCCAGATAATAATTTCATCTTTCCTATCCCAATAGGAATGCATAAGCAGCCAACTTATTATGCACATGTTGAAGAAGAGATTGACGAAAATTTGTGGTTCCACGATATCAAGGAATACTTGGCAAAGAGAGAATATCCAGAGCATGCTACCCATACTCAGAAGCACACGCTTTGAAGATTAGCCAACCATTTCTTTCAAAGTGGAGGAATTTTGTATAGAAGGATTCCTGACCTAGGATTGCTATTGTGTGTCGATGCCAAGAAGGCATCTAGATTGCTCGAGGAAATACATGCTGGAACCTGCATACAGCACATGAATGGTTTCATTTTAGCCAAGAAGATACTAAGAGCAAGGTATTTTTGGATGACTATTGAAATAGACAGCATCAAGTATGTTAAGAAATGTCAGCAATGCACATACATGCTGACATGATACGAGTACTACCCAATGAACTCAATACAACAAGTTCACCCTGGCTTTTCTCCGCTTGGGGTATTGATGTCATCGGTCCAATCAAACCCGCTGCTTCAAACAGGCATAGGTTTATTCTGGTGGCCATATACTACTTCACAAAATGGGTTGAAGCTACATCTTATAAAGCTGTAACTAAGAAGGTTGTAGCGAATTTTGTTCGGGACCACATTTTTTGTCGATTTGGAGTACCAGAGTCAATCATCACTGACAATGCCGCCAATCTCAATAGTGATTTAATGAAAGCCATGTTTTAAACATTCAAATCAAGCATAGGGACTCCACAGCATACAGGTCGCAAATGAACGGAGCCGTAGAAGCCGCCAACGAGAACATGAAGAAGATATTGAGGAAAATGTTGGACAATTACAAACAATGGCACAAGAAGCCGCAATTTTCTTTACATGGATATCGTACCACAGTTCGCACATTAACTAGGGCAACTCCCTACCTACTAGTTTATAGTACTGAAGGCGTTATTCCCGCCGAAGTGGTAATTCCTTCTTTATGAATCATACAAGAAGCTGAGTTCAGCGATGCAGAATGGGTACGAATCCGGTATGAACAACTAGCTCTCATTGATGGAATAAGAATGAATGTGGTATGTCACAGTCAAATCTACCAGAACATAATGGCAAGAGCTTTGAACAAAAAGGTCAGGTCAAGGCAATTCGCACCAGGGCAATTAGTGCTAAAGTGACTCTTCCCGCACCAGGATGAAGCCAAGGGAAAGTTCTCACCCATCTGGTAGGGCCCTTCCATAGTTCATCGGGTATTGACAGGGGGAGCACTTATACTTTCAGAAATTGATGGATAAATTTGTCCGAAACCTATCAATTCAGACATAGTCAAGAGATACTATGTTTAAGATTGTTTGCATTTTTCTATTTGATGTATCTGAACTACGCTTGACCTGATTCCCATTTAAGAGGAGATATATAGGCAGCCCAGTGGATTCGGTCACATCATAATAAATCTTCATTTCCCTATGGTCAGAAACTGGGGCAAGATCTCGAGTTTACCCGATTTCATCACGTTTGGAACATCCAAGGAATGTGTTGCCAGAAGTATGCATTTAAACTGGGGTAGAATTTTAAGGGAAGAATTTTGAGGAGGACCCTCAAATTCTGAAGCAAGGAGGTTGTGATCTCAAAATGCGTCACAGTCATCAGTTCATCTAAATTATTTGATCTCATTATCACATATTTCAAGCAACTACATTTCTTATAATAATAATTTGTCAAATACATGCATGCTTTTTGAATTTTCTTTTCTGTGGCAGCCAGACGTTACATAAGGTAACTCAAGCAGGGCCTCAAGACAAAAGGCAAAGCAAGGAAATTGAGAGCACGAATCAACCGTCTATAACATCCCGTAATTTAATATTAGGATAAGTCGTAGTAATCCATATGACCTTGAAGGGATTAAGACAATTCATGAGGTTATAACGGATTTGTGACTATGTTATTATAAGATACCGTAAGTTTAACAACATTGATATTGCTATATACATTTGATATGGTATTTTGAGAGGAATATTTTTGTAAAATAGTTTGAAAAAAATATATGATTGTATATAGTTATTAATATTACTACTTTAGAATATGCTTTAAATTATACACATAATATGAGAAAGTTTATGAGATTTTCTTTATTGAAAAGATAGAAATTATTTTCTCACAAGAAAAGAAGGTTATCTTTTTACCATTTAAAGAATTAAGCGTACGAAAATTTATAGTCTTTATATGAGATTAGGAAATATTATGTACTACTTGTTCATACGCCTCTTTTCTACATATGTTCTCAAGATATGCTTTAATTATTTGGTTACTATAAACACTAGTCTTTCCTGTAGGAGATGATAAAGAAGACCCCCTATTTATTTTCTTTTACATGAAAATTCCATAATTGGCATTTGAGTAGTACGTTGGCTTCTTTAATATAGTTCACATCTTATTATGGGCCTATTTTAAGCTATAAACTAAAGGCAAAAGTTTCTTTTATTAAAATCATATTTTCATCCTTTATTAGTTATTTCAATTTCCAAACACTTAAGGAGTTTTATGGTCAATCTCATAATTAGTTTTTGTTGGTTTTTATTATGTGATAGGCTATTGTCCAGTAGACTAATATTTCGCTTTTATTTAAATTTTTTGAGTATACTATATATTCGATAACTATTATTATTACTCTAGTTGAATCTTGGTATAATTTTTATCCATTTCTCTTAGTTTCTATGCATATAGATATTTAGTTTATTTAACATGGATGTTATAAATAATAATGTATGTATTTAATTTATATGGTACCACATGACCATGATAGTAAGTTATATAATGTGTATTAAAAGTGAGTAGTATTTTAAGTAAGTCGAGATAATTCTTAATTATGTGAATAATCGGGTAATTATTGATTTCAGTGGGAGATTAGCAATTAATTAAAAAGTTGGTAGCTAATTGTCACGACCCAAAATCTGACCCGGTCGTGATGGCACCTATCGTGGAACTACGCCAGCCACTTATTCCAATTTTTCATTTTTACCCAATTTATTTACTTAGAAAAACATCAATTATTTAAAAAAAATCCAATAATAAAAGATAGAAGTATCAAAACAGCGGAAAGAAGTGCAACCCCGACATTGGGCGTCACTAGTCATGAGCAAACTAATACAACTGTCTGAGATACAAATCTAGAATATTCTGAATACATCCAATAAGTAAAGCTAGAGGAGGACAGGGAAGGAGAAGTCGGGACTGCGGTTGCCAAGCAGCTACCTCGCAATCTCCAGTGGAAGTCCACACAAAGAAGATCAGCAATCGCTACCGTGACCAAATACACCCGGATCTGCATATAAGGTGCATGGGTAACGTAAGTACACCAACTCAGTAAGTAGCAAGTCCAACCTGTGGACTGACATGTAGTGACGGACAAAACCTCAATAGGCAAATAACAATTAACAGAACAGAAATATAGACATGCTTACAATTCAAGAAAACTCAATAGTAATAGATGCAACTGATCAGTAAAAAGAGTTCAAAACTCAAAGATTTCATATATGTACCAATGCACACTAGCATGATGAATGTTCCACAACCTCCACTCACAAGTTCTCAACCAATCGGTATTGTATATGGCCATCCATCCTAGGGAAGGTCCATCCCGGAATATATATCACTGACCGCAATCATTCAGTACCGAGAACACAGGCGGATCAAGACTCTCGGGGAAGATCCATCTCCCGATAGTACTTCGGACAAGATCCATGTCCAGGGATGATTCATCCCTCAATATAATCATCTACTGCGCTCACTGGGGTGTAAAGACTCTGGAGGGGCTTCTCTAAGCCCAAGCGTTATATTAATGCCAGCGAAAGCATGATCAATATCTTTGTTGCGGTGTACAGCCCGATCCCATACTGTCAATTAATATTCGGCTCTCGGCCTCACTCAGTCAATACTCTCCAGTCTCACACACATGGGCAAAAATGTCATAATACAAGCCCGATCAATGAAATTATATGTCAAATAGCAATAATCGAGACAGAGGCATGATATAATATGCATGAATAGGACTGAGTATAGAATATACATGAATCTACTGACATGATAGCAAGAAACTACCTATCGGGTCTCAACTGTGTTGGCGTGAAGCCTTAACATGATAATTAACATGATTTGCAGCTTATCAACTTGATCACATGATTACAACAAAGATATCAACATAAAAGAGTAGCTAAGCGGTGCCATAGAATGATCCAGGCCGCATTTCTCACGGTGCACGCCCACACGCCCATCACTTGGCATTGCGTCACCTCAATAGTAACCATGGAACACATCGTTCGGTGTCTCGAACCCGCAGAACCAATGTTGGAAGCGTTACTTACCTCAAGCCAAGCCAAAACTCTAGCCCGCGATGCCTTTCCTCTGTAATCAGCCTCCGAATTCCTCGAATCTAACCAAAATCAGTTCATAACCATCAATATACGCTAAAGGAGTGAAACCAATACCAAATTATCCAAATTACAACACAAAATCCAAAATTGACTAAACCCGACACTCGAGCCCACCTCTCGGAATTCGACAAATTTTACATCAATAGTATCCTTATTCCGCCACGAGTTCATTCACACCAAAAGTACCAAAATCGGACCTCAAATGGTCCCTCAAATCACCACTGATTTTCCCTTAAATTTCATGCTAATAACAATAAAAATTACCATAATAAATATCTTAGTAACCAAGGGCCTTACCTCAATGAATCCCTCTGAAAATCTCCCTTGAAATGGCCCCCAAAAGCTTCACCCCGAATGAAATATTGAGAAAATGGCCAAAAATCGTGAAGGGTGAAATATATACCTTCTAACCTAGGGATTCCGCACCTACGGTCATTTCCTGCTTCTGTAGTCCCGCCTCTACGGTCTAACCCACCGCACCTACGATTTTCAATTAAAGGCCTGGGACCGCACCTGCAGTCACTCTCTCGCACTTGCGCCATCACAGATGCGTCCAGACATCTGCTTCAACGGCTCTGCCTGACTCACCTCTTGACCGATTCCGCAGCTTGCTTCCGCATCTGTGGGAGTCACACCTGCGGCCTCCCAACTGCAGATGCGGTTATGATAGCAACCATAAAACTTCAGCTGCAAACTCCCAATTCCTAACTTTCCCACAACCATCCAAAATCACCGTGAGACCCCAGGACCTCAACCAAAAGCACAAACAAGTCACATACCACTATCCAAACTTATACCAACCTTCAAAACACCTCAAACAACATCAAATCAACCGAATCACATTGGATTCAAGCCTAAGGTTCCAAAAAATTTCCGAATTCTGCTTTTGATCAAACCACATCCTAATGACCTAAAATTTTACACACACATCCCAAATGACACAACGGACCTTCTTCAACTCCCGGAATTCCATTCCGACCCCTATATCAAAATCTCACCTATCAACCGGAAAAACGCCAAAATTCCAATTTCGCCAATTCAAGCCTAAATCTACTCCGGACCTCCAAATACCATTCTGATCACGCTCCTCAGTCCCAAATCATCTGCCGAAGCTATTCGAACCATCAAAATTCACATCCGAGCCCTTATTCACATAAGTCAATATCCGATTGACTTTTTCTACTTAAGCTTACTCAAAAGAGACTAAGTGTCTCAAACCATAACAAACCTTTCCTAACCCGAACCAATCAACCCAATAACATATAATACAGCTGAACAAGACAATAAGAAGCTGAAATGGGGGAAATGGAGCGGTAACTCATGAAACGACCAGCCGGGTTGTTACATTCTCTCCCTCTTAGACAAACGTTCGTCCTCGAATGGGTCAAGAAACATACCTAAAGCCTCAAATAGGTAAGGATATCTGCTCTGCATCACCCGTTCAGTCTCCCAGGTAGCCTCCTCCATGGGCCGACCTCTCCACTACAATTTCACTAAAGCTATATCCATTGATCGCAACTTTCAAACCCGATGCTCCAAAATAGCCACTAGTTCTACTTCATAAGTCAAATCACCATCCAACTTAACCGTGCTGAAATCCAAAAAAATGAGACGGATTGCCAATATACTTCTGGAGCATAGAAACATGAAATACCGGATGCACACTCGATAAACTGGGTAGAAAAGCAAGCTCATAAGCCACCTCCCCAATCCTCCGAAGGACCTCGAAAGGCCCAATAAATCGAGGACTCAATTTATCTTTCTTCCCAAATCTCATAACACCCTTTATGGGTGAAACCTTCAACAGAACCTTCTCACCAACCATGTAGGACACATCTCGAACCTTCCTGTCAGCATAACTCTTTTGTCTTGATTGCGTTGTACGAAGCCTCTCCATAATCACTTTTACTTTATGTAAAGCATCCTACACCAAGTCTGTACCCAATAGCCTAGCCTCACTCAGCTAAAACCAACCAACTGGAGATCTATACCACCTCCTGTACAAAGCCTCATATGGAGCCATCTAAATACTCGACTGGTAACTGTTGTTATAAGCAAACTCTGCGAGGGGTAGAAACTGATCCCATGACCCTCTAAAATCAATGACACAAGCGCGCAACATGTCCTCAAATATCTGAATAGTGCGCTTAGAGTTCCTGCCGTCTGAGGGTGAAAAGTTGTGCTCAACTCAACCTGAGTACCCAACTCTCGATGCACGGACCTCCAAAACTGTGAAGTAAACTAAGTGCCCCTATCTAAAATTATGGAAACTGGGACACCATGCAAACGAACAATCTCCCAGATATAGATCTATGCCAACCGCTCCAAATAATAGGTAGTACAAATAGGAATGAAGTGTATGGACATGGTCAGCCGATCCACAATCACCCAAATAGCGTCTAACTTCTTTAAAGTTCGTGGGATCCCAACTACAAAGTCCATGGTGATCCGCTCCCACTTCCACTCTGGAATATCTGTCTGTTGAAGCAAGCCACCCGGTCTGTGATGCTCGTATTTCACCTGCTGACAATTGAGACACCGAGCTATGCATTCCACAATTTCCTTCTTCATTCTCCTCCAACAATAATGCTGTTTCAGTTCCTGATACATCTTCGTGGCACCCGGATGAATGGAATACTGTGAGCTTTGGGCCTCCTCCAGAATTTACTCTCGAAGCCTATCTATATTGGGCAAACATATCCGGCCCTGCATCCTCAACAACCTATCATCACCAATAGTCACATCTCTGGAATCATCATGCTGAACTCTGTCTTTAAGGACAAGCAAATGAGGATCATCATATTGGCGCTCTCTGATGCGATCAAATAAGGAAGAACGAGAAATCACACAATCCAATACCCGGCTGGGCTCCAAAATATCCAACCTCATGAACCGATTAGCCAGGGCGTGAACATCAACTTCAAAGGGTCTCTTCCCAACTGGAATATATGCCAAACTCCCCAGACTCATCGACCACCACATTAGCCTTTCCCAGACGGTACAAAATAGTGATATCACAGTCCTTTAACAACTCTAACCATCTCCACTGCCTCAAATTGAGATCCTTCTGCTTGAAAAAGTGTTGGAGGCTACGATGATTAGTAAATACCTCACAAGACACACCATACAAATAATACCTCCAATCTTCAACGCGTGAACAATGGCATCCAACTCCAAATCATGAACAAGGTAGTTCTTCTCATGGGGCTTCAACTGACGAGAAACATAAGCAATAACTCTACCCTCCTACATCAACACACACCCAATAACAACTCTCGAAGCATCACAATACACGGTATAAGAACATGAAGATGATGGCAACATTAACACTAGAGTTGTGGTCAAGGAAGTCTTGAGCTTTTGAAAGCTCGCCTCACACTCATCCGACTACATAAAAGGAGAACCCTTTTGAGTCAACTTGGTCAAGGGTGATGCTATAGATGAAAATCCTTGAACGAACCGACGGTAATACCCCGCCAAACCAAGAAAGCTATGGATCTCTATGGCCGATGACAGTCGGGGCCAACTCTGAACCGCCTCTATCTTCTTTGGATCAACTGAATCCCCTCGCTGGACACCACGTGGCCAAAGAAAGATATTGAACTAAGCCAAAACTCACACTTGGAGAACTTTGCATAAAGCTTCTCATCTCTCAATATCTGCAATACCACCCTCAAATGCTCCGCGTGCTCCTCCTGACTACGCGAATAAATCAAAATATCATCAATGAAGACTATGACAAAAGAGTCGAGATAAGGCCGAAATACGATGTTCATCAAATGTATGAACACTGCCGGGGCATTGGTTAGCCCAAAAGACATCACCAGGAACTCATAATGACTATATCAGGTCCTGAAAACTGTCTTAAGAATATCCGAGTCCCTGATCTTCAATTGGTGATAACCTAGACGGATATCAATCTTGGAGAACACTCTCGCTCCCTGAAATTGGTCAAACAAATCATCAATGCGATGCAGGGGATATTTGTTCTTAATGGTAGCCTTGTTCAACTGCCTATAATCAATGCACATCCTCATAGTGCCATCCTTCTTCTTCATAAATAGAACGGGAGCACCCCACGGTGAAACACTAGGCCGAATAAACCCCCTATCAAGGAGTTCCTAAAGCTGCTCCTTCAACTATTTCAGCTATGTTGGTGCCATATGATACGGTGGAATAGAAATGGGTTGAGTGCCCGGCACCAGATCAATACCAAAATCAATATCCATGTCTGGTGGCATGCTCGACAAGTCTACAGGAAATACATCGGGAAAATCCCTCACAATTGGAACATAATCAATGTTGGGAGTCTCTACACTAACATCCCTCACAAATGTTAAGTATGAAAGACAACCCTTCCCAACAATACACTAGGCCTTCAAGAATGAAATTATCCTATGGGAACATAATCGGTCGAACCTCGCCACTCAATCCGTGGCAACCCTGGCATAGCCAACGTCACGGTCTTAGTGTGACAGTCCAAAATAGCACGACACAGAGATAACTAATCCATGCCCAATATCACATCAAAATCCACCATATTGAGCAACAGAAGATCCACTCGGGTATATAAACCCCCAATAGTCACTGCACACGACCAATATACACGGTCCACAACAATAGTATCGCCCACTTGAGTAGATACATGAACAGAGGAAATAAGAGACTCGTGACGCGTATCTAAATAATAGGAAAAATATGATGACACATAAGAAAAGGTGGAACCAGGATCGAATAACACAGAGGCATCTATGTGGTAGACTGAGATAATACATGTAATCATAGCATCTAAGGTAATAGCATCTAGACTGGCTGGGAGGGCATAGAAACGGGCTTGACCACCACCTGATCGACCTCCGCCTCTAGGGTGACCCCAAGCTGACTGACCTCCACCCCGAGCTGACTAAGCATGTGGGAAAGTAACTAGTGTTGAAACCGAAGGATGACTCCTCTATTAGGATGAACCTCTCGTAAGATAGGTACAAAACCACTTGATATGACCCAAATCTCCACACTCAAAGCAACCACTCGTAGCAAGTGGCGGTGTGGACTGAAGCGAGCCCCACATAACGGGATGCCCACTAGAAGAACCCGGTATAGATGAGCCCTAAACTGATGGTGCCTGACTCAAACTCTGAGTTGGAAGGGTAGTAAGAGATGAGTGACACTAATGTCAACTGTGAGAACCATGGCCAGATGATCTCCTACGGTGACCTGAACGGGCTGGCTGAGCATGCCTAAATGAACAGCCTCTACCGGGCAGAAACTGGCCTCTCGAAGAAGAACCTTCAAAACTACCAGATCCCCGAGGCCTCTTAGCCTCCCTCTCCTCTCTCTCCTGGCAATGAACTGACTCAATCTCTCTAGAAATGTCAACCACCTCCTCATAAGAAGCATCAGATACCATCTCTCTGGTCAGAAAAATCCGTAGTTGATAGTTGAGGCCATCAACGAACCTTCTGATCCTCGCCCTATCCATGGGAACTAGCCAAATAAAATGACGGGCCAACTCGAAGAACCTCATCTCATACTGCATCACTAACAGACCCTTGTGACGTAGCTGTCACACCTCTTTTTTTACCCATACCCCGTAAAGGGTATAAAAACAAGGGAGTTTTTCCATTTAAAGGACAATTAAAACGGGATCATTTATTTATTAAAAATCAGAGTAGCCATTTGGGATAATTTATGGTGTCCCAAGTCACCGGTTCAAATCCCGAATTGAGGAAAAGGTTGACTCCATATTACAGTCCGCGAACCAGAAATCCGGGTAAGGAATTCTGTTAACCTGGGAGAAGGTGGTAGTCATTCCCAAGTTCTGTGGTTCTAGCACGATGCTTAACTGTTATATTTGGCCTATTATCTGATTTTAATACATGTTTTAACATATGGTTCAATTTTAACTTTGTGCCGCTTTGAATTATACTTAAGAAGATTGCAACGTTATTAAAATACGTCTCGAACCGCGTCACATAAATGCACCCGCAGTCTTTGACATATTTTAACATTGTTGAGATTTGAATTTGGGTCACATAAATGCGCACCCAAATTTAGGAAGATGAATTGTTAAAGTAACGTGCCTAAAGCAACTACGCGTTTGCAACTTTGCGAGGGCCATGGAAATTTACTAAATGGCATGCCTCAAATTCTAAGAATCGAAACAAGACTAGTTAAACGATAGTCCTAAACTATGTAATTCAAATGTATGAATGGCACGCCTCCAAACTATTCAACTAAATTAATTAGGATATTCATATTTGGAACTAATACGAAATTAATCACCGCAACTACATTACGGGAACCGTACCCGTAGTCGTAATGATCTAATTATATGCTTGTAGGTCTGCCTAACCATGAAATGCCAACAGTTGCAGTAAACCAGTCAAAGGAATAAGACAACTTAGAAGTAAGCACCAAATCAATTCTTCATGTTTTAGTAGTACAACAGCAACGAAAAGAATATGACTCAAAAATATATGGAAATTCCTTTTACATGAGAATAATTAGTGAACATAGAGGTGAAATAGAGTGAAATTCAAGTGCAATAACAATGACTAATTTCAGCTCACATGATCAGCCAAAGTAATGGTTAGCCCAGCTGTATAGAGTGATTTGACCTCCTAGCGCGCACCAAGTTTATCAGATGGAAGGATTCATAGATAACAATACTTATAGCAAGCTAGAAATTCCAGTTTCAAATTACACAGGCAGAATCTTTCACAACTGAAATAGTTCACAACTCACAACTCCAAATAGTCTTTTCCAGCCAACTCCAAATTTAGCTAGAGTCTTTACCAGGGAAATAGTTCACAACTGAAAGGAGAATGAGGACAGCCAAAAACTCCAAATGCACAACTCACAGTGAGTTTAATAAACCCCTTAAGACTGTTTCATATTGAAAAGTAAACTGAAAATCTCATTTCTCATGAGCATAGAGCATAAAACTCTGTTCCGCCTTTAAAGTTGCTTCAAAATCGAATTCAATTCAAATGATTAAGTTCATTTAATGGTCACAACATGAGAGATTTTAGTTAAACCAAGACAGATTCAATAACGAGGGCTAATAGCGCAGAATCTGCACTCAAACTGTGTAGATTTGCTGCTTAATTAGTGCAAAACAAAGCAGATTTTCAGCAGGCTCACAATCAAAACAAATGTCCCAAAATACTGCACGTTTCGGCACGTTTCATTGCTCGATTCAACTATTTTTGGCAGCGTGAAAGAACTAAGTTCTTACAGCTGTAACAATGCAGATAACTTTCGAGCAGGGGAAGGAAAACAGAGTAAATCTACACATATACAAGCAGCGAAATAGTTGAGTTTCAACACCAATTTAAACCAAGATCTGATGAGAATGAATCGTCAAGCGGCATACCAGATTCACAAATTCTTGCAGTCAACAAAGAATCCTACTACCTGTGTCATTTAACATGAAGAAACCAAGACAAACTAACACGGGTCTAACTCAGTAAAACATAAACCAATGCAGCTTTGCGCCGAGTTTTAAGACTCGATGAATCAAGACTAAAGTAGAAACGAGAAACTATTTTCCAATTCCCAAAACTTCAAGGTTGAGCTCAACTCACACGACTGGACCTCAACCTCTAGTTTTAAGTCCAAACAATGTCAAACAAACAGACGCGAACCAAGTTCTCAGCCACAACACATCGAAGAAAAACGACATAGCTCAACAGACTTTACAAAAAAAATATTCTCAGCCATTCACAAATCAATAAGAAACTAAACTCGAATTCACTGATTCGATCCTACAAAAACTTAAATGACAACAACAAAAAGATGCAAACTCAGAAATTCCATAGATCAAGAACAGCTAAAACCAGAGTTATATTTGAGAAAGAAAGCCGAACTTGCAGTTACGAACTTCTTTTAACAATTACAGCCTTAATAATACACCTCTTGCCTTTGAATACTAGCGAAGTTCAGCAGCAAATCAACAGAACAACCCTAGAAATCCAAGCCTGAACTTCAACTTTTATCTCCTTGAAACTCAAATCCGGATTCAGAAAAATAGAAAATTTTTTACCTATACTTCTCTTAAACCTTGAAAGGACTCCTCAAAGAAGAATATTAACCCTTAAAACCATCAGTTCAATAAGCTTTTTAACCCTTTTTTCGGAAAATTCTTTTTTGAGTCCCCTTTTTCACAATCGGATAAGGCTTCTTTTGAAGACCAATCCTTGATGAATGTGGGGCTCGGATTGAGTGAAATCAATCCAATGCCTCACACTCATCCATCATCTCATCTCCAGAGCCTTCCAATCGTGCGATAAAACTCGAATTCGAGCGAGTGAGAGGAGAGGGGAATATTTGGTGTCACAAACCGTTAGAAATGGTGATGAGGAGAGAGGGAGAATGCGTGAGGCAAGATTTGGGATTCACTCACCCGAATCTGGACTGAATTTGGGGCCTGGTTCGAGTGATTTTGGAGAAGAAGAACAGTAGGCATCGGTTTGGGACTTAGGGCTCGCCCGCTTGTTTCATTTGGGTTTAACCCATTATTTGGGGAGCGGGTCGGGTTGCAGACGGGTTGGCCAGCCGGGTTTGGCGTAATTGGGCTAGGGTGAAGGATTTCAATTTGGGCTTGGACATGAAAATTGGAGATGGGTCCAATTGGTATTGCTCTTCCTTTTATTTTCACCTATTTTCAATTTTTCCAAAAGTTCTTTTTTTTCAAGATTAAATAACAATCTAAATTAATTACTAGAACTTAATTCACCTAACAAACACTAATTAAACCTAAATGATAATTGTCAAAATTAAAAAAAACAAATTAAAGGGAAATCTACTTATAATCAAAGTTAAAATTAAAAAAGCAAATTAAACTATTTTTGTGTAATTTTCCTTTTATAAAAAACCTAATTGCTTAATTAGCCCTAAAATATTAAATTAAATCCTAATTGCAAATGCACATATATTTTTGAATTTTTCATTAATTAAAATGCACAGACAAAAAAATGCAAACAATTAACAGAAATGCTACAAAAATCTACGAATTTTGCAATTAATGAAAGAAATTATTTTGTTTTGAATTTGTGGGAGTAATTAATATAAGGCAAAAATCACGTGCTCACAGCTGCCCCTCTTTGCCCGGAAACACGAAGAGTTTTCGTGCAAAGATAAAGTGAGCGGATACGAGCGATTTTTGCCCGTCTGAACACTCCGTGGGAAGCATTTTTGAAAGAGTTGACCGTACCCTGCTTCTGAGGTTGCCTAAATATACTTGGCTAAAAGGAATCAGGCTGGTGTAGTTCAGGAATGTCTGGTAGCTGGGACTACCATGAAGTTGGGATTTCACTGCTGCTGCTGCTGCTTGCTGAACCTCCTTATTACACCATGTCAAAATAAAACAAGAGGCTAGACTAGACTATGATCTATGGATTACAAAAAATCCTATCTATATCTTCAAACTTGATCTTGTGCTTCTTGTTGCCTTGTTGTTCTCCATTCTTTCGGAGACATCCGTTTGTTGCCACCTTGAATTGTAAACTGAGATGTTTTCCCCTTCTTCAGGTGGGTGCCTGACTGCTGAACTTGATATGTATTCCCTCCTCTCCAGGCGGGCTCCTGACTTCAAAACGTGAATATATCCCCATGTTATCGAGGCAGGCTCCTGACTATTGACTTGAAATGTATTCCCTGCTCTTCAGGCGGGCTCCTGACTTCAACATAAACAAAGCAAAGAATTTGAAAGCTAACTTAAATGGTACTCCCTTGTTCTCCAGACGGGCTCCTGACTGCTGCATTTGAAGTATTCCCTGCTCTTCAGGCAGGCTCATAACTTCAATTTGAAATGTATTCCCTACTCTCCAGGAGGGATCCTGACTTCTGACTAGAAATGTACTCCCTTGTTCTCCAGGCGGGCTCCTGACTTCAAAATGAACAAAGTAAAGAATCTGAGAACTAAAACTTCAATTGCACTCCCTTGTTCTCCAGGCGGGATCCTGACTTCAAAAAAACAAACAAAACAAATAAAAATTTTTGCCCCAGTTTGGCGGCTGGGGAGAGATGTGATTGGAAAACTAAATCATGCTACCAAGTGTTATTAAGGATTTGAGAGCTAGGTCCCATTATTCAAGGGGAGGGGTTCCTGACAACTCTTAACTAACGACAATTTAAAATCTAAGTTATATCTTCTACGGGTGTGACTTCTGCTAAACTTTGCTATCTAAGAGGATCTTTAGACTACTCCCCATTATCCATGAGGGTCCTAAAACTCAAAGGTCAAATTTTATCTTAAAGGTGACAGCTTTCATGTCTGAATTATACTACCTTACGTAGAGTTTACGCTAAATGTTGGTATCTAATCGAAATCTTAAGATAAGTCCCATTATTCATGAGGGTCCTGAAAACTCCTAATTGAATCCTATCTTCAACATGCAAACTTCTAAGCCCACTTATATTCCTTTGGGATACATTTATGCTAGATTATGCTATTTCTTAACTTTAAACTAGGTCCCATTTTCCAGGAGGGTCCTGAAAATTTAAAAAATCAAACCTGTTTGATGCCTGCCTTTCTCCACGGAGAATTCCTCTGAAACAAACTAACTTTTTTGCCCCTGTTTCATTCAAAGAAAATTTGTCAGTTTAAAATGGTGGCTAGCTGATGGAATTCTTGCTGAAGATCTTTCCGCTTCATTGTTTTGTTCTAACTGACTTCCTCGAACTGGCCTTGAACCGCTTTGACTTTCTGACTAACTTTCACAACCCATGACCTTTGACGAACTGAGTGGTCTATACCCATGCTGTTGTTTTACCTCTGACCCCATTATCTGAACCTTTGCATTCCCCCTGACATTACCAATCCATTACACCGATGGAACTTCCAGTGATTCCTTGTACCCCCTCTTACATCATGTTATCCTTAGTACGCTCTGACCACGCTGTGCTTTGCAATTTTGTAAGTTGGTAGTGAGCTTTGACTTGCTTTGAACAAAACTGATATCGAAACATCTTAGACAAATAAACCCCAAAAAATGAAATGCAATGATTTTGTGGGTTAAAGATAAGAAGAATCCAAAATCAGATGACTGCTACAGAGGGGAAAAGAAAAAGAAACTTATCTGAGTGGAACAGCTGATACCAATGGGCGTGACATGCATTTAGGATTAATCGGCCAAATCTATCCAACTAATCAACTTTCATTCGCCGTACTATGTTGCCTCAGAATTTCCATGACCTGATTGCTTCACCCAAACCTTGACCTTGTTCATCCTGCGGTGCATTGAAACAATTTTCCACCAACAGACCTTTCTCATTTCACTTCTCAACGCACTTTCACCTCAAGGTGCCCGTGAAGTTTCACCAATAAGACTCTCTCATTTTAATTTCTCTCAACTCCCATCGCCTTACGGTGCCTGTGAAGGTTTTCACCAATAAGACTATCTCATATTTATTTCTCTCAACTTTCGTCGCCTTACGGTGCCTGTGAATGTTTTTACCAATAAGACTCTCTCATTTTTATTTTCTCTCAACTTCTGTCGCCTTACGGTGCCTGTGAAGGTTTTCACCAATAAGACTCTCTCATTTTTATTTTTTTCTGCTTGAACCAAAGTGTTGCCCCTGACATGAATTACCTTTACCTGCTCGACTTGGCATTTCTCAAAGACTGATCAGAAGGTCTTTCTTTGGACCGTAATGTGGGCTTTTGGACAGGGTTAAAAAGAAAGGGTATAAAAGGCTCAAAACAATTCAAATGGGTTAAAAATACAACTTTCGGAATTAAATTTCTCACAACAACCACAACTTCTGCCCCAGTTTCTTGCTTGGGGATTGTTAGATTTTATTTTGATGGGACCGAACCGTGAGGCTGCCTACGTATCCTTAAAAGGAATCAGGTCGAACGTAGTTCATGTCATAGAAATTACTTCGTTGTTGTGATTTTTCTTTTCTCTCTTTCTTTTCTTTCTCTCTTTTTCTTCTGTTATTCTTCTTTTCTTCTTCTTTTTTTCTTTTCTCTCTTTTTTCTTTTTGCTTTTCTCTTTTCTTTTCTTTTCTTTCTCTTTCTTCTATCTTTTCATTTTTATTCTCCTTTTCCTTTTTTGTTCACCCTTATTTTTCCTTTCACTTACTTATCCTGCGCACTTGCGTTTCTGAATTGTGTCGTTAATCCCAAAAGAGGGGTATGAAAGAAAATAAATAAGGCTCAAAAAGGGGTGACAAGGGATAAAGTGTTTAGATAGCAGAACAAAATGTCTTCGTCATTTCAATCTTCAAAATATGCCAAATACAAACAAGTACAATCAAACAAGGGAATCATACATAGTATCTTTTGATTGCATCAGAATTGATAGACATTTCTACACATTTGCCTTCTATATCTGTCAAATATAATGCGCCATTGGACAATACTATGGATACAACAAATGGCCCCTGCCAGTTTGGGGCGAACATTCCTTTTGCTTCAGCCTGATGAGGCAAGATATGTCTCAACTAGGAGTGTACAAAGGAAACCGACAAACCGCACCAACCCGATAATCCGAGTCAAACTGAGAAAAAAAATCCGACTATGGTTTGGTTTGATTTGGTTTGGTGTTGGAAAAAAAAACCCGACCATAATTGGTTTGATTTGGTTTTAACCAAAGAAAGTCAAACCGAAACCAAACCAACCCGACATTACATATATAGAAATTTTAGATATATTTAATATATAAATATATTTATTGTGATGTAATTTATAAATATTTCTTAAAACTTTTCATAATTTTATCTTTTAAGGTATTATTTCAAGGTTGGACTTAAAACTTTTGAATGTTCCAATAAGTTTTATAGCCATTAATATTAGTAAATTAAATAATGCTAACAAAAGCCCAAACAAAAATCAAATCAATACTAGTGCTAACAAAAGACATTCAATTCAATACTACGAATGAGAATGTATTGAATATCTATTTTTTGTTTTGCAATAATTTTGGATAAAAATGCATAACCTATTTTTATTTTTTCTTTAGCGTTTAGTCATGTAATTAATACTCCCTTATTAGTCTACTTATTTTAACACGACTTAGTACTTTTAAATTATGTTTATTTTTATTATGGCTTATTAATTAGCAATATTTATATTACATAATTTTATTCTCTTTATTGTTGAATATTTTAGGATAATGTCATGACACATCTCATATTTTATATTATTTTCTTGTAAAATACTTTATATAGTTGCTTCTTACTAGGATTAAAGAAATATTTTGAGCACAACTTATATGTTTTGTTCTACGAAGATTTTACCGGAAAAAACCTGAATAACCCGAAAACCCGAGAAAACCCGAAAAAAATCGAAATTGAAAAATCCGAGTTTTATTTGTTTGGTTTGGTATTTAGATTTAATAACCCGACACAATTGATTTGGTTTGGTAATTATAAAATCCGAACCAACCCGACCTATGTACACCCCTAGTCTCAACACTAGTTGACCCACTTCGAACTTCCGTGGACGTACCTTCTTGTTATATGCTCTCGTCATTCTCTGTTGGTACAATTGGCCATGACATACTGCCGCCAATCTCTTTTCATCAATCAGACTTAATTGCTCCAAGCGGGTTTTGACCCATTCAACGTCATCAATTTCTGCCTCAGCAACAATCCGAAGGGATGAGATTTCAATTTCTGCGGGTATTACTGCCTCCGTGCCATACACCAACAAATAGGGAGCAGCCCCTACTGAAGTGCGAACAGTAGTGTGATAACACAGCAACGCAAACGACATCTTTTCATGCCATTGCCTAGAACCTTCCATTATTTTTCGAAGTATCTTCTTTATATTCTTGTTGGCTGCCTCGACTGCTCCATTCTCCTTAGGGCGATATGGGGTGGAATTGCGATGTATAATCTTAAACTGCTGACATGTTTCCGTCATCATATGACTATTGAGATTAGCGCCATTGTCTGTGATGATCACCTTCGGAATCCCAAACCGATAGATGATATTTGAATGCACAAAATCGACCACTACTTTCTTGGTCACAGATTTGAAAGTTTTTGCTTCAACCCACTTGGTGAAATAATCAATGGCTACTAGAATAAACCTGTGTCCGTTTGATACTGCTGGTTCGATTGGCCCAATGACATCCATTACCCAAGCAACAAAAGGCCATGGTGCAGACATTGTATGTAATTCAGATGGTGGAGAATGAATCAAATCTCCGTGCACTTGGCACTGATGACATTTATGCACAAAACTTATGCAATCCCGCTCCATATTGAGCCAGTAATAACCTGCTCGGAGAATCTTCTTTGCCAAAATGTACCCACTCATATGCGGTCCACAAACTCCGGAATGTACCTCGGTCATGATAGTTGTGGCCTGTCTTGCATCTATGCATCTTAGCAATCCTAAATCCAGAGTTCTTTTATACAATACCCCTCCACTGAAGAAAAATTCACTTGCCAACCGTCGAATTGTTCTTTTCTGATCACCTGTGGCCTATATCGGGTACACCCCAATCCTGATGTATTCTTTGATATGATGGAACCATTGCTCCCCATCAAGTTCTTCTTCTACCATATTATAGTAAGTGTGTTGGTCACTGACCTGAATCTTCAAAGGGTCCACATGAGCCTTATCTGGATGATGTAGCATCGATGCCAAAGTAGCCAAAACGTCTGCAACTTCATTATGGATCTTCAGTATATGCTTGAATTCTATCGACTGAAACCATTGGCAAAGGTCATGCAAATATTGTCTGTATGGTATGAGTTGCAAATCCCGTGTTTCCCAATCTCCCTGAATTTGGTGCACCAGGAGGTCCGAATCGCCCAAGACCAAGACTTCATGGACACCCATATCCACAGCTAACCTCAAACCCAGAATGCACGCCTCATACTCAGCCATATTGTTGGTACAGTAAAAACGAAGTTGACCCATAATAGGGTAGTGTTCCCCTGTTTCAGAAATAAGTACCGCTCCTATTCCCACACCCTTCATGTTTGCAGCCCCATCAAAGAAAAGTTTCCATCCCGGCTTCTCAACTTGTTCCAACTCATCAACATACATCACCTCTTCGTTAGGGAAATAAGTTTTCAAAGGTTCATAATCTTCATCAACCAGATTCTTGGCCAAATGGTTTTCCAGGGCCTGTGCTTTCATTGTAGTCCGAGTCACGTAGACAATGTCAAACTCTGTGAGCAAGACCTGCCACTTTGCAAGCCTCCCTGTGGGCATAGGTTTCTGAAAGATATACTTCAATGGATCCAAGCGAGATATGAGGTAAGTAGTATAAGATGACAAATAGTGTTTCAGCTTCTGTGCCACCCAAGTTAGGGTGCAACATTTCCTCTCAAGATGAGTGTACTTAACCTCGTAGGATGTGAACTTCTTGCTGAGGTAATAGACGGCCTGCTCCTTCCTGCCATTGATATCATGTTAACCCAATACACAGCCGAATGAATTGTCCAATACCGTCAAATATAGAATCAAAGGTCGCTCTGGTTCTGGCGGGACCAACACGGGTGGATTTGACAAATACCCCTTTATCTTATCAAACGCCTCCTGACATTCATCTGTCCACTTGACCGCAATGTCTTTCTTTAACAGCTTGAAGATAGGCTCACAAGTTGTCGTGAGCTTAGCGATGAACCTGCTGATATAATTCAATATCCCCAACAAACTCATCACCTCAGTCTTGTTCTTCGGAGGTGGCAATTCCTGGATGGCCTTGATTTTTGATGGGTCCAATTCAATACCCCGACGGCTGACTACGAACCCCAACAACTTACCAGACGGCACCCCAAAAGCACACTTTGCAGGATTAAGCTTGAGATTGTACCTACAAAGCCTTCATAAGAACTTCAGATCCCTGACATGGTCAGACTGCTTTCTAGACTTCACGATCACATCATCCACGTATACCTCGATTTCCTGGTGTATCATATCATGGAATATTGTTGTCATTGCCCTCATGTAGGTTGCCCCCGCATTTTTCAAACCGAATGGCATGACCCGATAGCAGTACGTTCCCCACAGTGTGATGAATGCCATCTTTTCTACATCTTCCTCGTCCATCAAGATCTGATGATAACCCGCGTAACAATCCACAAAAGAACAAATCTCATGTTTGGCATAATTGTCAATCAATATATGGATGTTTGGCAGGGGAAAATTATCCTTCGGACTTGCTTTGTTGAGATCCCGATAATCAACGCACACCCTGGTCTTGCCATCCTTCTTTGGCACATGCACAACATTGGCTAACCAGGTGGGATATCGCGTGACCCGAATAACTTTCACATCGAACTGCTTGGTGACCTCATCTTTGATCTTTACACTCATATCCGTTTTGAACTTTCTCAGCTTCTGTTTGACATGAGGGAATGTCGGGTCAGTGGGCAACTTTTGAACCGCTAAATCAGTGCTCAGACCCGGCATGTCGTCATAGGACCATGCAAAAACATCTTTGTATTCGAACAGTGCTTTAATTATCTCCTCCTTGAGTTGAGGTTCCAGATGGACACTTATTTTAGTTTCACGGACACTTTCTTGGTCCCCTAGATTAACTGTTTCTGTGTCATTCAAATTAGGTTTGGGATTTTCCTCAAAATGACTTAGTTCCTTACTAATTTCTTCATAGGCCTCATCATCCTCAAATTCCAACTCGTCATCACACTCAATTTCTTGTATTATTATTTTAGAGTTAGATTGGCTTTTAAAACTGGGCCGAAGATTCCTCACGCATGTCATGTCGTTGATATCAGCATAAAAAGGACTGTACAAAAGAAGAAAACCAAAACAAAAATAAAATTAGAAGAAATGAAAGAAAAGGAACAATTGCATTTCATTGAATATAAAGATAACAGGGTTTTAACACATCCAACTGGACGGAACATAATATCTAAATTACAGACCTTGGAATAATCCGGATAACTAAAAGAAAATCAAAATCCACTACCAAGACTCCCTCCGGATAGGAAGAGGAGTAGCTTCCTAGTTGTTGACTTTTGCACGTGGTCCCACAAATTGCACATCTGCCTTGCTGGACCCTTCCCCAGCCTGAACCATATTAACCTCAGTGAATAACCTTTCGAACCCCTTCTCCAAGTCTCCATCGGCTCCAATCAGTGGTCCAGGGACCTTTGACAACAGTTGCTTTCTCGTACCCTGCCTGATGAATGACCTAGACAGATGCGGGATTGGCTTTGGCAGTGCTCATGCTTTCTTTTTCATTTTTCTACCTCTTCTCACGTCTGCAACGGTAGGCTTGAACCCAAGACCAAAAGTATCTAGATTCTTTGGAAGAGAAACTGGCTGCATAATACCTTGCAGAGATGCACCTAAACCCTTGCCCGGTACGAAACCATTTTTCAATATTTCAACAGCTACCATAACTAATGCCGCAGCCATCTTTGGAGTTGGAACGCACTTTCCTTCCGAAATTTTCTCTACCGATACTATGTCGAAAACCTGATAAACCCACTCCCCTTGTCGTCGTCGACCTCTATGAACAGAACAATGGCATCATTGGGAACACACTAATTATCTTCACCATGTACAACAATTTCCTATCGATCCCATTCAAACTTAACAACTTGTTGTACCGTAGATGGGACTGTCTTGGCAGCATGAATCCAGGGTCGTCCCAGCAACAGATTGTAAGAAACAGCCACATCGAGCACCTGGAATTCCATAGTAAATTCAACTTGCCCTATGATGAGCTCAAGCACTATGTCTCTGACTAAATCCTTCCCTCCACCATCGAACCCCCGAACACAGATATTATTCTTGTGAATTCTTTCATCATCCACCTTCAACTTGTTCAGGGTGGAGAGAGGACAAATGTTTGCACTAGACCCATTATCAACCAATACCCGAGTAACCACGAAATCTTCCCATTTCACCGTTAGGTAGAGGGCTCTATTGTGCTCAGTCCCTCCACGGGCAACTCATCATCAGAAAAAGTGACTCTGTTTACCTCAAATATCTTGTTAGCTATCTTTTCCAAGTGGTTTACTGAGATCTTGTCAAGAATGTAAGCCTCATTTAAGATCTTCATCAAAGCCCGGTGGTGCTCATCGGAATGGATCAACAATGATAATAATGAAATCTGAGCCGGTGTTTTCCTCAACTGCTCCACAATGGAATAGTCTTGCACTTTCATCTTTTTCAAAAATTCATCTGCTTCTTCCTCGGACACAGCTTTCTTCACCAACATTGGGTTGTCTTTGGAAGTTTTAGCTTTTCTCAACTCTTCGGGGGCAAAGCATCTCCACGATCGAGTCAAACCATGGGTCTCACACACTTCTTCTTTAACCTCTTTCCCCTGGTAAGTTACTGTCACTCATTCATAATTCCACGGGACCGCCTTACCGCTGATCACTGGAAGCTGAGTTACTGGTTTTATAATAACAGGCTCTGTGCGAGCACCCTTCACGACCACGACAGGTTTACTTGTAACCCCTGGTACCACCACTTTAGATTTCTCTGGTTTCACTGCAATAGTACTTGACAACCCTTTCTCGGCTACCACAGCTGGCTTGTTGTCTACCTCTTTCCACTGGACCACTGATTTCCCATTGGTTACCTTTTCCTTTGAACTGGTTTTACTGGAGCAGTTCATCATCACCGTCTGCGAGGGTTTCTTGGCCTTCCCTCCCTTGTGTATCAACTCAATCATATGGGTATCATGGTGAGCTGGTAGCGGATACTGGTTGATGTTTGGTGTTTCTGGGGCTTGAACCTTGATCCGATGAGTATCAATGAGCTCTTATACAGTTGTTTTTAGTTTCCAGCATTTCTCTGTGTCATGGCACAGGGCCCCTGAACAATACTCACAATTCACCGAGCGATCAAGATTTCTGGGGAGGGGATTCGACATTTTGGCCTCGATCGGATTCAACATACCCAACTGTCTCAATCTGTGGAATAGGCTGGTATACGATTCTCCTAATGGAGTGAAAGTCTTCTGCTTCTGCAACCTCTCATTCTTAAAGGCTTGATTAGGTCGAAAACCTGTCCCAAGAGGGTTTTTGTAGGCCTTTGGGGGCGGATGGGTATTTTGTGGAGCTTGGTAGGGACTCTGTGGAGCTGGCACACGCCATTGTGCATGAGCAGGAGGTTGGGTATAGGTTTGTGCGTGATAGATAGAAAAATGGGGATCTGGCGGTGGGTAGTAGTGTTGTGGTGGGCTATATGGAGTGTGGGGGTATGTTTCGGGATAGGGTCGAGGCTGGTTGTAGAATGGTGGATGGTTCCTGGATCTACCCAAGCTTCCGACTCTATCGTTGCAACATCCTCTTGCTTCTTCTTTCCGAGTACACCCCCAGTACCATTTTGAATGGCCTGAGTGGTTGCTTTGATTACTGAATAACTCATGATCTTATTGGACTTGAGACCCTCCTCAACCATGCCTCCCATTTTCACAACTTCATTAAAGGACTTGCCCACTGCTGACACCAAATGACCAAAATAAGTAGGCTCCAAAGCCTGCAAGAAATAATCAACCATCTCGCTCTCTTTCATCGGTGGGTCAACCCTCGCTTCTTGCTCTCTCCAACGGAACCCATATTCTTGAAAACTCTCACCGAGCTTCTTCTCAATCTTCGTCAGTGACAGACGGTCTGGGATGATTTCAAGATTATACTGAAAATGACAGGCGAAGGCTTGGGCCAAATCGTCCCATGTGTACCACCTGCTATGATCTTGTCTGGTGTACCATTCTAGCGCCGACCCACTCAAACTTTGGCTGAAATATGCCATCAACAATTCATCTCTTCCACCTGCTCCTCTTATATTACTACAGAATCCTCTTAAGTGTGCTACCGGGTCTCCATGCCCATCGTACATATCAAACTTGGGCATTTTGAACCCTGCTGGCAATTGAACATCTGGGAACAGACACAAATCCTTATAGGCCACGCTCAATTGGCCTCCCAACCCCTTCATATGTCGGAACGATTGCTCTAAGCTTTTGACCTTTATGATCATCTCTTCATGCTCGGGATTTTTAGGTGATTTCTCGGTCTCTGCTGGGATATCAAGATGAGGAGTGTAAGGATATGGTTCTGGAACTTTAAAGGTGGGTTTAGGGGGATAGTACTGGTTGTCGTGAGTTTGGAACAGGGGTTCACTGGAAGATCGGTGTAATGTAGCAGGTGGAGGTGCCACAAAAACAGGTGTAATTGGTAGAGGAGGGTATGAGACTTGTTTGGGTGGTGCAGCTTGAGAAGTATGGGAAGTGGCACCATGACATTGTTGGTAGAGGGGAAAGGCTGGAGATGAGTTCACAGTGAGAGGCTCCGGAGGTTGGGCTGATGGTGGGATATAAGCAGGATTGGCGGGATAAACCGGTGGTGGATGCCCTTTCGCCCAAGCTTGGTACATTTCAGCCATATGCTGTTTCAGCTTATTCATTTCTTCCCTCATTGCATTAACGTCCATTTCTTCCACCTCTTTCGATGGGTCAACAATACTTGTTTCCGGTTCCTGGTCGACCATATTCAGCCTGTCTTTCGATCGGGTGCTGTAGGAGTGAGTTGCCAGAATGCCAGTCAATTAACCACATGCCTGAACTCAATTCATCAACAACAACATTGTTAGTGGTTAGGTTTTCAACAAGTTGGTAATCGCACATTTGAGGGATGAATGCACCTAAGCAGTTAACTGTTTCTATCATGCATTTGTTCGACCGCTTGCGTCATCCCGGCTTGGTCATTTTGCAACTTTATTTCTTTTCCTTTTTCTTTTTTTTGTTTCTCTTTTCTTTCTCTATCCTCTCCTTGCCATCGTTTCTTTCCTCTTATTTCTCTTATTTTCTTGTTTTCTCTTCCTATCTCTTGTTTTTCCCCTCATTTCTTTTCTTCCTTTTTTTCTCTTTCTTTTTCTTTATTTTGGTTATGGTCGAATCCTATGGAGATTGCCTGCGCATCATGACCCCGCATGAATCAGCCCGAGCGTAGTTCTGGGAGATAAGTGTGAAAGTAAATAAAACATTTTTGGGATTTTCAGTTTTTATAAAAATAGATGTTTCGATTACAGAGACTCAATACTAACAAATTCCAAAAGACTAACAGACTCTGATGCAAAGACAAAATACAAACTCCGTAAATAAGCTACCATATGCCAAAGAAATAAACACTCAAACAGAAAGAAAATAAAAGCCTAACATGACTTACAGACTCTGACAGAAAAGGAAATACAGACTCAAACGAAAAATCACGAGTACATCAATGCTCCTAGTGCCCGCGGGACATCATTCAGTCTCGCCGCGGGCCTATGTGCAAGATCCCTTTGAAGTCGGTCCAAATCATTCACTATCTGTTTAACAAAGGTCATCACTGCTACAAAGAATGTAGTGCGAGTCATATCCTCACAGATATGGCACTTCATAACGATGTAGTCGGCAATGTTTCTAATTATCTCTCTTATGACGCCCTTTTCTTGTAACAAACGCCCAATCTGCTGGGCCCTGGCCTCCAAAGTTTGCTCAGCAGCATAATTTTGCTCCTGAAGCTGTTGCAAATCTATTTCTAACTGCGCCAGTGTCGTATAACAATGTTCCCTTTCAACTTTGAAGTCTTTTGACTGCTTGATCATTTTGTTTTCCGTGGCGATGACCCTTTTCTTCAGTCCTGCAACCTCATCATCGTACCTTTCTCTCAACTGCTTAACCAGGCGTATCTGTTCATCTGCATTTTTAGCCAATTGTTTTTGAGCCTTGGCTAGTTCACTTTCTGCTTTGTTCAAATCGAAACTTTAGTCACTCACTTTCTGCCTTAGGTTAGCTATGAGTTTTTCATCCCTGTCGCTTCGAGCTGGATTTTCTGCCTTAGGTTAGCTACTTTTATCTTCTGAATTTGAACTCGAAGGGCTTCATTTTCTTTGGCTAGCGTTTTCTTTTCCCCTTCATCCACCGCAATCTGCAAGCTACTCTCGAATTGAAGCTCCCTGATTTGCTTTTCTAATTTTCCTATTATGGCCCTGTACTCACTCTCCTTAGCCACCCAAGCCCACTGTTCTTGTGACGCTTCAACGAATTTCTGAAGGTGAGGCTTTTTGACTGGTCTTTCTTGTTCAGCCCTTGTAGTGTTCTTCTTTCTATACCAAGCAAGATAGGTTGGTGAGACTTCGCCTCTAGATAAATCACGCACTCGAGTGTTTACTGTTAAGTACTGGCATTCATTCCAAATAGAACGAACTGTTTCTTCACGAAATTGACCGTCAGAACTAACCTCGACCGCATTCGTACTATGATCTTCATCTGGATGCATCACCTGACACCTTCCCAACTGTTTCATCGCCCGGTAAAGAGCGTAAGGCTGAATACCTCGCAGACCCATCAGGAGGAAATAAGGACCAGTGGCGGGCATATACACAATTTCTTCAACAAGAACCCAACCCAATGTCCACTCTATTTGCCCTGTAGTAATGGAGCGAAGGCAGGATACCCATTCCTCAAACCCATGTGGCAACATAAACCCTGCAATTCTTATGCCAAACTCTTCAATACAACTTTTCTTTGTGGATCCATAACTCATATACTGAGGGCGATGGCACAGGTGCTCGATCGTCCACATCTGTAATAGAAAATTGCACCCCTCAAAGAAATCTGCCCCAGCTTTATAGGCTGTGAGAGCTCGGTATATCTCAGACACTATCATAGGGGAGAGAATGCTCTTGGCACTGGTAATCAGGACCTTGACGACTGCGGCCACCCGCAAATCGATATTCCCATCTTTTCGGGGAAATACCATAAGGCCTAAAAAAGCTACCATGAAGGCGAAATGCCTATGCTCATCCCATTTTGTTCGGTTTCCTTTGATACAAACCCCGCTTACCGGATCATTGAACCCTCTTACATGATCGTACCTATGGTATATAAAATGTAGAGTAGCAAAACCATCCTCCAACTCGGAGTACGGTACTCCCTTGCTTATGTTTAGCAAATCCATGAACTTGTGAGAGTTAACGGCTCTTGGAGTGATCAGATACTTATGCCTCAGCCCTTCAGTACTTCCCATATAACCTGCTATCTCTTCCAAGGTTGGGGTGAGTTCAAAATCCAAAAAGTGAAACACGTTATGGGCCGGGTCCCAAAACGTAACCAAAGCCTTTATGACATCTCCTCTGGGCCTGATTTTTAACAACCCGGTGAGACCTCCCAAATGTATATTGACCTTATCTTGCTCCGTCTTTCCTAGATCCTCCCACCACATATGCAACTCCAAAGGGATCTTGTTCGTAATTGTTATCGGCAAACATGGACTCGTGCTCATTCTGCACATTTATTAGGATGATTAAGCAAAATTCAAGACTCATTTGACTCAAAGACAAAGTTGACACTTTTTTTCTATTTTTTCAAATTAAAAATAAAATCCGGTTTTGCAAATACGGCCTTTCAGCACCTCGAAGACGAAGATTTTAAGGCTGTGTTGGCTAACCGGTGAAAACCTTGAAAAATGACCACAGGCGGCTGTCCTTGCAAAAGCATCCTTTCGGCGCCCTTTTAGGGACATTCGGCTATTTCTGACAAGAATGACATCACCCTAATTATTTTCAAATAAAAGTAAAATTTTGTTCTTTTGGGCTATTTTTGCAAAAGGAAAGTTGGACCCGATGAGGGTTACCTACATATCCCACACCCTGTGAGAATCAAACTGGCGTAGTTCGGGCAAATAAAGCAAAAAACTCTTTTTTCATTCCATTGGCAAATAAACAAACTAATTTCTCAAAAATTCGGCAGAGTTTTGACACTATTTGGACATTTTTTTTCAAAACAAGCGATTAACTCTCTTTAGCCCTCGTACTGCCATTTCTTTCCAAATGCTCTTTTTTTTTAAAAAAAACTGGTCAGCATGCAAATCCGAAGCAAATAAATGCAAAAGTAGCAAGCAAAATGCATTAGGATGGTCTTTTGTTTCGGGTGCACCTGTGCTAGACAGACCCAACCCCTGTGTTGAGTCTCCAAAGTCAAATATGCACATGATGCAAACAAACGTTCCTACTAGGGATCTGGCATGAGGTGTTGTTATACTAGGTTTAAAACTCTGGGTTTATTTGTTCTAGACCTGGCTTACCCCAGCGGACAACTCGAGCCGAGGAGGGGGCTGCGTACCGGTAACCAAAGGATCATCCGGCTTTGCAACTTGTCCGAGCCTCGTTGTATTTGGGATTTGACACTAACAGAAAGAAGTCACGACAAGCGTGCACTCCTCAGGAGAGAAGAGAGGGGTTTCGTAGCAGTTTATATATACAGATTAGATAATATCAAAGCGATAAAAAGCAACATTTAGCACATTAGGCCCAAATATGTGAATAAAATCAGATAATAAATAAATCCAAATACAACGATTCATCTAAGCTTGAATTCTTGAACCCAGAACCAGAGATTCTGGGTTCGGTCCCCAGCAGAGTCGCCAGAGCTGCCACACCTCCTTTTTTACTCACACCCCGTAAAAGGTATAAATACAAGGGAGTTTTTCCAATTAAAAGACAATCGAAACGGGGTCGTTTATTTATTAAAAATCAGAGTCGCCACTTGGGATAATTTATGGTGTCCCAAGTCACCGGTTCAAATCCCGAATCGAGGAAAAGGTTGACTCTGTATTACAGTCCGCGAACCAAAAATCCGGGTAAGGAATTCTATTAACCTAGGATAAGGTGTTAGGAACTCCCAAGTTCTGTGGTTCTAGCACGGTTGCTTAACTGTTATATTTGGCCTATTATCTGATTTTTAATACATGTTTTAACATATGGTTCAATTTTAACTTTGTGCCGCTTTGAATTATTTTTTAGAAGATTGCAACGTTATTAAAATACGTCTCGAACAGCGTCACATAAATGCACCCGCGGTCTTCGACACATTTTAACATTGTTGAGATTTGGATTTGAGTCACATAAATGCGCACCCAAATTTAGGAAGGTGAATTGTTAAAGTAACGTGCCTAAAGCAACTACGCGTTTGCAACTTTGTGAGGGCCATAGAAATTTACTAAATGGCACGCCTCGAATTCTAAAAATCGAAACAAGACTAGTTAAGCGATGGTCGTAAACTATGTAATTCAAATGTATGAATGACACGCCTCCAAACTATTCAACTAAATTAATTAGGATATTCATATTTGGAACTAATACGACATTAATCATCGCAACTACATTACGGGAACCGTACCCGTAGTCGTAATGATCTAATTATATGCTTGTAGGTCTGCCTAACCATGAAATGCCAACAGTTGCAGTAAACCAGTCAAAGGAATAAGACAACTTAGAAGTAAGCACCAAATCAATTCTTCATGTTTTAGTAGTACAACAACAACGAAAAGAATGTGACTCAGAAATATATGGAAATTTCTTTGACATGAGAATAATCAGGGAACATAGAGGTGAAATAGAGTGAAATTCAAGTGCAAACGCCTCCTGACATTCATCTGTCCACTTGACCGCAATGTCTTTCTTTAACAGCTTGAAGATAGGCTCACAAGTTGTCGTGAGCTTAGCGATGAACCTGCTGATATAATTCAATATCCCCAACAAACTCATCACCTCAGTCTTGTTCTTCGGAGGTGGCAATTCCTGGATGGCCTTGATTTTTGATGGGTCCAATTCAATACCCCGACGGCTGACTACGAACCCCAACAACTTACCAGACGGCACCCCAAAAGCACACTTTGCAGGATTAAGCTTGAGATTGTACCTACAAAGCCTTCATAAGAACTTCAGATCCCTGACATGGTCAGACTGCTTTCTAGACTTCACGATCACATCATCCACGTATACCTCGATTTCCTGGTGTATCATATCATGGAATATTGTTGTCATTGCCCTCATGTAGGTTGCCCCCGCATTTTTCAAACCGAATGGCATGACCCGATAGCAGTACGTTCCCCACAGTGTGATGAATGCCATCTTTTCTACATCTTCCTCGTCCATCAAGATCTGATGATAACCCGCGTAATAATCCACAAAAGAACAAATCTCATGTTTGGCATAATTGTCAATCAATATATGGATGTTTGGCAGGGGAAAATTATCCTTCGGACTTGCTTTGTTGAGATCCCGATAATCAACGCACACCCTGGTCTTGCCATCCTTCTTTGGCACATGCACAACATTGGCTAACCAGGTGGGATATCGCGTGACCCGAATAACTTTCACATCGAACTGCTTGGTGACCTCATCTTTGATCTTTACACTCATATCCGTTTTGAACTTTCTCAGCTTCTGTTTGACATGAGGGAATGTCGGGTCAGTGGGCAACTTTTGAACCGCTAAATCAGTGCTCAGACCCGGCATGTCGTCATAGGACCATGCAAAAACGTCTTTGTATTCGAACAGTGCTTTAATTATCTCCTCCTTGAGTTGAGGTTCCAGATGGACACTTATTTTAGTTTCACGGACACTTTCTTGGTCCCCTAGATTAACTGTTTCTGTGTCATTCAAATTAGGTTTGGGATTTTCCTCAAAATGACTTAGTTCCTTACTAATTTCTTCATAGGCCTCATCATCCTCAAATTCCAACTCGTCATCACACTCAATTTCTTGTATTATTTTTTTAGAGTTAGATTGGCTTTTAAAACTGGGTCGAAGATTCCTCACGCATGTCATGTCGTTGATATCAGCATAAAAAGGACTGTACAAAAGAAGAAAACCAAAACAAAAATAAAATTAGAAGAAATGAAAGAAAAGGAACAATTGCATTTCATTGAATATAAAGATAACAGGGTTTTAACACATCCAACTGGACGGAACATAATATCTAAATTACAGACCTTGGAATAATCCGGATAACTAAAAGAAAATCAAAATCCACTACCAAGACTCCCTCCGGATAGGAAGAGGAGTAGCTTCCCAGTTGTTGACTTTTGCACGTGGTCCCACAAATTGCACATCTGCCTTGCTGGACCCTTCCCCAGCCTGAACCATATTAACCTCAGTGAATAACCTTTCGAACCCCTTCTCCAAGTCTCCATCGGCTCCAATCAGTGGTCCAGGGACCTTTGACAACAGTTGCTTTCTCGTACCCGGCCTGATGAATGACCTAGACAGATGCGGGATTGGCTTTGGCAGTGCTCTTGCTTTCTTTTTCATTTTTCTACCTCTTCTCACGTCTGCAACGGTAGGCTTGAACCCAAGACCAAAAGTATCTAGATTCTTTGGAAGAGAAACTGGCTGCATAATACCTTGCAGAGATGCACCTAAACCCTTGCCCGGTACGAAACCATTTTTCAATATTTCAACAGCTACCATAACTAATGCCGCAGCCATCTTTGGAGTTGGAACGCACTTTCCTTCCGAAATTTTCTCTACCGATACTATGTCGAAAACCTGATAAACCCACTCCCCTTGTCGTCGTCGACCTCTATGAACAGAACAATGGCATCATTGGGAACACACTAATTATCTTCACCATGTACAACAATTTCCTATCGATCCCATTCAAACTTAACAACTTGTTGTACCGTAGATGGGACTGTCTTGGCAGCATGAATCCAGGGTCGTCCCAGCAACAGATTGTAAGAAACAGCCACATCGAGCACCTGGAATTCCATAGTAAATTCAACTTGCCCTATGATGAGCTCAAGCACTATGTCTCTGACTAAATCCTTCCCTCCACCATCGAACCCCCGAACACAGATATTATTCTTGTGAATTCTTTCATCATCCACCTTCAACTTGTTCAGGGTGGAGAGAGGACAAATGTTTGCACTAGACCCATTATCAACCAATACCCGAGTAACCACGAAATCTTCCCATTTCACCGTTAGGTAGAGGGCTCTATTGTGCTCAGTCCCTCCACGGGCAACTCATCATCAGAAAAAGTGACTCTGTTTACCTCAAATATCTTGTTAGCTATCTTTTCCAAGTGGTTTACTGAGATCTTGTCAAGAATGTAAGCCTCGTTTAAGATCTTCATCAAAGCCCGGTGGTGCTCATCGGAATGGATCAACAATGATAATAATGAAATCTGAGCCGGTGTTTTCCTCAACTGCTCCACAATGGAATAGTCTTGCACTTTCATCTTTTTCAAAAATTCATCTGCTTCTTCCTCGGACACAGCTTTCTTCACCAACATTGGGTTGTCTTTGGAAGTTTTAGCTTTTCTCAACTCTTCGGGGGCAAAGCATCTCCACGATCGAGTCAAACCATGGGTCTCACACACTTCTTCTTTAACCTCTTTCCCCTGGTAAGTTACTGTCACTCATTCATAATTCCACGGGACCGCCTTACCGCTGATCACTGGAAGCTGAGTTACTGGTTTTATAAATAACAGGCTCTGTGCGAGCACCCTTCACGACCACGACAGGTTTACTTGTAACCCCCGGTACCACCACTTTAGATTTCTCTGGTTTCACTGCAATAGTACTTGACAACCCTTTCTCGGCTACCACAGCTGGCTTGTTGTCTACCTCTTTCCACTGGACCACTGATTTCCCATTGGTTACCTTTTCCTTTGAACTGGTTTTACTGGAGCAGTTCATCATCACCGTCTGCGAGGGTTTCTTGGCCTTCCCTCCCTTGTGTATCAACTCAATCATATGGGTATCATGGTGAGCTGGTAGCGGATACTGGTTGATGTTTGGTGTTTCTGGGGCTTGAACCTTGATCCGATGAGTATCAATGAGCTCTTATACAGTTGTTTTTAGTTTCCAGCATTTCTCTGTGTCATGGCACAGGGCCCCTGAACAATACTCACAATTCACCGAGCGATCAAGATTTCTGGGGAGGGGATTCGACATTTTGGCCTCGATCGGATTCAACATACCCAACTGTCTCAATCTGTGGAATAGGCTGGTATACGATTCTCCTAATGGAGTGAAAGTCTTCTGCTTCTGCAACCTCTCATTCTTAAAGGCTTGATTAGGTCGAAAACCTGTCCCAGGAGGGTTTTTGTAGGCCTTTGGGGGCGGATGGGTATTTTGTGGAGCTTGGTAGGGACTCTATGGAGCTGGCACACGCCATTGTGCATGAGCAGGAGGTTGGGTATAGGTTTGTGCGTGATAGATAGAAAAATGGGGATCTGGCGGTGGGTAGTAGTGTTGTGGTGGGCTATATGGAGTGTGGGGGTATGTTTCGGGATAGGGTCGAGGCTGGTTGTAGAATGGTGGATGGTTCCTGGATCTACCCAAGCTTCCGACTCGATCGTTGCAACATCCTCTTGCTTCTTCTTTCCGAGTACACCCCCAGTACCATTTTGAATGGCCTGAGTGGTTGCTTTGATTACTGAATAACTCATGATCTTATTGGACTTGAGACCCTCCTCAACCATGCCTCCCATTTTCACAACTTCATTAAAGGACTTGCCCACTGCTGACACCAAATGACCAAACTAAGTAGGCTCCAAAGCCTGCAAGAAATAATCAACCATCTCGCTCTCTTTCATCGGTGGGTCAACCCTCGCTTCTTGCTCTCTCCAACGGAACCCATATTCTTGAAAACTCTCACCGAGCTTCTTCTCAATCTTCGTCAGTGACAGACGGTCTGGGATGATTTCAAGATTATACTGAAAATGACAGGCGAAGGCTTGGGCCAAATCGTCCCATGTGTACCACCTGCTATGATCTTGTCTGGTGTACCATTCTAGCGCCGACCCACTCAAACTTTGGCTGAAATATGCCATCAACAATTCATCTCTTCCACCTGCTCCTCTTATATTACTACAGAATCCTCTTAAGTGTGCTACCGGGTCTCCATGCCCATCGTACATATCAAACTTGGGCATTTTGAACCCTGCTGGCAATTGAACATCTGGGAACAGATACAAATCCTTATAGGCCACGCTCAATTGGCCTCCCAACCCCTTCATATGTCGGAACGATTGCTCTAAGCTTTTGACCTTTATGATCATCTCTTCATGCTCGGGATTTTTAGGTGATTTCTCGGTCTCTGCTGGGATATCAAGATGAGGAGTGTAAGGATATGGTTCTGGAACTTTAAAGGTGGGTTTAGGGGGATAGTATTGGTTGTCGTGAGTTTGGAACAGGGGTTCACTGGAAGATCGGTGTAATGTAGCAGGTGGAGGTGCCACAAAAACAGGTGTAATTGGTAGAGGAGGGTATGAGACTTGTTTGGGTGGTGCAGCTTGAGAAGTATGGGAAGTGGCACCATGACATTGTTGGTAGAGGGGAAAGGCTGGAGATGAGTTCACAGTGAGAGGCTCCGGAGGTTGGGCTGATGGTGGGATATAAGCAGGATTGGCGGGATAAACCGGTGGTGGATGCCCTTTCGCCCAAGCTTGGTACATTTCAGCCATATGCTGTTTCAGATTATTCATTTCTTCCCTCATTGCATTAACGTCCATTTCTTCCACCTCTTTCGATGGGTCAACAATACTTGTTTCCGGTTCCTGGTCGACCATATTCAGCCTGTCTTTCGATCGGGTGTTGTAGGAGTGAGTTGCCAGAATGCCAGTCAATTAACCACATGCCTGAACTCAATTCATCAACAACAACATTGTTAGTGGTTAGGTTTTCAACAAGTTGGTAATCGCACATTTGAGGGATGAATGCACCTAAGCAGTTAACTGTTTCTATCATGCATTTGTTCGACCGCTTGCGTCATCCCGGCTTGGTCATTTTGCAACTTTATTTCTTTTCCTTTTTCTTTTTTTTGTTTCTCTTTTCTTTCTCTATCCTCTCCTTGCCATCGTTTCTTTCCTCTTATTTCTCTTATTTTCTTGTTTTCTCTTCCTATCTCTTGTTTTTCCCCTCATTTCTTTTCTTCCTTTTTTTCTCTTTCTTTTTCTTTATTTTGGTTATGGTCGAATCCTATGGAGATTGCCTGCGCATCATGACCCCGCATGAATCAGCCCGAGCGTAGTTCTGGGAGATAAGTGTGAAAGTAAATAAAACATTTTTGGGATTTTCAGTTTTTATAAAAATAGATGTTTCGATTACAGAGACTCAATACTAACAAATTCCAAAAGACTAACAGACTCTGATGCAAAGACAAAATACAAACTCCGTAAATAAGCTACCATATGCCAAAGAAATAAACACTCAAACAGAAAGAAAATAAAAGCCTAACATGACTTACAGACTCTGACAGAAAAGGAAATACAGACTCAAACGAAAAATCACGAGTACATCAATGCTCCTAGTGCCCGCGGGACATCATTCAGTCTCGCCGCGGGCCTATGTGCAAGATCCCTTTGAAGTCGGTCCAAATCATTCACTATCTGTTTAACAAAGGTCATCACTGCTACAAAGAATGTAGTGCGAGTCATATCCTCACAGATATGGCACTTCATAACGATGTAGTCGGCAATGTTTCTAATTATCTCTCTTATGACGCCCTTTTCTTGTAACAAACGCCCAATCTGCTGGGCCCTGGCCTCCAAAGTTTGCTCAGCAGCATAATTTTGCTCCTGAAGCTGTTGCAAATCTATTTCTAACTGCGCCAGTGTCGTATAACAATGTTCCCTTTCAACTTTGAAGTCTTTTGACTGCTTGATCATTTTGTTTTCCGTGGCGATGACCCTTTTCTTCAGTCCTGCAACCTCATCGTCGTACCTTTCTCTCAACTGCTTAACCAGGCGTATCTGTTCATCTGCATTTTTAGCCAATTGTTTTTGAGCCTTGGCTAGTTCACTTTCTGCTTTGTTCAAATCGAAACTTTAGTCACTCACTTTCTGCCTTAGGTTAGCTATGAGTTTTTCATCCCTGTCGCTTCGAGCTGGATTTTCTGCCTTAGGTTAGCTACTTTTATCTTCTGAATTTGAACTCGAAGGGCTTCATTTTCTTTGGCTAGCGTTTTCTTTTCCCCTTCATCCGTCGCAATCTGCAAGCTACTCTCGAATTGAAGCTCCCTGATTTGCTTTTCTAATTTTCCTATTATGGCCCTGTACTCACTCTCCTTAGCCACCCAAGCCCACTGTTCTTGTGACGCTTCAACGAATTTCTGAAGGTGAGGCTTTTTGACTGGTCTTTCTTGTTCAGCCATTGTAGTGTTCTTCTTTCTATACCAAGCAAGATAGGTTGGTGAGACTTCGCCTCTAGATAAATCACGCACTCGAGTGTTTACTGTTAAGTACTGGCATTCATTCCAAATAGAACGAACTGTTTCTTCACGAAATTGACCGTCAGAACTAACCTCGACCGCATTCGTACTATGATCTTCATCTGGATGCATCACCTGACACCTTCCCAACTGTTTCATCGCCCGGTAAAGAGCGTAAGGCTGAATACCTCGCAGACCCATCAGGAGGAAATAAGGACCAGTGGCGGGCATATACACAATTTCTTCAACAAGAACCCAACCCAATGTCCACTCTATTTGCCCTGTAGTAATGGAGCGAAGGCAGGATACCCATTCCTCAAACCCATGTGGCAACATAAACCCTGCAATTCTTATGCCAAACTCTTCAATACAACTTTTCTTTGTGGATCCATAACTCATATACTGAGGGCGATGGCACAGGTGCTCGATCGTCCACATCTGTAATAGAAAATTGCACCCCTCAAAGAAATCTGCCCCAGCTTTATAGGCTGTGAGAGCTCGGTATATCTCAGACACTATCATAGGGGAGAGAATGCTCTTGGCACTGGTAATCAGGACCTTGACGACTGCGGCCACCCGCAAATCGATATTCCCATCTTTTCGGGGAAATACCATAAGGCCTAAAAAAGCTACCATGAAGGCGAAATGCCTATGCTCATCCCATTTTGTTCGGTTTCCTTTGATACAAACCCCGCTTACCGGATCATTGAACCCTCTTACATGATCGTACCTATGGTATATAAAATGTAGAGTAGCAAAACCATCCTCCAACTCGGAGTACGGTACTCCCTTGCTTATGTTTAGCAAATCCATGAACTTGTGAGAGTTAACGGCTCTTGGAGTGATCAGATACTTATGCCTCAGCCCTTCAGTACTTCCCATATAACCTGCTATCTCTTCCAAGGTTGGGGTGAGTTCAAAATCCAAAAAGTGAAACACGTTATGGGCCGGGTCCCAAAACGTAACCAAAGCCTTTATGACATCTCCTCTGGGCCTGATTTTTAACAACTCGGTGAGACCTCCCAAATGTATATTGACCTTATCTTGCTCCGTCTTTCCTAGATCCTCCCACCACATATGCAACTCCAAAGGGATCTTGTTCGTAATTGTTATCGGCAAACATGGACTCGTGCTCATTCTGCACATTTATTAGGATGATTAAGCAAAATTCAAGACTCATTTGACTCAAAGACAAAGTTGACACTTTTTTTCTATTTTTTCAAATTAAAAATAAAATCCGGTTTTGCAAATACGGCCTTTCAGCACCTCGAAGACGAAGATTTTAAGGCTGTGTTGGCTAACCGGTGAAAACCTTGAAAAATGACCACAGGCGGCTGTCCTTGCAAAAGCATCCTTTCGGCGCCCTTTTAGGGACATTCGGCTATTTCTGACAAGAATGACATCACCCTAATTATTTTCAAATAAAAGTAAAATTTTGTTCTTTTGGGCTATTTTTGCAAAAGGAAAGTTGGACCCGATGAGGGTTACCTACATATCCCACACCCTGTGAGAATCAAACTGGCGTAGTTCGGGCAAATAAAGCAAAAAACTCTTTTTTCATTCCATTGGCAAATAAACAAACTAATTTCTCAAAAATTCGGCAGAGTTTTGACACTATTTGGACATTTTTTTTCAAAACAAGCGATTAACTCTCTTTAGCCCTCGTACTGCCATTTCTTTCCAAATGCTCTTTTTTTTTAAAAAAAACTGGTCAGCATGCAAATCCGAAGCAAATAAATGCAAAAGTAGCAAGCAAAATGCATTAGGATGGTCTTTTGTTTCGGGTGCACCTGTGCTAGACAGACCCAACCCCTGTGTTGAGTCTCCAAAGTCAAATATGCACATGATGCAAACAAACGTTCCTACTAGGGATCTGGCATGAGGTGTTGTTATACTAGGTTTAAAACTCTGGGTTTATTTGTTCTAGACCTGGCTTACCCCAGCGGACAACTCGAGCCGAGGAGGGGGCTGTGTACCGGTAACCAAAGGATCATCCGGCTTTGCAACTTGTCCGAGCCTCGTTGTATTTGGGATTTGACACTAACAGAAAGAAGTCACGACAAGCATGCACTCCTCAGGAGAGAAGAGAGGGGTTTCGTAGCAGTTTATATATACAGATTAGATAATATCAAAGCGATAAAAAGCAACATTTAGCACATTAGGCCCAAATATGTGAATAAAATCAGATAATAAATAAATCCAAATACAACGATTCATCTAAGCTTGAATTCTTGAACCCAGAACCAGAGATTCTGGGTTCGGTCCCCAGCAGAGTCGCCAGAGCTGCCACACCTCCTTTTTTACTCACACCCCGTAAAAGGTATAAATACAAGGGAGTTTTTCCAATTAAAAGACAATCGAAACGGGGTCGTTTATTTATTAAAAATCAGAGTCGCCACTTGGGATAATTTATGGTGTCCCAAGTCACCGGTTCAAATCCCGAATCGAGGAAAAGGTTGACTCTGTATTACAGTCCGCGAACCAAAAATCCGGGTAAGGAATTCTATTAACCTAGGATAAGGTGTTAGGAACTCCCAAGTTCTGTGGTTCTAGCACGGTTGCTTAACTGTTATATTTGGCCTATTATCTGATTTTTAATACATGTTTTAACATATGGTTCAATTTTAACTTTGTGCCGCTTTGAATTATTTTTTAGAAGATTGCAACGTTATTAAAATACGTCTCGAACAGCGTCACATAAATGCACCCGCGGTCTTCGAAACGCGGGTTACAGCTGTAAGAACTTATTTCTTTCACGCTGCCAAAAACAGTTGAATCGAGCAATGAATCGTGCCGAAACGTGCAGTATTTTGGGACATTTGTTTGGATTGTGAGCCTGCTGAAAATCTGCTTTGTTTTGCACTAATTAAGCAGCAAATCTGCACAGTTTGAGTGCAGATTTTGCGCTATTAGCCCTCGTTATTGAATCTGTCTTGGTTTAACTAAAATCTCTCATGTTGTGACCATTAAACGAACTTAATAATTTGAATTGAATTCGATTTTGAAGCAACTTTAAAGGCGGAACAGAGTTTTATGCTCTATGCTCATGAGAAATGAGATTTTCAGTTTACTTTTCAATATGAAACAGTCTTAAGGGGTTTATTAAACTCATTGTGAGTTGTGCATTTGGAGTTTTTGGCTGTCCTCATTGTCCTTTCAGTTGTAAACTATTTCCCCGGTAAAGACTCTAGCTAAATTTGGAGTTGGCTGGAAAAGACTATTTGGAGTTGTGAGTTGTGAACTATTTCAGTTGTGAAAGATTCTGCATGCGTAATTTGAAACAGGAATTTCTAGCTTGCTATAGGTATTGTTATCTATGAATCTTTCCATCTGATAAACTTGGTGCGCGCTAGGAGGTCAAATCACGCTATACAACTAGGCTAACCATTACTTTGGCTGATCATGTGAGCTGAAATTAGTCATTGCTATTGCACTTGAATTTCACTCTATTTCACCTCTATGTTCCCTGATTATTCTCATGTCAAAGAAATTTCCATATATTTCTGAGTCACATTCTTTTCGTTGTTGTTGTACTACTAAAACATGAAGAATTGATTTGGTGCTTACTTCTAAGTTTTCTTATTCCTTTGACTGGTTTACTGCAACTGTTGGCATTTCATGGTTAGGCAGACCTACAAGCATATAATTAGATCATTACGACTACGGGTACGGTTCCCGTAATGTAGTTGCGATGATTAATGTCGTATTAGTTCCAAATATGAATATCCTAATTAATTTAGTTGAATAGTTTGGAGGCGTGTCATTCATACATTTGAATTACATAGTTTACGACCATCGCTTAACTAGTCTTGTTTCGATTTTTAGAATTCGAGGCGTGCCATTTAGTAAATTTCTATGGCCCTCGCAAAGTTGCAAACGCGTAGTTGCTTTAGGCACGTTACTTTAACAATTCACCTTCCTAAATTTGGGTGCGCATTTATGTGAAAATAAAAATTCCAAGTGTTCTTAAGGAAATCAAGAGTTTTGGTGTTACATTCGTTGTTTAAGATATTATTTTGGCGGTTAGGGGAAGGAAAATAGAGTAAATCTACATATATACAAGTAGCGAAACAGTTGAGTTTCAACACCAATTTAAACCAAGATCTGATGAGAATGAATCGTCAAGCGGCATACAAGATTCACAAATTCTTGCAGTCAACAAAGAATCCTACTGCCCGTGTCATTTAACATGAAGAAACCAAGACAAACTAACACGGGTCTAACTCAGTAAAACATAAACCAATGCAGCTTTGCCCAAGTTTTAAGACTCGATGAATCAAGACTAAAGTAGAAACGAGAAACTATTTTCCATTTCCTAGAACTTCAAGGTTGAGCTCAACTCACACAACTTGACCTCAGCCTCTAGTTTTAAGTCCAAACAATGTCAAACAAACAGACGCGAACTAAGTTCTCAGCCACAGCACATCGAAGAAAATAGACATAGCTCAACAGACTTTACAAAATAAAAATTCTCAACTAGTCACAAATCAATAAGAAACTAAACTCGAATTCACTGATTCAATCCCACAAAAACTTAAATGACAACAACAAAGAGATGCAAACTCAGAAATTCCATAGCTCAAGAACAGCTAAAACCAGAGTTATATGTGAGAAAGAAAGCCAAACCTGAAGTTACAAACTTCTTTTAACAATTACAGCCTTAATAATACACCTCTTGCCTTCGAATGCTAGCGAAGTTCAGCAGAAAATCAACAGAACAACCATAGATATCCAAGCCTGAACTTCAACTTTCATCTCCTTGAAACTCAAATCCGGATTCAGAAAAATAGAAAAAATTGTACCTATACTTCTCTTAAACCTTGAAAGGACTCCTTAAAGAAGAATATCAACCCTGAAAACCATCAATTCAATAAGCTTTTTAACCCTTTTTCGGAAAATTCTTTTTTGAGTCCCCTTTTTCAAAATCGGATAAGGCTTCTTTTGAAGACCAATCCTTGATGAATGTGGGGCTCGTATTGAGTGAAATCAATCCAAAGCCTCACACTCATCAAGCATCTCGTCTCCAGAGCATTCCAATCGTGCAATAAAACTTGAATTCGAGCGAGTGAGAGGAGATGGGAATCTTTAGAGTCATAAACCGGTAGAAATGGTGATGAGGAGAGAGGGGGAAGGCATGAGGCGAGATTTGGGATTCACTCGCCCGAATCTGGACTGAATTTGGGGCCTGGTTTGAGTGGTTTTGGAGAAGAAGAACAATAGGCATCGGTTTGGGACTTAGGGCTCGTCCGCTTGTTTCAGTTGGGTTTAACCCATTATTTGGGGAGTGGGTCGGGTTGCAGACGGGTTGACCGGGTGGGTTTAGCGTAATTGGGCTGGGGTGAAGGATATCAATTTGGGCTTGGACAAGAAAATTGGAGATGGGGCCAATTGGTGTTGCTCTTCCTTTTATTTTCACCTATTTTCAATTTTTCCAAAAGTTCTCTTTTTTTTTCAAGATTAAATAAAAATCTAAATTAATTGCTAGAACTTAATTCACCTAACAAACACTAATTAAACCTAAATGATAATTGTCACAATTAAAAAAACAAATTAAAGGGAAAGCTACTTAAAATCAAAGTTAAAATTAAAAATGCAAATTAAATTATTTTGTGTAATTTTCCTTTTATAACAACCTAATTGCTTAATTAGCCCTAAAATATTAAATTAAATCCTAAATGCAAACGCACATATATTTTTGTATTTTTCATTAATTAAAATGCACAGACAAAAAAAATGCAAATAATTAACAGAAATGCTACAAAAATCTACGAAATTTGCAAATAATGAAAGAAATTATTTTGTTTTGAATTTGTGAGAGTAATTCATATAGGGAAAAAATCACGTGCTCACAGTAGCTTCTCAAACTCTTTGCGCAGCTCCTCCCTGCGGGAATGCAGTTCATACTTCTCTAGGAAGAGAATGGAGAACTAATACCAGGTAAATAGCGGTGCACCAACAGGCCTACGCCTCTCATAAGCCTCCCACCAAGTGAAAGCAGCCCCAGAAAACCGAAAGGTAGTAAGTGAGACCCCACTAGTCTCCAGAATACCCGCTGTAGGCAACATCCTCTGACATTTATCCAAGAAACCACTGAAATTTAGAGGCTGAAGTCTATCAAATCTCTCCAATCGACGCTGCTCTTTGTTAAGCATAACTGGAACCACAAAATCCTGAGCAGGTGCAACCAGCTGGGCTAGTGGTGCCTCCAGTGTCTGGAGTCCCTGAACAACCTGCTCGAGTGTACGGGCAGGAGTCTGAGTGCCTCCCCCGACCTGAGAAGTAGCTGCTGTAGTAGAAACTATGCCTTCTTGAGCAAGGACGGTGCACACACTTAGAATCTGAGCCAAAGTCTCCTGTAGACCCAGAATAACAATAGGCACAGCCGGTGCCTGAGCTGGTGCTGCTGAAGCATCCTCAGCTGGAGCCTGATCATGAACTGGGGAAGCAGGTGGATTTGTAAGTATTGCCCTAGCTGCTATGAGGGACACACCCCTGCCCCTACCATGGCCTCGATCATATCCTCGACCTCTAATGGCCCCAACTGGTGGTATTGGTGGTCGTCCATCCTGACCGGTAGCACGTGTCCTCACCATCTATGAGAGAATAGAATAACAGAAGTTTAGTACTCAAATCAACAGATTCGACCGGCAGAATTCAAGAATATGAACTTTTTCCTAAAGGTTTTGCAGCCTCCCGAGGATAAATACAGACGTCTCCATACCGATCCACGAGATACTACTAAATCTGCTAATGACCCATAAGACTTATGTAACCTAGGCTCTGATACCAACATGTCACGACCCAAAATCTGACTCGGTCATGATGGTGCCTATCGTGGAACTAGGCCAACCACTTATTCCAATTTTCCTTTTTTACCCAATTTATTTACTTAGAAAAAAATCAATTTTTAAACAGAAATCCATTAATAAAAGATAGAAGTATCAAAACAGCGGAAAGAAGTACAACCCCAACCTCGGATGTCGCTAGTCACGAGCAAACTAATACAACTGTCTGAAATACAAATCTAGAATAGTTTGAATACATCCAATAAGTAAAGCTAGAGAAAGATAGGGAAGGAGAAGGCGGAACTGCGGTCGCCAAGCAGCTACCTCGCAATCTCTGGTGGAAGTACACACAAAGAAGATTAGCAACCGCTACCGTGACCAGATACACCTAGATTTGCACACAAGGTACAGGGGTAATGTGAGTACAACAACTCAGTATGTAACAAGTGCAACCTCCGGACTGATAGGTAGTGACGGACAAAACCTCAACAGGCAAATAGCAATTAACAGATTAGAAATATAGACATGCTTACAGTTCAAGAAAACTCAACAATAATTGATGCAGCTGACTAGAAAAAGAGTTCAAAACTCATAGATTTTATACGTGTACCAATGCACACTAGCATGATCAATGTTCCACAACCTCCACTCACAAATGATTAACCACTCGGTACTGTATATGACCATCCGGCCCAGGGAAGGTTCATCCCGGAATATATATCACTGACCATAGTCATTCAGTACCGAGGACACAGGATGATCCAGCCTCTTGGGGAAGATCCATCTCCCGGTATAGTACTTCGGACAAGATCCATGTCCAGGGAAGATCCATCCCTCAATATAATCATCTACTGTGCTCACTGGGGGTGTAAAGACTCCGGAGGTTCTCCTCTAAGCCCAAGCGCTATATCAATGCCAGCGAAGGCATGATCAATATCATGGCTGCGATGTGCAGCTCGATCCCATACTGTCAATCAATATTCGGCTCTCGGCCTCACTCAGTCAATACTCTCCAATCTCACACACATGGGCTAAGATGTCATAATACAAGCCCGAACAATGAAATGATATGCCAAATAGCAATAATCGAGATTGAGGCATGATATAATATGCATGAATATGACTAATTATAGAATATACATGAATCTAATGACATGATAGCAAGAAACGACCTATCGGGTCTCAACAGTGTTGGCGTGAAGCCTTAACATGATAATTAACATGATTTGCAGCTTATCAACTTGATCACATGATTACAACAAAGATATCAACATAAAAGAGTAGCTAAGTGGTGCCATGGAATGATCCAGGCCACATTTCTCACGGTGCACACCCACACGCCCGTCACTTGGCATAACATCACCTTCATAATAATCATGGAACACATCGTTCGGGGTTTCGAATTTGCAGAACCAAGGTTGGAAGTGTTACTTATCTCAAGCCAAGCCAAAACTCTTGCCCGCGATGCCTTTTCCTTTCGAATCGGCCTCTGAATGCCTCAAATCATACCAAAATCAGTACATAGCCATCAATATACGCTAAAGGAGTGAAATCCATACCAAATTAACCAAATTACACCATAAAATCCGAAATTGACCAAACCCAACCCTCGAGCCCACATCTCAGAATTCGACAAATTTTACATCAATAGAATCCTTATCCCGCCACGAGTTCATTCACACCAAAAGTTCCAAAATCGGACCTCAAATGATCCCTTAAATCACCACTCAAAGCTCTCCAATTAACCAAGCCCTAACCCCCAATTTACCACTGATTTTCCCTTAAATTTCATGTTCACAACGATAAAAATCGCCATAATAACTACCTTAGGAACCAAGGTCCTTACCTCAATGAATCCCTCTGAAAATCTCCCTTGAAATGTCTTCCAAAAGCTTCACCCCGAATGAAATATTGAGAAAAATGGCCAAAAATCGCAAAGGGTGAAATATATACCTTTTGACCCAGGGATTCTGCGCCTGCGGTTATTTCCTGCTTCAGCGGTCTAGCCCACCGCACCTGCGGTTTTCACTTAAAGGCCTGGGACCGCACCTGCGGTCAGTCTCTCGCACCTGTACCATCGTAGATGCGTCCAGACATCCACTTCTGCGGCTCCGCCTGACTCACCTCATGGCCTTACTTTTGCATCTACGGGAGTCGTAACTGAGGCCTCCGAACCGCATATGCGGTTATGACAGCAACCATAAAACTTCAGCGGTAAACTCCCAATTCTTAACCTTCCGACAACCATCCAAAATCACCCTGAGTCCCTCGGGATGTCAACCAAAAGCACAAATAAGTCACATACCACTATCCAAACATATACCAACCTTCAAAGCACCTCAAACAAAATCGAATCAACCAAATCACATCGGATTCAAGCCTAAGATTCCAAAAATCTTCCAAATTGCGCTTTTGATCAAAAAGTCTATCAAACTACGTCTGAATGACCTGAAATTTTACGCACACATCCCAAATGACACAACGGACCTACTGTAACTCTCAAAAATCCATTTCAACCCCTATATCAAAATCTCACCTATCAACCGGAAAACGCCAAAATTCCAATTTTGCCAATTCAAACCTAAATCTACTCAGCACTTCCAAATCCTATTCTGGTCACGCTCCTCAGTCCCAAATCATCTCCTGAAGCTATCCGAACCATCGGAATTCACATCCCACCACTTATTTACATAAGTCAACATCTGTTTGACTTTTCCAACTTAAGCTTACTCAGAAGAGACTAAGTATCTCAAACCTTACCAAACCTTTCTGAACCCAAATCAATCAACCCAATAACATATAAAACATCTGAACAAGATAATAAGAAGCATAAATGGGGGAAATATAGTGGTAACTCATGAAATGACCGGCCGGGTCGTTACAATAATTGGTTGGGAATGGCTATGAATTAACGTGGCAGCCCCCCCTCTTTTTAATTTAAGATGACTCTTAAGTCATTACTATAGGTGGCAAGATTAAGAGATGTGGGCAAGTCTTGTAAACATGAGACACATTATTCATTTAAGGAAAGAGATCCATTTTAAGTCTTGGGAAGATAAGTCATTAGTCACATATTCATCTAAGGAAAGAGAGCTTCATCCAAGCATATAGAAACGTAACAATTCCAACTACATTCTCATCCAAGGAAATAGCAACGTTCATTCATCTTCCAAATAGCAACGTTATTGCTAAGTTCTTAAGGAAAGGTTTCGGCCAAGATTTTCTTTGCATAGCAGCGCGATTGTTTCGAGCTTTTGATATGACTTGTTCCATGTTTTTTTTTGCAATTAATATGTGTTAGAGGGATTTTCAAGAGAATCAACCCAGGTATGTTAAGGATATCCCTTCTTTCCTTTTTGGCATGATCCATATGATACAACGAAATGAGAAATCACGCAAGTTTCATAAATGATTCTATTCTTATAAGTACTAAGGTTGCCTATGTTCTTGATTCCCCATATGTCCTACTACCATATTGTCTATTCATGGGTCTCATGACATTCCAAGAGATCATATTAACTTACTTCATTATGCATTGCATTCATATACGCGTATATATGTGTTTATATATATATATATATATATATATATATATATATATATATATGTGTGTGTGTGTGTGTGTGTGTGTGTGTGTGTGTATGGGAAAAAGTGTTATATACGCACCACCACCTGACCAGCTGGTATACGATGATGATTTTGCCCACAGTGGCTGAGATGATATGATGGGATGCCCTCAAAGGCTTTATGATGTTATGTACGTACAGACCTATGCATTACATGACATTTATACGCATATGCATGATACTATATATATTTCATGATTTACAGAGCTATCCGAACTTATAGGTTGAGTCATTTACTCTATATTTCTTCCATGTCCTTAATTAATGTTGACTTACTGTTATGTTTTAGTTCCGCCTTACATACTCGTTACATTATTTGTACTAACATCCTTTTCTTGGGGACACTACATTCATGCTTGTAGGTATAGACACTCAGTTTGATGAGCCCTCATAGTAGACGGGGTTAGCATTCAGCGAAGGATCGGTATTACTCCACCTTATTTGGAGTGCATCCGAGTCTATAAGTAATTGTGTAACAGTTTTGCTACAAACTTATGAGCAGGTCGGTACCCTATCCCATTTTATGTCAAATAATCTTAGAAACTTTATAGACACAGGTTTATTATGGATAACATGTCAGAGGTCTTGACGACCCATATGTATTCATATTTTGTGAACGATGGTTCATGGATATAACTTTTGCCCACTTACAATTGTACATTACGAGTTGTGTCTGTTTTGGCCCATGATAGTTATAAAAGGAATGAATGAGTTATAGAGTGGTTCGCTCAGGCTAGTACTGCACCGGGTGCCAGCCACTCCTCCCCAGGTTTGGGGCGTGACAAAGTGGTATCAAAGTGGATCGTGTCCTTGGGAGTCTATAAAGCCGTGCCTAGTAGAGTCTCACTTATGGGTTTGTTGCGCGCCACATTTATAATTGAGAGGCTATAGGGTATTTAGGAAATGTTACCCTTCTTTTGTTTACAGATTGTGCCATAGAACTGAGCCATAAGAAGTCAGTATGAAGTTTTTGTCAGGTTTTGTATGCACTAGAGGTGCAGGTATTACATTGGAGCTTTAAGGCGTAATTTACACCTATGTTTAAGGAGGTTATAAAAGAAACAGAAGACACAATATGAGATACTCAACTACAAAAGGTTGTGAATAGTCGAGACTTCGGATATAGTTTGGGTTTTAGTTTAACTTACAGAAGAGACCTAGTGAAAATTTTGTAAATCTCTAAGAGTTAACATTCGAGGACGAATGTTCTAAGAGGGGAAGGATGTTACATCCCATACTTTAATATTAGGATAAGTCGTAGTAATCCATATGAGCTTGAAGGGAATAAGATAATTCATGAGGTTATAAAGAATTTGTGACTATGTTATTATAAGACCCTGTAAGCTTAACAACATTGACATCGTTATATACATTTGATATTGTATTTTGAGAGGAATATTTTTGTAAAATAGTTTGAAAAAAATATATGATTATATATAGTTATTATATTACTACTTTCGAATATGCTTTAAATTATACACATAATAAGAGAAAGTTTATGAGATTTTCTTTATTGAAAAGATAGAAATTATTTTCTCACAAGAAAAGAAGATTATCTTTTTACCATTTTAACAATTAGGCGTACGAAATTTGGTACTCTTTGTATGAAATTAGGAAAAATTATATGCGACTTGTTCATACGCCTCTTTTCTACTTATGTGCTCATGATATGCTTTAATTATTTGGTTACTATAAACACTAGTCTTTCCTATAGGAGATAACAAAGAAGACCTGCTGTTTATATTCTTTTACATGAAACTTCCATAATTGGCATTTGAGTAGTACGTTGGCTTCTTTAATATAGTTCATATCTTATTATGGGTATATTTTTAGCTTTACACTAAAGGCAGAACTTTCTTTTATTAAAGTCATATTTATCATCCTTTTATTAGTTATATCAATTTCCAAACACTTAAGGAGTTTTATGTTCAATCTCATCATTAGTTTTTGTTTGTTTTTATTACGTGATAGGCTATTGTCTAGTAGACTAATATTTTGCTTTTATTCAAATTTTTTGAGTATACTATATATTCGATAACTATTATTTTTACTCTAGTTGATTCTTGGTAAAATTTTCACCCATTTATCTTACTTCCTATGCATATAGCTATTTAGTTTATTTAACATGGATGTTTTAAATAATAGTATATGTATTTAATTTATATAGTATCACATGACCATGATAGTAAGCTATATATTAAGTATTAAAAGTGAGTAGTATTTTAAGTAAGTCTAGATAATTCTTAATTATGTGGATAATCGAATAATTATTGATTTCGATGGGAGATTAGCAATTAATTAAAAAGTTGGTAGCTAATTGGTTGGGAATGGATAAGAATTAACGTGGCAGCCCCCCTTTTAATTTAAGATGACTCTTAAGTCATTACTATGGGTGGTAAGATTAAGAGATGTGGGCAAGTCTTGTAAACATGAGTCACATTATTCATTTAAGGAAAGAGATCCATTTTAAGTCTTAGGAAGATGAGTCATTAGTCACATATTCATGTAAGGAAAGAGAGCTTCATCCAAGCATAGAGAAACGTAACAATTCCAATCACTTTCTCATCCAAGGAACATAGCAAAGTTAGTTCATCTTCAAAATAGCAACGTTGTTGCTAAGTTCTTAAGGAATGGCTTCGGCCAAGATTTTCTTTGCATAGCAACGTGATTGCTTCGAGCTTTTCATACGACTTGTTCCATGTTTTGTCGTAATTAACGTGTGTTAGAGGGATTATCAAGAGAATCGACCCAGGTATGTTAAGGATATCCTTTATTTCCTTTTTGGCATGATCCATATGATACAACAAAACGAGTAAGCACGCAAGTTTCAAGAATAATTCTATTCTTAGAAGTAGTAAGGTTGCCTATGTTCCTTATTCCCCATATGTCCTACTACCATATTTTCTATTCATGGGTCTTATAATATTCCAAGTGATCATATTGACTCACTTCATTATGCATTGCATTCATTTATATATGTGCATTTACCCATGACTCAGACAACGTTATATATGCGTATATATGGATATGGATATGGAAAAAGGTTACAGCATTATATACGCATCACCACCTGATCAGCTAGTATACAATGATGATTTTGCCCACAGTGGCTGAGATGATATGATGGGATAACCTCAAAGGCTTTATGATGTTATGTACGTACAGACCTATGCATTACATGACATTTATACTCATATGCATGATACTATAAATATTTCATGATTTACATAGCTATCCAGACCTACAGGTTGAGTCATTTACTCTATATTTCTTCCATGTCTTTAATTAATATTAACTTGCTATTATGTTTCAGTTCTGCCTTACATACTCGGTAAATTATTTGTACTGATGTCCTTTTGTTGGGGACGTTGTATTCATGCCTGCAGGTATAGACAATTAGTTTGATGAGCCCTCATAGTAGACGGGGTTAGCATTCAGCAAAGGTTCAGTATTACTCCACATCAGTCGAAGTGCATCCGAGTCTATAAGTCATCGTATTAGAGTTTTGCTATAAAATTATGGATAGGTCGGTACCCTGTCCCATTTTATGTCAAATAATCTTAGAGACTTTGTAAACACAAGTTTATTATGTACAGTATGTCAGAGGCCTTGATGGCCCATATGTATTCATGTTTTGTAAATGATGGTTCGTGGATATAACATTTGCCCACTTATAATTGTACATTACGAGTTGTGGCCATATTGGCCCATGATAGTTATAAAAGGAATGAATGAGTTATAGAGTGGTTCGTTCGGACTAAGCACTGTCTCTATTTCTTGCATGAGGCTAAGCATTGCCTCCATTATCGCATTAGGAAAAACACTGCTTTCTTTGCATGAGCCTAAGCACTGTCTCCATTCCTTGCATGAGTCTAAGCATTGTCTCTATTATTGCATAAGGCTAAGCATTGCATTTCCTTACATGAGGCTAAGTACTGACTCTATTATTGCATAAGGCGAAGCACTGCCTTTCCTGCCTGAGACTAAGCATTGTCTCCATTCCTTACTGTCATGACCCGGATTTCCCGCCCTCGGGAGTCATAATGGCGCCTACTAATGTGAGCTAGGCAAGCCAATTATTTGAAGAAATTGCTTATTTATCCATTTTATACTCTTTAACAATTATAAAGCTAAAGCATATGGACAACGGAAAATTTCAATAAGCGGAAGTAAAGCAGTAAATTATCTGAATATATATGTCTAATACAACTGTTTGAACCTCGACCACCCAGAACTGGTGTCATAGTACCACAGACGATCTAAGAATGCTACATACAAAGCTTGAAAACAAACAATACACTGTTTCTGATTAAGGAAATGAAACAAGAATAAAGGGATAGAGGGAGACGCCAGGGCCTGCGGACACCTGCAGGTCTACCTTGGATCTCCGCGTGGACTGAAGGCAGCCACCCAACTACGGTCCAAATGTTGTTGCTCCGGGATTTGCACATAGTGCAGAGTGTAGTATCAGCACCACCGGCCCCTTGTGCTGGAAAGTGCCTAACCTAACCTCGGTGAAGTAGTGACGAGTCTAGAACAAGACTACCAAATAAACCTGTGCAATTTAACAATAAACAGCAGAAAAGAAGAATAGAAATATACGATCAAGTATGGGAGGGGTAACATGCTGCGGGGGAACTGTCAATTTAGAATAGAAAGACAACAGAAAATTGAAAGAAACAACATATCTTAGATATCAACAAAGAATCAGAAATTAATAAGTGCACGGCATCACCCTTCGTACTTTTACTCTCGTACTCACCAAAGAAATCAAGTAATGAAAATGTCCACGGCATCACCCTTTGTGCTTCTACTCTCGTCCTCACCATATAATCAATATAATCGGCACGGAATGGTACATCGTGCAGCATGGTATCACCCTTCGTGATTTACACTCTTTCCTCACAAATCATATATGGCATCACCCTTCGTGCATTAACTCTCTCTCACCAAAACAATACACGGCACCACCCTTCGTGCTTTAACACTTTTCCTCACCCAAAATAACAATTACAAATAATAGGGCAAGGGAATAAATGAAATTACAATAAGAACCCCGGCAAGGGAACAATAGTTAGACAATCAAGTTCCGGCAAGGGAATAACATCAAAAGAAGCATCAACATCCTTGCAAGGGAGATAACATCAAAACAACAAATTCCCGGCAAGGGAGATAATATAATGATTCTCTTCTCTTTTCACTTTTACTTCACAACTTTGAGCCAATGCTAAAAGGTTCAATTTCCCCTTATGCTTTCGCATTTCATTGTACAACTTGAGCCAACGCTCCTCAATGTTGAAATGTCATAATTACTTCCACAAAATTTGCCCAACAATAGTAATCATCATCAAAGCATGAATAACACAACGAAACCACAATAATCACAATATAAGATTCACAGGCATGCTTGACACCAACGTATAGATACTCATCACCATGTCTATACGTCGTACTCGACAAATACCACATAACAAATATGACTCGACTCATAATCCCTCAAGCTAAGGTTAGACCAAACACTATCCTCGATGCTACGAACACAATTCACATCTCAACTATCGCTTTACCCCTTTATTCCACGACCAACTCGCTCGTATCTAGCCACAAGTTACTTAATTACATCAATAAATGCTAATGAATCAACTCCAATGCATGAAAATAAGTTTTCCAAAGTTTTACCCAAAACATCAAAAATCGCCCCCGGGCCCACATGGTAAAAACCCGACGTTTGAACCAAAACCTGATTACCCATTCCCCCACGAACTCAAATATATAATTTGTTTTAAAATCAGACCTCAAATCGAGGTCCAAATCCCCAATTTTTGAAAAACCTAGGTTCTACCCAAAACACCCAATTTCCCCCCATGAAAATCATTGATTTTGAGTTGAAATCATGTGAAAAGATGTTAATGATTGAAGGAAACAAGATGAAATTGACTTACAATCGATTTGGAAGAAGAGTTGTCTTTGAAAAATCGCCCAAGAGTATTTTGGTTTTGAAAGAGCGTGAAAAATGAGAGATTTTCGGCTAAGTTATAAAATTGCAGGTTGCAGATATGGGAATTCGGACTAGGTTTCACAATTGCGAACTTCGACCTCTGCTATGTTTGGATTTGCGAAGGGATTCTCGCATTTTCAAGTTTTAAAATGTGAACAAAGGATCGCATTTGCGATAACAGACACAAAAGGGGCGCATCGCATTTGCGAAGGAAATCTCGCATTTGCGAGGAAGAGCTGGAAGGGTTGTTTCGCATTTGCGACTCAGCCTTCGCATTTGCAAACTTGCATTTGCGAGCCAGGTTTCGCAAATGCAAAGCCTGCAGACCTGATCACAGCAGCTAAAAACCTGCAATTCACCAAGTCCAAAATCTACCCTGTGGCCTATCCAAAACTCACCCGAGCCCTCGGGGCTCCAAACCAAACATGCACACCAACCTAAAAAACATAATACAGACTCGCTTGTTTATTCAAATCACTAAAATAACATCAACAACTATGGATTTAGCATCGAAACCATGAAATTTTCTTAAGAACTTCAAATTTCCAATTTTCTCAAAAACGATCCGATTCACGTCGTTTCAAGTCTGTTTCTTACCAAATTTCATAGACTTACCTTAAATCACATATAAGACCTGTACCGGGTGCCGGAACTAAAATACGGGACCGATACTATCAATTTTTAATCACAATTCATTTCCAAAACTCATAAACATTTTCAGAAAACAATATTCTTTAAAAATTCATTTCTCGGGCTTGGGACCTCGGAATCCGATTCCGGGCATATGCCTAAGTCCCATATTTTCCTACAGACCCTACGGGACCGTCCAATCATTGGTCTAGGTCTGTTTACCCAAAATGTTGATCGAAGTTAACTTAAACTTATTTTAAATGCAAAATTCATCATTTTCACAGATTTTGACAAAATGGCTTTTCAACCACGTGCCCGGACTATGCGCTCAAATCGAGGTGATGCTGAAAGAGGTTTTTAAGGCCTCGGAATGTAGAATCCACTTTTAAAACAAGTGATGACCTTTTGGGTCATCACATCCTCCACCTCTAAAACAACTGTTCATCCTCGAATGGACAGAAGAAGGAAGTACCTGTGTTGGGGAAAAGATGGGGATAACAGCTCCACATATCGGACTCAGACTCCCAGGTCGATGCCTCAGCGGGCTGACCTATCAACTGAACACGAACAGAAGGAAAACTCTTCGATCTCAACTGACGAACCTGCCGGTCTAGAATAGCTACCGGCTCCTCCTCATAAGACAAGTCCTTGTCCAACTGGACAGTGCTGAAATCTAACACGTGGGATGGATCGTCGTGATATTTTCGAAGCATGGACACATGAAACATTGGATGCACGGCAAATAAGCTCGGTGGCAACGCAACTCTATAAGCCACTTCTCCCACTCGATCAAGAATCTTAAATGGGCCAATGAACCAAAGGCTAAGTTTGCCCTTCTTCCCAAATCCCATCACGCCCTTCATAGGTGACACTTGAAGCAATACCCGTTTACCGACCATGAAAGCCAAATATCGAACCTTGCGGTCGGAATAGCTCTTTTACCTGGACTGAGCAGTACAAAGCCTATCCTGAATAATCTTGACCTTGTCTAAGGAATCCTAAACCAGATCTGTAACCAACAACCGAGCCTCTCCCGACTCAAACCATCCAACTGGCGACAGATACCGCCTACCATACAAAGCCTCATAAGGAGCCATCTGAAAACTCTACTGGTAGTTGTTGTTGTAGGCAAACTCTGCTAAAGGCAAAAACTGATCCCACGAGCCTCCAAAGTCAATAACACAAGCTCGGAGCATATCCTCCAAAATCTGAATAGTTCGCTCGGACTGCCCGTTCGTCTGAGGATGAAATGATGTGCTCAACTCAACCCGTGCACCCAACTCTCGCTGATTGCTCTCCTGAAATGGGAGGTAAACTGCGTACCTCAGCCCGAGATGATAGACTCGGGCACACCATGAAGGCGAACTATCTCCCGGATATATATCTCATCTAACCTCTTGGAAGAGTAGGAGACTGCCACAAGAATGAAATGTGCTGACTTGGTCAACCCATCAATAATATCCCACACTGCGTCAAACTTCCTCTGAGTCCATGGGAGTCCAACAACAAAGTCCATAGTGATCTGCTCCCACTTCCACTCGGGAATCTCAATCCTCTGAAACAAACCACCAGGCCTCTGATGTTCGTACTTAACCTGCTGATAGTTCAAACACCGAGTCACATATGCAACATTATCCTTCTTCATTCTTCTCCACCAATAATGCTACCGCAAATCCTGATACACCTTCGCAGCGCCTAGATGAATAGAGTATCGGGAACTATGAGCCTCCTCTAAAATCAACTCTCGAAGCCCATCCACATTAGGCATACAAATTCGCCCCTTCTATCTCAAAACTTCATCATTACCTAAAGTAACCTTCTTGGCACCTCCGTGATGCACCGTGTCTCTAAGGACACACAAATGGGGATCATCATACTTCCGATCTCGGATATGCTCCAATAAAGAAGAACGAGCGACTGTGCAAGCTAACACATGGCTGGGCTCAAAAACATCCAACCTAACGAACTGATTGGCCAAATCCTGAACATCCAAAGCAGCGGTCTCTCATCGACCGGAATATAAGCAAGACTGCCCATACTGGCTGTCTTTCTACTCAAAGCATCGGCCACCACATTGGCCTTTCCCGAATGATATAAGATGGTGATATCATAGTCATTTAATAGCTCCAACCACCTTCTCTGCCTCAAATTTAGCTCCTTCTGCTTGCACAAATACTGAAGACTCTTGTGATCCGTGAACACCTTACATGCCACGCCATACAGATAATGCCTCCAAATCTTTAATGCCTGAACGATGGCTGCTAACTCCAAATCATGAACCAGATAGTTCTTCTCATGAATCTTCAACTACCATGAAGCATAGGCAATGACCTTGCCATCCTGTATCAACATCGCACCAAGTTCAATACGAGATGCATCACAATAAAATGTATAAGGCCCTGAACCTGTGGGCAAAACCAACACTGGTGTCGAAGTCAAAGTTGTTTTGAGCTTCTGAAAGCTCGCCTCACACACGTAATACCATCTAAACTGGGCACCCTTCTGGGTCAACCTGGTCATTGAGGCTGCAATAGAGGAGAACCCCTTCACAAACCGATGATAATAGCCTGTCAATCCTAAGAAACTCCGAATCTCTTTAGCTGATGCTGGTCTAGGCCAATTCTTGACTGCCTCAATCTTTTTTGGATCAACCTGAATACCCTCTGCGAATACAACATGACCTAGGAATGCAACTGAACTCAACCAGAACTCACATTTCGAAAATTTGGCATACAACTGACTATCCCTCAAAGTTTAGAGAACCACTCTAAGATGATGCTCGTGCTCCTCCTGGCTATGGGAATAGATCAAAATATCATCAATGAAGACTATCACAAACGAATCCAAGTAAGGCCTGAACACTAGGTTCATCAAATCCATAAAAGCTACTGGGGCATTTATCAACCCGAATGGCATCACCAAGAACTCATAATGTCCGTACCGAGTGCGGAAAGCTATCTTAGGGACATCAGATGCCCTAATCATCAACTGATGGTAGCTAAATCTCAAGTCAATCTTTGAAAATACCTTGGCACCCTAAAGCTGATCAAACAAATCATCAATCCTCGACAATGGATATTATTCTTGATTGTAACCTTGTTCAGCTACCGGTAATCAATACACATTCTCATCAAGTCGTCCTTCTTCTTAACAAACTACACTGGCGCACCCCAAGGCGAAACACTAGGTATAATGAAACCTTTCTCAAGCAAGTCTTGCAACTGCTCCTTTAACTCTTTAAACACAGGCGGGGTCATACGATACGGCGGGATAGAAATGGGCTGAGTTCCTGGAGCCAAATCAATGCAAAGGTCAATATCCTTGTCGAGCGGCATACCCGACAGGTCCGAAGGAAATACCTCAGGAAACTCCTGAACAATAGGCACAAAATTAATAGAAGGAACCTCACCACTAAAATCAAGAACATAGCCAAATAGGCCAAACACCCCTTCTCGACAATATGTCGAGCATTCATATAAGAGATAACACTACGGGTAGAATACCCAGGAGTCCCACTCCACTCTAAATGAGGTAAAACCAGTAAGGCTAAGGTCACAGTCTTGGTATGGTAGTCCAAGATAGCGTGGTAAGGTGATAACTAGTCCATCCCCAATATGACATCGAAATCAACCATGTCCAGAAGAACAAATCTACATGAGTCTCAAGACCCCCAATCACAACTATACAAGAACGATGGACTCGATCTACCACAATAGAATCACCACCGGTGTAGACATATAAATAGGAAGCACTTAAAGAATCACTAGGCATGACCAGATACAGTGCAAAATAAGATGACACATAGGAGTACGTAGATCCGGATAAAATAAAATTGAAGAATCTCTACTACAAACTAGAACAGTACATGTGATAACCGTATTGGAAGCCTCAGCCTCGGGCATGGCTGGAAGAACATAACATCAGGGCTGGGACCCACCTCCCTGAACTACATCTCTAGGACAGCCTGCTGTTGGCTGGCCTCCACCTCTAGCGGCCTGAGCTCTACCTATAATACCTCTACCTCCACCTCTAGTTGGTTGTGCGGGCTGTGGAACACTCGGTGCCTGAACCATGGCACGGGAACCCTAATGCTGAGAGCAGCTCGGTGCTCGAGGGCAAAACCTAGCAATGTAAACCATATCACCACAAGTGTAACAAGCCCTCGGCTGCTAAGACTACTGACCCTGAAGACTTGAATGACCACCCCTAAAACTCTGAAGAGGTAATGCACTGATAGGAGTTGGTGGTGCACTTTAGGGCTGCTGATCAGAATACTGCATATGGGAACCATGATCACCTAAAGCACCGTGAGAAACCTGAAGTGCTGACTGAAAAGGCCTAGGAGTATGGCCTCAACAATACGAATCTCTGCCTCCAGACGAGGTACCACTGAATCGGCCTGAATGACGAGGCCTCTTGTCAGACCCCTGACCACCTCCCTACGATAGAACCATCTCAACTCTCCTGGCAACATTGGCCACCTCCTGGAAAGAAATCTCACTCCTAGTCTCCCTGGCCATCTAAAGTCAAATCGGCTGAATAAGTCCCTCAATGAACCTCCTCACCCTCTCTCTCTCTCTCGGTGGGAAGTATGATAAGAGCATGACGGGCCAAGTCGATGAATATGGTCTCATACTGAGTAACAATCATAAAACCCTGCTAGAAATGCTCAAACTGCCTCCGATAGATCTCTCTTTGAGTAATAGGGAGAAATTTCTCAAGAAATAGCTAAGTAAACTGCTCCTAAGTCAAAACGGGTGATCCGGTTGGTCTAGCCAAGCAATAATCTCTCAACCAAGTCTTGGCACATCCAGACAAGCGAAAAGTAGCAAAATCGACCTTATTGGTCTCCACTATCCCCATGTTCCTGAGAACCTCATGATAGTTGTCTAGATAATCCTGGGGATCCTCAAGAGATGCACCGCTGAAAGTAGTAGTGAAGAGCTTGGTGAACCTGTCCAACCTCCACAAAGCATCGGCAGATATAGCTTCTACATCACTGGTCTGAGCTACCACACCCAGCTGAATTGCTCCAACTGGCTGAACTACTGGAGTTTGAAACTGGGGAGCTACCTGCTCCGGAGTGCGAGTAGCAGATGTATGGGCTCCTCCTCCAGCCTGAGAGACGGCTGGTGCTACAGGAAGCAAGCCTGCCCGGGTGACACTATCCATAAGGCCCACCAGACAGAAAAGAGCATCCTAGAGTACTGGGGTAGCAATAAACCCCTCTAGGACCTGAGCTGTGGTGGCCGGAACTATCTGGGCCGAAACCTCATCATCAAAGTCAACCTGAGGCTCCGCCACTGGTGATGCTGCTCTACGGTGAGTTCTTCCCCTAACTCGGCCTCTAGCACGGCCTTGCCCTCACCCTCTGCCCCTTGTGGGAGCTGCTGCTGGCAGTTAGGGCTGCTGGTCAGTGGATGAGTAAGCGTGTGTTCTCGTCATCTGCAAAATAACTGAGTAGAAATTCAATTAGTATTGAGAAACCAAACCGCACGTCAGGAAAAAATAAATGTAAAGTTTTTCCTAACTCTATAGCCTTTGGGGGATAAATACAGACGTCTTTGTACCGATCTCTCAGCCTCTACTAATCTTATCTGTGAACTGTGAGACCCATGTAACATTGAGCTCTGATACCAACTTGTCACGACCCAGATTTCCCACCCTCGGGAGCCGTGATGGCACCTACAAATGTGAGCTAGGCAAGCCAATTATTTGACCAAATTGCTTCTTTATCCATTTTATACTCTTTAACAATTATAAAGCCAAAGCGTGTGGACAACGGAAAATTTAAATAAGCGGAAGTAAAGTAGTAAATTATCAGAATATATACGTCTAACACAACTGTTTGAACCTCGACCACCCAGAACTGGTGTCACAGTACCACAGACGATCTAAGAATGCTACATACAAAGTCTGAAAACAAACAATACACCATTTCTGAATTAAGGAAATGAAACAGGAATAAAGGGATAGAGGGAGATGCCAAGGCCTGCGGATGCCTGCAGGTCTACCTTGGATCTCTGCGTGGACTGAAGGCAGCCACCCAATATACGGTCCAAATGTTATTGCTCTGGGATCTGCACATAGTATAGAGTGTAGTATCAGCACAACCGACCCTATGTGCTGGTAAGTTCCTAGCCTAACCTCGGTGAAATAGTGACGAGGCTAGGACCAGACTACCAAATAAACCTGTGCAATTTAACTATATACAGCGGAAAAGAAGAACATAAATATACGATAATGTATGGGAGGGGTAACATGCTGCAGAGGAACTATCAATTTAGAATAGAAAGACAACAGAAAATTGAAAGAAACAACATATCTCAGATATAAACAAAGAATCAGAAATCAATAATGCACGGCATCAACCTTCGTGCTTTTACTCTCGTCCTCACCAAAGCAATCAAGTAAAGAAAATATGCACGACATCACCCTTCGTATTTCTACTCTCATCCTCACTATATAATAAATATAGTCGGCACAGAATGGTACATCGTGTGGCACGGCATCACCCTTTGTGCTTTACACTCTTTCCTCACAACTCATACACGGCATCACCCTCCGTGCTTCAACACTCTCTCACCAAAACAATACACGACATCACTCTCACAAATAATAGGGCAAGGGAATAAATAAAATTACAATAAGAACCCCGACAAGGGAATAATAGTTCAACAATCAAGTCCCGGCAAGGGAATAACATCAAAAGAAGCATCAACATCCCGGCTAGGGAGATAACATCAAAACAACAAATTATTGGCAAGGGAGATAATATAACAATTCTCTTCTCTTTTCACTTTTACTTCACAACTCACTTCACAACTTTGAGCCAATGCTCTAAAAGGTTTAATTTCCACTTATCCTTTCACATTTCATTGTACAACTTGAGCCAGCGCTCCTCAATGTTCAAATTTCATAATTACTTCCACAAACTTTGCACAACAATATAAATCATCATCAAAGCATTAATAATACAACGAAGCCATAATAATCACAATATAAGACATACGGGCATGCTTGACACCAATGTATAGATACTCATCACCATGCCTATACGTCCTGCTCGACAAATACCACATAGCAAATAAGACTCGACTCCTAATCCCTCAATCTAAGGTTAGACCAAACACTTACCTCCACGAACACAATTCACATCTCAACTATCACTTTACCCCTTGATTCCATCACCAACTCACTCGTATCTAGCCACAAGTTACTTAATTACATCAATAAACGCTAAATGAATCAACTCCAATGCATGAAAATGAGTTTTCCAAAGTTTTATCCAAAAAGTCAAAAATCGCCCCTGGGCCCACAGGGTCAAAACCTGAGGTTCGAACCAAAACCCGATTACCCATTCCCCCACGAACCCAAATATATAAATTTTTTTGATATCAAACCTCAAATCTATGTCCAAATCCCCAATTTTTAAAAAACCTAGGTTCTACCCAAAACATCCAATTTCCCCCATGAAAATCATTGCTTTTGAGTTGAAATCATGTGAAAAGATGTTAATGATTGAAGGAAACGAGTTAAAATTTACTTACAATTGATTTGGAAGAAGAGTTGTCTTTGAAAAATCGCCTAATAGTGTTTTGGTTTTGAAAGAGTGTAAAAAATGAGAGATTTTCGGCTAAGTTATAAAATTGCAGGTTGTAGATATGGGAATTGCGACCAGGTTTCGTAATTGCGAACCCCGACCTCTGCTATGTTTGCATTTGCAAAGGGGTTCTCACATTTACGAGTTGGGAAATGCAAACAAAGGATCGCATTTTTTATAACAGGCCCAAAAGGGGCGCATCGCATTTGCGAGGAAGAGCTGGCCTGGGCTGTTTCGCATTTGCGACTCACCTTTCACATTTGCGAACTCGCGTTTGCGAGCCAGGCTTCATAAATGTGAAGCCTGCATGCCTGATCACATCAGTTAAAAACCTGCAATTCACCAAGTCCAAAATTCACCCCTGGCCTATCCAAAAGTCATCCGAGCCCTCGGGGCTCCAAACCAAACATGCACACCAACCTAAAAACATCGTACGGACTCGCTCATGTATTCAAATCACTAAAATAACATGAAGAACTATGAATGTAGCATCAAAATCATTAAATTTTCTTAAGAACTTCAAATTTCCAATTTTCTCAAAAACGATCCGATTCACGTCGTTTCAAGTCTATTTCTTACCAAATTTCACATACTTACCTTAAATAACATATAAGACCTGCACCGGGTGCCGGAACCAAAATACGGACCCGATACCATCAAGTTTTAATCACAATTAATTTCCAAAACTCATAAACATTTTCAGAAAATAATTTTATTTAAAAATTCATTTCTCGGGCTTGGGACCTCGGAATTCGATTCCGGGCATATGCCCAAGTCCCATATTTTCCTACGGACCCTCCGGGCCCATCCAATCACGGGTCTGGGTCCGTTTACCCAAAATGATTGCTAAAGTCAACTTAAACTCATTTTAAATGCAAAATTCATCATTGTTCACAGATTTTCACAAAATGGCTTTCCGACTATGCGCCCGGACTACGCCCGCAAATTGAGGTGATGCCGAAAGAGATTTTTAAGGCCACAGAATGCAGAATCCACTTACACTTACATAGGGCTAAACACTGCCCTTACCATTGCTTAAGGCTAAGTATTGCCCCTCCTTAAGTGAGACCAAGCATTGTATCCATTCCTAGCATGAGGCTAAGCACTGCCTCCATTACTGCATCAGGCTTAATATTGCCTCTCTTTGCATGAGACTAAACACTGTCTCTGCTACACTGCATAAGGCTAAGAACTATCTCCTTTCTTCGTATAGGGATAATCACTGCCCTCATCTCATACAAGACTAAGCCTTGTCTTGTCTCGTCCTCGCATATGACTAAGCATCACTCGTTTCCTCTATCAAAAGATTGATATCGCCATATTTTTGCATTTCATGGGCTGAAACATCGCCACATTGTCTAAAGGTGTCATAGTCCGAAGGCACCATCCTCATAGCCTGAAGACACCATTCCATGGCTTGAGTATCTCTCGAAACTACACATAATTATTCAAAGGCGTCGTAGTCCAGAGTCACCATCCTCATAGCCCGAGGACACAATTTCACGGCCAGTGAATCCCATATCATACGCTTCATGGCCCAGGACATCGTGGTATTAGGACATCACCCTCATCGTCCAAAGACAACCTTCATGGTCCAAATGGAATTTGCATCATGTTTAAATTTTTGCAATAACCCATATATATTTGCATGCACCGTGTTTTGAGTTTTGGCAGGTAACTCGAGAGGTAACCGTTTTGCAAATAGGAGTAATCTTTACTCCGATTTCCATTCACAATGTTCACATCCTTTGACTACTTCGAACGTAAATGGAGACCCGTAATTGACTACCTTTTACTCTATAACCGATCAAATGTCTTCTTTGTGATATTTGTTATTTGTATTCATGAACCCACCTAAATATTTGTTACCTACAATTCTATTCTGCCCAACAGAACCTTTTCGAAACATACGACCACGCTCATAACAACTCCATCGATTTTGTTCGTTGTTGGATCTAGAACTATACACGGCCTGATTCTCGTAACACCAAGATATGTAGGCAACTTAAGAACCAGGGTTCGGCCCCCATTATATCAAAATACATCATTCCTCACTCACTTCGGACAAAATTGGTCATTATTTTCTTTACCCGACAACTCTTTCACCATTCCTATGCAAAGAGGGATAGTTGTTGATACCCAATTTGGCCCTCATATATTTCAAATAGTATATATAATTTCAAAATATAATTTTGCATCATTACTTAATTTACAAGAGTTATACAGGTATTTTCTATAATTGTCGAGCTTTAAAATTATTTTTCTTGCGTTTAAATTACTTGATTATTTATTAATTATCCTTTCAAATTATTTTGTGATGAATCAATTATCTAAACTTATTATTTATATCCACATATAGGTTTCATAATATTTTTACCTCATTTTATGTAGTTATATTTGTATCTTTAGGCTATTTAAATAATTTTGCAATAATAGTCTATGTGCTATGCATAATCATATGTTTTTCACATTATTTGTGCCAAATAGCATTTTTTATATTTTATAATATTAAATAGTTACTTTCAATTACTTTATTGGACAAGTAATATTTTTATAAATTATTTTATTAGCAATTTTTGTGTATTTAATTTATAGCCCAATACAAGCCTAATTCAGGACCAAAATCAAGCCCAAGACATTTGGCCCATTCCATTTCACCCTTCATCAACCCAACCAAATGACACTTTGAAAATCTGGTCTCAACCCGTTATATTTAACCTACTCGTTGCCTATTCGATCTTGGTCGTTGATTTTAAATGATCAACGGCCCATAATAAACTAACCCTTTCTCCTTATGACCCCTCACCCTAACCCTGGAGACTACTTTTGTTAGCCAACTGCCTCTATACCCTCTCGAAACTTCCCCTCTCTTCTCCAAACCCTAGCATTTGTTGCCCGATTCTCTCCGATTCCGACCTAAAAATGGAATCCACTTATGATCTACTTACCTTATTAGTCCTCTCTTATTATTAGCCGTCCGATTATGGTATCACATAGGTACTTGCCTAACTATGGCAAGTACCACTTCCAAGATCAGACTGGAACAACTATAATCTTTGGATTTTAGGCAGTTTCTGCCTATATATGCTTAACAAGGAGCGATTTGCACCTCTGATTTGATTTTTCAAGCAACTGGACCTAACTTGGGTTTGAGATGCTACATCTCCTCTACTTATTCTGATTTGCATGTGATATTTACTTTCTTTTTTGTGCTTAATTGATTGTTTTCCATGTTTGTTCGTTCAATTCCTACTACTATATAAACACCCTTCCTGTTCCCCTTAGAGGAAGACTCTAATCACCGGAATCACTATTATTCTCTCATACTGTCACTCACTCGATACTATTCTGAATCTATTGCTCTTGGCCAGCTGAAAGCCAAGGCTATCAGAATCCTCTCTAACGACCTCCCTAGTATGAACACTGCTTGGGTCCATTTGATGCTCATGTGAACTCTGACACACTAGGATTTGGGTTTTTTGGGTGTTCTCTTTGCTGGTGGTATTCAAGCTATTTCTGGCACTTAGCGTTTCCCTCTTATTTTGTTTGTTGAATCTGCAAACTGGTGAGTGTCTTAACTTTTGCAATTGTATATTCTTTTTCTCGTTTCCAGTATGAACCAATATGACTCCAGTATTATGTTATTTTACATGCTTTGGTAGATATCCTGTAACCTTGAGTCTTTGAATGTCATAACCTATATAGATTCTTATGGACATCTTGAATGACTAGGTACCTTTAAGTTTACTTTGTGTTCCGCTGTTTATAATGAGTTTTCTAAAACTTTGTTCTAGATTCTTGCACTGAAATTCCTAGGGCATCGTTTCCTTCCCAGAACTTGCTTTAATTCCTTATGTGAACTCCTTTTTCTCCTGCTTACATGAGCCAAATCTGTTGTCGCAATGCTTTAGTCAAACCTATTGTTGTGCCTTTGGTGTTTGGTCAATCCTGTATTCTTTAGTATTGTTTATGCTGCTAGTTGAGTCCTACAACATTTAGATTCCATGATCATTTATAGTTGACTGGCTTAATCTCTGAAATCTGTCTACTCTGTCTAACCTTAAGTTGGTAATGTTTTGTACCATAATAATCTTGAACTTGGGAATCTCTATATTGTATTCTGCATAATTAAGATCCTTATCAGCTACTATAGACCATGCATCCCTACTTGTTTGTTTACTTACCATTCTCTAGCTGTGACTTTGTTAGACCTTCATGCCTTAAATTCCCAATTTTGAATCACTTTAGGCTAATTCATGCTTTGCTATAATCTTATTTTTCTGAAAAACAAGAATCCATGCTTATCATGTTGAACTAAGTGATATGTTTGCCAAACTGTGCCTACTAGCATGTTGTTATGTTGTCTGCAACCACATTCTCATTAGGTTCTCATGTTAAAACCTTCATATAAGGACTGAACTCTACATACTTCTTGTTCGTGAATCTGCTAGACTATTATCTAAAGGTCTTTAGGTAGATTCTGGATCATACCTTACTTTGAATCCCTTTAAAAGTGGTTTGCTATCCTATGATGCTCAACCTTGTCACTATCAAACTCTACTTCTGGAATTACAAAGCATAAGCTTGACTCATATGTGTTTTTGTGTGCTTTTCCATTTAGCATGATCCTATTTATATATCTTGGATGGAGTTGTTGATGGTTACAACAGTATATAGGTTTTTTATGAATATTGTATCACTTGCCTAGCTAAATTTAACATCCATTTGGGTGAGCAAGTTATTCATTTGGCCTGGAAATGGGCCATGTGTGTTGTTGGACTTGGGGCACTGGATTCAGGTGCACTCTGATTGTCTTGTGACATGTGGTTTGAGCCTGTCGATTGTCCGAAAAGTAAAACTATTGAAGGTCTGGGATATACCTAGGTTATTTTGTATTGGGCCTATAATTTCTTTAGTAGGCTTATATTTGTTTCAGCCTATGCTTCGTCAATTTCAAGTCTGTATTATTTCATTCTTGCGCCTGTAATAATCTGGAAACAAACAATGGGGATACTACTGAAATTGGGGAAATGGGTACGTTCTTACATTTGCATAAAAGGGTAGAAAATTTGCCTATAGGATCTATGTAGTCTATCTTGTTTTAAAAATGAATTTTGTGTTCCGAGGCCTTAAAAACCTCTTTTTATCTCGCCTTGATTTGCGTGCACAGTTTGGGATCGTAACCAGAAAGCCATTATGTGAAGATCTGTAAAAAGTGATGAATTTTGACTTTAAAATGGATTTAAGTTGACTTGGGTCAATATTTTGGGTAAACGGACCTGGACCCGTGATTTGACGGTCCCGGAGGGTCGGTATGAAAATATGGAACTTGGGCGTATGCCCGGAATCGAATTATGAGGTCCCAAGCCCGAGAAATGAATTTTTTAAAGAAAATTATTTTCTGGAATATTTATGAGTTTTTGAAAGTGAAATGTGTTCAAATCTTGATGGTATTGGGCCCGTACATTGGTTTCGGAGCCCGGTACTGGTCTTATATGTTATTTAAGATGAGTCTATAAAATTTGGTAAGAAATGGACTTGAAATGATATGAATCGGACCTTATTTGAAAAAATTGGAAAATTTGATGTTCTTAAGAAAATTTCATGATTTTGATGCTAAATTCATAATTGTTGATGTTATTTGAGAGATTTGAATGCACGAGCAAGTCTGTATGATGTTTTTAGTTTGGTTTGGAGCCCCGCTGGCAAATGCGATGATGACCGGAAAGCTGAGTGGGTCGTAAATGCAAAAGTCCCAATTTTCTGAAGAGTTCGCAAGCAAATGCGACATCAGAGACCTGTAAATTCACACTTAGACGCATTTTCAACCATTTTTCATATCTTCTCAAAAGATAAACTCCCTAGGGCGTTTTTTCAAAGGCAACTTCTTCACCAAATCAATTGTAAGTGATTTCTATCTAGTTTTCTTCAATCCTTAATATCTTTTCACATGATTTCAATTCAAAATCAATGATTTTCATGGGGGAAATTGGGTGTTTTGGGTAGAACATAGGTTTTTCAAAAATTGGGTATTTTGGACCTCTATTTGAGGTCCGATTTCTAAACAAATTATATATTTGGGTTCGTAGGGGAATGGGTAATCGGGTTTTGGTTCGAACCTCGGGTTTTGACCATGTGGACCCGGGGGCGATTTTTGACATTTTGGGTAAAACTTTGGAAAACTTATTTTCATGCATTGACATTGATTCATTTAGTATTTATTGATATAATTAAGTAGCTTGTGGCTAGATACGAGTGAATTGGTGGTGGAATCAAGAGGTAAAGCGATAGTTGAGGCTTGAAGTGTGTTCGTGGCATCGAGGTAAGTATTTGGTCTAACCTTAGATTGAGGGATTAGGAGTTGTGTCCTATTTGCTACATGTTACTTTTTGGGTACGACGTATAGGCATGGTGACGGGTATCTATACGTCGGTGTCAAGCATGCCCGTGAGTTTTGTATTGTACTTGTTATGACTTCGTTGTGGTTTATTGCGCTTCATATGAGTATTATCGTTATTGTTCCCTTGCCGGGATGTTATTATCATAATTGTTCCCTTGTGGGGATGTTATTATCATTATTGTTCCCTTCTCGGGATGATATTATCATTATTGTTCCTTTGCCAGGATGTTATTATTATTATTTTTCCCTTTACCGGGATGGTATTGTCATATTATTGTTCCCTTGCCGGGATGTTTGTTTTGATATTATTGTTCCCTTACCGGGACCCTTTATGATGGTGTTGATAATAGAAATAGGAGCGGGTTGCACGCCCGCAATGGTAATATGTGAAATGGGAGCGGGTTGCATGCCTGCAATGGCAATATATGAAATGGGAGCGGGTTGCACACCTACAACTGTAATATGTGAAATAGGAGCGGGTTGCACGCCTGTAACGGTATTATGTGAAATGAGGTCGGTTGTGCTGATACTACACTCTGCACTGTGTGAAGATACTGATATCGGACCGCTTGGACCGTAGTGAGGGTGTTTTCTTCAGTCCACCCAAGCGACCTGAGGTAGTCCTGCAGATGTCCATGGGCCTTGGCATCACCTCCTACCTTTCCTCTTTCTGTTTTTCCTTATTCAGAGATAGACATATTTATTTCATTCAGACTTTGTTTGTGGTGTTCTTAGACTGTCTGTGAAGCTGTAACTCCAGTTCTGGGTAGTCTTGTTTAAATAGTTGTATTGGATATACTTAGTAGTTTTATTATTTTTTCTTCCGCTTGACTTAAATTTCGCTGTCTTTCAATTGTTGCTCATAATTGTTAAAGGATTAAAATGGGAAAAAAGGTAAATTGATCAAGTAGTCGGCTTGCCTAGCTCATATTAGTAGGCGCCCTCACGACTCCCGAAGTCGGAAAAATCCGGGTCGTGACAAGTTGGTATCAGAGCTTTAGGTTACATAGGTCTCACAATTCACAGACAAGCTTAGTAGAGTATGAAGGATCGGTACAGAGATGTCTGTATTTATCCCAGAGGCTACAAAGTTAGGAAAAAACTTCACATTTATTCTTTCCCGTCGTGTGGTTTGTTTTCTGTTGATACCTAATTTTTTTCTATATATTTACAATATGCAAAATAACTTCAAAATAGCATATATATGCATATATAAGCATGTCCAAGTATTTTATTATTTTTCCCATAATTTTAAAGGTCTAAATTGATTTCTTTTTCTCCCTTTTATCCATAAAATCCCCAATAATTATTTCCAAAATTATGGTTTTCATAATTCATCTATAGTATTTCTATAATTATGCCAAAATATGTCTAAGGTAATTTTTATATATTTATTTACAATTTTATTGAGAATTTTTAAAGCTTAATTGCACATAATTGCAATATTAGCCATTTTTTATATCTATAAAATCAGATCCTAAATTTTTAAATTGCTAATTATGTATTGTAAATAATTGTAGAATTTTTAAATTATTTTTTAGAAATTATCTACTATTTTTCTATAAATTAAAAGGGAAAAAGTGGCTATTTAACTTGTAGCCAAAATTGGCTTTCAAATCTAGCCCAAATCAAACCGGCCCAATTCCAGTTAAACCGACCCTAACCCAATTTTTAACCCATACCAACCCGGATCCCCACCTACCCCGTTCGATCTTGACCGTTGATCATTCAGATCAACGGTCCCATTTCCCATTACCATTTTTAAACCCAAATGACCCCCTAACCTAATTCATTTCCTACCAACATGCCGCTCTTGAATCCCCTTTCCTCTCCAATTCTCTCTGCAACCTCACTCAAACGCTAGCCGCCGCAACCCAAACTAACCCTAAATCCCCTTCGATCCTCACTCAATCCATGGACTTCCATGGCTGTTTGAGACGTGTACTTGTCTCCTACGTCTCCGGGTGGCCCGCTTTTGTGATTTCATGGAAAAATCTCGAAGAGATCTAGTCCAGTCCTTGCTGAACTTCTATCCATGGTCTTTTTCCGGCCATTCATAGCCGTTCGAGTAAGATCTGCAACTTTTTCGGCTAAATCGGTAACTTTTCGAAGTTTTCTCACTTTTTCTGGGTTCTCCAAAACCCTAGCTTTAAAGATTTTCCCATCTTCTTTCAGATCTACCTTAGATCTTCATATATTATGAACCTCTTGGTGTTGTTCTCAAAGATTTCTCCGATTTTGTTTTTTTCAAAATGACTATTCGTCTTCAAAGATTAGAGTTTTCTTAATCTCTTTTAAAAGACTTCTCCTCTGATTTTCAGTGTTGTCACATGACTTTACTAGGTTTAAACAGTTTGTCTATGTTTTCCTCTACCTGGTTCATCGTGTTGAAATCCTAAGTATTTTTGGTTTATCGGGGGTCTTGGAACTATCCTTGTTTATTTTATATGTATACCTATTTTGATTGGGTTCTTTACGGTTAGATCCTTTCTCTTTGTTTGTCTTGAATGATTCTGAGTTCTTACCGCTGTTAACTCATCTCTGTCAAAACCCTAATTTCCTAAAGATGTTCCTCGCTTGTTACTGTGGGTTTTTAAAGACCTCCTTTACTTATTTTCGTGTGTTGGTCTGATCTCCTTTACCTGTTACTATGTGTTAGACTGGTTTCTTCATTTTTTGGTTCTATGTGACTACTTGACTTTGTTGATTACTATGCTTCGAGTAGTCCTTAGGTTACCCATGTCACTCATGTATGTTTGTGTTCATCTAGTTTGCTTCTTTTGTCAATATGTTTGACCCTGCATATCTGATACGCATGTTCATTCTTTTCTATTTATATATCATAGTGCAGAATCATGACTCCTTCTTGATTGATCTTGATTTCCTTAAGTTACGGTTTGATTGCAAGGTTTTCTTATAAACCCCTAATTTTACTCGTTTGTTTAAGTTGATTGATTCCCTTCCTTTATTTGTTGTGATGTTTCATCCCTACTGAATCCTTTTCCCAAGTCAAGTATATTCTGTACCTACTCAATTGTATACTCTATACCTTTACTACCCCCTTATATGGTAAAAATCAATCTTTCTCAAACTGATTTTCTTTTCCTTAAGTTACCCCTGTTAGTATCTGTAAAGCTGCAATTCCTTGTTTAAAGGGGAGCACTTGTATTAATAGGATTCTGATTGTGATCATTTCCATATTTGTGTTAAACCTTTACTTGTTACCTTATTTTTCACTTATTTTCAAAACTATAAATACTCTAAAGTCTTTCATTAACAACACAAGCAACTAGTTCAGAACACACATACACATTCAAACTCTTTTCTCTTTATCTACTACTTGTTCTACTGCTTTATCTAGCCAGCTGAAAGCTAAGGTTAGACTGTGGAACTTGAATTTCTTTACTTTTTCTGCACTTTACTCCTTCAACTGGTGTGTTCTTAGTTTAAATTCTGAAACTCAACTCTATATGTTCCCTTGATTATCAATCCTTGTTTCTTTCTGCACCAACTTAATGGCTCATGCAGTTAAATTGTACTTTCTATTTACTACTTTACTCAGCATGCTTAAAATTATGTCCTCCTTTATTCAAATGTGATCAGTATGGTTACTTTTTCCTGTTTATGTCCCTCAACTAGCATGTCTCCTAATGTACTTGATTCATGACTAATTATGTGTTTCTGATTTGGGTCCTCTATGTCCCCAACCCCTACTTTCCTATTTGTAACTACTAAAGTTGTACTGCTCTTTGGACTTGTTCTGGTATGTGTTGTTGTTGCTCCTATCCCCTACCCCTTTCAAAACTGTCTTCCCTAAGCAGCTCTTCTGTTGCTGTTGCAAATTTATTTCAAACCAATCCTTTTCAAAAGCTGTTTTCTAAAACAAACTCCTTTTTAAACATGTGTTCTACACTTCCACTATCTCTTAGATCATTAGGTTCTGCCCTTTTTGTGTGAGGCTTGCTTTGGGACCCTTGAGTTCCCTCTGAACTTGGACACATAAGAGCTGGCCTTTCCACATTGCACTCATTCTGTTTGGTTATGCAATCTAGGTGTGAGCACTGCCCGGGATCCCTTGAGGTCCTTAGGGAACTCTGACACACCCATATATGAGAAAGGCTATGGAACAATATTGGCATTTGAGGTGGTTTATTACGTAACTCAAAGAGGAAGTCAGAATCAAGTTTCCTATAGTTGTAACTTCTTATTTTGCATTTCTCATGTAATTCAATCACATGGTCTGTGATAATTTATAAACAAGTGTTGGGTTGGCTAGTGAAAAGTGATATGGTAAATATGCAAGTTAAGGGTAGAAAACATGTTTTTAGGTTTATGTTCCTAATTGCGCAATAGAAACCATGCTTAGGGTTCATGCATGCATTAGAAATCATGCTCTTAGGTCTCATGTTTATTATTTCAGCATGTGCACCTTTACCACATCATATTTTAAAATCTGTTAATAATCAGTATTCTACTATTATCTACATTCCTACCATGTGCATTAGAAATCTTGCTCTTAGGAAATTTTGCATTCCCTCCCTATGCATTTAGAAATCCTGCTCTTAGGAAATTCTGCAATCTTGCCATACACATTTAGAAATTTTGCTCTAGGAATTTTGCATTTTTAGATACCATGTTTTAGGATCTTATTTGCACTTACACTTAGTGTAAATTGCTGATTATAAAATAGGTAAAAATAGCTTCATACTTGATTATCCCATTTAAAATAACTGGTAATAATCTCTGCTTTTGACTAGAACAGTATGCTCTTAGGGTAAAGAATAAGCTCCAAACCGTCATTTAATAATTTTGAATAACTGCTGCATCTCGCTTTGCACCTAGGAAAACCTTAGGTAATAACTTAAATAAAACTTGAACTGCCTTTGTTTAATTATCAACTGTTAAAATCAGTAGGCAAACCTGATTCGGACTTTTTTTCTAAGTCATGTAATAAATCTGGTTCTGATGTTACCACTTAAACGCCCTACTTTAGGATTTTGAATTTAGACTTTAGTTGTGCATGATACATGCTATCTCTATGCATTATTTGTGGAGGTAAACCTAAGCCTTCTACTTGCTTATATGTCCCCCCCTAGTGCAGTCTTATATGTTTTGTATGTCGCTTTAGTATTTTTGCGTTAAAACCTGAGGGTCTGCCTAGAACCTCCTTCTTATAGGAATAGGAGTCCTAAATTCCTCCGGGACTGATAGGAAGGGACGGGTAACAACATGCAATAGAGGTCGAGACCAACCTTCGCTTTAATTACCTTCACAGGGTGGGAAAGGGTAGATATGGATATGATGACCGATGCGCTAATACCACGTGTAGCCCCTCTTTTGAGGAGTGTCATACTGGGTATTGCATTCAAGTGATCCATATTACAAACAAATCTAGGACGCCCCTTTACATTGGACACTTAGATCGTAACTCTTTTTAAAACCTTGCTTTTATTAATCGTTTTCAAACACTTGTGTATTTAACTCCCCTATTATTTGAGCCCTACTTGTTTATTTTCTAATTGCACAAATTCACAAAAACTGTCTGGCCGGGAACCACACTAGTGGATCCTGAGGGGTGCCTAACACCTTCCCCTTAGGATAATTTCAAGCCCTTACCCTATCTCTAGTTATCAAACATAGTGGTAGATGAACCTTATGGGTGCCCTAACGCACCTTAAAATCGTTAGGTGGCGACCCTTCAAAAAATATAAACCTCATTCCCAAAAGGAATGAGTTGTCCCATACCCAAAATGTCATGAACCCGATTTCCGCAAAAGGAAAAAAGGGGGGCTTGATAGCATGGCGACTCTGCTGGGGATTTTTAGGCTTTTACCATTTCATACCGTTTTTGTGAATTTGTGCCCCTTTATGTGCAATTACCTGTTTAATTTCTTTAAGAATTCAATTTCTTCTTCAAAAGCAAAACTGACATATCTTTCTTGTTTCCTTCCTTTACTACTGCTTTAAATTATAAAAATTGTTGTATTTATCACTTTGTTAACGTGCAAATACATGTCAACATGCTCTTAATTATTGCATAATCATGTTCAACATCATACTCCACTCGTGCCAAACAAATACTATAGCAACGCTTGATGAGTGGTTGCGCTCTTCCTATATCATTACCCCATAAATTCAGAAAGGCATATTTGTGGTAAAACTAGTCGATGAGCGGTGCAGTCGACAGTTCCGTGCCTTTCCCCTTGAGTTGTCCGCTCAAGGGTATCAGCCTAAAACCCTATAGAATCCTTACTCTGTTTAAATTGTGCATGCATCATGGTCAAACCTAGTCGGGTCAGTTATGTTTTCCACATAATGATTCATTAAGATATCCTGGTCCAAAAGTCCACTGGGTTTTCTAAACCCAAATGGATGTCATCACGTTCTGTGCATTTATTTGGAGAACTAATGCTTCATGCTAATTGTTGATATTAAATAGTCGAGTCTGGTGGGGGTAAGGGCCTAACCTTGTTTGTCTTGCAGAAATATGAGGCACGAAGTCCCCAGATTTGGCATGGTCACCAACATCCACCCAAGATTGCTAAGCTGGTGGAGAGATTTACATTCTAGAGACCAAACCCTAGTCAGAAAATATCTAGGAAATCTACCAACCCTCCTGGAGGTCCAACCTAACAACATAATCATAGAAGTTGCTACATTATTTTGGGATTTTGAGAGGGTCGTGTTCCGCTTTGGGGACATTAAAATGACACCTTTGCTAGAGGAGATAGGGGGACTGGCCGGTCTTGTGTGGGAAACTACAGTTCTGCTAATGCCTGAGAACCGCACAGGCAGGGGTTTCCTTAAAATGATGGGTTTGAAAAAGAACGCAGAATTGGTATGCCTGAAGGAATCATACATCCCTTTTGACTACTTGTATGAAAGATACGGTCACAGCAAATCATACCGTACCTACCCTAACGAGTTTGCCATCACGTCCTTGGGACACATCCATCGTAGGGTTTTTGTCTTCATGTTTTGCTTCCTGGGTCTGATCGTATTTTCGATGAAGAAAGGGAGAATCCATACTACACTAGCTATGGTAACCAAAACCCTAATGGAGGGGATTGGTGGGCAGACATTTAGCATTGTACCCATGATCATTGCAGACATATACCGAGCCTTAGAGAAGTGTCAACGAGGAGCAAAACACTTCGAAGGTTGCAATCTACTACTTGAACTCTGGCTCATGAAACATCTCCAAAATGGCGAATACCGACAAGAAATTCAGCGGAGGGACTGGAATGATCACATCGCTTTCCACCATCCAAAGTGAATGAATTACATCCCCGACATGTTCTCTCAGCCAGAGAGTGCCAAAGAATGGGTTGAGCTCTTTGATAATCTAACTAAAGAATAGGTTCAATGGATGTTAGAGTTATTTTCGACAGCAGAGTTCATCGCCCGATCCAGAAATGCACCTTTCCTGATCCCGATTGGTCTAAGAGGAACCTATACTTACATCCCTCTTCGAGTTATGAGAAAGCTGATAGGAAGCAAGTTATACCCAGGGTCGACAAGATGAGTCATTTCAGAGCTGACTTCCAAAATGATGATAGTCCCTACAACTGCCAAGCCCAGCATATGTGGCACTGCAAGATCGTAATGGGGAAAGACACCATCGAGCCAGACAGATATCATGCCGGTTGTACTCCATTCTATTCTGGTTGGTAGGAAGACAATCATGATGGTCTGGGCTAGCCAGAGTTCGTTCGAGCTCAAAGAATTATAGATGAAAAGACCGAGGCGCAAGTCAAGTACAACTAGCTGCGCAAAAGGATTCGGGAATGCTAGAGCAAACATCGAGAGATACAAGAGTCTAACCAGAAGATGATTGAGGAATGGAAGGACATGGCTTTCAGTGCCAACAAAAGGCTAGGATACTTGGAGCGGGGCATAGAAGAACTGCAGAGAAAATTTCTCAAAAGTGTTGAAGATTGTCAAGAGGCTGAAGGGACCGAAGGTGGACATCTAGCAAGAGCGTACCTGTTGTTGGGACTTCGCGAGTTGGGGAAGATGTTCGACGGAGCCAGGGATACCGAGTCTGGGGAAGGTCGTTCTGGGACCAAGTAGATAGGAGTTTATCTTTTTCGCTTTATCAATGTAATAAGGCCAATAGCCATTAGTGACTTTTATTTCTTGTTTATTTAGTGTCGTTTTGGGATTCGCCTATCTTTATCAATACAATGAGGCATTTAGCATGGTAAGTTCTCCAAATCAATTTGTCGCTAGGCCTACCTCGGGCACAAAGAGGTTCCCAAATTAGGACACGCTTTACATTCTCGCACTATGTGTTTAAATAGCGCAATACTTTTTATAATCCTCACTAACTTGATTACCTTTTGATTTTATATTTTTTATTATTCTCCTCCCCAAAGGTTAGTTTGTACACTCTGGCATCCCATCTTATTTCCCAAGATCCAAAGGCCCTCCACCCACTCCTCCTCTTGGTCCCATTAAAGGCAAGAACAAATACAAGATGGAAGATTTAAACAACATCATGAAGGAGAACACAACTGAACGGATAGAAGCCACTGATAGCCAGGGTATTCGGGTTCTAAACGAGAATGTGTCGCAGCTTGAACACAAACTGTTGAAGTTCTAGGAAGAGCTCGATCAGGTTCGAAATCTGGCAAACTTGTTATTTTCCCTCAGCACCCCAGATGTCAGCTTTCCCCAACACTTAAAACCCTACACCTCCTCAAAATATCCCAAAACAACAAAATCATCTCGCTCATCACATTGCTCTACCAAAGAACTAATATAACACTTTCCATACCCCAAACAACGCGCCACTACTCATCCCAAAACCTCAAATCTCCACAAATGACCATTTCCACACCCATACACCAGGTCACCACAACACTCCTATCTACATGGTGACCATGCCACACTCCACGCAACCTATCTCACGCACACCTGAGTCTGACAAAAAGGATCTACTTATCAGGAACCTAGCCAAGGAGATTAAGAAACTGACTAGCCTGATTTAGGGCGTTAAGGGAAGCAACCTAATCGAGGGGCTGAACTATGAGGATCTTTGCATAAAACCTGATGTCAAACTACCCGAGGGGTACAAACCTCCTATGTTCGAGATGTTTGATAGCACGGGTGTTCCAAGGGTCCATCTGAGGACATATTGCGACAAGCTGGTTGGAGTAGGGAAGGATGAAAGAATCCGCATGAAGCTGTTCATGAGGAGTTTGAAAGGAGATGCATTATCTTGGTACATCAGACAAGATCCCAAGAAGTGGTCAAGCTGGGTAGGCATGGAATCTGACTTTATGGACAGATTCAGGTTTAATACAATGAATGCACCAGACGTGTTCTATATGAAGAAATTGAAGAAGAAGCCCACGGAAATGTTTCACGAGTATGCTACTCGCTGGAGGTCCAAAGCTACTAAGGTCAGACTTGCCTTAGAAGAGGAGAAAATGAACAAGTTCTTTGTCAGGGCCCAGGACTCGCAGTACTATGAGCGGCTAATGGTGATTGAGAACCACAAGTTCTCCGACATTAACACATTGGGTGAAAGAATTGAAGAAGGTATCAAAAGTGGTATAGTTACAAACTTCGAGGCCTTTCAAGCTATAAATAAGGTTTTATAGTCCAGTGGTGTCCAAGAAAAGGGACGTAGGGGCCGTGATGGTTGCACAAAGGACCAAGTCTCCCCATAAATACCAAACTTACCCAACACCTCCACTTACACACCAGCCAACTCCAAATTACCAAGTACCCTCATCCTCATACCAAGCTCTGACACCCACTTATTAGTCATCTCCACCTCCTACATATCAACATACTTTACACAGATACTCCCAACCCGCTCATGTCTACCAAACTTATAATGCTCAACCATCCCACTATCAATCACCCTCTGCATGCCAAAACTTCCCTAGAACTCAAACTAATTTTGATCACAGACCTCAAAAACAATATACAGCCACCGTCGAACCTATCGACCAGCTGTATGAGAGGCTCAAAGCTACTGGTTATGTCACCCCCATTCCTGTTGCAACCCTTGAGAATCCTTCTCAGTGGGTTAACTAAAACAAGTCCTGTGCATACCAATCCGACATGAAAGGGCACACCATCGATGAGTGTCGCTCCTTGAAGGACAAGATACAGTCCTTGATTGATAACAAGATTATTGTGGCAAAGGAACCCACTCCAAATGTATGCAACAACCATATGCTAGACCATAAGGGTGGAGGTATCCACATTATTGAAATAGAAGATGACTAGGATCCCGAGGGATCAATCGGGTTGATCGTAGAAGGTGATGACCCTAAGAAATCGACAGTTACTCTAAATCCAATCATAGTACAGATCCAACCGTCTGAAAATGCTGTGGTGAATATGTCTATACCTCTCGAGTTTGAAGCAGCGCCATCCGCAAAGACACCGACCACAATTGAGGTTGAATTCATGTCTCCAGCAAATGCACCCAAGGCACATGTTCCGTTCGGAGTGAGGATAGCCGCGCCGATCCCAGTGGCGATGTCAACTATGATACCATTGTATACAAATGTCATACCCTAGGACTATACAGTTGAGGCGAGAAGGAAAGGCAAGGTCAGGATTGAAGAAACTGTCGTAGCACAAGGTATGACAAGAACTGGTAGAGTTTATACCCCTGAACATCTAGATGAATCAAGCAAGCAGGCCTCTAATCAGCCACCCCTCATTGAGACAGGTCCGGATGACCTTTGGAAGAAAATACAGGCCAAGGAATATTCGGTCATCGACCAGTTAAACAAGATGCCAGCACAAATCTCCATTCTCTCTTTGTTGCAAAACACATAAGAATGCTTTATTGAAGGTGCTGAATGAAGCATACGTACCGAGTAATATCACTAGCGGGGAGATAGCTAATATGGTAGGGCAGGTGCTAGAAAGCCACAAGATCACCTTTCACGAGGACGAGCTACCACCAGAAGGGCTGGGTCACAACAAGGCACTACACATCACCGTGCAATGCGAAGATTATTTCATCACTAGAATCCTAATCGATGGAGGTTCCAGCCTTAACATTTGCCCGCTAGTAACACTCAAGAAGCTGGGTAAAGGACTGCATGAGATAAAGGATGGAGAAATCAATGTGAAGGCCTTCGATGGTTCTCAGAGGTCCACTATTGGCGAGATTATTCTATGCTTGCAGATGGGACCAACCTGGTTCGATGTCGATTTCCAAGTAATAGATGTACCAACATCTTACAACTTGCTGCTGGGACGGCCATGGATTCATGCTGCTGGGGCTGTAGCATCAACACTACATCAGGCAGTAAAGTTCGAATGGAATCACCAGGAAGTGATCATTCACGGTGACGGTAGCAACCCTATATATGGTCACTAGACCATTCTGGTAATCTAGGGAAGAATGAAGCTAGGTAGAGAAACTTACCACCACATCGAATGGGTCAATTCTGTCAACAAAGACAATGATGGGATAGCAAAATCGAGAGCATATTGAATTGGAGCGGGTACGAACCTAGTAACGGGCTCGGCAAGAACCTCCAAGGAATCTCTAAGCCCATAAAACTCAAGAAACATGGCACTACCTTCAGTTTGGGATATGAATACACCTGGGATGAATTCAACAACTGGTCGCCACCATGGCGCGGTCCTTACTATCCATTAGAGCAGCCAATACTGCATCTGGAGCAGACTTTCCAACAGGCTGACATTATTTATGGGTCAGATGAAGAAAAAGCACTTGCAGCGGTAAAGAACTTGCTTCTGGAGGACAATGATATGGACTGTTGTGTTATTCTCGAGGAGGAGGGGGAGGAAGACCCTTCCATACAAGCTGTGAGCAAAGGGGCCCATCTCAAGAATTGGACCATCAGGACAACCAAAGCCCGACGAGCTTCGGGGTAGCAAGGCTAAAACAAGCATTATTCACTATTTTATTTACTAAAGAATTTTCTTTTTGCATTTTTCAATTCCAGCAATAAGATCTTCATTGTTTAAAGCAGTTATTCCATTTATCAAAAGCATTTTCGATTTTTCTTATGAATTAATATTTATTGCTATCGTTTTCTCTCCTTACTTTACCAATACAATATTACTATTACTTATCTTGATGAACTAATGATTGTGACATGCAATGAGACAACGCAACAAATGGATATTGATTCAGAGAAAGATGACATACCTGACGAGATTGTTAAAGAAGTTGAGAACTTTGAGAACAGACCTAAGTCCAACCTAGACGAGACCAAAATTGTCAACCTGGGAGATGCAAAAAATGTCAAGAAAATGCGAATCAGCATTCACCTATCACCATCGGAAAAGAAAGAATACACAGAATTTCTAAAGGAGTAAGAGGACATATTTGCCTAGTCATATGATGACATGACTGGTCTGAGTATGTCTATTGTGGCTCACAAACTGCCAACCGATCCAATGTGTCCACTGGTAAAGCAAAAGGTCAGAAAGTTCAAGCCTGATATGAGTTTGAAAATCAAGGAAGAAGTCAACAAACAGATCAAAGCTAAGGTTCTCATGGTAGTGGAATACCCGACATGGTTAGCCAACATTGTGTCAGTTCCAAAGAAGGATGGGAAGGTCAGATTCTATGTCGACTACCGGGATCTCAACCGGGCCTGTCCAAAAGACAACTTCCCTTTGCCAAATATACACATCCTGATTGACAATCGCGCCAAGCATGAGTTGCAGTCATTCGTGGATTGCTTCGCTGGTTATCATCACATCTTTATGGATGAGGAAGATGCTGAGAAAACGACTTTCATTACGCTGTGGGGAGTGTCCTCTTACAAGATGATGTCGTTCGGCCTAAAGAATGTAGGGGCCACCTACATGAGGTCCATAACTACCATCTTTCATGATACGATACATAAAGAGATAGAGGTATATGTGGATGAAGTTATCATCAAATCCAAGAAAGCCACTGACCACATGGAAGATATAAGGAAGTTCTTCAATAGACTACAGAGGTACAACCTGAATTTAAACCCCAAAGTGCGCATTTGGGGTTCCTGCTGGGAAATTGCTTGGGTTTATTGTGAGCCGCCGAGGAATAGAAATGGATCCATCGAAAGTTAAATCCATTCAAGAGCTACCACCGCCAAAGAACAAGAAGGACGTAATGAGTTTCTTGGAAAGGCTTAACTACATCAGCTGATTCATAGCACAGTCTACAGTTATCTGTGAGCCAATCTTTAAGATGTTAAAGAAGGATGCTGCTACCAAATGGACCAATGACTTCCAAAAAGCCTTCAACAAAATTAAGGAGTACTTATCAACACCACCAGTCTTAGTCCCCCCTCCCCCCCCCCCCCCGAGAGCTAGGTAGACCCTTATTGCTCTACCTTTAGATGGAGCTTTCGGCTGCGTTCTAGGGTAGCATGATGAAATGAGGAGGAAGGAACAAGCCATTTATTATCTTAGTAAGAAGTTCACCCCCGTACGAGGCCCGGTATTCTCTATTGGAACACACCTGTTGTGCTTTGACTTGGGTAGCTCAGAAGCTGAGACATTACTTTTACGCCTATACTACATATCTCATATCAAGAATGGATCCCTTGAAGTATATATTTCAGAAGCCCATGCCCACTGGCAAGATAGCTAAGTGGCAAATCCTGTTGAGTGAGTTCGACATTGTTTACGTGACTTAGAAAGTGGTCAAGGGACATGCACTGGCAGACCACCTTGCTAAAAACCCCATGGATGGAGAATACGAACCCCTGAAAACTTATTTTCCTGATTAAGAGGTATCATTCATAGGAGAAGACATTGCAGAATCCTAGGACGGTTAGAGAATGTTCTTCGACGGAGCAACAAACTTCAAAGGAGTTGGTATAGGAGCAGTCCTAGTATCCGAAATCGGTCAGCATTATCTGGTGTCTGCCAAACTCAGGTTCCCCTGCACCAACAACATCGCCGAGTATGAAGCCTGCATCTTAAGACTCAAAATAGCCATTGACATGAACGTTCAAGAGCTGCTAGTGATTGGAGATTCATACATACTTATACATCAGGTACGAGAAAAATGGGTAACCAAGAACTCCAAGATACTCCCATATCTGCATCATGTACAGGAATTGAGAAAAAAATTCACGAAGATGGAATTCCAGCATGTTCCCAGAGTCCAAAATGAGTTCGCCGATGCAGTAGCTACCCTATCATCTATGATACAACATCCAGACAAGAATTTCATTGACCCCATTCCGGTGAAAATCCATAATCAGCCAGCTTATTGTACCCATATCGAAGAGGAAGCAGACGGAAAGCCTTGATTTCATGATATCAAGGAATATTTGGGAAAAAGAGAGTACTCGGAGCTTGCAAATCCTACTCAAAAACGCACACTTCGAAGATTGTCCAACAACTTCTTTCACAGCGGAGGAATCCTGCATAGGAGAACTCCTGATTTGGGATTACTAAAGTGTGTCGATGCAAAGGAAGCATCCAGGCTACTAGAGGAAATTCATGTTGGGACCTGCGATCCACATATGAACGGTTTTGTCTTAGCAAAGAAGATACTCTGGGCTGGTTACTTTTGGATGGCCGTGGAAAAGGACTGCATCCAGTATGTCCGGAAATGCCACCGCTGTTAGATACATGCAGACATGATAAAGGTACCTCCAAATGAGCTTAATACAACAAGCTCACCATGGCCGTTTGCCACTTGGGGGATGGATGTTATTGGACCAATCGAGCCTGCTGCTTCCAATGGACACAAGTTTATCCTAGTAGCCATCGACTATTTCACAAAATGGGTCGAAACAGCATCTTACAAGGAAGTGACTAAGAAAGTTGTGGTAGATTGTGTCCGCAACTGCATTGTTTGTCGATTCGGAATTCCAAAATCAATCATTACTGATAATGGCTCCAACCTCAATAGCAACTTGATGAAAGCTATGTGTGAATCTTTTAAGATTAGACACAAGAATTCTACAGCCTATAGGCCTCAAATGAACGGATCTGTAGAAGCCGACAACAAGAATATCAATAAGATATTGAGGAAAATGATACAAAAGCATAAATAGTGGCACGAGAAGTTATCATTAGCTCTACTGGGGTATCGCACCACAATTCGCACATCAACCGGGGCAACCCCCTATATGCTGGTTTACGGTATAGAGGCTGTCATTCCCGCTGAGGTAGAAATTCCTTCCCTAAGGATCATACAAGAAGCTGAGCTCGACGACGTAGAGTGGGTAAAAAGTCGTTATGAGCAACTAGCCCTTATAGACGGAAAGAGAATGAATGCAGTTTGTCATGGTCAACTCTATCAGAACAGAATGTCCAGAGCCTTCAACAAAAGAGTCAAGCCAAGACAGCTCACACCGGGGCAGCTGGTATTAATGAAAATTTTTCAGCATCAAGATGAAGCCAAAGGGAAGTTCTCTCCCAACAGGCAGGGTCCATATATGGTTCACCGGGTTTTGACAGGAGGAGCACTCATACATGTAAAAATGGATGGAGAAATCTGGCCAAAACCAATCAATTCAGACGCAGTCAAGAGATATCATGTTTAGATTATTTACACTCCTCCATATGACGTAAATTGAACTACGTCTGACCTGATTCCTATTTAAGATGGGATACGTAGGTAGCCCTATGGGTTTGGTCACAGATTCAATAAAATTTCATTTCCCGACGCAATTGGAAACTGGGGCAGAATTTTGAGGAGGACCCTCAAAATTCGAAGTAATTTCAGCCAATCACCACACGAGCAACAGTCAGAAATGTCAACCCATCAACCAGGGGCAGAATTTTGAGGAGGACCCTCAAAATTCCATTAGCAGGAGAGGTTGCAATGACCTGAACCACGTCACAGTCATCGATTCATCTAAAGCTATTTCTAAATTATACATTTAGGTCATATTTTTACAAAACCATGCATGTTTATTATTGAAACTGCTTTGTATAGCAACACTACCCTAATGATACAAACGGTATCACCATATCAAAGCCAAATGAGTCAAGCAAAGCCAGTGGGGATACGAACTAACCTTCCCCCTTACAAAACTCACGATTTTTCTTTGGATGCAGACACGAGTATTGCGAAATCATTAAACATGATGTACGCCATGGAACAAACATTGTTCGAAAATACGATTCTCAAAACCATCTCACTTGCCAACATTTGCTATCAGCACTCACCAGTAATGTTCCGTATGTCACAATGCTCCCAATAATCACGACGCCAGAATCTGCTATCAACTAAGAAAACACTACTATCATTTGTTATTTTATTTCTTGCATAAGGCTACTATTCTGCCTTCCAATTTGCATAAGGCTACCATTCTGCCTTCCGAGACTAAACATTGTCTCCATCTACATCTGCAATGCATAAGGCTACCATTTTGCCTTCCGAAACTAAACGTTGTCTCCATCTGCATTGCATAAGGCTACTATTCTACCTTCCAATTTGCATAAAGCTACCATTCTGCCTTCCGAGACTAAACGTTGTCTCCATCTGAATTCTTGCATAAGGCTACTATTCTGCCTTCCAACTTGCATAAGGCTACCATTTTGCCTTCTGAGGTTAAGCTCTACCTCCATCTGCATTTGCATTGCATGAGGCTACTATTCTGCCTTCCAATCTGCATAAGGCTACTATTATGCCTTCCAACTTGCATAAGGCTACCATTCTGCCTTCCGAGGTTAAGCTCTACCTCCATCTGCATTCTTGTCTTTGCATAAGGCTATTATTATGCCTTCTGAGGCTAAGCTCTGCCTCCAATTTTCTTCGAAACTAAGAGCTATCTCAAGCACTATTTATTTCTCTTTTCTTACAGGCTAAGCTCTGCCCTTCGATTCGCAAGACTAAGCTTTGTCTTGTCCGCATCATACTACTGCATCTTACTTGGGCTGAAATATCGCCAACTCATCCAAAGGCATAATCGTTCGGAGGCACCATCTTCATAGCCCGAGAATACCATGTCATGGCCTAAGGATCTCTTTCAATCTGTTGCATATCATTATTCAAAGGCATCATGGTTCGGAGGCACCATCCTCATAGCCTGAGAACATCATTTCATGTCCTGCAAATCCCCTATCATACGCTTCATGGCCCAGGACATCATGGTCTAATGACGCCATCCTAACCATCCAAAGACAACATTCATGGTCCAACGGGAATTTACATCATGTTTAAATTTATGCACAATATGCGCTTGTATTGTTTCTAATTGTAGGTAAACCGGCGAGCAACGGCTACCTCCAGCAAGAGCAATTCAGCTCCAGTACCCGCAGCCATATCAAACCTAAAAACTCCCGTAAACCTCTCACTCACCCAGCCCTAGATATTGCATCCGTTCTTGAAATATCTTCACCAGTATACTCAGCCGATGGATCCTAAACTAAATACGACCTGATTCGTGTAGAACCAGGGATATGTAAGAAGCTCAGAAACCAAGGTGTGGCCTAAACTCTTCAAATCATTTCGCTCGGTCAAAATTGGCCATCATATCTTTACCCGACAACTCTTTCATCCTTCCCGGGTAAAGAGGGGCAGGTGTTGATACCTAATTTTTTCCTATATATTTCCAATACAAAAAATAACTTTAAAATAGCATATATATGCATATATAAGCATGTCCAAGTATTTTATTATTTTTCTCATAATTTTAAAGGTTTAAATTGATTTATTTTCTCCCTTTTATCCATAAAACCCCCCAATAATTCTTTCCAAAATTATTGTTTTGATAATTCATATATTTTATTTCTTTATTTATGATAAAATATGGATAATATACTTTTTATATATTTTTTAAAATTTTATTTAGTATTTTTAAAGCTAAATTGCACATAATTGCAATATTAGCCATTTTAAGGTTTAATTGTGTTTTATACGAATAAAATCGGATCTTGTATTTTTAAATTTCTAATTATGTATTGTAAATAATTTTAGCATTTTTAAATTATTTTTTAGAAATTATCTACTATTTTTCTATAAATTAAAAGGGAAAAGGTGGCTATTTAACTTGTAGCCAAAATTGGCTTTCAAATCTAGCCCAAATCAAACCGGCCCAATACCAATTAAACTGACCCTAACCCAATTTTTAACCCATACCAACCCGGATCCCCACACATTACCTGGTTCGATCTCGACCGTTGATTATTCAGATCAATGGTCCTCTTTTCCCTTTCCATTTTTAAACCCAAATGACCCCCTAACCTAATTAATTTCCTACCAACCCGCCACCCTTGAATACCCTTTCCTCTCCAATCCTCTCTGCAACCTCACTCAAACCCTAGCCGCTGCTACTCAAACTAACCCTAAATCCCCTTCGATCTACACTAAATCCATGGACTTACATGGCTGTTTGAGACGTGTACTTGTCTCTTACTTCTCCCGGTGGCTCGCTTTTGTGATTTCATGGAATGATCTCGAAGACATCTAGTCCAGTACTTGCTCAACTTTTATCAATTGTCTATTTCCGGCCATTCATGGTCGTTCGAGTAAGATTTGCAACTTTTCCGGCTATATCGGTAAATTTTCAAAGTTTTCTCACTTTTTCTGGGTTCTCCGAAACCCTAGCATTAAAGATTTTCCCATCTTCTTTTAGATCTGCCTTAGATTTGCATGTATTATGAAGCTCTTGGTGTTGTTCTCAAAGGTTTCTCCGATTTTTTTTCAAAATGACTCTTTGTCTACAAAGATTAGGGTTTTCTTAATCTCTTTTAAAAGACTTCTCCTCTGATGTTTAGTGTTGTCATTTGAATTTACTAGGTTTAAACGGTTTTTTTATGTTTTCTTCTACCTGGCTCATCGTGTTGAACACCCTAAGTATTTTTGGTTTATCCAGGGTCTTGGAACTGTCCTTGTTTATTTTATATGTATACCTGTTTTGACTGGGTTTTTTATGGTTAGATCCTTTCTCTTTGTTTGTCTTGAAATGATTCTGAGTTCTTACCAATTTTCACTCAACTCTATCAAAACCCTAATTTCCTAAAGATGTTCCTCGCTTGTTACTGTGGGTTTTTAAAGACTTCCTTTACTTATTTTCGTGTGTTGGTCTGATATCCTTTACCTGTTGCTCTGTGTTAGACTGGTTTCTTCATTTTTTGGTTCTATGTGACTACTTGACTTTGTTGATTACCATGCTTCGAGTAGTCCTTAGGTTACCCATGTCACTCATGTATGTTTGTGTTCATCTAGTTTGCTTCTTTTGTCAATATGTTTGACCCTGCATATCTGATACGCATGTTCATTCTTTTCTATTTATATATCATAGTGCAGAATCATGACTCCTTCTTGATTGATCTTGATTTCCTTAAGTTACGGTTTGATTGCAAGGTTTTCTTATAAACCCCTAATTTTACTTGTTTGTTTAAGTTGATTGATTCCCTTCCTTTATTTGTTGTGATGTTTCACCCCTACTGAATCCTTTCCCCAAATCAAGTATATTTTGTACCTAGACTCAATTGTATACTTTATACCTTTACTACCCTCTTATATGGTAAAAATCAATCTTTCTCAAACTAATTTTCTTTCCTTAAGTTACCCCTGTTAGTATCCATTAAGCTGTAATTCCTTGTTTAAAGGGGAGCACTTGTATTAATAGGATTCTGATTTTGATCACTTCCATATTTGTGTTAAACCTTTACTTGTTACCTTATTTTCCACTTATTTTAAAAACTATAAATACCCTAAAGTATTTCATTAACAACACGAGAAACTAGTTCAGAACACACACATACACATTCAAACTCTCTTTTCTTTATCTACTACTTGTGCTACTGCTTTGTCTAGTCGGCTAGAAGCCAAGGCTAGACTGTGGAACTCTTATTGCTTTACTTTTTCTTCACTTTGCTCCTTCAACTAGTATGTTCTTAGTTAAATTCTGAAACTCAACTCTATGTGTTCCCTTGTTTGTCAATCCTTGTCTCTTTCTGCACCAACTTAATGGCTCATGTTGTTAAATTGTACTTTTTGTTTACTGCTTTACTCAGCATGCTTAAAATTTTCCCCTCCTTTGTTCAAATGTGATCATCATGTTTACTTGTTCTTGTTTATGTCCCTCAACTAGCATGTCTCCTCATGTACTTGATTCATGACTAATTATGTGTTTCTGATTTGGTTCCTCTATATCCCCAGCCCATACTTCCTTATTTGTAACTGCTGAAGTTGTACTGCTCTTTGGAGGATATGCTCCGAACTTGTGCCATTGACTTTGGAGGCTTGTGGGATCAGTTTTTGCCTTTAGCAGAGTTTGCCTACAACAACAGCTACCAGTCGAGTATCTAGATGGATCCTTATGAGGCTTTGTATGGTAGGCGATGTCGGTCGTCGGTTGGATGGTTTGAGCCGGGAGAGGCTTGGTTGTTGGGTACGGATCTAGTACAGGATGCCTTGGACAAGGTCAGGATTATTCAGGATAGGCTTCGTACATCTCAGTCTAGGCAAAAGAGTTATGCCGACCGCAAGGTTCGTGATTTGGCATTCATGGTCGGTAAGCGGGTATTGCTTTGAGTGTCGCCTATGAAGGGCGTAATTAGGTTTGGGAAAAAGGGCAAGCTTAGCCCTAGGTTTATTGGCCCGTTTGAGATTCTTCATCAAGTGGGAGAGGTGGCTTACAGACTGGCATTGCTGCCGAGCTTATTAGCCGTGCATCCAGTGTTTCATATGTCCATGCTTCGGAAATATCATGGCAATCCATCCCACGTGTTAGATTTCAGCACTGTCCAGTTGGACAAGGACTTGTCTTAGAAGGAGGAGACGATAGCTATTCTAGAATGGCAGGTTCGTCAGTTCAGATCGAAGAGTTTTCCCTCTGTTCGTGTTCAGTGGAAAGGTCAACCTGCTGAGGCATCAACTTGGGAGTTTGAGTCCGATATGCAGAGCCGTTATTCCCATCTTTTCCCCGACTCATGTACTTCCTTCTTATGTCCGTTCGAGAATGAACGGTTGTATGTATTCTGAGGCCTTAAAAACCTCTTTCTATCTTTCCTCGATTTGCGTGCGCAGTCTGGGCACGTAGCTGGAAAGCCATTATGTGAAAATCTATGAAAAGTGATGAATTTTGACATTAATATGGATTTAAGTTGACTTCGGTCAATATTTTGGATAAACGAACCCCGACCCATGATTTGATGGTCCCGGAGGGTCCGTAGGAAAATATGGGATTTAGGCGTATGTCCGAAATCGAATTCCGAGGTCCCAAGCCCGAGAAATGAATTTTTTGAAGAAAATAATTTTCTAGAATATTTATGAGTTTCTGAAAATGAAATGTGTTTTAACCTTGATGGTATCGCGCCCGTATTTTGGCTCCGGAGCCTGGTACAGGTCTTATATGGGATTTAAGATGAGTCTGTGAAATTTGGTAAGAAATGAACTTGAAATGATATGAATCGGACCTTATTTGGGAAAATAGGAAAATTTGATGTTCTTAAGAAAATTTCATGATTTTGATGGTAAATTCATAGTTGTTGATGTTATTTGAGAGTTTTGAATGCACGATCAAGTCTGTATGATGTTTTTAGGTTTGTGTGCATGTTTGGTTTGGAGTCCCGAGAGCTCGGGTGAGTTTTGGATAGGCCATGAAGTAGAATTGGACTTGGGAAAATTGCAGGTTTTCAGCTGGTATGATCAGGTCTGGAGGCTTCGCAAATGCAAAGCCTGACTCGCAATTGTGAGCTCGCAAATGTGAAAAACCTTCGCAAATTCGAAAAAAGGACCTGGCAGCTAGAGTCGCAAATGCGACTATTTTCTCGCAAATGCGATTTCGCATTTACGAATGGTCTCTCGCAAATGCGATGATGACCGGAAAGCTGAGTGGGTCGCAAATGCGAAAGTCCTAATTTTCTGAAGGGTTCGCAATTGCGAACCCTGGTCGCAATTGCGACATCGGAGACCTGTAAATTCACACTTAGACGCATTTTCAACCATTTTTCATATCTTCTCAAAACATAAACTCCCTAGGGCGATTTTTGACTTTTTGGGTAAAACTTTGGAAAACTTATATTCATGCATTGGCATTGATTCATTTAGCGTTTATTGATGTAATTAAGTAACTTGTGGCTAGATACCAGTGATTTGGTGGTGGAATTAAGAGGTAAAGCGATAGTTGAGGCTTGAATTGTGTCCATGGCATCGAGGTAAGTGTTTGTTCTAACCTTAGCTTGAGGGATTAGGAGTTGTATCCTATTTGCGATTTGTAACTTGTTGGGTACGACGTATAGGCATGGTGACGAGTATCTATACGTCGGTGTCAAGCATGCCCGTGAGTCTTGTATTGTAATTGTTATGACTCCGTTGTGGTTTATTGCGCTTAATTTGAGGATTATCATTATTGTTCCCTTGCCAGGGTGTTATTATCATTTTTTCTCCCTTGTCGGGATGTTATTATCATTATTGTTCCCTTGCCGGGATGCTATTATCATTATTGTTCCCTTGCCAGGATGTTATTATCATTATTGTTCCTTTGTCGGGATGGTATTGTCATATTATTGTTCCCTTGCCAGGATGTTTGTTTTGATATTATTGTTCCCTTGCAGGGACCCTTTATGATTGGTGTTGATAATAGAAATCGGAGCGGGTTGCACGCCCGCAACGGAAATATGTGAAATGGGAGCGGGTTGCACGCCTGCAATGGTAATATATAAAACGGGAGCGGGTTGCACGCTTGCAACAGTACTATGTGAAATGGGAGTGGGTTGGACGCCTGCAATGGTAATATGTGAAATGGGAGCGGGTTGCACACCTACAACGGTAATATGTGAAATGGGAGCGGGTTGCACGCCTGCAATGGTAATATGTAAAATGGGAGCGGGTTGCACGCCTGCAACGGTATCATATTAAATGGGATCGGGTTGCACGCCTGCAATGGTATTACATGTATACTTTTTTTTCTTACTTCCTTATCTCTGCTGGTAATTGATTTATAGCATTCCTTACATTTCTCTAATGTTGTTTTGTTGTTATCTGTTGATCCCCGCAGCATGTTTCCCCTACCCAATTTTCATTGTAATTATCTGCTTCCATTTCCGATGTATAGGATTTAACTGCACAGGTTTATTTGGTAGTCTGGTCCTAGCCTCGTCACTACTTCGCCGAGGTTAGGCTAGGCACTTACCAACACATTAGGTCGGTTGTGTTGATACTACACTATGTACTGTGTGCAGATAGTAATACCGAAGTGCTTGGACCGTATTGAGGGTGCTGTCTTCAGTCCACACAGGCGACCCGAGGTAATCTTGCAGACGTCCGCAGTCCTTGGCGTCACCTCCTATCTTTCCTCTTTCTGTTTTTACTTATTCAGATACAGACATATGTATTTCATTCAGACTTTATTTGTAGTGTTCATAGACTATCTGTGAAGCTGTGACTCCAGTTCTGGGTAGTCTTGTTTAAATAGTTGTAATGGATATACTCAATAGTTTTATTGTTTTTTCTTCCGCTTGACTTAAATTCCGTTGTCTTTCAATTATTGCTCATAATTGCTAAAGGATTAAAATGGGAAAAAAGGGTAAATTGATCAAGTAGTCGGCTTGCCTAGCTCACATTAGTAGGCTCCATCATGACTCACGAGGGCAGAAAAATCCGGGTCGTGACAATTTGCTATTTGCTCAACATGTCTTATATGTTATTTAGTTTCATGTGTAGAAAGCATGCCTATATCAATCATGCATAATTCATTTGTACATTGTTCAAACACGTTAGCTTAAGTATTTTCCATACGCGCCTCTATGTTATTACTATATATTTAGGCATCATGCATATAGGATATGACACATATGCATTTCTCAACTAGATACCATGCCCATAGAACTTCAAATAATTAATTGGTCAATTGTTGCTACTACTTTAGTGTATTTCCCATTTAGATATCATGGCTACAGGATCTTTATTATTTAATCAACTACTTTATGCTTCTTCTATACTGCTTTGTCATTAGAAATCTTGTCCATATGATATTATCACCCGTCTAGAAAACATGATCATAGGGATAAAGTGTTCTAAAACCAGTTTCAATTGTCAATCGTTAGAAATCCTACCTATAGGATGTGGTTATTCATCATAGACAACATGTTTATAAAAATCAACATCACAAATTCTGAGTGTTCAAATGGCCTTACTGCCTCTTCATATGAACAAGTAGACATTATGTCTATATGAACTGTAACGCCTGCAATATACCAATCTGTTAGTTTAAAGCTGCAATGCTGCTTGTACAACGCCATAAATTAGAATCAAATAGAAATCATACCTATAGGACTTGCAATGTTTTAGTCCACCTGAATGTTGTTTATATATAATACTGGAAATTAGAACTCAGATATAGATCCTTTTTATAGGACCTAATGATTAACAATGTGCACTGCCTAATCTAAAAACCTGTGAATGAACATGAGTGAAGAAAGGTCTTATGTTACCATTTTTTTGTGGTAAAGAATATGTTCTTGTTCTTCCATTCCCCAAACCCACTTCAGCTTTCAAGATTGGGTTAGTGTTCCGACAAGTGAGAGGTGTAAGCACCGTGTAATGACCCGACCGGTCGTTTCATGAGTTACCGCTCCGTTTCCCCCATTTATACTTCTTATTTTCTTGTTCAACTGTATTATGTGTTATCAGGTTGGTTGGTTCGGGTTCGGAGAAGTTTTAGTAAGGTTTGAGACACTTAGTCTCTTCTGAGTAAGCTTAAGTTGGAAAAGTCAACCGGATATTGACTTATGTGACAAAGGGCTCGGATGTGAATTTTGATGGTTTGGATAGCTTCGGGAGGTGATTTGGCACTTAAGAGCATGATCGGAATGTGCTTTGTAGGTTCGGAGTAGATTTAGGCTTGAATTGGCGAAATTGAAATTTTGGCGTTTTTCGGTTGGTATGTGAGAATTGGATATAGGGGTCGAAATAGAATTCTGGAAGTTATAGTAGGTCCAATGTGTCATTTGTGACATGTGTGAAAAACTTTAGGTCATTCGGATGAGGTTTATAGACTTTTTGATCGAAAGTGGAATTTGGAAATTTTTGGAATTCTTAGGGTTGAATCTGATGTCAATTTGGTGTTTTGATGTTGTTTTCAGCATTCCGAAGGTTGGAACAAGTTTGAATGAGGTTATGGGATATGTTGTCATGTTTGGTTGAGGTTCCGAGAGCCTCGGGTGAGTTTTCGGTGGTTGAACGGATCATTTCATGTTGGAAAAAGTTGCAGAAAAACTGTTATTGGTGTTGTAGGCATTTGGCCTTCGCGTTCGCGATGGATGTCCCGCGTTTGTGAAGGGTTAGGGTGAGAGGAAGGAGGTTTGGCCTTCACGTTCACGATGGATTTCCCACGTTCGCAAAGGGTTGGGTCCAGTACTCATTGCGTTCACGATGGTTATGCCGCGTTTGCGTAGAGTAAAGGTGAGCAGCTGGGATCCTAGAGAATTGTGCTTCACGTTCGTGTGCTGGTCGTCGCATTCCCGATGCATTGAGGAGCTAAGGCTTCGCGCTCACATATAGGGTGTCACGTTCGTTATGAAGGAATAAGTGGCCAACGAATGTTTGTGCTTCGCGAACGCGAGGCGTTGACCGCATTCGCGAATAAGAGATTTTAAGTGCTGGGCAGAATGTTTAAAAGACCATTTCCGCGATTTTGGGTCTAAGTTTCACCATTGTTGAGCGATTTTGGAGCTTTTTGAGGAGGATTGAAGAGGGAATCAAGGGGAAACACTTGGAGGTAAGCTTTATGGACTTAATACTCGATCTTATGTTGATTCTTACTTGTTTAAACATGAAATTAGTGGGATTTAAAGCCTAAAATTTAGGGAATTAGGGCTTGAAATTTGAGAATGTAAATTGGGGATTTGAGGGGCTATTAGAGGTCTGATTTTGATGTTCTTGGTATGTATGGACTCGTGGAAGAATGAGGATTCTATTGATATGATTTTTATTGGATTTCGAGACGTGGGCTCGGGGGCTAGGTTTGGCCAATTTTGGGATTTTTTATGTAAATTGGTTATTTTCGAGTGGCCTTTATTCCCTTAGCATATTTTGATGGTATAATCTGTTTTTGGATAGATTTTGAGAATCCGGAGGCCGATTCAAGGGGCAAAGGCATTGCAGGCTAGAGTTTGGACCGGATAGAGGTAAGTAATGATTGTAAATGTTTGTCCTGAGGGTATGAAACCCCAGATTTCACATCATTGTGCTACTTTGAGGTGATGCACATGCTAGATGACGAGCGTGGGATCGTGCACCGTTGAGGATTGTGACTTAGTCCACCCCGTACGACGGTTAAGTCACGTGTTTAATTAAAACTTGTTTGATATCGTTGTGTTTTGGAAAGCATTATCATGTTTTAGGCTAAATGCCATATTTGGGCCTCGTGCCAACTGTTTTGGACCCTTAGGGTATTTTTACTACTATTCCTCACTGTTTTGACTTCATATTTGTACTCCGTCATGTTGTATTCTACTGTTTTCATAACTTAACCATGTTTACTCCGTTTTGATATTTTAAATGATATTTTGGGCTGAGCATCATGTTTTACTATTGCCTGAGCAGCTTGAGAGATTTTTGACTAAGTGAGGTCGAGGGCCTGTGTTGTGAGAATATTATGGGATCGGGCTGCGCGCCACAGTAGTGTGGTACTGATTCATGATTATGAGGACGAGAGTCTGATTTGTTACGCCACGAGTTGGCTTGTTATGAGGCCGAGGTCCTGTTTGACTATGCCACGAGATGGCTTGTTATAGCGCTTGGGCTGTCGGGGCCCCTCAGGAGTCTGCACACCCCTAGTGAGCGTGGGTACCCATTGCGAGTGATATGATGTGAGGCTGTTGTTGTTTCATATTGTTGCCCGAGGGGCTGTCTTGATCCATGTTTTTTTCGAGGGACGGTTCTTGATTCATGTTATGCCTGAGGGGCTAATTACGAGTGATTGTGAGGTAGCCCGAGGGGATGGTTCTGTTGATATTATGCCCGAGGGGCAGTTTATGGTACATGTTTTGCTTGAGGGGCTGTTTAGGTTTTTCATAATTTTTACTCACTGTTTTATCACTCGTTTGAAACTATTGAAAGTTGTTTTCAAAAGGTTTTACCGAAACTGAGCTTGATTTACGAAGTAAATAATTTTTGTATTGTTTTGGAAACGTACTGCATTTATTGTAGTGTTATGGCGTGGTTTACGTGTTTTCTTACTTCTCAGATTTCATTTACTTTTATTACTTACTGAGTTGGCGTACTCACATTACTCCCTGCACCTTATGTGCAGATTCAAGAAATTCTGAACCTGGTAGCGAGTGTTGATTTCTCAGTGGCAGAGTCATCGGAGTTAGCAAGGTAGTTGCCCGATGTTCGCAGCACTACTCTTCTCCCTCTTGTCTTCCTTAAAATGTATTTAGTATATTTTTAGACTCTTCGTTGTATTCAAACCTTAGTAGATGATCGTGACTTGTGACACCCCGATGTCGGGCTTGTATATTTATTCTGCACTATTTAATTAGACTTACATTATGAGATATTTGGATTAATTAAAACCTTAAAAATGATTTATATTGATTAATGGTTAATTTGGAGTTGAGTCGGCTGGCCTAGTTTCACGATAGGTGCCATCATGACTGGGTCAGTTTTAGGGTCGTGACACACTGCGAGGTGTGAAGCCAGATCGTACTAAATATAATAAAAAAATTAGAAAATGAGAGATTTTAAATAAATAAGTAAAGGGATTATGAAAGACAGTCCCATATTGACAAGGATGAGCTTTTTCACGAAGAAAGCTTCGCACCCAACTGCTTGTATATCGATCAGAAAGAAGCAGCTGCAAATGCTATCAGTGGTTCTTTTGTTTGCTTTTTGTGCTTATGTGTGGAGGTTAACTTGAGCGTTTCATTGTTGTTATGTGCATTCCTAATTATTTTGAATGTTGATTAGTTTTATCATTTTGAGCATCCTAAGTAAGTCTAAAACTACCCAAATAGAGGTCTAAAGCCTCCTGGACCATATGCATGGGAGGGGTAGTGCACACATAGGACAACAACAACAACAAACAACAACAACAACCCAGTATAATCCTACTTAGTGAGGTCTGGGGAGGGTAGTGTGTACGCAGACCTTACCCCTACCCTAGGGTAGAGAGACTGTTTCCAAATAGACCCCCAGCATCCTTCCCTCCAAGAACTTCCCACCTTACTCTTGGGGAGACTCGAACTCACAACCTCTCAGTTGGAAGTGGGGGTTGCTTACCATCAGAGCAACCCCTCTTACCATCAGTGCACACATACGACACTACTTAGAATTGAATTAGAGCACCTTTAAGTAAAAAACTTCAACATAGTAATTTGATAGCAAGAGATGATAGTCTGTGCCCGCTAAATAATATGAGCAACCCCTACCCCAAGGGAGTTGCGAAGTATTATTTATGTTGCACGGGGTGATCCTTTAGGCTAAAAAACTTAGAACCCCCCCAGCTTTATGTACTTATTAATTACACTTAATCACTTAACATAAAACGATTTAGTCGTATCCTTGTAGTCATTAAGATTTGTACTGATTCTCGTATGTTTTAATAAGATTCCTCTACTTCTAAATTTTCCTTTAATTTATTTGATCACCTAGCCTAATTACACAGTCCACATGGTTTAAAGTTTGGCCGAGACCCACAGGTATGGACATCGAAGAGTGCCTAACACCTTCTCTTTAAGATAATTTGAGCCCTTACCCGATCTTTGGTGACATAGACTAGTTAAAACAAAATTATTTGCAAATAAGTGCCCTAACGCACCCCAAAATCATTAAGTGGCGACTCTTCTCTTTTAATACCCACTTAAAGAGTTATCAGACATTGAAACTCGCTTTCGTGAGAAAATGGGGCGCGACAATAATTCCCATTCAACTTCGGTTATTAAGGCCGACATAAAGTCGTCCACGAAATCTGCCAACATTTGAGATTTAATGGCAGTTCGAGGTCGATACTCAATATCGTACCTGCTGATTTTGACAGCCCATTTGGCAAAACGGCCGGAGAGCTCAGGTTTGGGCATGATGTTCCTTAGTGGGTAGGACGTTACGACACATATGGGGTGATATTAAAATTATGATTTTAACTTTCTAGAGGCGCTTAGCAAAGCGAGCGCCAATTTTTCCAGCTGAGGATACCTTGTTTTGGCCTCACCTAGAGTTTTACTGACATAGTAAATAGAAAATTGCGTACCTTCATTTTCTCGGACCAAGACTCCACTTACCGCCACCTCGGAAACCGCCAAGTTAAGGTATATCTGTTCATCCACCTTCGGAGTGTAGAGAAAAGGTGGACTTGAAAGGTACCGTTTGAGTTCTTCTAAAGCTTGTTGAAATTCTGGTGTACATGAGAAGTTATTCTTATTTTTCAAAAGTGAGAAAAACCGATGGCTTTTATCCGAGCATCTCGATATAAACCGGCCCAAACGGCTATGTGCCCGATCAGCCTCTTAACGGTCATAACATTGTCTACCATGGTCATGTCTTCTATGAGGGAGTTTTTTAAGATTGACCTCGATTCCCTCAATTGGATACCACGAAACCAAGGAATTTTCCCATCCGACCCCGAATGCGCACTTCTCCGGGTTCAACTTCATATTGTATTTCTTCAATATGTCGAAGGTTTCCTGCAAATGTTTCTAATGGTCATCTGCTCGCAGGGACTTGATTAACATATCATCAATATAAACTTCTATCTGTTCTTCGAACATCCAGTTTACTAGGTTGATAGGTGGAAGCAGTGTTCTTTAATCTGAATGGCATTACATTATAACAACAGGTGTCGAATTTAGTGATAATAGAAGTCTTTTCATGATCGTCCGGGTCCATCTGAATTTTGTTATACCTAGGATAGGCATCGAGAAATCAGAGTATCTCATGCTTGGTCGTCGCGTCGGTCATGCGAGCGATGTTAGGAAAAGGAAAAGAGTTCTTAGGGCACGCCTTTTTCAAGTCTTTATAATCTATCCACATTCTTAGCTTATTTCCTTTTTTAGGCATTACCACTACGTTAGCTAACCAGTCCGGGTGCTTAACTTCCTGAATGGACCCTATTTTAAGGAGTTTAGATACCTCGTCCTTGATGAATGCATGCTTGACCTCGGACTGAGGTCTCCTCTTCTGTTTAACCATATGGAACTTCGGGTCCAGACTCACCTTATGAGTGGTTACCTTTGGTGGGATCCCTGTCATGTCAAGATGGGAAAAAACGAAATAGTTTACGTTAGCTTTAAGAAAATAAATGAGTTTTTTCTTGAGCTCGAGGACTAACCCCATGCCCAGGTATACCTTTCGATCCGGCAGGTGCTCTTTAATATCGAAACGGCAGGTACCAATAGTATTTTATCGACTGCAAACATCTCTTTGCAGCCAGTTGTTCTCCATATACCGTCTTGATTCCTCCTGGTGTAGGGAACTTCAATGCCTGGTGCAAGGTCAAAGGAACCACCTTAAAGTTATGAACCTATGGTCTTCTGAATAGAGCGTTATATCTCATATCCCCTTCGATCATATAGAACATTGTTTTATGGATGGTCCTGATAGTGTTTTACGGTAGAGTTATCTCCCCTTTAATGGTTTCACATGCCATGTTAAATCCGTTCAACACTCGGATTGCTGGCACTATTTGATCTTGTAACCCCAACTGTCTACGACCTTCAATCTGATGATGTTGGCTGAGCTACCTCGATCATTCAACACATGTTTACAACAAGTTTTAATGATAAGTACGGATATTACGAATGAATCATTAAGAGGTTGAACGATGCCCTCGGCATCCTCATCATTGAATGAAATAGTTCCTTCCGGGATATAATCTCGGGTGCATTTTTCCCTCGTGATAGATACTTTAGTGCATTTTGTCATTGACCCTTGAGTGACATCGACCCCTCCAATGATCATATTGATGATGTGTTAAGGTTCCTCCTATTCGGTCTCCTTGCTAGCGTCCCTATTTCTGAAGTGGTTCTTGTCTCAGTCACTCAGAAATTCTCGTAGGTGCCATTATTAAACAATCGGGCAACTTCTTCTCTCAATTGCTGGTAATCCTCGGTCATGTGGCCATGAGTGCCATGATACATACATATTAAGTTAGGATCTCTTTGGTAGGGTCGGACTGCGATGGTCGAGGCCACTTGGTATCCTTGATTAGCCCTATAGCCGATACGATACTGGCAGCAGCGACTCGGAAGTTATATTCTAACAATCTTGGTGCCTCCCTGGCCTCGAGTGGCCTGTCGAAACTATTTTTTCTCATTATAACTCGACTAATGGGCCCTTGATCACTTCTCTTTTTTTCCTCGTAGGGTGATGCCAGGACCCATTTCCCCTACGATCTCCATCGTATGGTTGATACCGGTCTCGGATCGATCTTGATTAATGATTGATGACTCCTTTAGACCTATCTTCGGTTCAAACGGGATAAGCAGATCTAGAAGAGGTTCCGAGTTGGTCATCCTCGACTCGGATTTCGACCGATACCTATTGTAGATGTCAGCCCATGTTACCACCAAATATTCAACTAAATTTTGTTTTAGTTGCTGCGATGCCAAGGAACTTTTGGGGTTAAGTCCTTGAGTGAATTCCTGAATGGCCCAATCATCCTCGACCGGAGGCAGATCCATCCGTTCCATTTGAAACCTTGACACGAACTCCCTGAGCATCTCGTTGTCTCTTTGCTTAACCTTGAAAAGGTTCGATTTCCTGCTCTCAACCTTGATGGCCCCGGCATGAGCCTTTACAAAGGTAGCTGCAAGCATATCAAACGAATTAATAGAATTTGGGGGTAAATTGTGATACCATATCATTGCTCCTTTTCATAGAGTTTCTCCGAACATCTTTAGCAACAACAACTCGATTTCGTTATCTTCCAAGTTGTTCCCTTGATGGCACATGTATATGAGGTCACATGGTCGTTTGGATCCGTGGTTCCATTACACTTTGGAATGTCGGGCATACGAAACTTCTTTGGTATCGGCTTTAGTACAACGCTCAGATGGAAAAGCTTTTGGATAAACTTCTTTGAATCCGGTCCATTTAATATCGGGGGTGCTCCCAGGATTTAATCGATCCTGGAGTTATATGTCTCCACCCTTTTATCGTTGGCCTCAATTTTCTTCTTACTTGATTCTACCCGCTTTGTCAATGTTTCAAGCGTTTTTAGTATCTCGGGCTTGGCCCTGTGCTCTGCTTCACCCGTCCTCTTTGCAGTTTGCTCGTTTCCTGGGGTGTTTTCCCGGGACCATTCGGGCTCGACCCTACCAGGAGGGTGACCTTGATTCTATAGTTGTGCTATTGCTACCTGTTGAGCCTCCAACATTTTGAAGCCTTTGGGCATTTCTCAAACTGTTGGTCAAGGGGTTCCACAAATGCTATTTTCGAGGTCAGTTGGCAGGTTTGTGTCGATAGCGACCTGTGAATTAGCATCAATTGGATCAGCAGCTGGGACTTCGTTGGGATTAGCAGGGGGCACCTTATTGCTAGACACCAGGTTGTTGTTTTCGCCATGATGGCCAGAATCAGCTTCAACGTTCAAGTGAGCGGGCTGAGAATTTGACATTTTTAGGCTGACTTGACATTGAAGCCTTAAAGAAGAAGCATAAAATAGGGTGTGTTATGGAAATTTATGTCAAATCACCACTATTATCCTTAGACCCATTGTGGACGCCAAACTGTTTACCCTTAAAATGGTAACAATTGAATTTATTCGTGGTGTTAAATATGCGTAGATTGATTCAACACAAACAATCAAGAACGTTAGATAAATAAATTAAAGACACAATGAATAATTAAACCAGTCACAACGTTATGGCCTAGCTTGAACTTGGTTTAGGCAATAGTTTTTTGCCCTCGGTTAGGTCTTGGGTTCGAAGCCAATCAAGAACAAAGAACAAAAATAAGGCAAAGACCTTTCAGTAGGGAAAAAGCAGAGAAATAGTTTTTTATTACCTTGGTAAGCGTATTACCATGTCTTACCAAAGAAAAACATTCCGTTTATATAGTAGGAGAGTTCCATCCCTAGTATAATTCTAAAAAAAAGGTAAAAATCCTCCTTTCTCATCAATTACTGGTCCGCTGCCGACGTCATGCGAGATCTGCATCGTGATATGGGTGCGGATATCACGGCCCTCTGTTAGTTGTGTCCAACTGTTGCTATGTTTTTCGAGGTCTCGGAGCTTGTTCCAGGTTCAAGGAAATGTTGTCTTATCAGGCCCGGTGGGGAGAATTCTTTTTGGGCCTTAGTACAAGAAGTTCCCAACTTCGATTCTGATCCCATATAGTTATATCCTTGCTTCATTTGACCCACCGTGAAATCAGAGTTCATTATACAGTTTTGAATATAAGGTGATTCCGTACTCATTTTTTGTAGTCTAGCCATCAAAATGTGAATTTTCTTGCTTTTCTCTCTCTTGTGAAACTTATATTCTCTGGCTAATAAAGTAAGCTAATGTCTAAAATATACAAATCTTTTTATACTTCCTTCACTAACTAAGAATTTTTCTTCCTACTGGAAGTAGAAACGGACTCTACTGAGGTAATTCACTCTCTTTATCAAGGCAATAGAATGTATGACGATATTGTTAATTCATGCAAGTCGTTAATGCACTAGGAGAAAGGAATGGTCATCCGCCATGTATTCTGGCAAGGGAATGAAGTAGCTTACCACCAAGCCAAGGAGACCGATGCACACACAAGGATGAAAAAAATATTATGTGCAACCTCCGCTTTTTGTTGAGTCTTTTGTATCTAAGAATCAAAAGGAACAATGTGTTTTTGTCTAGTTTTTAACAAATGATGCATGTAATGTACTAGCAAGCCTAGGAAACCTAAATGTCTTAAGAGACATGGATTATGACCATAATGTTTTGAACCGTACGTAGTATTAATATAAATATTCCTGTTTGTTAAAAAAAAAATTCTTCATAGATGATTAGACTCTTATTCTAGCTACCTATTTGCAATTAGTTAGCATGTGCCAGTAACCACCTGCATGGTTCTAGTATAATATATAGTAGAATATATCATGCATTTCAATTTTTTTTGTAATAAATGAAAAATATTAATATTGACAAAAGTAATACACCTATACAGCATCTGATACTTTGACTAATTACTAGAAGATCTATGAACAAAAAACTCATATCAAAGTACCATGTTTGATCCCTTAAGCATTGTTACTTTTTCCCTAATATTGGTTTGTATCTGTTGTGAATAAAGGATTGCGAAGGGAAATATTTTTTTTTATTAACTTTTTTATCATAATTAAAGGGGTCTAAATTGGAAGCAGAAGATAAAGCCAGTAAAAGCAATGACAAGGGGGACGATTTTCAGCCAGAAAAATTAAAATATAAAAAAAAACATAAAGAAGTCAAGAAAATTTAACGTTTAATATATATATATATACATAAAAGAAAAATTAACGTTATATATACGGCATAATTTTTTAACGGAAAGACATTCAAATGAACCTTCCTCCCTAACTTAAAGATCAAAAAGGACATATGCCAAATTCAAATCGAATAAATTAGTTGATCATGTAATTATAGTAAACTAGTTGGCCTCTAAAATGTCAAGCTATCTCAACTTTCCTGGACCAAAGTGTGGAAAGTGGAAACATGTCACCCTCTCCAAAACCCCACCTCTTTTATTGTTTTTAGAGGTGTAGAAAATTTAGTACTGCAAGCAAATGCAGCCTTTTCTCATTTTATTTTACTATCATCTTCTTTTTAGTTTTTTTTTCAAAAAGATATTACTTATAATATTATTATTATTTTGATGAAGAAAAAAAATTATTTATCATCATAAAAAAAATCCTTTCTCCGTTTCAGTTTATGTGTGAACCTATTTTTTTTTTGTCTGTTCCAAAAAGAATGACCCCTTTCTAAATTTTGAAATAATTTAGCTTAAACTTCTAATTCTGAAAGCTTTTATAACCACACAAATACTCTGGACCCAATTTTAACTTGTTTAGGATCACAAATTCAATTTTTCTTAATTTTTTCTTAAACTCTGTGCTTAATCAAGCAGATTCATGTAAATTGAAACTGAGGGAATACGATATAGAGATTCCGCAGTTCTTGCAACTACCTAGCCATACCAAAAAAAATTGCTGCACAAGAAGAAAATAGCTTTATATTTTTACATCTGCAGTAACATATCTGTAAAGACTTTTCATTCATTCTTTATTTCTACTACTTTGTCTTCTCTAAAATTACTTGTACTAGTATACAGTCAAAATCAGGCTCGACCTTTTATGGTTAATCGAGATCGGGGTTGACATTCCAAGATTCGACCCCGTGTCATATTGAACCGTGACGCGAAGTTAGATTGCCAAGCTCATGACTTAGGGACCTATTGAGACCGAGATCAGCCAAGATCGAGACCGAGCAAGATCAAGACCGAATAAATTGGAGTTCGAGGGAAGCTTACGGGGTCGAATAACAGAAAGACAAAATATCCGTAATCGGGTGAAGATCACAGCTCAAATCCCGGCATGTATCAAGAAAAGGCCAATTAATTAGCTAGTCATGAGATTTCTTACTATATTTAGACTTGTACCAAGAGCAAGACTCCCCTACTTTATAAAGGAAGTCTGATAATTTATAAAGGACATCATATTTACGTCACATAAAGCAATATATTCTCTTTCTCTTAAGCTCTCAATATTTCTGTTACTATGTTTATACTTTCCGGCAAAATATTTACTTGATTCGAGGGCAGCCTAGCTCAAGGATCAAAGATACACATTTCATTTGGTTTTGCATTATTTATATTTACAGTTAATTTCAGTATCAATTTATGTTTTCTCTTAGTTTGTGCTAAGTAAATCATGTGTCCTTAAAACCACAATATAAATTCAATTGTTATCTGTTTTTAGGGTATTCTGCACTCTTGCTTAATCTATTCACAAACTTTCTAGGGTAGAGGAACCTTGTGATGCCACAAGGTTGTTTTCCTAATCTTCCAAATATGAGAGATCAGTGCAGTCGGATAGGTATTGCAAATGCACTACACAATTTTCTTTTTAGTCTTGCTATCCTAAACTATATTCCTTGGAGTTCAGTGTTCTGTATACCCAACCTCAACCAGTTTAGTATCCTCTGCAAACAAGATTTTGAAAAATGGATCTCAAAGAACAAATGCTCCATAGAATTCGTACCTCCTCCACATATCTGGCAATTAATAGCACAAAGACTGGCAATTTAAATAGGTTAAATGGGTGAATCATATATATATATATATATGTATATGATTCACCCATTTAACCTATTTAAATTGCCAGTCTTTGTGCTATATTCCACACATACTTGGGCCACATCAGCCTCATTCCACACTATACAGTCTATGATTCTTTGTTCACCTTCCCTTTTTAATGTGCACACCAAATACCAGGCTGCTAATGAAACTCTATTAGCGGATTCCATCCCATAGAAACTGTTTAAATATTAAAATGATAACTTTCAACACACTTCTAGACAATATGAATACTGAAGCCCCCAGTAATTGTGAATATGCATTAGCACCGATTTAACCAACTGTACTTCTCCTGTATCTATTAGCATTTCACAATCCTGCATAGGATAGGATCATAGGTGTCCGGAACTCCAACTTCTCCCTCTTGTTATAAACTTATCTATTAGCATTTCACAATCCTACATAGGATAGGATCATAGGTGTCTAGAACTCCAAACTCTCCCTCTTGTTATAAACTTATCTATTAGCATTTCACAATCCTGCATAGGATAGGTGTCTCAAACTCCAACCTCTCATTCATGTTATAAGCTTATCTATTAGCATTTCACAATCAATCTTAGAGATCTTCCTTGATGATATTACTGTTGGGGCATATACTATTAACCATGCATTTGGATATAGTATATTTTAATAATTGTCATGGTTAAAAGTCTAAGTGAGAGATTATTGTGATATATACTATTAATTATGGGTTTGGTTTAGATAGTATTTCTTAAGGAATAATTATTTATTCAATTTTAATAAATTTTAAAATAGATCATATATTAGTTTGTGTCATGTGCTTATATAGTAGATGATTTAGTGTATAGAATTTAACTTATACACGAAAGATTAAATTATCGATTCTTATAAGTATAAAGTTTGAATTCACATTCTAATAATGGAATTGGACAAACCATTAGGAATGATTGTAGCACAAGATTAAATATAATTTGTCTTGATTATGGGAATGGTTTAATTCCAACTTCTTGTGCTAGTACATTTTGTATGTATTGAACGGATCAAGTAAAGATGAGTATTTTATACTGACTTTATAAAATAAAATAAGTCATCTCATGAGTAACCGCTATGTTTCCCCCATTTCTGCTTCTTATTGTTTTGTATAATGGTTCTATATGTGATCGGGTTGATTGGTTAGGGTTCGAAAAGGAATTGGTAAGGTTTGAGACACTTAGTCTCTTTTGAGGAAGGTTAAGTTGGAAAAGTCAACCGGATGTTGGCTTATGTGTTAGAGGCCTTGGATGTTAGTTCTGATGGTTTCGTCAGCTTCGGGAGATAATTTGGGACTTAGGAGCGTGATAGAAATGAGTTTTGGAGGTTCGGAGTAGATTTAGTCTTGAATTGGCGAAAGTGGATTTTTGGCAATTTCCGGTTGGTAGGTGAGATTTTGGTATAGGGTCGGAATGGAATTCCGAGAGTGGCAGTAGTTTCGTTGTGTCATTTGGGATGTGTGTGCAAAATTGCAGGTCATTCGGACGTGGTTTGGTTGGGTTTTTAGTCAAAAGTGGAATTCAGAAGATTTTGGGAACTTAGGCTTGAATCCGATGTGTTTTGGTTGATTTGATGTTGTTTAAGGTGGTTTGAAGATTGGTACAAGTTTGAATAAGGTTTTGGAATATGTTGGTGCTTTTGGTTGACGTCCCGGGGGCCTCGGGTGATTTCGGATGGTTGACGGAGAAGTTTGAGACTTGGTGAATTGCAGATTTTTGCAGCTTCTGGTATTTCCGCACTTGCGGATGTCACGACCCTAAACCCCGACCCGGTCGTGATGGCGTCTCTCGTGAAGACAAGACCAACCGACACTTTCCATTTTCAATTATTAACAGTTAAGCCATAAGAAATAAATCTAAAGCATGATAAGATAATTCAAAGTTAACAGATAATAGCATAATTTGCGGAATACAACCCAACACAGCCCGATACCGAGATGTCACTAGTCATGAGCATCTAAACAATCCGGAATACTCCAAATCAAACTACAGAGTTTAATACAGAAACTAAGAACATGAAGGAATAAGATAGGGAAGAGCTCCGGGCTGTGAACGCTAATAGTTACCTAGAGACTCCTCGGATCTGCCTGAGCTGGAAATGATCAGCACTCGGGAGCGAGACCAGATATGCCTGAATCTGCACATAAGATGCAGGGAGTAAAGTGAGTACTCCAACTCAGTGAGTAATAATCATAAATAAAGACTAAAAGCAGGAAATCACATAAGGCAGAAGGCATGCTATAATGAAGCAGTAAAACCCTTAAAAACAGTAAACTAGTGAAAGATAGGTAAAAATCCTTTAACTGAAGTTTAACTTCATGAAAAGCCTTTTTCAACAATTAAGCAGATAATTGAAAGGCAATTAAGAAAAATAAACACATAAAGGATCGCCCCTCGTGCACAGTATCAACAAATCCGCCCCTCGGGCAACATCTCAAAACACACTAGACCCTTGGGCTCAATCTCACGTCACAATGGGTACCCGCGATCACTGGGGGTGTAAAGACTCCTGGAGGGGCCCCTTACGGCCCAAGCGCAATATCAAGCTATCTCGTGGCATCATCACTAGGCTCCCGACCTCATATCAATCAAGCCACCTCGTGGCATACATACCTCAGGCCCTTGGCCTCATAATCAATATCAAATGTTTCCTCACAACATAGGCCCTCGGCCTTACTCAGTCAAAATCCTCACAAGCCACTCGGGCAATAGTAAAACATGATTCTCAGCCCAAAATATCATTTAAAAGATCATTTAAGTGTTAAAATAAGGTAAACATGGCTGAGTACGAAAATAGTGAAATATAACATGACTGAGTTCAAGTATAAAGTCAAAACAGTGAGGAAATATCGATAAAAATCCCCTAAGGGTTCAAATAGTTGGCACGAAGCCCAAATATGGCATTCAACCAAAATACTGATGATAGCAAATAGATTTCAGTCAAATATGCGGTAAAATAATCATTCGGGACGGACTAAGTCAAATCCCTAACAGTGCACGACCCCACGCTCGTCATCTAGTGTGTGTGTCACATCAATATAGCACAACGATGTGCAAATTCGGGGTTTCATACCCTTAGAACATCATTTACAAGCATTACTCACCTCAAGCTGGACAAATCTCTAGCTCGCGACGCCTTTGCCCCTCGAATCGGCCTCCACTCATGTCGAATCTATCCAAAATCAGAATTATGGCGTCAAAATATGTTAAGGGAACGAAGCCCAAGCAAAAATAATCAAGATACAACACAGATCCCGAAATTACCAAAACCCGACCCCCGGGCCCACGTCTCTGAATTTGATAATTTTTACATCAATACATTCTTTATCTCCCCACGAGTTCATACATATCGAAAGTAACAAAATTTGACCACAATAGGTCCCTCAAATCCACAAGAAAAGGTCTAAGTTTCTAAGCACTAGTTTCCCCAATTTTAACCTTAGATTCCATTAATAATAGCTCTAATCTGTTAAATAATAGCATAGGAATGAGTTTCAGGTCCAAATTCCTTACCTCAATGAAGTTCCCTTGAAATCCCTGTTCAAAATCGTCCAAAAAGCTCCCAAGCTGAATTAGAAATTGTGAAAATAGCTAAAAATCACGAAGGACACAATTCATACCTTCTGTCCAGGAATTTTCGCATCTGCGGCCCTATTTACCGCTTCTGCGGTACCGCATTTGTGGTTCTTGATCCGCTGCTGGGTAAATCACTTAAGCTTCCCATTATCCACATCTGCGGTCCCATACCCGCATCTGCGACATTGCAAATGCGGTTCTCCTCACCGCTTCTACAGTTTCTGCTCTTCGAGCTCCCTTTTTGCTTCTGCGACCAAACGCTCGCATATGCGGCATCGCACCTGCGGTCCCCAATCCGTATTTGCGGAAATACCAAAAGCAGCAAAAATCTGCAATTCACCAAGTCTCAAACCCCTCTGCCAACCATCCGAAATCGCCCTGAGGCCCCTGGGACCTCAACCAAAAGCACCAACGTATCCCAAAACCTTATTCAAACTTGTACCAATCTTTAAAACACTCAAACAACATCAAATCAACCAAAACACATCGGATTCAAGCCTAAGTTCCCAAAATCTTCTGAATTCCGCTTTTGATCAAAAACCCAACCAAACCACATCCGAATGACTTAAAATTTTGCACACACATGCCAAATGACACAGCGAAACTACTACAACTCTCTGAATTCCATTCCGACCCCTATATCAAAATCTCACCTACCAACCGGAAATTGCCAAAAATCTATTTTCGCCAATTGAAGCCTAAATCTACTCCGGACCTCCAAAACTCATTCCGATCACGCTCCTAAGTCCCAAATCACCTCAAAGCTAACCGAACCATCGGAACTCACATCCGAGTCCTCTAATACATAAGTCAATATCCGGTTGACTTTTCCGGCTTAACCTTCCTCAAAAGAGACTAAGTGTCTCAAACCTTACCAATTCCTTTTCGAACCCTAACCAATCATCCCCATTCACATATAGAACCATTATACAAAGCAATAAGAAGCAGAAATGGGGAAACGAAGCGGTAACTCATGAGACGGCTGGCCGGGTCGTCACATCCTCCCCAACTTAAACAAACGTTTGTCCTCGAACTAGTCAAGAAACATACTTGAAGCCTCAAACAGACAAGGGTATCTGCTCTGCATCTCCCGGTCGGTTTCCCAGGTAGCCTCCTTCACGGGCCAACCTCTCCACTGCACTTTCACTGAAGCTATATCTTTTGACCTCAGCTTTCCAACCTGACGCTCCAAAATAGCTGATGGCTCCACATCATAAGTCAAATCACCATCCAACTGAACCTTGCTGAAATCCAGAAAATGAGACGTATCCCCAATATACTTCCGGAGCATAGAAACATGAAATACCGGATGCACACTCGACAAGCTGGGTGGCAAAGCAAGCTCATAAGCCACCTCCCCAATCCTCCGAAGCACCTCAAAAGACCCAATGAACTGCAGACTCAATTTCCCTTTCTTCCCAAATCTCATAACACCCTTCATGGGTGAAACCTTAAACAGAACCTTCTCATCAACCATGTAGGACACATCTCGAACTTTCCTGTCAGCATAACTTTTTTGCCTCAACTGCGCGGTACGAAGCTTCTCTTAAATCACCTTCACCTTTTCTAAAGCATCATGCACCAAGTCTGTTTACAATAGCCTAGCCTCACTAGGCTCGAACCAACCAACTAGAGATCTACACCGCCTCGCATACAAAGCCTCATATGGAGTCATCTAAATACTCAACTGGTAGTTGTTGTTATAAGCAAACTTCGCAAGCGGTAGAAACTGATCCCATGACCCTCCGAAATCAATGACACAAGCACGCAACATGTCCTCCAATATCTGAATAGTGCACTCAGACTGCCTGTCCGTTTGAGGGTGAAAAGCTTTTATCAACACAACCTGAGTACCCAACTTTCGCTGCACAAACCTGTAAAACTGCGAAGTAAACTGAAATGATTAAAACTGGGACACCATGCAAACGAACAATCTCCTTGATATAGATCTCTGCCAACCTCTCAGAAAAATAGGTAGTACATACAGGAATGAAGTGCGTGGACTTGGTCAGCCGATCCACAATCACCCAAATAGCATTGAACTTCTTCAAAGTCCGTGGAAGTCCAACTACAAAGTCCATAGTGATCCTCTCCCACTTCCACTCTGGAATATCCATCCGCTGGAATAAGCCACCCGGTCTCTGATGCTCATATTTCACCTACTGACAATTTAGACACCGAGCTACAAATCCCACAATGTCTTTCTTCATTCTCTTTCACCAATAGTATTTTCTCAAATCCTGATACATCTTCGCGGCACCCGGATGAATAGAATACCGCGAGCTATGGGCCTCCTCCAGAATCAACTTCCAAAGCACATCTACATTGAGCACACAAATCCAACACTGCATTCTCAACACCCCATCATCACCAATGGTCACATCTCTGGCATCATCGTGCTGAACTCTATCCTTAAGGACAAGCAAATACGGATCAACATATTGGCGCTCTCTGATGCGATCATATAAAGAAGACTGAGAAACCACACAAGCTAATACCCGACTGGCTCCAAAATATGTAAACTCACGAAACGATTGGACAAGGCCTGAACTTCAACTTCAAGGGGTCTCTCCCTAACTGGAATATACGACAAACTCCCCATACTCACCGCTTTTCGGCTCAACGCATCGGCCACCATATTGGCCTTCCCCGGATGGTACAATATATTAATATCATAATCCTTTAGCAACTCTAACCATCTCCGTTGCCTCAAATTAAGATCCTTCTGCTTGAACAAGTGTTGTAGGCTACGATGATCGGTGAACACCTCACAAGACACACCGTACAAGTAATGTCTCCAAATCTTCAACGCGTGAACTATGGCAGCCAACTCCAAATCATAAATGGGGTAGTTCTTCTCATGGGGCTTCAACTGACTAGAAGCATAAGCAATAACTCTACCCTCCAGCATTAATACACAACCAATACCAACTCTCGAAGCATCACAATACATGGTATATGAACCTGAAATTGATGGTAGAACTAACACTGGATCTGTGGTCAAAACTATCTTGAGCTTTTGAAAGCTCTCCTCACACTCGTCCGACCATACAAATGAAGCACCCTTCTGAGTCAACTTGTTCAAGGGCGATGCGATAAATGAGAATCCCTGAACAAATCGACAATAATAACCAGCCAAACCAAGAAAGCTGTGAATCTATGTGGCTGCGGATAGTCTCGACCAACTCTAAATCGCCTCTTTCTTCTTTAGATAAACCTGAATACCATCGCTGGACACCACGTTCCCCAAGAAAGCCACTGACCTGAGCCAAAACTCACATTTGGAGAATTTTGCATAAAGTTTGTCCTCCCTCAATCTCTGCAACACAACTCTCAAATGCTCCGTGTGCTCCACCTGACTATGTGAATACACTAGAATATCATCGATGAAGACTATGACATATGAAACGAGATAAGACCGGAACACGCAGTTCATCAAATGCATGAACGCTGTTGGGGCATTGGTCAGCCCAAAAGACATCATCAAGAACTCATAATGACCATATCGGGTCCTAAAAGGTGTCTTAAGAATATTCGAGTCCTTGATCTTCAATGGGTGATAACCTGAACGGGGATCAATCTTGGAGAACACTCTCACTCCCTGAAGCTGGTCGAATAAATCATCAATGCAAGGCAAAGGATATTTGTTCTTAATCGTTACCTTGTTCAATTTCCTATAATCAATGCACATCCTCAAAGTGTCATCCTTCTTTTTCACAAATATAACTGATGCACCCCAAGGTGACACACTGGGCCGAATGAACCCCTTATCAAGCAGTTCCTGAAGCTGCTCCTTCAACTTCGCTAGTGCCATACCATACGTCAAAATAGAAATGGGTTGAGTGCCCGGTACCAGGTTAATACCAAAATCAATATCCCTGTTCGGTGGCATACCCGGCAGGTCTGCAGGAAACACATCGGGAAAATCCCTCATCAACTAGAACAGAATCAATACTGGGAGTCTCAGCACCGACATCCCTAACAAAGGCTAGATACGAAAGACAACCCTTCCTAACTATACGCTGGGCTTTCAAGAATGAGATCACTCTACTGTGAACATAATCAGTCAAACCTCGCCACTCAACCCGTGGCACACCCGGTATAGCCAATGTGACTATCTTGGCATGATAGTCTAGAATAGTACCATACGGAGATAGTCAATCCATGCCCAAAATGACATAGAAATCCACCATACACAATAATAAAAGATCCACATGGGTCTTCAGACCCCTAATAGTCACCACGCATGACCGATACACATGGTCTACAACAACAATATTGCCCATCGGGCTAGATACGTGAACAGGTGAAGCAAGAAACTCACGGTGAGTACCCAAATAATGAGCAAAGTATGATGACACATAAGAAAAGGTGGAACCGAGATCAAATAATATAAAGGCATCTTTGTGGCAGACTAAAACAATACCTGTAATAATAGCATCTGAAGCAATAGCAATGGGTCTGCCTGGAAGTGCATAGAAATAGGCCTGGCCGCTACCTGATCGACCTCCCCCTCTAGGGCGACCCCTAGCTGACTGACCTCCACCCCTAGCTGGCTGAGCGGGTGGTGATGAAGTAACTGGCGCTGAAGCTGATGACTGACCCCTCTACTGAGGTGAACTCGCAGGATGACGAGGGCACTACCTCCATATATGACCCATCTCACCACACTCATAACAACTCCCAGGTGTTGGAGAAGGGGACTGAAGGGAACCCCTCGCATCGGAGTGACTAGCAGATGCACCTGGCATAGAAGAGCCATGAACTAATGGAGCACAGGACGAACTCTAAGCTAGAAGGGCACTAAGTGATGACTGGCCCTGATGAGAACTATGAGAACCATGACCCAATGACGCCCCACAATAACCTGGGCGAGCTGGTTGAGCATGCTTCAATGGACTACTTCTGCTGTGTTGAAGCTAACCTCTCGAAGGAGTACCACTATAACTACCAGATCCTCGAGGCCTCTTGGCCTCCCTCTCCTCGCGCTCCTGGCGACAAACAGACTTAATCTCCCGAGCAATGTCTACAACCTCCTCAAAGGTAGCACCAATCACCCTCTCCCTGGTCATGAGAAGACAAAGCTAATAAGTGAGGCCATCAACAAACCTCCTAATCCTCTCTCTATCTGTCGGAACTAACCAAATAGCATGATGAGCTAACTCAAAAAACCTCATCTCATACTCTGTCACAGTCATCTCTCCCTGACGCAACCACTCAAACTCCCTACGTAGCTCCTCTCTACGGTACTACGACACATATTTCTCTAGAAAGAGAATGGAGAACTGCTGCCAGGTTAGGGGTGCTGCACCAACAGGCCTACGCCTCTCAAAAGCCTCCCACCAAGTGAAGGTATCTCCAGAAAACTGATAAGTAGTGAAAGCGACCACGCTGGTCTCCAGAATACCCGCTATACGAAGTATCCTCTAACACTTATCCAAGAAGCCCTGGGTATCCTTGCCATTTGCACCACTGAAGGTTAGAGGCTGAAGTCTACCAAACCTCTCCAACCTACGTTGCTCGTCCTCTAGCATGGCCGGAACTTCATAGCCCTAAGCAGCTACAACCGACTGGGCTGGATGTGCCCCCAACGTCTGAAGTCCCTCTACAACCTGCTCTGGGGTGCCAGCGGTAGGAGTCTGATTGCCTCCCCTACCCTGAGAAGTAGCTGTGGCTGTAGTGGCTGAAACCGCCTGAGCTAGGCCAGTGTAAACTGATAAGATCTAAGCCAAGTCCTCTGGAAGACCCGGAATCACCATGGGTACAACTGGTGCCTGAGCAGGTGCTGCTGGAGCGTCCATAACTGGGACATGATCTTGAACTGGGGCAGCTAGTAGATCTGCAGATGTTGCCCTAGCTACTGTGTGGGCCACACCTCTGCCCCTACCGCAACCACGACCATGTCCTCGGCCTCTAGTGCCATAGATGGTGGTACTGGTGGTCGTCCATCCTAACTGGTAGTGCATGTCCTCACCATCTGTGAGAGAATAGAACAACAGAAGTTTAGTACTCGGATCAACAAAGTGGCACAACAAGAATTACAAGAATATGGAGTTTTTCCTAAAGGTTCTGCAGCCTCTCGAGGATAAATACCATACGTCTCCATACCAATCCACGAGACTCTACTAAACCTGATCATGACTCGTGAGACCTCTGTAACCTAGGCTCTGATACCAATTTGTCACGACCCTAAACCCGGACCCGGTCATGATGGCGCCTCTCGTGAAGACAAGGCCAGCCGACACTTTCCATTTGCAATTATTAACAGTTAAGCCATAAGAAATAAATCTAAAGCATTATAAGATAATCCAAAGTTAACAGATAATAGCATAATTTGCGGAATACAACCCAACACAGCCTGATACCGGGGTGTCACTAGTCATGAGCATCTAAACAATCCGGAATACTCCAAATCAAACTACAGAGTTTAATACAGAAACTAAGAACATGAAGGAATAATATAGGGAAAAGCTCTGGGCTATGAACGCTAATAGTTACCTAGAGACTTCTTGGATCTGCCTGAGCTGGAAATCATCAGCACTCAAGAGCGGGACTAGATACGCCTGAATCTGCACACAGGATGTAAGGAGTAAAGTGAGTACTTCAACTCAGTGAGTAAGAATCGTAAATAAAGACTAAAAGCAGGAAATCACATAAGGCAGAAGGCATGCTATAATGAAGCAGTAAAACCCTTAAAAACAGTAAACCAGTGAAAGATAGGTAAAAATCCTTTAACTCAAATTTAACTTCATAAAAAGCCTTTTTCAACAATTAAGCAGATAATTGACAGGAAATTAAGAAAAATAAACACATAAAGGATCGCCCCTCGTGTACAGTATCAACAAATCCGCCCCTCGGGCAACATCTCAAAACACACCAGCCCCTCGGGCTCAATCTCACGTCACAATGGGTACCCGCGATCACTGGGGGTGTAAAGACTCCTGGAGGGGCCCCTTACGGCCCAAGCGCAATATCAAGCTATCTCGTGGCATCATCACTAGGCTTCTGGCCTCATATCAGTCAAGCCACCTCGTGGCGTACATACCTCAGGCCCTTGGCCTCATAATCAATATCAAATGTTTCCTCACAATATAGGCCCTCGGCCTTACTCAGTCAAAATCCTTACAAGCCACTCGGGCAATAGTATAACATGATTCTCAGCCCAAAATATCATTTAAATGATTATTTAAGTGTTAAAACAGAGTAAACATGGCTGAGTACGAAAATAGTGAAATTAACATGACTGAGTTCATGTGTAAAGTCAAAACGGTGAGAAAATATCAATAAAAGTCCCTTAAGGATTCAAATAGTTGTCACGATGCCCAAATATGGCATTCAACCCAAATACTGGTGATAGCAAATAGATTTAAGTCAAATACGCGGTAAAATAGTCATTCGGGACGAACTAAGTCAAATCCCCAACAGTGCACGACCCCACGCTTGTCATCTAGCATGTGTGTCACATCAATATAGCACAACGATGAGCAAATCTGGGGTTTCATACCGTCAAAACATCATTTACAATCATTACTCACATTAAGCCGGACAAATCTCTATCTCGCGATGCCTTTGCCCCTCGAATCGGCCTCCACTCGCGTCGAATCTATCCAAAATCAAAATCACGGCGTTAAAATATGCTAAAGGAATGAAGCCCAAGCGAAAATAATCAATATACAACACAAATTCCGAAATTACCAAAACCCGACCCTCGGGCCCATGTCTTGGAATTCGATAATTTTTACATCAATAGATTACTTATCTTCCCACGAGTTCATACATATCGAAAGTACCAATATCCAACAACAATAGGTCCCTCAAACCCTCAAGCAAAGGTCTAAGTTTCCAAGCCCTATTTTCCCCAATTTTAACCTTAGATTCCATTAATTATAGCTCTAATCCATGAAATAATAGCATAGGAATGAGTTTTAGGTCCAAATTCCTTACCTCAATGAAGTTCCCTTGAATCCCTCTTCAAAATCGTCCAAAAAGCTCCCAAGCCGAATTAGAAATGGTGAAAATAGCTAAAAATCGCGAATGACACAATTTATACCTTCTGCCCAGGCATTTTTGCATCTGCGGCCCTATTTACCACTTCTATGGTACCGCATTTGCGATTCTTCATCCGCTTCTGCGGATATCACTTAAGTTTACTGTCACGACCCAAACCGATGGGCCGTGACGGGCACCCGATACCTTACTCAACTGAATACCAATGTAACGTATCTTTCTTATTACATCATCATATACACGTGACATACGGGCCTAATAGGCCAACATAATCATTTATAAACTCAAAACATAGGCCGACAAGGCCGTACAATCTTTCACGTACACGACATATGTCTACAAGCCTCTAAGAATACATAAATATCATAAAGGTCAAGACAGAGTGCCACCATACCAAACATTATACGTCTAACTCATACTAACCAAACAAGCAACTCCGAAGCAAATGGAGCGCACCAAAATCTTTCGCTGAGCTAATAGCCTACATGGATGGCTCTCGACCTGTCTATCGGGACCTACGGGCACGAAATGCAGCGTCCCCAAGCAAAAGGGACGTCAGTACGAATAATGTACTTAGTATGTAAGGCAATAAATAAATACATAAGAGACATGGAAGACATATAGAGTACATGACTCAACCTGTAAGTCTGAATAAATTTATAAATCATAAATTACTTTAAGTGTCATGCGTATGCGTATAAATGCCATGTCGTGCATAGGTACATGGTTCATAACATCATCAGCCTCTAAGGGCATCCCATCATATCATATCGGTCACTGCGGGCAAAATCATTATCGTATACCAGCTGATCAGGTGGTGGTGCGTATATAACGCCATAACCTTTCACATATCCCATATACATATATACATACATATATACGCGTATATAACATCATTTGAATGATATTTACATATTTACGTATATAAAGTCATTTGAATCATATTTCAGCCACTGTGGGCAACATCATCATTATATACCAGCTGATCAGGTGGTGGTGCATATATAACGCCGTAACCTTTTCCCATATCCCATATACATATATTTACATATATACGCATATATAACATCATCTGATCTTGGGTCAATGCACATGTATAAATGAGTGAAATTCATGAAAAATACATAATAATCTCAATATTTCTTCCGGATAAACTTTTTCAACTACGTATTATTCTGAGACTCATGAACGGAAAATAAAAATAATTCTCATGGGGAATCAAAAATATAGACACCCCTACTATTTCTATGAATAGAGTAATTTATAGAAACTGTGTATTTGCTCGTTTCATCAGTATAATCTGGATCATGCCAAAAGAAAGAAGGGAGGGCCTTAACATTTTCATGAAGTTTCCAACATTATTACTAAGTGTCTTTCATCTTGAAGACTTAAATCTTTAATTCTTAATGTTATGCCACCTTTTACTCAAACATATGAGTCATATCTACTTATACATAGAGGCTGCCACGTGCGGTGGGGTGAGAAATATTAATAAGTATCCACTTATTAGGTATTAAGGTAATGTCCTGTTACCCGGTAATTAACCAATTACCCCCAAAATTAAGAACTTTCTCAAATTACTTAAAATATTACTCACTTTTCACATACCTTATACACCTTTCTATCATGGCCATGTAGTACCTTGTATGTCACTAGTCCATAAATATCGAGTATTTTAGCTCGGGCCGTATATTATTCCAGAATGCCAAACTTTGACAAAATTCGTTTTCTTAGACTTGCTCCCCCTTTCACCTTCATGAATTTACTAATCACTTGTGAAATAGCATAATCCTTATAATTCCCAAATATTCTTTTCCTTGGACTGATGTCAATTACCTTATGACAAATTCAACATAAAATACTGCATGGTGAATCATCGTCGTAACTTATTACTATGAAACGTAATATCACTGTAACGTAATACTGTCGGGTACAAAACTATCGTAACTTAATACTGCAGGACGTAACATCAATCGTAATATATTACTGTAGAGGATAATACCATCGTAACATATTACTGCAGAGCATAACATTGTCGTAATATAATACTGTGAGACGTAATATTGCGAGGCATAACATCATTCCCCCTTTGGAACATTCGTCCTCGAATGTTGACTGATGCTCTTATCATTTTCGTAACTTATAGCTCTTTTGAATACCTTAATACTCTTCTTTACATTTAAGCAGTTGCTTTGTGAATAGATCCAAAGTCTAGAGTATTCTCCCTTTTGGTCTTTTTGTTCATATCATGACCTGTGGTCAAAATCTTCCTAATCTTGCAACTTCTGTTGCCTCATGTCATGTAGTCTGTATGACCCTGGCTTTGTAGGTGCATTTATGAAATTCATATCTCCCTTTCCTTTTATATTTTAGTCCATCTGTAGGCCTTACTTTGTATATACAAGGCTTAATAGGATGCTTCTCTGGGCCTCTATAGGTATACTGAAGTTCTTTGCTCGATACTTTGTAGAACTTGCGAATATGGCCATATCTTATTTCATAGATCTGGTTATCCATTCATACGACTTTACCGCATTTCCATGGGTTATACTATACCATAATTTTTTTTTCAATCTATCCTTATTGAGGTATGCCTACCAAGCTCCCAGTTACTTTTGTTACCTATCCTTTAGGTATAATCCCAGTCCTTCAATGCTCTTTCATTACCGTTCGTCTAAAGAATCATGGACCAATCTCATGTCATACTTTGCAACTTGTATCTGACTATTGTTGATTCGCCTCAATGTTGATCTATAATCCTCTACTTGAAGACTTGAAACTTCTTACGTAACACATTATCGCTGGGGCTTACGTTGCATTGAGGAATATTTGAAGTGATTTCCATAATCATATTTCATAGTGTCTCAATGTGATTCACCTTATGGGGGTATCCTAATTTCGTACAATCCATGAAATCCTCTTCAAATCATTACTCACTCGAAGACCTAAATGTCATCCTTTATCCATCACAATTACACCCTTATTGTACTATCAGGGCAGCATTCCATTTTTTCTAAATGCTACTAGTCTTAGACTCCTTTGAGTTCATTCAGGCTATACTGATCTTTCTATAACTTTAGAGAAACTATTAGCTCTTCTTGTTTTCATGGGCTTAATCCCGAGGACTTATCCATTCTCGTCACATTCTCACTCGCCTTTTCTTATCCTTACTCCTGTCTTCCTAAAACCTTGTCGCCCTATCATATTTTATCTTGCAACCTACACATATCCATTTATACTACTTGTAACCTTTCTTCAACTTGCTTGTACCATAGATTTCCTTATGTTATTCTGGAATATCAAGCGAGACGTCACATCGTCTCTAACTCTTCTATACTCTTTTAACTACACATCTCGTACGTAGAAACCATAGGCTGGAAGATATGCCACTAATGATGCCACTATCATTCCTAGATATTGAATCCCCGTGCTTATAACCTTCTATCCGAAGTATGGATTATTCACAACTTTTTGCATTTTAGTACCTCGTACGTTGTTCACTTTTATCTTACTTACTTAAAATCTCATGTCATATCTTCTATCTCTTTCATAACCTCCCTTCTACCTAGGTGTAGTTCACGTCCGTAAACTTGAAGCTCTATTATAATACTCGCACCTCTGGTACATACACAATCCGGTGGGAGCTTCATACTGACTTCTTATGAGGTTGGTACTTCTTCTAACTGGCTTTATCATAGAGCTGTTATAGAATATAGTTGTTGTGCTATCTCTCTTGCACCTTTAATATTAAGAGTGATTCTGCTATGTTCTCAATCATGATTCCTATAACTTTTGGGTCCAATAATCAGACTCCTGATTACTTAGTTTATGTCACTCTTTAGTTTCCTCTTGCTTCTGATCAGCCTTTATGTAGGCTTAAGCTATCTTCCGATCTGTGGCTCATGGTATCAATTATTACCTTAGCCTTTCATGAGAGTTATGAAATATCTATGATACAATCTTCTAACAATTCAATCCTTTGTCCATGTCCTGGGATTAATTCTTTTGTTCCATCTTAGCTTTCTTTCAACATAAGCTATTACTTTTCCTAGTCTTTCTGCCCCTTGTTGCGTGCATAGTTCCCACGCATGCTAGAGTTTTCGTGCAACTCATATGACCTTCGAATAGTACTTTTAATTTTTATTCCCGTTCATTATCCACGGTAGGGGCCACTTTCCTTTGGAGTGCTTACAATGTTATTGTGAGACTGTTGTTACACAACCCTTTCCTCTTTAGGTCATTGTGATTAGGTTGAAGTCTTTTTCCTTATTTCCTCATCTAGTCTTTCGTTATAGTACTTAGGAAGAACCCTTGATTCCTGTAAAGTTGTGAGCTTATTATGGACCTTTTGATGCCTTTCTTTGCCTATAATTATCTGTACTTGCTTACCTCCATGCCCTTGCGCTTATGGGTTGCTTCTGAACTGATATTTTGATTGTCTCCCCAGTGGCACTCTCTTTTATTCCGATAACATTCATACGGTACCTTTAACTACCTTGACTCCTATCTGAATATATCTCAAGTATTATAACAACATACTGTGAGGATAAAATCTCCATGTTGGGGTTTACTGCATTTACCTTGCATGATCTGCTATTTTATCTGTAACTTCTTGTATAGACATGACTAGGCTCTTCTTGAATCAACTACTAACTACTCATCGACCCATTCTTATATACATATTCGGCATAAACTCTCTAAGGTCATTTCCGTTGTCTAACTTACCTTTTGCACTAGCTCCTTATTTATCAATAACCTTCGGGGCAAGAAACCTCACTTCCTTTTTTTGACATTGTTCTTACGTAACATTATGGAATCATAGCATAACTATAGGATTCGGATAAGTGCAATCTTATACCTTTCTCATTTTTATCGCATTCTTCCTTTTTCATTCCATATTCCCCCCTTTAGGGGAGTGCTAAGAGTTGGAGCTACGACGACTTGCCTATAGATGTTTCACCTTTTCATCTTTGGCATCTTTTCACATCATCCATGACCCTTACTTGCCATGCAGTAATCCTTTTGTACCAAGGATAATAAATTTCCTTACTCGCGAGGGTGACACTTAGTATAACTGGAACATACAATCCCTTAAGCAGAACTTTTCTTACATTGATTGTTCTAGGGAAGCGTATTTCTGAATGACCATGCTCGGAATTACTCATGAATCTTCTTTTGTCGTCCATTCTATTATTGGCGGAACAAAATCTGAAATTCTTATGATGGCGACTATCATCAGTTACTCAGTCCCTAATTCATGTTTAGTTTATCTTGTTTACCAGTCCATACTGATTTCTGTTACTCTGGGATTAACTTTCCCCTCTGGTAGTCGCATTGGAGTCACGAACTTATTTCTCAAAATGAGGATATAACCTTATGGCCTATACTCTTTTGTTGTCTTAAGGGCTATCACCTTTCATCTCTTCCTTCATTTGATTATAAGTTCTGTACCACTCTACCATTTTCATCCATGTATCACACCTTATTCATAATGCTTCCTTATCTCTCTTCTCATTACTCTGCTAATATTTCTACATATCCCTTTTTTTGTGAAAACTTCAATACGATATTCTTTCGCTTTTAGATTTCCTTTGCTCCATGCAGTGGCTCTTCAAGTTGCTTAACGTTCTTGCTTTACTAGGGACGCGAGCCACACTAAAGTAATATTTATCCTATCAAGGCTTATAGTGCATGTATTTATAGTACTCATATCTAGCTATACTATTTTAGGGTGCACCATCGAGGTGTTTCATAAGGAGATGCATTACCACGTTTGCACTATCCTTTGGAAACATCAACTAACTCTACCAATCCATCCACTATTTTGGGTTACTATATCCCCAGCCGGATCCTGATAACTCGTCCTCCTCTTAAACTATGTCTGTTAGCCCCCATAGGGCATAACTGAGATGAGTACGGCCAATTATACATACCTCTGTACCATTGAATATAACTCAAAAAGCTCATATTCCTCTGCCTGAATTATAAACACCGTTAACCTTCATTAACTGGGCGCCTCGTACTTTTCTTCATCTTACTTATTTTACTTGTTGACACTTGTATTTACCGTCTAAATCTCTCATTGTTTTTCACCATTAAGGTGCATATGTATTCATGCCTTAAGATCCTTACCAAGAGGCTTACACCTTTCAATACATCTATGATTTGCTAAAGATTTCACATTTACGTATCATAAGCAAGATGCAAAATCGAGTTCCTCTAAATTAATAATCCCACAATAGTATCTCTTATTGATCGTCTTTCTAAATGTAGGAATCGACTTATTACGAATAGAAGTTTGGGACTCGAATTCTTATAAGTGAGCTCTACCACACGATCTAGAGTAAGAAGAAAGAGTGACAGTCCTAAATGCCCTGTAGCCTCCTGCTTATAAGTGTGGTGCACGACACACCCATGAACAAGACTCTACTAGACACGGCTTGTAGATTCCCTAGGACAGAACTGCTCTGATACCACTTTTGTCACGACCCAAACTGATGGGCCGCGACGGGCACCCGGTACCTTACTCAACTGAATAACAACGTAACGTATCTTTCTTATAACATCATCATATACACATGATATACGGGCCTAATAGGCCAACATAATCATTTATAAACTCAAAACATAGGCCGACAAGGCCGTACAATCTTTCAGGTACATGACATATGTCTACAAGCCTCTATGAATACATAAATATCATAAAGGTCGAGACAGAGTCCCGCCATACCAAACAATATAAGCCTAACTCATACTAACCAAACAAGTAACTCCGAAGCAAATGGAGCGCACCAACATCTTCCGCCGAGATGATAGCCTATATAGAGGGATCTCGACCTGTCTATCAGGACTTGCGGGCATGAAACGCAGCTTCCCAAAGCAAAAGGGACGTCAGTACGAATAATGTACTGAGTATGTAAGGCACATAAATAAATACATAAGAGACATGGAAGACATATAGAGTACATGACTCAACCTGTAAGTCTGAATAACTTTGTAAATCATAAATTACTTTTAGCGTCATGCGTATGCGTATGAATGTCATGTCGTGCATAGGTACATGTTTCATAACATCATCAGCCTCTGAGGGCATCCCATCATATCATATCGACCACTGCGGGCAAAATCATCATCGTATACCAGCTGATCAGGTGGTGGTGCGTATATAACGCCACAACCTTTCCCATATCCCATATACATATATACATACATATATACGCGTATATAACGTTGTTTGAATCATATTTACATATATATGTGTATATGACGCCATTTGAATCATATTTCAGCCACTATGGGCAACATCATCATCATATACCAGCTGATCAGGTGGTGGTACGTATATAACGCCGTTAGCTTTTCCCATATCCCATATACATATATTTACATATATACGCGTATATAATGTCATTTGGTCATAGGTCAATGCACATGTATAAATGAGTGAAATGCATGAAAAATACATAATAATCTCGATATTCCTTCCGGATAAACTTTTTCAACTGCGTATTATTCTGAGACCCATGAACAGAAAATAATAATAATTCTCATGGGGAATCAAAAATATAGACACCCCTACTATTTCTATGAATAGAGTAATTTATAGAAACTATGTATTTGCTCATTTCATCAGTATAATCTGGATCATGCCAAAAGAAAGAAGGGAGGGACTTAACATACCTGGGCTGATTCTCTTGACAATCCTTCCAACACACGACTATTGCGACAAAAATCATCACGGCAAAATCAGAGTACGGAAAAATCTATTGTCCACTTTGCGTGAATATCTATTACCTCTTTCTTGAATTAGAAAGGTTAATTTGTATGAAATCTTTATGAATCTTGGATGCTCTTACGTTATGACTAAAGATTTTTAGTCTTCAAGGCTTTTATCTTGAAGTTTCCAACATTATTACCAAGTGTCTTCATCTTAAAGACTTAAATCTTTAATTCTTAATGTTATGCCAACTTTCCCTCAAACATATGAGTCATATCTACTTGTACATAGAGGCTGCCACGTGGGGTGGGGTGGGAAATATTAATAATTATCCACTTATTAGGTATTTAGGTTATGTCTCGTTACCTGGTAATTAACCAATTACCCCCAAAATTAAGAACTTTCTCAAATTACTTAAAATATTACTCAGTTTTCACATACCTTATACACCTTTCTATCATGGCCATGTAGTACCTTGTATGTCACTAGTCCATAAATACCGGGTATTTTAGCTCGGGCTATATTTTATCCCAGAATGCCAAACTTTGACAAAATTCATTTTCTTAGACTTGCTCCCCCTTTCACCTTCATGAATTTACTAATCACTTGTGAAATAGCATAATCCTTATAATCCCCAAATTATCTTTTTCCTTGGACTGATGTCAATTACCTTACGACAAATTCAACGTAAAATACTGCATGGTGAAACATTGTCGTAACCTATTACTACGAAATGTAATATCACCGTAATATAATACTGTCGGGTACAACACTGTCGTAACTTAATACTGCAGGACGTAACATCAATCGTAATATATTATTGTAGAGGATAATACCATCGTAACATATTAATGCAGAGCATAACATTGTCGTAATATAATACTGTGGGACGTAATATTGACGTAATATTGCGGGGCATAACACTTCCCATTATCCGCATATGTGGTCCCATACCCGCATCTGCGACATCGCTGATACGGTTCTCCTCACTGCTTTTGCGGTTCCTGATCTTCAACCCCCTTTTTTGCTTCTGCGACCAAACGCCCGCACATGCGGCGTCGCACCTGCGGTCCCCAATCTGTAGGTGCGGAAATACCAAAATAAACTCTCTAGCCATTAAATGTACTTATACTCTTAATCTTGTGCGTGGTGATATCTGGGAGGCCGATTTCTCTTTGACAAAATGCTTCGAAGGGTGATCCAGGAATCCCGGGATCTCAAGCCAGTCACTTCCCACAAGATCGGTCGGTGCCCTGCCAATGATAATGTCGACCGAAGTCCCGACGAATAGAGGAATCTCCCGAGGAATGCACCCGAGGTCGATCAGGTCTATTCAAGCGGCTCGAATCAGCCCACGTGTACGTCACAAAGTTAGCTGGTTGTCCCATCCCATTTCTTTTATCATGCAACGTATCTTATACTAAGTTGGGCTCCCCCTTTCTATAATAGGGCAGTCGCTAACACCCTATAAAGGTAGAGCTCCATTTCTCCACAAATGCAATAATATCTCTCCCTCTCTTCTTTCTAACTTGCACGTTCTCACTGGCCAGAGGCCACTTTAACATTTATTGCTTTCTTACTTGTTCTTTATTTTATCACTTGTTATTGTCCATAAAGAGCCTTTTTTAGTCATAACCTAACTGTTATCCCATTCCTGACTATCCCAGATACCTCGAGCAGTATAACACCCGGGCAGCAGGTTTCTCGGTCCGTTCAATCCCCCATTTTAGCCTGTATCCCCAGGGTAAAACACTCCTAGACAGTGAGCCTTTTGGTTTGGTTATTGCCCCGTTCCTAGCTTGCATTTCATCATTAAGCTTCATATTCTTAGCATCAAATGCTTTAACAACTTGCTCGAGAATAGATCACGTATTTTTAAAATCCCATTTATAAATTTAATTGTTGTTACCATTTTCACGGTAAACAGTTTGGCGCCCACCGTGGGGCTAAAGATAATAGTGATTGTTTTCTTGCTACTTTCATTGCACAAAAACACATTATCTTTCACACTTTTTCTTGTCCAAGACCCTTTGATTTCAGGTCAAAATGTCTGGATCGGTAAACAGAGTCGAGAACGACAACCTTGAAAACCACGAGGAAAATGGTGTGGTTGTCTCGGCCGCTAGAGCACCACCACAAAATCCCGATAACATGCCTAGGCCAATTCTAGCGGACACGAATTCGCAGGACACACAACAACTTCTCATACCGACAGGAGCATACAACACAGCGACCGACAGGAAGCTCAAAAAACCCCAGCCCGGAAAGAACAAGAAGTTAGTCTTCATGTCATTTTTGAAATGTTGCAGGCACAACAATTGGCCATTGCTCAGTTGCAAAGCCACCTAAAGAATCCAGCACAGCGGCACCAGAGACAGCTCCCTCTGCCGAGCAAGTAATCGAAAGGTCAAGTAATAACGGGTTAGTGGCCGACCCTGCCATAGTGAAGATGCTCGAGGACCTCACCAAAAGGATCGAATCGGGTGAGAAAATGATTGCAGCCAACGATAAGAAGGTCGAGACCTACAACTCTAGGGTCGATTAGATCCCGGGTGCGCCCCCGATCCTCAGGGGTTTGGATTTGAAGAAGTTCACACAGAGGCCGTTCCCGGAGGAAGCGGCCCCGAAGCCTATTCCTAAAAAGTTCAGAATCCTGGAACTCCCTAAGTACAATGGTACCACTGACCCCAACGAACACGTCATTGCCTACACCTGCACAGTAAAAGCCAACGATATAAAGAATGACGAGATCGAGTCTGTATTACTAAAAAATTTTGGAGAAACGCTTTCGAAGGAGGCCATGATGTGGTATCACAACTTGGCTCCCAACTCCATAGATTCATTTGCCATGTTAGCAGACTCCTTCGTAAAGGAACATGCTGGGCCATCAAGGTAGCAACGAGGAAGTCTGACGTTTTCAAAATCAAGCAAAGAGAGAATGAGATGCTGGGGGAATTCGTATCCCACTTCCAGATGGAGCGGATGGAGCTATCGCTAATCTCTGACCCCTGGGCAGTGCAGGCCTTCACCTAAGGCGTGAACGAATGAAGCTTGGTGGCTTCGAAATAGCTAAAGCAGAACCTAATCGAATATCCTGATGTGACCTGGTCGGATGTCCACAACCGATATCAGTCAAAGATCAGAGCCGAGGATAACCAGTTGGGAGCCCCTTCGGGCTCGGTGTACCCACACAGACTCCAGGCAAAAGAATCGAAACCAAACAAAGAAAGGTACCAGTTGTACCTCGAAGACGGAAGGAACGCCCCAAGGCGCAACCTACCCCGCAATGATCGGAGGATAGATCGAGGACATGACCCTCTAGAGCTCATCAACAGAACCAGGTTCGATGGAAACATTGTGCCAACAAACGTGCCCCACCTATTGGAATACAACTTCAGCGTCGATGTGTCAGACATCGTGTTCGCTATCAACAAGATCAGAGATGCCAAGTGGCCCAAATTGATACAGTCAGATCCTTCGCAGAGAAATTACAACTTAGTATGCGAGTTCCACAACACGCATGGTCACAGGACCAAGGATTGCCATGAACTACGTGAGGAGATGGCTCGACTGCTCAACAAAGGACACCTTCGGCAATTCCTTAGCGATCGGGCCAAAAATCAGTTCCGAGAAAGGGAGGCAACCAAGAAAAATGAGGCAAATGAGCCACAACACGTCATCCACATGATCATGGGGGGCGCCGATGCCTCGCAGGAACTCGTGATGAGAAGAACAAAAATATCCATTACTAGAGAAAAATGAACTCGGGGATATATCCCTGAAGACGCCCTCACATTCAACGAAGAGGACATCGAGGCCCTGTCTTAACCCCACAACGATGCCCTGGTAATCTCCTTTTTTGTAAATTCTTTTTAGATAAAATGTGTACTCGTGGATCCAGGTAGGTCGGCCAATATTATTAGGTCGAGGGTGATAGAACAGCTCGGACTGCTCGAACAAATCATGCCTGACACTCGGGTCCTCAATAGATTCAACATGGAAAGCGAAACGACAAAAGGAGAAATCGTCCTTCCTGTTATCGTGGCAGGCACAACCGAAGACACCAAATTCCATGTCATCGAGGGAGATATGACGTATAACGCCTTATTTGGGCAGCCATGGATACACTGCATGAGACCAGTACTATCCACCCTCCACCAGATGATAAAATTCCCGACAAAGGACGGGATCAAAACCGTCTACGGGGAACAACATGCGGTAAGGGAAACGTTTGCAACACACGACATGCTACCAACGCTCATACCTCCGCCCCCGAATAAATCAACGGGTAAATCGGGTCTCGCCCCCGGTCGAGCTTGACAAAACAAAGTAGAGATCCACGCCGTGTCTCTGCCCCTGGGCAGTTATAATGGACCAATCCCAAGGCATCGCCAGCATATCTCGCTTCAAGATACGACCATCCCCCCTTTTAATTTCGAATTTGGAATTAACCTTCGTGCAGGTACCCTATCGGAGCTGCTGGAACGCTAGTGCTATCGCAAGACCTCAAGGCTCCAAAAGCGCACCCGTTGCACTCTTTTCCTTCGACCGAGTTTTTATCCCAGAAGAAGGGTTTTTACCGGTAAGGTTTTTAATGAGGCAACGTCTGCGAGCCGTCTAAGGGGGAACTCCGCAAAAACATTCAAGACTTTCCCTGCGGTTGACTTTTGAATAAGCGAGGGGCATTCTCCAGAAAGCTTCGTGCTCATAGGAGTTTTGGAAACGCCAAATAAGGTTCATATAGGAAGACAACATATCGGACCGAACGGCCAATATAGTCAGGCCCCGTCGGCAAAACCATGTACTATTGGATCGAGCAATCAAAATATACCATTTTAACAAAAAAATGGGGGGGGGACTCCTTCTCATAATAAGGTAACAAATTCTTTCACCAGAAACATCCCGAAAATCCGGGAACGGACACCAGCAGTTCAAACGCTCAGACGGCCTCCGAATCAAAGCTCTGAAATCACAAAAACTTCAGGCAAGGCAAATCTCGGAGCGATCGAATTCTACCTAATATAGATCGACTCAACACAACAATATATGTTACGTTAGTGGATCGAAGAATATCTTTCAAGCATCCATTCTCCAAACAAGGAAATCGCAGTGTACTATCGGCAGGAACCCCTCCACCGAATGTGTCCCGAAATACTCGGAGACTTAGCATTAATTTGGCACCCGCACGACCTCAGGGTCGGAACTCCGGCTCATAAAACTCCAGCAAGGTAACTCCAAGTTCACGAATAAATGGCCTTCGAGCCTAAGAAAACTCGATGACTCGGAGACTTTCGCCAATCGCCATGCACTAGAAAACTCAAAATTGTAAGACCTCTAGCGGGCAGACTCGGTGTAACCAGACCTATTCTACAAAGCAACACAAACTGTAAGACCTCAATAGGCATGACAAACTATAAGAACTCAACGGGCATGAAAATCCCGAAGTTTAGGCTATACGTCGCATTTGTAAGAGTCCCAAAAGGGCATACCCTTGGTGTAGACGCCTAAACTATCACTCGGGATCAAAAATGGCTCCGGTCAAACACATATGACTACGGTCAAAACGGCTAATACAACCAAATTAACGCGACTCGGGGACGCCCGACCATCGTTAAACAAAATCGCAGGCCATTACTTTGAATATACTTCGGAAATAACCGGTTAAAACAGACTTCCCTTAACAGGCAAAAATGAGCTTCGACCATGTCAGCTCCAAATCACAAGTCTTCGACCTACTCAGCCTACGAGCTATGAACCTTCCGAGGTGCTCGAACATCACTGATAACGACTTGAAATCGAGGTTCTTACGGAACCGACGATGGGTCAGGAAAAATTATTTCAAAAGACCTTAACGAGCGGGAAACAAGCCTACAAAAAGCCTACGGGCAAAACAGCGTAAGGTCCATTGTTGCCAGCCAAACGAGCCTCCAGGCCGCACACTAAAAGGTCTCAATGACCAAACAGTGTAAGATCCATTGTCGCCAGCTTGAAAAATGGCAACTTGAGGATTAAAATGAGCTCAAGTCGTAACCCGATTAGGAGACCGGATCCAAAATAGTTAACTATACAAGCCTCTGGCTACATATTAAAAGGTCTCAATGACCAAAACAGCGTAATAGCCACTATCGTCGGTCTGAAAATCGAAAGAACGTAAGGGTCAATTAAAGCTCTAATTGCAACGTGACTCGGAGACTGGACCCGAAATGGTTGAAACAACAAATGCCCGAGGGCAAGAAATAAAGGTCGTTGTCGCCCGCCTATGCAGGCAGAAAAGAACTTAAGGGTCAATTAAAGCTCGAATCATAACGCGACTCGGAGACTGGACCCGAAATGGTTGGAACAGTAAATGCCCAAGGTCAAGAAACAAAAACAATCACTATCTGCCCGCACGGGCACAGAAGATTGAAGGTCAGGAAAGCTCGAGTCAAGGCCTAACTCAGAGACTAAGCCTAAAATAGCTGGGCAAAACACGGAGGCCCCAATGCCTGCTTACATTAAGGATTGCACTTAAAGGCCTCAGGGCCTGCCTGATCAGCTCCGGACCTACAAGGATCCCGCCAAACATGGAAACCAGCCCGCCGGGTCAAAAGCAATATGGGAAGAGAGACAAAGGAGGTAAATCTTTAAGATTTCTCTCATTTTATAGATGCGCGAAAGATGTGCTCTCCATCTACAAGCATGCTCTACATATAGCAAATACAAAGTGGCAAAATCTATGCTCTACCCCAAAAGGTTACGACCTACTAGCCCCAGTCTCGCTCTCCGGGGCATCGGCAATAAGAAACCAAGCATCACGCTTGACCACCTTCGCTCAAGAATATCCTTCTAGAAGGATGGAACCCCTGGTATGGGTCTCTTCAAGCGCCTGTCCCAAGATCTACGACGAACGTATCCCTCGAAGGCTTGCTCCAACTCGGCTCGGACATCTGCGATGTTGTTTTAACAGGTCGTCACTCTCTCATCATCCTCGGTCCGACTCAGTACTATACCAGTCCGGGCACCGGTCATTTTTTACCCGAACTATTGAGGAATCAAGCTATAGCTTCACGATCATGTCCACTCAGATCAAAGCTCGAGCCTGCATTTGATACTCCAGTTCACCACAGGCATTCCTGGCTCGATCGGCTCTGCCCCTAAGGTACTTCTAAGCATTCACCTTTTTTTTGCAGCTAAAAAATAAGCAATGTCTAAACTCAAAGGTTGAAAAGGCGAAACTCTTACCACAAGAAGGCTCCTGCCTCATCAAAAGGCTTCTATAATGCGAGCCCCGATATGTTCCAAACCGCCAGTACACTGACTTGACCCCTCCTTCCACCCGCCAAGAAGCCTAGGGGGCCCACCCTCATCCAGGGCCCCCCAAAGTATAGCCCCTTGGCAGAGCAGCTCAAAGCCTAGGTCTATCAGAGTCTTACGGAGGGAAAACCTGATAAGAAAGGGAAGATCCCAGATACGGAGGAATCATGCTGAAACTCACCACAAAGTGAAGCCACTAAACCTACTCAGCGGCCGAGCACACTCCTAGTGGCCCAACCCTTTTTGGCCCGAAATAACCGCTGCTCCGGAACTAAGGACTCCAGGAACGTCAGGCTCGAATGATGAACTCTCCTCAGAAGCACGAGCCCATCTCGCCCCGATAAAAGCTCCATCATAATTATGAAGCGCACATCTCATTTATCGTCGTGCCCGGTCTCTACCATTCCCCGAATAAACAGCCGCTAAGGGCATGACCCACCGGCACCATGGAATCAGTAAACCCCGATGACCCCCGGGAAGCGAAAGCAACCTCACGTTACATATGGGAAGAGCAGAAATGATTCAACGCCAACTAAAGGCACCAACCATCGGTACTGCCTCCAATTTCGAGGTAATACTCAACCCCGAAGACCTCCGTAACAGCAAGACAGTGCTCTAGCAGGCCAACAATGCCTTCACCACACTAGATTGGCATACAGCTTGAAAAGGCCTCTGCCAAAGAAAGCTCATTTGCAAAGAAATTGGCGTCTCTAACAAACACCCGTGCAAAACAGGCTCCGGGTGATGACCAGGATGGTCCGAAGCACAACCAGGCCTCCGTTCAGAGATTGCCTCCAGGAAGTCACCGGCATCCCGGGACCGCAAGTCCTCAGGCAAGTTTCTTCTCGAAGGTTATTATGAGGCCCAAAGATATTATCCACGCTTTCATGCAAAGAAAGGGTCCCGGCGGCCCGAGGTTATTGGCCTAATACGGATTCAGTATGAGAAGTCACGAAGGACCCCATGCGAAGCCATTTTATCAACCAAAGGCTGGGAAGAATACTCACGCCCAAGGTCCGTATCACAGGCTACAGAACAAGATCATGCATTCAGAGCTGCCAAAAATATAAAGAGATACAGCGAGTGTCGAAGGAAGGATTCAAGAAAATATTTTTGTATTTATAAAAGTATTCGCTTACAACGACCCTCGAGGGTCCTTACATATGATTACAAAATCCCACGGGGGGATCCTTACGTAAAGATAATGAAGTACAAGTAGTATGCATACAACAAGAGCCTAAGGATCTAGCCTATTCCCTGAAATGCTGCATCTCCATCATCATCCTCTCAGGCATATGACCTCAAAGACAATATCTTCCAAGTCCAATCCCCTCGGGGACCTTATCCTAATACTCCCGGAATGGCATCTTCAAAAGGGAGGGTATAGAAAAAGAAGGCGGGGGAGAAGAGCAAAATGATGAAGGAGAAGCTGGAAGAAAACAAGAAATGGCTGGGTGAAAATTTTGGCTAGTACGAACTCCGCCAGTACTACCATTTTGAAGCCACTTCTTGAGACGTTGCCTCAGCCCGGGAGGCAATAGCCAGCAGAGACCGCCGCCACACCCCCAAGGAATCCAAAAGGGGTATAACACGTCGAGTCGAGGGAGGAGGGTGAGCAACAGTGTATAATTTGAGGCCCCTCTTGAGCAGCGGTGCATAATCCGAAGTATCCCCCAGGGTCGGAGGAAATCGGCCCTCTGCCTCATCACCCCGAGCTAATGGCGACTGCAACAACAACAACAACATCATCATAGAGGTACAACTTCGCCCAACCAAAAGAGTATCCAGAGTTTGGCCAGGGTGCACATGGCGTATTATCTTGAGGCTATGGGCCTCGAACATGACGAGATGGAAGAAACTCAAGATAGAAGGAAAGGAAGAAAAGATGGGTATCAAAGGAAGTTTGGATAAGAAGCCAACCACAAAAAGCCCCATTTATAGGGAGGGAAAAGTAACTGACGGCACCATTACCGCCCTCGAAAAGTGTAACAACAGGTGTAATCAATGTGTTCATAGAAGCTGATTCGATAGCAATGATATAACTCCGAAGAATGAAGAGTCGCGACATTTCAGGTGATCCTGGAGAAGTAGAAAGGCGAAGCTCCTCAACACTTGTAAAAAAGGGGTTGCACCGTCAGTACGACGTCATTATGGGAGACCGAGAAGTGGGGTGTCACAATCATTTCTTATCACTTCCCTATAAGAAACGCAGAGACTATCTGTGCACGGTGAAATCTGGGAGGCCGATTTCTCCTTGACAAAATGCTTCAAAAGGTGATCCCAGATGCCCGGGATCTCGAGCCAGTCACTTCCCTCAAGATTGGACAATGCCCTGCCAAGGATAATGTCAACCGAAGTCTCGACGAATGCAGGAATCTCCCGAGGAATGCACCTGAGGTCGATCATCTATTCAAGTAGGTCCATATCAGCCCACCTGTACGTCATATAGTTAGTCGGTTGTCCCATCCCATTTCTTTTATCACGCAACATATCTTGTACTAAGTTTGGGCTCCCCCTTTCTATAAAAGGGGAGTCATTATCACCCTGTAAAGGCAGAGCTCCATTTCTCCACAAGTGTAATTATATGTCTCTTTCTCTCTCTCTTCTTTCTAACTTGCTCGTTCTCACTGGCCTGAGGCCGCTTTAACATTTATCGCTTTCTTACTTGTTCTTCATTTTATCAATTGGTATTGGCAATAAAGAGTCTTTTTTAGTTATAACCTAACGGTTATCCCATTCCTGACTATCCCCGATACCTCGAGTTCGGCCCTGACATCGACCCCGAGGTCCCCCATCGATCAGTATCACACCTGGGCAGCAGGTTTCTCGGTCCATCCAATCCCCCGTTTTAGCCTGTATCTACACGGTAAAACACGCCCGAACAGTAAGCCTTTAGGTTTGGTTATTTGCCCATTCCTAGCTTGTATTTCATCATTGAAATTCATATCCTTAGCATCAACTGCTCTAACAACTTGCTCGAGAATAGATCACCTATTTTTAGAATCCCATTTATAAATTTAATTGTGGTTACCATTTTCACGGTAAACAAATGTTGATATAATTATTATTAGCTGTGTATATTACTATTGTTTTAAATTATTAAAAGGCGAGATTCTTTCATGGGTCAATATGCCTGGTAAATCGGATAATAATAATGTACATTGGCGAAGTAATAGTTAGTTGATGGAATCCATGTCTCAGTTTAGAGATTGATGATACACCTTTATGAAAGTTTATAAGTTTTCATGTGTAAATCCGGCCGGTGAATTTTGTATCCGACACATGAAATAAGTTAAGAAAAAGTCGAAAGGAAATAATCAATAATTTAAATCGTCAATAATTTGATTTAATTGATTAGGTTCTGAATCTTAACATGGGGAGTTAAATAAGATTTAATGGATGAATTTCAAAATTGAATAAGGAGTGCAATTATGGATTTTTAGTGGAATAATTCATATTTAATTATGGTGCATATTAATTTCAAAAATTAGAAATTAATTTCACAATTAGAAGCCTTGTTAACTAAATTTTGTGGTCCCTACTGTGCCTAAATAATAGGAAATAAAGGAATCTTTTTTATGGTGGAAAGGAAAACCTAATAGGTTTTGGAAACGGGTTTTAACCCTAAAAACTTGTGCTATAAATACATAAGGTTTTCCACCTAGAGGGGTATAACAAAGTAGTCAAAATTTTCAGCCAAGTTTTCCTAGAAATTCCGCCCATACGAAATTGCTATTTTTCGGATATTATTTGGGTATCACAGTAGAAGACCGTGGAACGTTCGGAGATTGTAATCATGCGGGTGATGAAGATTTCATCGAATTGCTATGGAATTGGAGGCTTACATGATAGAGGAGCTTTACCCACGCTTCAAGAGGTAATCCGTAAAATTCTATTTATATTAGTTGTCTAGATTACATATTATTTTGATATTGGGATTGCTTCCTGCTTATTATAATCCATCAATTGGTATCAGAGCTCACTCACATCTAATTAAATAACTTAGTTTTTCATGAAAAAAGAATATCGTGTTTATGTGCATTTTTTGAATTACATGTATATGTGGTTTTCTTAAAACTGCAATGATGTTTTGTGAATTAACTGTGCAAAAAATTAAAATTATTCTTGTAATCATGAGATATCTATTTTTTATTGATATTTGAATGGGATGATCTGGATATTTTTTTGGTAAACCCTAGAAAAATGCAAAACTTGATTTTGACCGAATTACCGGTATCTTCGGAGGTCAGCGAACTTGACGGACTCCGATTGAGCTGAAATTTGGTATGTCCATCGGAAACAGTATGGTGAGAAAAACTCACTGCTTTAGCAATGAATCAAGGTGTTTTCGGCATTTTGAGGCCATTTGGACTGTATGTTGGACGATTTTCTATTTTTTGGAAATTATGTTTTAATAATTTTAATTCGTTTTTAATTCAATGATGGTGGGGGTGACTCCCTATGGTCTCCATGATTAAATACTGGTGATATAATAGGTTTACATATTTGTTATTAGTAAATAGACGTGTTGTTGTATTAAATTCAATAATATAAGTGTAGGATTTTATTGAATAGGTCTTGCAAGGTATAATTGATATTGTGTGATGATATAATTATTTTGTAAGAAAGTGAAATCCTCTTTTTGATATCCTGGATGACTAATGATTGGAGCGTTTTGGCATATTTGTGCATAAAAAATTTCTCAAATTTTAGTTTATATTTGCATGCCCTACGTGATTACTAGTATTGGATTTTCGATGAAATATTTAGTTCTCTGGTTGGAGGTTATAATTAAGTGAAATATGACGGTATTTTGTATGAGTTTTATATTATTGACATGGTTTTTAAGTTGTGGTCCATAATCTGCCATAAAATAATTTTATGAACTACATGTATCTTTCTTTTTGGTAATTAAACATTTCCATTAATCACCAATATAACTTTACAAAACCACAGTTGGATTTTAACACAACCTCCTGTCTCACCTATGCTTCCTATCTATGCTATACATATATCAAATTTAAACTCAACTCCTATATGCTATTCTACTTTACAATCAAAATTTAAGTTGTTGCATGAGATTTCTAGTTTGAGTTGTCACTCTTACATTGCATACACATGCAACATTTCTAGCTAATTCTTCAGCTTTCCTACTTTGCTTCTCAAATATTCTAAGGTTTCTCTCATTCCAGATCGTATGTATTGCCTATGCATATACCATTTTGAAAACTGCTGCTCTGCTTGATTTCCCTTTTGCATTCTCTATTGCCCATTTCCAATGTTGGTCCCATGAGGTTGCCCAGAAAGATTGTCTTTGCATCAATTTTAGCAATCTCTTCCATATACTCCTAGCAAACTCGTATTCAACAAATATATAATTCCTGCTCTCATCACATGATTGGCATAGTACACATTTAGTATCCACCTGCATCCCCCATCGAGCCAATCAATCACTGGTCATCATCTTGTCTTGAAAGTATAGCCACATTGTGAACTTAGCATTTGCCCTTGCATCATTACCAAACATAAAAACCTTACATTCCACTCTTACCAAACCACCATTTTGTAGTATATTTGTCTAATCATGCTCATGTTATTCCTTGTCTGCATTTGAATTGCTTCCACTAAACTCCTTGCTTCCACCACCTTTCTTACTAGCCAAGAAGCTTGATGTGGTATTGGCATGTCAGAAATTTGTTTCCCTTTTATGTAACAAGCATGTATCATTTTGATCCATATTTTGTCACCTTTGTGTGCAAGATCCCAATAGTTTTTTGTTGTTGCTGCTCTGTTCCAAACTTTGAGATTGATTAAGTTAAGTCCACCTGCACTCTTAGGTGTACATATTTTATCCCAAGCCACCAAAGATCTTCTTGTGGTGACATTTTCTCCTAACCATACATAGCTCATGCAATATGCTTCAATTGTCTTCAGTACATTGGAATCAGGAATAACTGTGACCAGTACGCTTGGTTTCCAAATAGGACAAATTGAACTAACTGAATTAGGCGAGCATAAGAAAGCTTTTTTCATTCCATAAAGATATTATTGTCACCATTTTCTCAATGAGGGGTTGCCATTGAGCTATGGACATCTTCTTGGTGGACAATGCGACTCCCAAGTACTTGATTGGTAATTCTCCTCTGGAACTAAATTTCTGCACTATCTCTTCACTTGCCAAATGTGTTACTCCTCCAAAGAAAATTGAGTTCTTTTCCTGTTTAGCTCTCAAACCTGATGCCTCATAGAAATGGATGAGGCATTGTTGTAGATGAGTAATTGAAGCCATATCTCCCCTTGCAAAGAGTAGCAGAGCATCTGCAAAACTCATATGAGTTATTCCCATTTTGGAACATCTGGGATGATATTTGAAACCCCTTTCCTTTTTCAATCCATTCAGGCATTTACTCAGGTATTCCATAGCAATTGCAAATAGGAAAGAAGACATAGGATCTCCCTGCCTCAACCCCTTAGCAGTTGGGAATGGTTCTGAAGGTTCTCCATTAATAATTATAGAGTAGCTCACAATTTTGACACCAGCAAGCACCCATTGTTGAAATCTTCTAGGGAATCCCAGCTCAACCATCACCTGTTCTAAGAAGATCCATTCCACAGAATCATATGCTTTTGGTAGGTCAATCTTGATCATACACCTAGGAGAGGAGTTCTTCCTTTTGTATGCCTTAACAAGTTCATGGGATAGGATTATGTTATCTGATATTTTCCTTCCTAGAATGAATCCTGCTTGAGCTTCACTTATCATACTAGCAATTACTATTTACGATCAGTTTGCTAGTATTTTAGAAATGATCTTATATACGACAGTGCAGCATGCAATAAGCCGAAATTTCTTTACTGTAGTTGGGCTACTTACTTTAGGCACAAGTGTAATTGTTGTACAATTTATGGCTTTGTAAATCTTGCCAGTAATGAAAAATTCCTAAACTACTTGCACTATTTCCTGCTTCACTATAGGCCAAGCTTTTCTGAAAAAGCATGAATTGTAGTCATCAATCCCAGGAGCCTTATCCTCATGGATAACACATAAACCCTTATATACCACTTCTTCTATAACTTCAGTAATTAAACTAAGTTGTTGTTCATGAGTGAGTTTGGGACCATTTTGCATTATCTCTTTGTTGATTGCTGGTAAGGACTTAGTAGAAGATCCCATAAGGTTTTTATAAAAGCTGATGAACTCCTATTTGATGCTAACAAAACCAGATAACTTTCTTCCATCCATAGTTGTAATCTCCAGGATCTATTTTCTGTGGCTTCTTTATTTCATAATAGCAGAAATATACTTGGTGTTGGCATCACCTAGTTTGATCCATTGTATCCTTGACTTTTGCTTCAGAATACTCTCTTCAATTAATGACCATTTCTCTAACTACTGAAGTGTTTGTTTCTCTTGCTCTAGCAGACTGTCAGTGTATTGGCTTTGTATCTTCTCTTGTACTATAATGAGGTCACTCCTAACATTCTTAATTCTCTGTAAAATTCCCTTATATTCTTCACCATTTAGCCTTCTAAACAAAGGCTTAAGGACTTTGAGTTTCTTCCATATATCCTTCATTTTATCCTCTGTCATTCTCTTTTTCCATATGCCCTCCACCAAACTTTCAAAATCCTTATGATCTGCCCACACATTAAAGAATCTAAAAGGGGATTTGACATTGATCCTTACAGATTGAATATTCAGCAGCATAGGTGAGTGATCAGATATCAGTGGAACATCATATTCAGTGCACACATTACCCCAGTTTATCATCCACATATCATTACCAAATACCCTATCAATCCTGATCAGTATCCTATCATTTCCTTGTTGTTTGTTTGACAAAGTATAGTACTCTCATTTCCATGGAAGCTCATTCAAAAGGAGATTATGTATGCAGTCTGAAAAGTCAGCCATTTCAGTCATTGTGACTAGATTACCATACATTCTATCATGTGTGTACAACATGGCATTAAAGTCTCCACCTATTATCCAAAGCTTTGTCATTTGTATAGAGATATCATTCAAACTTCTCCATAAAGTCTTCCTATATTCTACTGTGTTAAAGCCATATATCAATGTAAGACATGTTTCAAATCCATCCAACCTCCCCCTTGCTATGCAATGAATTAACTAAGATTCTACCCTTTCAATGTCTATATAGTATACCTTGGGGTCCCAAGTAAGCCATATTCTTCCATTAATTGCATTTTGATAGTTGCACTATATTGCCCATCCTGATAATACATTTTTGAACACCCTATTGGCTCTACTCTCTTTCACTCTAGTTTCCAGAAAACCAGCTAGCTTTATGTGTTAATTCTGTAAGTATAATTTTAACTCCTTTTTGTATGTATCTCTTATTTATTCCTCAAACATTCCACACTACCCAGGTCATTGTGCTATGATAGGAGGCCCACTATCTGCTGCATGAAAGCCTTTCTGAGTCCCATTACCACCTGGATTCCCCATTGTTTTATGCCCTCTCTGCACACTGGTAGCCAAAGATGGGAATTCCCTGATAGAGCTTAGCTCAGGGCTTTTTGAGGAGTCTGCTCCTCCTTGTGATTGCTCCTCACTAGTGATTGATCTTCACAACTTGTTGGAGGGTGTTGTGCTTGTTCAGGGCATTGTTTATCATGTGACTCTACTATTGGTTGATATGTTCTTGCTACCACAGTAGGCAGATCCTTCACCTCTACAGGCTTATTTTCTCTCCACTCCTGCACCACTTTGTCCACTAGTTGAGGAGTTGCCTGTGGGGTTGTTTGAGCGTTAGCAATTGGTCTTCTTCTCCTTCTAGGCTACTCAAATTGTTGCTGCTCAGTCTCAACTTTCTTGCACGAGTGGCCAGTTTTCAAGCATTCTTCACAAAATTCTAGTTTCCAGTCATAATCTACTACTTGTTCAAACTGTCTCCCATCAGGTTCCCACATTGTGACACACGATAAGAGTGGCCGAGTGACATTGATCTCTATTAGCATACGAGCATATGAAATCCGCTTCTGCTTGGATGTACATTCATCAACATACAATGGTTTACCAATTGCACTTGTAATTCTACTCAATGACTGAGCGCCCCAGCAACTCATAGGGAGGTTGGGCAGTACCGCCCACAGGGGAATTTTAGTGAGAAATTCCTTAGTAAAATCAAAATTAACAGTCCATGGTTTCAAAATAAGAGGCTTATTATCCATTATATATAGCCCCAAGTATAAGATTTCATGCATGTCATTTACAGATTGAAACTTAATTACATAGTATCCTTCTTCATGGTAGAATACCTCTAGCTCTACGACTTGATTCCAGCTCTGCTTTACAAATCTGTTCATATAGTTGTATCCTGGAATTTCCCCAATTACATACCCAATTAAGGCACATCTCCATTTCATTATTTCCTTCTCAATATCCTCTTTTTCTAGTTGTACAACTATTTTCCCATCAACAATTTGAGGTGGAATGTAGGTTAACTTCAAACCATTTTCAGAGCTGCGATTACCTGCAAACAATGAAGTCCACGTTGTTGTTTTCCCTTTTCCCTCACTTACTGGTGCTAGATCTGATGTCGTCTTGCTTGAACTTACTAGATCTTTAGGTTTCTCAGTCGATTTGTCACTTTGGCCGCTTAGAATTAGACTAATACTCAGATCCAATCTCCTAGCTGGCCCTTGCTTCATCCCTTCACTTGCATTTGCTTCATCCTAACATCATCCAATGGAACAAGAGATTTAACCATGTCAGCTACTGGAGTTTTCTCTAGTTGCATGAGGGCTTCAACTGGTTTTCCAACACCAGCGAAAGGTTGCAACCTTGGTCTTCCACGAGCTTGACCCCTTCCTCGAGCCATAACCACGGTGGTCGTATGTCGGACTGACGTTGTCACGACCCCAAATACCTGGTCGTGATGGCGCCTATTATATTACTAGGCAAGCCAACCCAACCCATTAATCACAGAAAATTTCTTTTACAAAACCATTTTTCTAACATGGATTTAAATCTCAATTTTCATAAGAAATGTATAAACAGCCAAAAATGTGCAGAAAATCAATAAAACATTAAACCAACGCAGCCCCAACATCTGGTGTCACGAGCCTAGAGCCTCTAAATATACAAGTCCGACTATCTAATACATAACAAGTCTAAAATGCAGAAAAGAACAAGATAGGAAGGAGGAAAGCAGGGCTACGGACGCCATGCAGCTACCTTGCAGTCTCCAACAAACTCTGAAAATGCTGAGGACCCTCACTCTGTCATTCGGGCACCTGGATCTGCACATAAGGTGCAGGGAGTAACATGAGTACGCCAACTCAGTAAGTAACTAAAGTAAATAAGGTCTGAAAGCAGTGACGAGCAGTTAAAATCATATAAAGGAGTAAACAATAGAATAATAGATCAAACTCCACAGTTTAAAAAATCAGCTTCATCATAAAAACTTCATTTTCAATTGGAGTACTTGAAATCATTTACTTAGCAATTCTCAATAGAGGCTTATTTTAAAAGAAGAGTGAAATCAGTGAAAATGTCATAAATGGGCCCCTCGGACAAGGTATCACTCAGAATATGGCCTCTAAGTCACTCGTGACTCAGCTCTCGTCACTCAGTACTCACTCTCAGCACTCAGGCTCATTAATATCTCATAATAGTAATAATTATAGTAACCGCTGCAGCGTGCAGCCCGATCTATAGTTTATAGTCGACTATGCTCACTAGGGGTGTACAGACTCTGGAGGGGCTCCTACAGCCCATGCATCATATCGCTGCGGTGCGCAGCCCGATCCAATATATGTATCACTATGGCGTGCAGCCCGATCATATAAGTATTGTTGTGGCGTGAAACCCGATCCATAATATATATTCATATAATATTGCTGCGGTGTGTAGCCTGATCCGTAATATTTATAATCCTCACCATTCAGTCCTTAACCTCTCTAGTCATTCACCTCACAGCCACTCAGGCATAACGGAAGAATTCAGGGAACTCAGTCCAAACAGTTCTCACATTTAAGAAGCAGAGTGATAAAACTAGTTTTAAACAATAAACAGGTAAAACATGACTGAGGATATGCTTTTAATCAACTAGAGTAAGGAGAAACAGTAAAAATGCTCCTAAGGATCAACAGGCCGGCACAAGGCCCCAAACATGGCATACAACCCATAATACAGTATAAATGCCTAAAACATGAGATATCATAAGATTTTAAATCAAGTACGTGCCTTAATAGTCGCTACGGGACGGACCAAGTCACAATCTCTACTGGTGCATGCCCAGACGCTCATCACCTAGCATGTGCACCACCTCATCTATCAAAATAATTCGAAATACCAGGGTTTGTACCCTCAGTTCTAGATTTACAATGGTTACTTACCTCAAACCGGGTGAAAATACTACTCCGCGACGCCTTTGCCTCTCGCCTCGGCCTCAACTCGGACCGAATCTACCCAAAATCAGAATCATAATATTAGTATATGCTAAAGGGACGAAGCCCATGCGAAATTAATCAAATTATACCAAAAATCTCGAAATTGGTCCAAGCTCGACCCCGGGCCCACGTCTCGAAACTCAATAAAAATCACATCAATGGAATCTTTATTATCCAACGAGTTCATACATACCAAGAATACAAAAATCCGACCACAAATGGTCCCTCAAATCCTCAAGTCTAGGTCTCCAATACCAAGCCCTAGTTTCCCCAATTTTAACCCTTAATCTCCACTAATACTATGATTAACCAAGGGAAAATGATCATAAACTCAAGTAATGAAGCTTAAGGAACTTACCCAACTGATTCCCTTCATTTCTCCCTTGATTTCATTGCCCTAGCTCGCTTCCCAACTTCAAAATATGAAGAACTTAGCAAAATTTCACGAAAGAAACATTATATACCTTTTGGCACAGGGATTCCGCACCTGGACCATTCCCCGCTCCTGCGCAACTGCTTCTGTGATCCCATGCACTGCATCTGTAGTCCTCACTTAAGCTGCCAACTCCGTATCTGTGATGCATAATCCCTACTTGCGCCATCGCAGGTGCGGTTCCTTGACCGCTTCTGCAGTTTCTACCTTCCCAGACCCTTTTCCGCTTCTGCGAGACCGCACCTGCGGTTCCATAGCCGCAGGTGCGGTTATGATAGCAATGCGAAACTTCAGCTATCACAACCAACTCCAAATCTTTCCGCCAACAATTCGAAATCACCCCGTGGCCCCCAGGACCTCAACCAAAAGCACAAACACATCATATACGGCCACTCAAACTTGTACCAATCTTCCAAACTCCTCAAATAACATCAAATCAATCAAAACACATCGGATTCAAGCCTAAGTTTCCAATATCTTCCGAATTACACTTTTGATAAAAAATTATATCAAACCACTTCCGAATGACCTGAAATTTTGCACATACATCCCAAATGACCCAACAGATAATTCCGGCATCCGGTAAGGTAACTTCACAAGATTGGTATCAAAAGAACCCCCTTCTCTTGTATAACAATCCCCATCTGATTTTACCTTCAAATCCATAGCTATACATAACAGATCTTAAATTTGTTTTTTTGAAAATACTGTAGCATCCATTTCTTATACGAAAATTTACAAAGCTAATGCCTTTATGTAGCGTGCAAGTGATCTGTAAGCCTTCAGTTCTGTGGAGTGTTGAAAAAACCCCATGGATGCTTAATATAACTCTTTCGCAATTGGGTTAGAAAAGCACTGTAGCATTAAAAAAAAGAAATACGAGAGAGGTCGTTCATGGCCTCTAAGTCTAGCGACCAGCCTCCTCCAATGGCTGGCCAGCCTACCCAAGCACCCCATTCCATCTATAACAATGCTACTCCATTACACAAACCGTTAAATTACTCGAACCTGTTATAACCAGCAGTTATTAATACAGCAGCAAATGGAAATTCTGTTAATCCTATACCATTTCGTCGACCAATTTTATTACAAGGACAACCCATGGTGAAGTTCACTGAAGAAGAAGTGGAGTGAATGAATGTGATTGAAGATTTGCAACATGCTGTAGTATGAAAATTTTCATACGGATGGCCTGAGCTGAATGAATTACGTCGGATTTTGCCGCTTCAATGTGGAATTAAAGGCGAGTGTGAGATTGGATAACTTCGAGACAAGCATGTGTTAATTCGACTAACGTTATGGCAAGATTTTATTCAATTCTCATCGAAAGGAGTGTACTATATGAAAGACAAATATGGCCAGGAATATCAATTGAGAACTTTGATCTATGATACTAAGTTCAAAGCCGGGGAGGAAACACCTAAGGTAATGGTGTGGATTTCATTTCCAAATTTGCTACCAACATACTTTGTTAAAGAATGCCTTTTTCGTTGGCTTATGCTGTGGGCAAGCCAATATATCTTGATTTGGCGACAATTAGTAAGACAAGGCCAAGTTGTGCAAAAGTTAAGGTGTTAGTCGACCTTTTAGACGATCTTCCCAAAAAAGTGCGCATGGATATCGTTAATGAAGCAACAGGGGATGTTAGAACTGAATGGGTGAATGTCAGATACGATTATTTGCCAAAGTACTATAAAGAGTGCAAGTTACAAGGCCATGACATGCTTGAATGTTGGAGAATTAATCCGGAATTAATGGAGAGTAAAACTGGCGAACAGCAGGTGCTAAGGAATATATGATAAAAGACAGTAAAGAAAAAGAGAAACATGATGCTCCACTGATGATACTTAGCAGTAGCAAGGTCGTTGGTAATGTAGGCCCTTAGTGGAAGGAAGTACGAGATAATAGAGGTCACAACAAAGGGAAGCAAGCTGAAGGTAATGGTACAGCTGGTACACAATTGGTTCCTATTGATATTGTTGCAAAACAGGTACAAACAAACAATAAGAAGGTTCAGGTGACCAACCAATTTACTGTTCTGGGGATAGAGGAAGGTGAGAATGAAGATCAGAAGTAGCTGGCATTAGTGGAAGATAATACTAATCAAAGCCCAGCAATATCACCTACTGCTGCAATGAATAATAATGCACAGATGCCTAACAGATTAAATCCAAAGGCAAAAGCTTTTATTCCTAATGACAAAGGCATTGAGTGTGAAGGACAGCTACAAGAGGAGTCTACATCTCAATGGGTAAACAGGAACTTTGGAAGTGGTAACGTGGTTGCTACCAATCGTTCATGTCAAGATATACCTTCCCAAAATACCAACACAGTAAATTCTTTTGAAGAACCAACGGAAAGTGAGAGATTGCTCCTAACTGAAGGGAAATTATGGGAAGAACAAATAGAAGAAGGATCAGAGGAAGGGGAGATTCCAGATGCAATGGAAATAGAAGATGAATCGACTGATGAGGAGGCAGAGGAAACAGAACAAAATATTAATGGGAAGAACAAGGAATTTAATGCTACAAAAGAAAATCAAAATGCTGAAGCACATATTGAGCAGGAGAAGTGTGGGACTAATTCTAATGCTACTCTTAAGCTGAGTAGTAACAATAATCAAGACCAAAGCAGTACACATGCAGCTCTTACTATTCACAATAAGCTAACATCGCATCAGATTGATGATATAGACCCAGGGGGAACCAAGGAACCACACAGTGTGCAGAGGAATGAACTGGAGAAATTGAAATGCACTGAGACACCACAAGCACATGAGGAGCAAAGAATATCAGGAAAATAGGTAGTTTATGAGGAAAAGCAAAATGGAATTCTTATTCCAAAACCTGTAACAACAGAACTGGGCAGCAAAGATACACATGTTGAAGAGGTACAAGGTTATACTAGTCAACAAGCCATAATGCAAGATGGAATACTTATGGTTCAACAATTGAGAACAGAACTTGATACCCAAGTAATAACTAAAGAACTTGAGGAAAAGTTAACCACATCTGGAAAAGATTTGGATAAAGAGTCCATAGCACAGAATTTTCAAATTATTGCAAAGCAACGAGATTTATCTCTAAGAGTATTTGAGAAGGGAAATTCTGAAGGTCGTGGAAAGAAAAAGCAGCAAAAGGACACATCAACAGGGCAAAAATGTGGTGTTCAAATAAGGAGGAATCTATCTAAATCGCATAATTAACTATGAATGCAGTCATTTGGAATGTGAGGTCAATTAAGACAAAAAAAAGCTTTTGAAAGGCTTGTCAATATGAATAGACAACATCATTTTCAATTCATTGGAATCATGGAGACAATGAAGAAACAGAGAAAACTTGAATGATACAGAAGAAGGATTGGACTAGCACATGAATTTGCTAACGTTACAAATAAGATATGGGCCTTCATTGATGAAGATCATATTGTGGACATAATGTTTGACTTGGAGCAGCAATTAACTTTGAAACTCACTAACATTGATACTCAGAGAAGCTTCATACTCACATTGGTGTATGCAAAATATGACTCTACAGAAAGGATTGAATTATGGGCCACACTATATGCCCTTAATAGAGATATGATATTGCCATGGCTTGTTGCTGGAGATTTTAACGTCATATGAGATGAAGAAAAAAAAATTTGGAGGACTACCTGTCTCACTAAATGAAGTCAATGACTTCAGACATTGCATCAAATCATGTAACTTATTTGATCTTGGATTTAAGGGGAGTATTTATACGTGGTGGAATGGGAGAGCAGAAGACGATTGTATTTCTAAAAGGCTGGATAGATGTTTCGCCAACATTGAATTCCAATAGATGTTGCCTGCTATAGAGATCACTCACCTATCTAAAATAGGTTCAGATCACTGCCCCCTTTTGATGACTAGCAATCCAACATCAATGACAGTTAAAAAATCATTCAAATTCTTAAATTTCTGGACTAAACACCCAGCCTTTTAAGGATGTTGTGCGAGAAAACTGGTACACTGATTTTGCAGTAAATCCATTCACTATTTTTAACCACAAACTAAAGAAGGTTAAAAAGACACTTTCACTATAGAGTAAAGCTACTTATGGTGACATATTCCATAAGATAACAAGCATGGAGGAGGTGGTACTTGTTCATGAAGCACAATTTGAACAGAATCCCACGCAAGAAGACAGAACAAGACTTCAAAAAATCCAAGCAGAATTGATCAGATACCTAGCTTTGGAGGAGGAGTTTTGGAAACAAAAAACGGGAATGTCATGGTTTCGAGATGGAGATAGAAATATTAAATTTTTTTCATGCTTTGGTGAATGGAAGAAGGAAAAAGCTGCAGCTAAGGAGAATACAAAACAATGATGGGAATTGGTTAGACGATACTGATGCTATAGCGGAGGAGGCAATCAATTTTTACACAACGCAACTTCATGAAGAACACATTCAAACATACTTTACCATTATTGATCACATTCCAACAATGATTGACTATGACCAAAATAAGCATCTGATGGCACAACCTATGACAAAAGAAGTAAAAAAGGCAGTAGATGGGCTCAATGGAGAAAGTGCAAGTGGACTAGATGGTTTTACTGGTTGTTTCTTTCAGGAGTGCTAGGATATAATAGGAAATGACATTTTGGAAATGGTAAAAGCGTTGTTCAATGGACATGGACTACCCAGGTTCATAACTCACACAAATTTGATTTTGTTACCCAAGAAGAAAGAAGTGACCTCATTTTCAGATTTGCGACCAATTGTCTCAGCAACTTTGTCAATAAGATCTTTTCAAGAGTAGTTCATGAGAGGCTGGTTGGACTACTTCCAAACCTGATATCAAACGAACAAGCAGGGTTCGTAAAAGGCAGAAACATAGTGGAAAATTTTTTGTTAACGCAAGAAATAATAACTGATATAAGGTTGAGGACAAAGGATGGTCCAAACGTTGTGATCAAATTAGACATGGCAAAAGCATATGATAGGCTAACTTGGCTCTTATTGACTAAGGTATTGAGGAAAATGGGATTTGAAGAGAGGTTCATCGGCATTATCTTTGGGATTATTTCTAATAATTGGTATTCAGCTTTACTTAATGGACAACCGCATGGTTTTTTCAAGTTCACAAGAGGTGTGAAACAAGGATATCCTTTATCGCCAAGTTTATTTATAATGGCTGCAGAAGCACTATCGAGGGGACTCAATGCATTACACATGAATCAACAATTCAAAGGCTTTGGAATGCCTAAGTGGAGCCCCGAGATTAATCATCTTGTGTACGCGGATGATACAATCATTTTTTGCTCATCTGATCCGACTTCACTACATTTAATAATGGGCACATTGACTGCATACGAGGCTGCTTTTGGGCAAATGATCAATAAAAACAAGTCAACTATTTATATACATCATTTAACCAATCCAGACGTGATAATCCAGGTGGAGAGAATAACTGGGTTACTCAAGCAAGACTTCCCATTTACTTATCTAGGTTGTCCCATTTTTTATGCGCGAAGAAGGATGCAATACTATCAAGAACTACTGAACAAAGTTTTGGACAGATTGAAAACTTGGAAAGGCAAACTATTATCAATTGGAGGTAGGGATGTCCTAATCTCTCATGTTCTTTAAAGTATGCCAATCCACCTTCTGGCAGCTGCAAATCCTCCACCATATGTGATTAATAAACTTCACAAGATTTTTGCTCAGTTTTTCTGGTGTAATACTGTGGGCGGAAAAAGAAGACACTGGGCATCATGGACTACTTTATGTATGCCTTGTGAAGAGGGAGGGGCTGGATTCAGGTCGCTACACAATGTGTCCAAGGCTTTGTTTTGTAAATTGTGGTGGAATTTTTGAACAAAACCTACTTTATGGTCATCGTTTATGAGCCAAAAATACTGTAAAAAATTGAATCCTATAGTAGTGCCATGGAAGAAAGGATAACATATCTGGATGAAAATGATCGAATGTCGAGAGTTGACTGAACATGTAATTTATTGGCATACGAAGATGGGGTCTTCTCTCTTCTGGTTTGAAAATTGGACTAGCTTGGGAGCATTATATTTCACAACACCAACAGATTTTGTCATTGACGAAACAATTCATAATGTAAGGGATGTAATGCAACAGGGGCAATGGGATGAAGAGTTACTCAGACAATCGCGAATAGACGAGCTGGCAACACACATCATGGAGAATTGCAAACCACCAGAACTGGAGGATACACTAGATAAACCATTATGGATGCTTCAACCCAATGGGGAATTTAGTGTGAAATCTACTTGGGATTATGTTTGGAGAAGGAATGAGCCACTTAATGCGTACAAGAAAATCTGGGTGAAAGGGCTTCCATTTAAAATTAATTTTTTCCCTTGGAAAGTAAGAATAAGCTACCTCTAGGTGACTTTATGAGAAGACTTGGTTACTCCATGCCATCTAAATATTGCTGCTGCAATGAACCTACTGAAGAAACAATACAACACGTTTTCTTCACTTCACCATATGCCTCAAGAGTTTGTTCATACTTTCTGTCACACGCAGGCATTAGCACAGCTGGGCTATCACTTCACCAAACAATAATTAAATGTTGGATTGCTAAAGTTATATCAAGATTAACGCATATAATTCAAGCAATACCAGCCATTATCATTTGGGAACTGTGGAAGCGCAGGAACAGTCAAAAGCATGGAGAAATCATTATTGTTAACAGGGTGATCTTTCAGGCATCGTCGACACTACAATTGCTGGTCAAATTTAGGAAACCTAGCCTTAATCATGTACCACATAAATGGCCAGATCTAATTGCAATGATGGAGCAGTACACTCCTAAGTTGACGACAACCAAAGTATTTGGAAATTCCCAGAAGCTGGCTGGATCAAAGTGAACACCGACGGAGCTAGCAGGGGAAACCCAGGGAGAAGTGCAATAGGTTTTGCATTAAGAAATGAAGATGGGAACTTACTATATGCTTGTGGTAAAGTCATTGACGACGGAACTAATACTGAGGCAGAATCTAAGGCGATAGTAGAGGCAATTAGATATTGTGTTCATAATAACTTTGTCTTGATCGACTTGCATACTGATTCTTTGATAATAAAGAATGCAGTACAAGGAATATGGTCTACTCCCTGGGTTGTAACAAGAGAAGTGGAGGAGATCAAGATACTCATGTCAAGTTGCAATGCTTCAATCTCTCATACACTCAGAGAAGGCAATAGACTGGCAAACCACCTTGCAAATTATGCTCTAGATGTTGGACCAATTAGCTGTAGCAGGTTTGGTGATCTAGACATCCAAGGAAGAAGAATTTTGAATGACGATAAATCCCAATGCCCATATCTAAGAATTAGAGTAAATGGAACATAGAGAGTAGAGAATCCTGTAGCACTCTATTTTGGGGATGCATGGGCAGCTATAAGGATAGCAAATCTGGAATAGTCAAAGTGGAGGAAATGAACAAGGCAAGGGTATTTGTAAAGGAAATAGGCAGTCTATACAGTCAGTTTCATCAAATCCATGTGGGGGAGATGATATTGACAGATAGTTACACTAACCTTGGTTTCTTTTTTGTAGGAAATATTATTGTACTCATGCCTTGCCTCTTACTACGACTTCAAAGGGTGGTATTAGCACTATGTGCTCATTCCCTTTAAGAAGGAAAAGAGGCATGCACAAGCATGAGAGCTGTCATCAGGGTCTTAATGCAAAACTGGAGGTACAGCAATTTAATGGGCACGATAATAGTTATTTTGATGATAAATTCTGAGCCTTCCTCATTCCTCGAAAAGGAAGGCAACAACAACATGATAGACGTTCAAATTGAGGCAATGAGGCATGACTGGCAAAGGCAAATAACAAGACAAGTTTTTCTATATCTAAAGGATAACTGTGGATCCAAATAGGACTGCATATCAAAACAACATTGGAGATGGACACAACAGCAAGTAATTCCAATAAATATCTGGACAGAAGCAACCAAAAATGAAGATTCAAACAAGCAGGGATACAAAAGGATCATATAGGCACGGGTACAACTGTTCTGGACAATGGGTAGCAAGGATCAAAAGAAAAATATTGTCAAATGCAAGAGATTTGGGCAATGAATGTTAATTGCAATGGTTGGAAGAAAACTAATGGGACCAAAGCTATAAGCGTGCACACGTACTATGTAGCAGGACTGAGCCTAAAAAGTATAATTCAAAAGATTATACATCATCACAGTAGGTGCTCTTTTAGTATGCAAATTGTACTATCAATGTGGAGTATTTTGCTAAACATTGGTAATAGGATTTATGTAACACTCATATTTTACTTCTTTCATCGTTTAAGACCTCCTGAATTTTGTAATTGTTGTAATTTTCTCTTTTTATTTATATATAAAAAACTAGCCCAAGGAACTTGCCTAGTGGATTGCCAAAAACAAAATCTCACACATCAACCGGAAAACGCCAAAATTCTAATTTTGTCAATTCAAGCCTAAATCTACTCTGATCATCCAAAACACATTCCGATCATGCACCTAAGACCCAAATCACCTCCCGAAGCTATCCGAACAATCGGAACTCACATCCGAGCCCTCTAACACATAAGTCAACATTCAATTGACTTTTCTAACTTAAGCTTCCTCAAAAGAGACTAAGTGTCTCAAACCTTTCCAAAACCTCTCCAAACCCAAACCGATCAACTCGATGACATGAAATACAACTGAACAAAGCAATAAGAAGTAGAAATGGGGGAAACGGAGCGATAACTCATAAAATGACCAGCCGCGTCGTTACATCCTCCCCCTCTTAAACAAATGTTCGTCCTCGAACGAGTCAAGAAACATACCTAAAGCCTCAAACAGGTGAGGATATCTGCTCCGTATCTCCCGCCCAATCCCCCAGGTAGCCTCCTCCATGGGCCGACCTTTCCACTGTACTTTCACTGAAGCTATATTCTTTGACCTCAATTTTCGAAGCTAACACTCCAAAATATCCACTGGCTCCATATCATAAGTCAAATCATCATCTAACTGAACCGAGCTGAAATCCAGAACATGAGACGGATCTCCAATATACTTCCGGAGCCTAGAAACATGAAATACCGAATGCACACTCGACAAGCTAGGTAGCAAAGCAAGCTCAAAGGCCACTTCCCCAATCCTCTGAAGCACCTTAAAAGTCCCAATGAACTGAGGACTCAATTTCCCTTTATTCACAAATCTCATAACACCCTTCATGGGTGAAACCTTCAATAGAACTTTCTCGCCAACCATGTAGGACTCATCCCGAACCTTCCTGTCAGCATAACTCTTTTGTCTCGACTGCGTTGTACGAAGCCTCTCCTGAATCACCTTCATCTTGTCTAAAGCATCCTGCACCAAGTCTGTCCCCAATAGCCTAGCCTCACCCAGCTCAAACCAACTAACTGAAGATCTCCACCTCTTCCCATATAAAGCCTCATACAGAGCTATCTGAATACTCGACTAGTAGTTGTTTTTATAAGCAAACTCTACAAGCGGTAGAAACGGATCCCATGACCCTCAGAAATCAATGGCACAAGCACGCAACATGTCCTCCAATATCTAAATAGTGTGCTCGAACTGTCCGTCCGTCTGAAGGTGAAAAGATGTGCTCAACTCCACCTGAGTACCCAACTCTCGCTGCACAGACCTCCAGAACTGTGAAGTAAACTGACTGCCCCTATCTAAAATGATGGAAACTGGGACGCCATGCAAACGAACAATCTCCCGAATATAGATCTCTGCCAACCGCTCGGAAAAATAGGTAGTACACACAGGAATGAAGTGCGCGGACTTGGTCAACCGATCCACAATCACCCAGATAGCATCAAACTTCTTCATATTCCGTGGGAGCCCAACTACAAAGTCCATGGTGATTCGCTTCCCCTTCCACTCTGGAATATTCATCCGCTGAAGCAAGCCACCCGGTCTCTAATGCTCATATTTCACCTGCTAGCAATTGAGACACCGAGCCACAAATCCCACAATGTCTTTCTTCATTCTCATCCACCAATAATGTTGTCTCAAATCCTGATACATCTTCGTGGCACCTGGATGAATGGAATACCGTGAGCTATGGGCCTCCTCCAGAATCAACTCTCGAAGCCCATCCACATTGGGCACGCAAATCCGGCCCTGCATCCTCAACACCCCATCATCACCGATGGTCACATCTCTAGCATCATCATGCTGAACTCTGTCCTTAAGGACAAGAAAATGAGGATCATCATACTGGCGCTCTCTGATGCGACCATATAAGGAAGATCGAGAAATCACACAAGCTAACACCCGACTGGGCTCTGAAATATCTAACCTCACGAACTGATTGGCCAAGGCTTGAAGATCCACTACAAGAGGTCTCTCCCCAACTAGAATATATGCCAAACTCCCCATACTCACCACTTTCCGGCTCAAAGTATCAGCCACCACATTGGCCTTTCTCGGATGGTATAAAATAGTAATATCATAATCCTTTAGCAACTCCAACCATCTTCGCTGCCTCAAATTGAGATCCTTCTGTTTGAACAAGTGTTAGAGGCTATGATGATCAGTAAACACCTCACAAGACACACCATACAAATAATGCCTCCAAATCTTCAACGCGTGGACAATGGAAGCCAACTCCAAATCATGAACAAGGTAGTTCTTCTCATGGAGTTTCAACTGACGGGAAGCATAAGCGATAACTATACCCCCTACATCAACACACATCCAATACCAACTCTTGAAGCATCACAACACACGGTATACGAACCTGAAGCTGATGGCAAAACCAACACTGGAGCTGTGGTCAAGGAAGTCTTGAGCTTCTAAAAGCTCTCCTCACATTCATCCGATGACCTAAATGGAGCACCCTTTTGAGTCAACTTGGTCAAGGGCCATGCGATAGATGAGAATCCTTGAACAAACTGGCGATAATAGCCTGCCAAACCAAGAAAGCTACAAATCTCTGTAGCTGAAAATGGTTTAGGCCAACTCTGGACCGCTTCTATCTTCTTTGGATCAACCTGAATACCCTCGTTGGACACCACATGCCCCAAGAATGCCTCCACTAAACTGAGCCAAAACTCACACTTGGAGAACTTTGCATAAAGCTTCTCCTCCCTCAATCTCTGCATCACAACTCTCAAGTGCTCCGCATGCTCCTCCTGACTACGTGAATATACCCGAATATCATCAATGAAAACTATGACAAATAAGTCGAGATATGGCCGGAACACGCTGTTCATCAAGTGCATGAATATTGCTGGGGCATTGGTCAGCCCAAAAGACATCACCAAGAACTCATAATGACCATATCGGGTTCTGAAAGTCATCTTAAGAATATCCGAATCCCTAATCTTCAACTGGTGATAACCTGAACAGAGATCAATCTTGGAGAACACTCTCGCTCCTTGAAGCTGGTCAAACAAATCATCAATGCGAGTCAAAGGATACTTGTTCTTAATTGTAACTTTGTTCAACTGCCTATAATCAATGCACATCCTCATAGTGCCATCCTTCTTCTTCACAAATAGAACCAGCGCACCCCAAGGCAATACACTAGGACGAATGAAACCCTTATCAAGGAGTTCCTGAAGCTGCTCCTTTAACTTCTTCAACTCCGCTGGTGCCATAAGATACAATGGAATAGAGATGGGCTTAGTGTCTGGCACCATATCAATACCAAAATCAATGCCCATGTCCGGTGGCATACCTGGAAGGTCTGCAGGAAACACATTGAAAAAATCCCTCACAATTGGAACAGAATCAATACTGGGAGTCTCTGCACCGACATCGCTCACAAAGGCTAAATACGAGAGATAACCCTTCCTAACCATACGCTAGGACTTCAAAAATGAAATCACCCTACTGGGGACAAAATCAGTCGAACCTCGCCACTCGATCCGTGGCACACCCGCCATAGACAAAGTCATGGTCTTAGCGTGATAGTCCAAAATAGCACAACATAGAGATAGCCAATCCATGCCCAATATGACATAGAAATCCACCATACATAACAACAAAAGATCCACTCGGGTATCCAGACCCCCAATAGTCACCACACAGGACCGGTACACACGGTCTACAATAACAGTATCGCCCATCGGAGTAGATACACGAATAGGTGAAATAAGAGACTCACAAGGCATATCCAAATAACGAGCAAAGTATGATGACACATAAGAAAAGGTGGAACCGGGATCAAACAACACAGAGGCATCTCTGCGGCAGACTGAGACAATACCTGTAATCACAGCATCTGAAGCAACAACATCTAGACTACAGGGGAGGGCATAGAAATGAGCTTGACCACCACCTGATCGATCTCCCCCTCTGGGGAGACCCCTAGCTGACGGACCCCCACCTCTAGCTGCCTGAGCGGGTGGTGAACTGATTGGAGCTGAAGTCGAGGGTTGACCCCTCTACTGAGGCGAACCCTTAAGAAGACGAGGACACTAGCTCCTCATATGCCCAAACTCTCCACACTCATAACAACTCCCCGGTGCTGGAGATAGGGACTGAAAGGAACCCCTAGCACTGGAATGACCAGTAGAAGGACCTGTCATAGAAGAACCTTGAAGTGATGGAGCACGGGACGAACTCTGGGCTGGAAGGGCACTGAGTGATGAATGGCCCTGATGAGAACTATGAGAACCATGACCCGATGATGTTCCACGATAACCTGGGCGAGCTGATTAAGCCTGCCTGAATGGACGGCCCCTGCCGTGTTGAAACTAACCCCTCGAAGGAGCACTACCAAAGCTACCACATCGCTGAGGCCTCTTGGCCTCCCTATCCTCTCGCTCTTGGCGATGAACCGACTCAATCTCACGGGCGATGTCACCAACCTTCTTGAAAGTAGCACCTGACACACTCTCCTTAGTCATGAGAATCTGAAGCTGATATGTGAGGCCATCAACGAACCTCCTGATCCTCTCTCGATCTGTGGGAACCAACCAGACCGCATGACGAGCTAACTCAAAGAACAATATCTCATACTGTGTCACAGTCATCTCTCCCTGACACAACTTCTCGAACTGCTTGCGCAGCTCCTCTCGGCGAGAGTATGGCACATACTTCTCCAGAAAGAGAACAGAGAACTGCTGCCAGGTAAGGGGGCCACACCAACAGGCCGACGCCTCTTATAAGCCTCCCAAAAAGTGAAGTCAGCCCTAGAAAACTGAAAGGTAGTGAAAGCGACCTCGATGGTCTCCAGAATACCCGTTGTACGAAGCATCTTCTGATACTTATCCAAGAAACCCTGGGCATCTTCGCCCTCTACACCACTGAAAGTTGGAGGCTAAAGTCTACCAAACCTCTCTAATCAATGTTGCTCATCATCCGGTATAACTGGTACCACATACTCCTGAGTTGGTGCAACCGGCTGGGCTGGAGGTGCCTCCGGTGTCTGAAGTCCCTGCAAAACCTGCTCAGGTGTGCGAGCAATGAGATTCTGGGTGCCTCCCCGGCCTGAGAAGTAGCTGCGGCCGTAGTAACTGAGACCGCCTGAGCCAGACCGGTACACACTGATAAAATCTGAGCTAAAGCCTCCTAAAGGCCTGGAATCGCAATAGGCACAGTTGGTGCCTTAGTTGGTGCTGTTGTAGAGTCCACAATTGGGAACTAATCCTAAACTGGGGCAGTTGGTGGATCTGCAGGTAAGGCCCTAGCTGCTCTGCCCCTACAACGGCCTCGACTGCGTCCTCTGCCTCTAGTGGCCCCAGTTGGTGGTACCGGTGGTCGTCCATCCTGACTGGTAGCACGTGTCCTTACCATGTTTGAGAGAATGGAATAACAGAAGTTTAGTACTCGGATCAACAAATTCGCACGACAAAAATTTCAAGAAGACGAAGTTTTTCCTAAAGGTTCTACAGCCTCTCGAGGATAAATACAGACGTCTTCGTACCGATCTGCGAGACTCTACTAAACCGGCTTGTGACTCGCGAGACCTATGTAACCTAGGCTCCGATACCAACTTGTCACGACCCCAAATACCCGGTTGTGATGGTGCCTATCATATTACTAGGCAAGCCAACCCAAACGATTAATAACAGTGAATTTTTTTTACAAAACCATTTTTCTAACACGGATTTAAATCTCAATTTTCATAAGAAATGTATAAACAGCCAAAAATGTGCAGAAAATCAATAAAATATTAAACCAACACAACCCTAACATCTGGTGTCACGAGTCTAGAGCCTCTAAATATACAAGTTCGACTGTCTAATACATAACAAGTCTAAAATGCAGAAAATAACGAGATAGGAAGGAGGAAAGCAGGGCTGCAGATGCCATGCAGCTACCTTGCAATCTCTGGCAAACTCTGAAAATCTGAGGACCCTCACCTCTGCCGCTCGGGCACCTAGATATGCACACAAGGTGTAGGAAGTAATGTGAGTACTCCAACTCAGTAATTAACTAAAGTAAATAAGGTCTGAAAGCAGTGATGAGTAGTTAAAATCATATAAAGGAGTAAACAACAGAATAACATATCAAACTCCACAGCTTAAAAAAACCAGCTTCGTCATAAAAACTTCAGTTTCAATTGGAATACTTGAAATCATTTACTTAGCAATTTTCAACAGAGGCTTATTAAAAAAGAAGAGTGAAATCAGTGAAAATATCATAAATGGGCCCTTTGGGCAAGCTATCACTCAGAATATGGCCTCTAAGTCACTCGTGACTCAGCTCTCATCACTCAGTACTCACTCTCAGCACTCAGGCTCATTAATATCTCATAATAGTAATAATCATAGTAACCGATGTGGCGTGAAGCCCGATCCATAATTTATAGTCGACTACGCTCATTGGGGGGTGTACAGACTCCGAAGGGGCTCCTACAGCCCAAGCGTCATATTGTTGCGGCGCGTAGCCCGATCCAATATATATATCGCTGTGGCGTGTAGCCCGATCCATAATGTATATTCATATAACATTGTTGTGGCATGCAGCCCAATCCGTAATATTTATAATCCTCAATATTCCGTCCTCTAACTCTCTCAGTCATTAACCTCACAGCCACTCGGGCATAACGGAAGAATTTAGGGAACTCAGTCCAAACAGTTCTCATGTTTAAGAAGTAGAGTGATACAACCAGTTTTAAACAATAAACAGGTAAAACATGACTGAGGATATGCTTTTAATCAACTAGAGTGAGGAGAAACAGTAAAAATGCCCCTAAGGATCTCAACAAGTCGGCACAAGGCCCCAAACATGGCATACAACCCATAATATAGTATAAATGTCTAAAACATGAGATATCATAAGATTTCGAATCAAGTACGCGGTTTTTTAGTCGCTACGAGACGGACCAAGTCACAATCCCTACCGGTGCTAGCCCACACGCTCATCACCTAGTATGTGCACCACCTCATCTATCAAAATAATTTGAAAAATCGGGGTCTTGTACCCTCAGTTCCAGATTTACAATGGTTACTTACCTCAAACCGAGTGAAAACTACTCTGCCACGCCTTTGCCTCTCGCCTCGGCCTCAACTCGGGCTGAATCTACCCAAAATTAGAATCATTACATTAGAATATGCTAAAGGGATGAAGCCCATGCGAAAATAATCAAATTATACCAAAAATCCCAAAATTGGTCCAAACTCGACCTCCGGTCCCACATCTCGAAACGCGATATAAATCACATTAATGGAATACTTATCCTCCCACGAGTTCATACATACTAAGAATACCAAAATCCGACCACAAATGGTCCCTCAAATCCTCAAGTCTAGGTCTCCAATACCAAGCCCTAGTTTCCCCAGTTTTAACCCTTAATCTCCACTAATACCATGATTAACCAAGGGAAAAATGATCATAAACTCAAGTAATGAAGCTTAGGGAACTTACCCAACTGATTCCCTTCGGTTCTCCCTTGATTTCACTGCCGTAACTCGCTTCCCGACTTCAAAAGATGAAGAACTTAGAAAATTTTCACGAAGGAAACATTATATACCTTCTGGCCCAGGGATTCTGCACCTGCGGCCATTCCCCGCTCCTGCACAACCGCTTCTGCGGTACTCACTTAAGCTACCAACTCCGCATCTGCGAAGCATAATCCGTACCTGTGCCATCGCAGGTGTGGCTCCTTGACCGCTTCTACGGTTTCTGCCTTCCCAGGCCCTTTCCACTTCTGCGATTCAAATCTAGCTTCTGCGAGACCGCACTTGCGGTTGCATATACGTAGGTGCGTTTATGATAGCAATGGGAAACATCAGCTATCACAACCAACTCCAAACCTTTTCGCCAACTATCCGAAATCACCCCGAGGCCCCCGGGACTTCAACCAAAAGCACAAACACATCATATACCGCCACTCAAACTTGTACCAATCTTCCAAACTCCTCAAATAACATCAAATCAACCAAAACACATCGGATTCAAGCCTAAGTTTCCAAAATCTTCCGAATTACGCTTTTGATCAAAAAGTATATCAAACCATGTCCGAATGACCTGAAATTTTGCACACATATCCCAAATGACCCAATAGAACTACTGCAACTCTCGAAATGCCATTCCGGCCCCTATATCAAAATCTCACCTATCAGTCGGAAAACGTCAAAATTCCAATTTCGCCAATTCAAACCTAAATCTACTCTGTTCCTCCAAAACACCTTCCAACCACGCTCCTAAGTCCTAAATCACCTCCCAAAGCTATCCGAACCATAGAAACTCACATCCGAGCTCTCTAACACATAAGTCAACATTCGGTTGACTTTTCCAACTTAAGCTTCCTCAAAAGAGACTAGGTGTCTCCAACCTTGCCAAAACCTCTCTGAACCCGAACCGATTAACCCGATGACATGAAATACAACTGAACAAAATAATAAGAAGTAGGAATGGGGGAAACGGGGCGGTAACTCATGAAATGACCGGCCAGGTTGTTACAGACGTGCGCCAGAGGGCATTGGAGCTAGAGAGAGAAAGCAGATAATTTGGCAAGATCTATTATATGCTACATGTATCTTTACTCGTAAATTTAGAATTTTGTGAGTAACAAATAGTTACCACTAAAGTGGTTTGTTTATTTGAACTCATGAAAATTTCTTAATAAATTTGTACATACGAAATTGTGTCTATGCATGGATTGAGCATTATGATTAATAAGTAGGATCCAAAAAATGATCTATTTATTTGAGTCATTAAAATCTACTTAATGTACCATGTGAAAATTATCCTTGATAAATCTACATTTGTGGTGGAGGTTCTTAACGAGAAAAAGAGTTTTATCTTTGGGTACTAGTGAGACCAACTCCACTCATGAGAAGAGATATTAAGTTTTTTGCCGAGCGGGAGAAAATATAATATCTTAGGTTCTTGTGTATTTAATAAAAAGCATAATTTATTGCAAAAGGAGATATTATGTATCCTAGAAATAGGAAGAACATAATATATGCATTGAGCTCATAGTATAATTATAAGGAGAGTGGAAATTAATATCATATTGATTTTAATTCTGAAACTACTTAAAACGGTTATTCTCCGAGTTTGGTTACAGGTTGGTGGTCATGAATTTGACGGATGCCGATTGACCTGAAACTTGTTAAGTTCATCGAAAATGATCTAGTAAGAAAACCTCATTGCTAAGCAGTGAATCGTGCTGTTTTTCGGAATTTTGAGGTTGTTTAGATGAATTTTCAAGCAGTTTATTAAATTGAATTTATTATAAATATGAAAATTTATTCTTTATATATTGGCTATATTTGTGTTAAATCTGAAACATGATGATTTAACTTGATATGATATATAGAAAGAATGCAAATCATATGGATTCAATCATAAATACGCCAAAAATGATATATTCGAATTTGGTCAAGTTTTTGGCGATCGTGAATTTCACGATCTCCAAATGACCTGAAATTCGTTAGGATCATCGAAAATGATCAGTTAATAAGAACTCACTGTTTTGCGGTGAATCACATCGTATATTTACGATTCAAGATCGTTTGGGTGAGTTTTTTGGATGTTTGGCGGATTAATGTGATTTACATACGAAAAGTCATTCTTTCTATCATTTTATTTATGTATAATCCGGAACATGATAACACATGTTAATTTGACATGAATTGGTATATGATAAGAATGTAGGTCATATTTTAAATGCTTAAAAATGCTTAAAATGGTAATTTTCCAAATTTGATCACAATTTTTGGAGATTGTGATTTTAACGATCTCCGATTGATCTGAATTTTGGTAAATTTATCATAAATAGCCCAATGAACAATACTCACTGACGTAGTGAAAAACATTAATTTTAGCATTTTAAGACTGTTTAAATGGGGTACTAAGCCTTTTTTTTAATTATGGAACTTAATCCTCAGAGAAAAGTTCATGGTTATGATAAAGTGGTGCTAGGAATTAACCCCTATGATCTCCGTTTTTTATTTATAGTGAGATAATAAATTTATGCATTGACATTAGGTCTTCTTCCATATCGGATAAATTTATTATGAACTCACTAGATATAGTTACTAATTATTGATAACATGTATTAACTATCTATCTGAGTTTAAAGGGTTGAATCAATTTTGTAACTATAATACAATCATGATCAAGTGATGATAGAAATATATTTCTATGGTCTTCCACTACTAATTTCAAGTGAGTAATAAATTTACGCGTTGATTTAGATCTTCCTCCATATCGGATAAATTTATTGTAAGCTCACGAGGTGAAATACTAGTAATTGATATCGTGTACTTACTCTCCATCTGAGTATACATGTTGGATCAATGGAACTAGAGCTATTAAAAATGATATTCACTTTACTTAAATTAACAGTATACTCTCCATCTGAGTTGGGTCCGTTATTATTGGAGTGAATAATCTGGCATTACATATGTATGTTGCATGAGTAGTTCTTTTCCCATCGAAATTGCTATTCAAGATGCATGACATATATGTGTAGTGTGTTTAAATTTTTCGTATTAAAAGGTTGTTTACCATGAAAATGGTAATAACAATTAAATTTGATTAAGTGATTCTAAAAATACGTGATCTATGTTTATGCTAGTTGTTAGGCAGTTGATGCTATGTGAAAGACTTAGAAATGAGATAAGAGCTTAAAAAGAAGATGTTAATCAAACCAAATCGCTGTCAATCGGGGCCTCAAACTTGCCTATTCGAGGGCCTCGAGGTCGAGTCGGAAGCTCGGCTGGGAGCTATTGAGGGTGGTCGATGGAGACTAATAGTTATAAATAAATCAATGACGGCTCTTTATGGTCAATAATAAGTAATAAATGACGAACTTTAAGTAGAACACAATAAATACGAGCAATAAATGAAGTAATGAGATCAAGAGAATATGTTAGAGAGCAAAGAGAATGTTCTTGTGTCTTTTGTATTGAGCAACAGATGTTTACAAAATGACAAGGGTTCCCTTTATATATGGGGAAAAATCCCAACATAGTATAAGTGCATTAATTACAAAGATATGGAGATGGGACAACTAGTTAATTCCATGATGCGGGCTCAGACTAGCCTGACAAAATTTATCGGCTCTAGCTACATGCCTTGGGAACTCCCCACTTTTGTAAGGCCCCGGAAAATTTCGCTAAGCAACCTAGGATTTCGTGGTGCCATGTAGGCTTATTAAACTATTTTATGTGTTATTAACATGGTGGGCATCAATTGGATTTGGTAAATATGTGTACAAGTCTTATGGTAAGTAATTTGGGGTCCAAGGAAAGGCCTAAGTCTAAGGAAAATTGGAAAAATTCATAATAGGCTAAGATTTCAAATGAGTTCGCACAAGCCACCACTTTGAACGAGACTATATAAGTATATATAAGGTTTTACGTTATGAAAAACCTATCATATGAAAGCTCATCGAGTCTAGTTTCCAACGCATCAAACCGTTCATCATTTGGACATTCCTACACAAAGTTATGATCAAATTACCAAAGGTTAGAAAAATGTGATTCTGCGGTGAAATCTGCGATCGCAGATTTAACTCTGCGGACCGATCGCAGAATGGTCACAGGATGGTCGCAGAATGAAGCAGAACAGGCCAGTTCTGGGCAACGAGTTCTGCAATGAATCTGCAGCCCGCATACCCATTATTCGGTGGATTCTGTGATCGCATACTTGACATCGGAGGGTTAATTTTCTAATTTTTATAACCCGACCCCATTTTAATATATAACCTTTAGGTCTTCATTTGAGGTCATTTTCTACTAATTTTAGAGAGATGTGAGAGAATTTTAGAGAGTGAAGGAGGAACCCAACATTTAAATCATCCAAATCTTGCATCAATCTTCAAGAACCAAAGAACCCAATCACAAGTTCTTCATCTAAGAGGTAAGATTCTATACCCTAGGTTTTAATTTCGAGTTTGGAGTATAAGATGGGTTATTGAGGTATGATTCTTGGGTGTATTAGTATTGTGTATACATGCATGTACAACTTAGGTTTATTGGAAGATTGTTTAACATAAATAAGTAAAGATTTGGTTGGGGAATGAAGGAAAACCTTGAAAAAGAGATTTGAGATTAAGATGCTCAACTAGTATTTGATAAAATGCTAAAATGAGCTGAAACCATGAATACCTTTCTAATTTTTGTTCAATTTTTTTATGTCTCAAACTAGATTGGAATTGCTAGAATTTCTGGAACGTTGTAGTAACTTAAGGAAAGCTTAAACGTGGTATGTATGGCTAACTTTAACTCTTGTAAAATCCACTTGTTATGACGAGCATACGATATGTGTACCTTTTATGAAAATATGTGAATTGATTGACTTAGTTAATTTCCATACCACCAAGTTATATGTGATTGTGAGAAGTGATTTGATGTGCCTATCTTATTATGTTCAAAGTTTGTAAATGATTGAGGATGTCGACATGGAAGTATGTGTTAACGGATGAAAGAATCTTAATGTGTCCAAACGTGGGAATGTGTATAGTGTCGTAAATAAATGGCAACAAACCAAGTGTGTGTATGTGTGAATATGGTTATGTGGTAAGAGCTGTGTAACAAATGATAGAAAAGAAATCGTAATTGATGCAATTGAAACAACGGTAGTAATATCATCGGTGACTTGTTGTGGGTAATTATCGTTGTGACTTGAATTGTATATGATGGAATTGGTATTGATGTTTATGAAAATTCTTGTGAATTGTTGTTGTTGTGAAATGATATTCTGGATGGCCTGAAGCCATATGATTGAACTGTGAACTACTATTGTTATGTGAAATGTAATTTTCCGGTGGCATCGGGTTGCGCGCCGCAACACGAAGTTATAAGATGTGGGTTGTGGTGATAAGGGTGGCCGAAGTAATAAGGGTGGAAAGTGATCGAAATCACCATTGAAATGAAAATATGAGAAAATTGTGAAATCATTGATGTGATAATGTTGAAGGGGAAAAGGAGAGATTGTGAAACTTGTTTGGCTTTGATTGTTTCTTTCACGTGCATTTGATCGTTGATTCTATTGATGTCTGTTACTTGTGTGTTATTTGATTTTACTTGGGGTGAAGTCTGTTTATACATACTAGTACAATTCAAATGTACTGACGTCCCTTTTGCCGGGGGCGCTACATTCGTGTTATGATTGTAGGTGGTTCTATAGCAGGTACTCCAGTCCACCGATAGTAGCACCTTATCCACTTTCCGTCAGCTGTATTGGTGAGCCCCTTTCCTCTCGGGGCCCAGCGTGGCTCATGCCGCTTTTCTTCCCGGAGTCTTATTTTGGTATTTGTGTAAGGTATATCCGGAGCCTTGTTGCCGGCATTTCCATATTATTCTTTAGTTGTAGTTAGAGGCTCCGTAGACAGGTTGTGGTTAGTGTCGGGCATGGGAATTTAAAATAGAAATATTGATGTTTGGCAATGATGTATAAAACTTGTAATACTTTTAATATGGCGAATGAAGTTGCTAATGAAAATGAAATGGAAATCGTTACTGATATGTTTATAGAATTTGATTAATGGAGTCCATCTCCAATTTATTCATGAGTTAGTTTGGGTAGAATGAGGTCTAACATGCTTGCTCTATCGGGTTTACTCGGTTGAGCGCCAGTCGCGCTCCTCGGATTTTGGGGCGTGACAAATTTGATATCAGAGCCTAAGGTTTTAAAGTGTCCTAGGATGTCTCGGAGCCGTGTCTTGTAGAGTCTTTCTTATCGGTGTGTTGTCGACCACATCTATAAGTTGGAGGTTATATGGGCATTTAGGAATGTTACCCTTCTTCAACACTCCAGATCGTGCAATAAAGTTTGACTATGAGATTGTCTTCTAACTCGTGCGTTGAGATTCAAGGTAAGTTTAAATGCTCTTTCATCTATTTCAAGTAATGTTGTCATATGGAATGACCAATGGGCAAAGGCCTGAATATTAAGGAGATGGCACATGTATCATGTTGAACAAATTGTACGAATATATGAGGTACGTACATAGTACCAGAAGCATACTTTATTCGAGAAAGTGTTAAAAATGATTGTGACCTCCAAAGAAACATTGAATTGATAAGTGATATGTAAGCTTGAATAGCACATGTGGGTAGTGTGAGAAGTATGTAAATGATCCTAAGGTGTGAAAGAAAATTGGTTATATAAGCACGTGATATATGGGAGACATGACCAGGAGATTAATGATGAGAGTGCAAGTCTCTCCTAGGAGACAAGAAGTTATGAAATGAGAGTCAATTAAACCCACGATGAGAAGACCCCTATACTACGAACTTCATAAAACTCCAGAAGTGTACAAAGTGATGTTACACTCCTAAAGGATATTGATATGGGGAATTGGAATCCCAAGCCCGTGTGGCCGAATAAGAGTAGAAAACTTATGAGGTTAATACCATGGTGACTTAAATTTCCCTAATAGTCGAGCATATATATGAGGGATAGAGATATGAGACATATGTCCTTAAAGTTGCTAAATTCAAGACTTGTGTCAAAATCCGGGACATTCGCCCTAAGTGGGGGAGGAAAGGCCATAGTAAGGCCACTTAAATACAATGAAACAAGAGTAAGATCATGTAGATATGATGTTTGAATATTTTGTTGAAGACATGCATAGTCTAGAAAAGTGATAATGGATGACGTGATTATCTGAAAGGATATGCTAATGCTAGACTGCTAGTACCCCCAAGAAGGTGGAAGGTTAAGGAAGGTAAATTCTTCATACAGGGCAATGTGAATGATAAGGTCAACGATCCTAGAAACCAAGAGTACGTTTGTAATGGGATCTTATACTTGTTAGAGGGTCAGGAACAATGGAACCTAACGAAGTACTACAGGTAAAATGTGGAAGGTTGCGGGATTTTAGAATGGGTTAATCATAGATCTGTGATTTAACCAAAGTACCAAGGCGTTAAGAAAGGTGGAACTAGTGGGAGAAATAAATGTGATGCTATAATAACCCAAGAGGGTATTTGGGCTTGATGGAGAGCCTCTAAAGAATCTTACAAGCAAAGAAGTGTTAAGTGATATGCGGATGAGCACACTTTCCCATGGATATCCTAACAAGAGTTAAGAGGTGAGCAGGGATGAAATAACTAAGGGAAAAGACCACGTAACATGTGGAAGAGTGCATGGCTATTCACTGGCTAGGAATTATGAGGTGAGAAGAAATGTGAAGAAAATCTATAAATTGGGATGTCCATGGTTATCGCAAAATAGTTCATATCAGAGTGGTGGACTCGCCTGGAGCACAAGTGTTAATAGAAGGTATAAAGGACTAACCGTAATGCTACCGACTTGGGTGACACTGAATGGTAACTAAAGAAGCTAGAGACAGTTCATGTCTACATACAATTGAAAGTGAGGCTACTGGAGGTGAAATTGTGGTATGATAAACTCACTAAACCAACCACAATGATATTACAAGTTCACGGGGGGTAGACAAGTGCGGGGCACAATAAGGCTATCAATTATGCACTATGAGCAAAATAGAATGGGGATGAATGTTCCAATTAGAAAGAAAAGATGGTACCAGCATATTGTCTAGGCCAAAGGGCGATCAAAAAGGGAAAGACAACACAATCTATCAAAGGGCAAATGAAAGGTTCAAAATAGATTGAAAGAGGATAAACAGTTGTTACAGACCAGACATGTTTAACATGGTAACTCTTAAACCACAATATCAGGAAACTCAATTGGTTGCTACAATACGGGGAATGAGGTGAGTTACTCATCGAGGATAGAATCAGGTGAACTAAGTCTTACACTTAAGAGTAAAATCAAAAGTCGTTGTTGAAGAATTGAGGAGGATCTCATGTTTCAGAGAATGCCCTTCTCGGGCCAGTGACTCTTCCAAAATTGTATACATATAAAGGGTGATGATATGTGTTTTGGGAAGTGTTAAACAACAAAGAGATATCGTGAGAATATTCACAATGGAAGTAGAGTGGTTTATGAAATTCTATAAGTCACGTAAGGGGGAAAGAGGTTGACCAGGAAAGGTCTGAGCACAATGTTACATTACATTTGATGCAATGTCATGCATGTTGATGATGTGAAAGTGTGTCCGAAGTCTAGAAGATATGATTTCTTTGAAATAAAAGGTCCTATAAGAAAACTCATCCAGTAATGTCTTTTGTTGAGAATTTGGAAGAGCAAGTTGCATATATCCACAAAAGATTGTAACCATATCAAGGAAATTATTGAAGAACTCAAATCCTAGGAGGTCATATGTCAGAGAAATGGGACATAGATGGTCCACTATTGATGCAACATGACCAGGTGATTGCTTATGCTTCAAGGCAACCCAAGAATCATGAAAAGAACTATTCGACACATGACTTAGAACTTGCGGCGGTAGTTTTTGTATAAAGATTTGGCGACACTATGTGTATGGGGTCTATGTTGATGTATTTATTAACCACAAGAGCCTTCAATATATTTTTTTAAACAAAAGGAGTTGAATCTGAGACAGAGAGGATGGCTCGGGTTACTCAAGGACTATGATATTGAGATTCTCTATCACTCGGAAAAGGCCAATGTTGTGGCAGATGCTCTTAGCCGGAAATCTATGGATACTTTAGCTCACTTGGAGATATGTCAAAGGTAATTGGCCATGGAGGTTCACCAGTGGCTAGTTTGAAAGTTTGTCTTGCCAAGTCTGGTGAAGGTAGGGAAATTGTGCAAAATAGGGCTGAGTCGTCGCTTGCGGCGGAGCAGTATGCTCAATTGTATATCAAAGAAATAGTCAAGTTCATGGCACTCCAGTCTCAATCATTTCAGATCGAGGGGCTCAATTCACGACAAACTTTTGGAAGAAATTTCAACAAGGTTTGGGTACTCAAGTAAATCTTATTATAGCCTTTTATCTACAAACTGATGGGCAGGCAGAGCGGACCATTCAGACGCTTGGGGATATGTTGTGTGCTTGTGTTCTTGAATTCAAAGGTAGCTGGGATGAATATTTACCCCTCATAGAGTTTTCTTATAACAACAGCTTTCATGCTAGTACTCAGATGGCACTATTTTGAGCATTATATGGTAGGAGATGTAGATCTCCTATTATGTGGTTCGAGGTTGGAGAAGCTGAATTGATAGGGCCAGACCTTGTGCATTGGGCTAGGGAGAGGTTAAGATTATTAAGGAGCGGTTGAAAACTGCTCAGAACCGTCAAAAGTCCTATTCGAATGTTCGTCGAAGAGATGTTATATGAAGAAATCCCAATTGTCGTTCTTGATAGGCAAGTCCGAAAGTTGAGAAATGAATAAATTGCCTCCGTGAAAGTGTTATGGAGAAACCAACAGGTTGAGGAAACCACTTGGGAAGCTAAGGAAGAAATGAAAAAGAAGTACCCCTCATTTGTTTGAATAGCAATGAAATAGTTCTATGAAGTTGTTTCACATAAATTTTATATCGCTTGTTTAGCTAATGTAAAAGCATTCCTCTCCAATTATATGTTCATTATGGGCCTACATTTGGTGTTGTTTTATGTTTTGTTGCGTCATTTGATAACATATATGTTGTTGAGGTGTGTTTCTGGGGCCCTCTGACAGGTGGATAGTCCTAGTTACAAGGGAAACTCTGCCGAAATTTCTGAAAAATTTGGGAGTTAAAGATGTGTGAGAAATGATATAAGTTACTAAGTAATTACGGATTGACTCCAATTATCATTCGAGGATGAATGATCCTAAAGAGGGGAGAATGTAAGGCCCCGAAAAATTTCGTTAAGCAACCTAGGATTTTGTGGTGCCATGTAGGATTATTAAACTATTTTATGTGTTATTAACATGGTGAGCATCAATTAGATTTGGTAAATATGTGAACAAGTTTTATGGTAAATAATTTTGGGTCCAAGGAAAGGCCTAAGTCTAAGGAAAATTAGAAAAGTTCATAATAGGCTAAGATTTCAAATGAGTTCGCATAAGCCACCACTTTGAACGAGCCTATATAAGTATATATAAGGTTTTATGTTATGAACAACCTATCATATGAAATCTCTTCGAGTCTAGTTTCTAACGCTTCAAACCGTTCGCCATTTGGACATTCCTACACAAAGTAATGATCAAATTACCAAAGGCTGGAAAAATGCTATTCTGCGGTGAAATCTGCGATCGCAGATTTAACTCTGCGGACCACAAAACCATTCTACGATCGCAGAATGAAGCAGAACAGCCCAGTTCTGGGCAACGAGTTCTGCGATGAATCTGCGTCCCGCATACCCATTCTGCGGTGGATTCTGCGATCGCATACTTGACATCGGAGGGTTAATTTTCTAATTTTTATAACCCGACCCCATTTTAATATATAGCTTTTAGGGCTTCATTTGGGGTCATTTTATACTAATTTTAGAGAGAGGTGAGAGCATTTTAGAGAGAGAAGGAGGAACCCAACATTTAAATCATCCAAATCTTGCATCAATCTTCAAGAACCAAAGAAGCCAATCACAAGTTCTTCATCTAAGAGGTAAGATTCTATACCCTAGGTTTTAATTTCGAGTTTGGAGTATAAGATGGGTTATTGAGGTATGATTCTTGGGTGTATTAGTATTGTGTATACATGCATGTACAACTTAGGTTTATTGGAAGATTGTTTAACATAAATAAGTAAAGATTTGGTTGGGGAATGAAGGAAAACCTTGAAAAAGAGATTTGAGATTAAGATGCTCAACTAGTATTTGATAAAATGCTCAAATGAGCTGAAACCATGAATACCTTTCTAATTTGTGTTCAATTTTTTATGTCTCAAACTAGATTGAAATTGCTAGAATTTTCGGAACGTTGTAGTAACTTAAGGAAATCTTAAACGAGGTATGTATGGCTAACTTTAACTCTTGTAGAATCCCCTTGTTATGACAAGCATACGGTATGTGTACCTTTTATGAAAATATGTGAATTGATTGACTTAGTTGATTTCCATACCACCAAGTTATATGTGATTGTGAGAAGTGATTTGATGTGCCTATCTTATTATGTGCAAAGTTTGTAAATGCTTGAGGATGTCGACATGGAAGTATGTGTTAACGGATGAAAGAATCTTAATGTGTCCAAACGTGGGAATGTGTATAGTGGAGTAAATAAATGGCAACAAACCAAGTGTGTGTGTGTGAATATGGTTATGTGGTAAGAGCTGTGTAACAAATGATAAAAAAGAAATCGTAATTGATGCAATTGAAACAACGGTGGTAATATGATCGGTGACTTGTTGTGGGCAATTATCGTTGTGACTTGAATTGTATACGGGTTATTGTATATGATGGAATTGGTATTGATGTTTATGAAAATTCTTGTGAATTGTTGTTGCTATGAAATGATATTCTGGATGGCGTAAAGCCATGTGATTGAACTGTGAACTACTGTTGTTGTGTGAAATGTAATTGTCCGGTGGGATCGGGTTGCGCGCCGCAACCCAAAGTTATAAGGTGTGGGTTGTGGTGATAAGGGTGGCCGAGGTAATAAGGGCGGCCGAGGTAATAAGGGTGGAAAGTGATCGAAATCACTATTGAAATGAAAATATGAGAAAATTGTGAAATCATTGATGTGATAATGTTGAAGGGGAAATGGAGAGATTGTGAAACTTGTTTGGCTTTGATTGTTTCTTTCACGTGCATTTGATCGTTGATTCTATTGATGTCTGTTACTTGTGTGTTATTTGATTTTACTTGGGGTGAAGTTTGTTTATACATACCAGTACAATTCAAATGTACTGACGTCCCTTTTACCGGGGGCGCTACATTCGTGTTATGATTGTAGGTGGTTCTATAGCAGGTACTCCAGTCCACCGATAGTAGCACCTTATCCACTTTCCGTCAGCTGTATTGGTGAGCCCCTTTCCTCTCGGGGCCCAGCGTGGCTCATGCCGCTTTTCTTCCCGGAGTCTTATTTTGGTATTTGTGTAAGGTATATCCGGAGCCTTGTTGCTAGCATTTCCATATTATTCTTTAGTTGTAGTTAGAGGCTCCGTAGACAGGTTGTGGGTAGTGTCGGGCATGGGAATTTAAAATAGAAATATTGATGTTTGGCAATGATGTATAAAACTTGTAATACTTTTAATACGGCGAATGAAGTTGCTAATGAAAATGAAATGGAAATCGTTACTGATATGTTTATAAAATTTGATTAATGGAGTCCATCTCCAATTTATTCATGAGTTAGTTTGGGTAGAATGAGGTCTAACAAGCTTGCTCGGTCGGGTTTACTCGGTTGAGCGCCGGTCGTGCTCCTCGGATTTTGGGGCGTGACAACTTCTCCCCCGTAACCATCAGTCCGTACCGCTCCAAGGTCGAGTGTCGATGGGCCTCGAGGGATGAAACTCGATCGTGATTTTGAGCCTTCGAGATGTTGTAATGGTGGAAAATTGGACCCTCCGATTTTACCATATGCAGATAGTTCCCACGTTTCTTAGAGTAGAACGATAAGAAACGACCTTGATAACTATCTTTCTGAATTTTCCGCGATAATGTTATACTGATGATGTCATATTCATGACATAGGCCTTTGTAGCAACTGAGGCATCCCGCTGACTTGTCATTTTAGCGTCTTTCAATGTACTGCCGATTCTCATCCTTCTAAGCGATAATATCGCTGTCGATTCAGTTCCAAAAACGCATTAATTGCGCCTGCCGATAAGTCTTTCAAGGACATTGAGAGCATCATCGGTTGTGCTTTTCAAAGAGTATTGATTGTGCCCGCCGGTTAATCTGCCCTTTCTCTATAAATGGGAGCTTTCTGGAACCAATTCTTTATTCAAGTATTCTCAGATTAGCCTTCCGCCCCTGTCTTCTCCTCATCCTCATCCCTCATTATCCCTTATGTTTAAGGCCCGCGGCCTTAAGGTTACATGGTGGTATTTTCTTTAGCCACGCCATGGCCTTTTTCATGGGCTTTCCCTTGCCGAGCGAGATTACTCCAACTTGTCATTGTTGTTGTTTTGTTGTTGTTGTTGTTATGTTGTCGTTGTTGGCTCGAGATGATGAGACAGGGGGGCCGATTTCTTCCAACTTGGTAAGATATTTGGACTCTACACCACTGCTCACGAGGGTGTTTGGACTATACACCGCTGCTCACCTTCCTACCTCGGCCTAGTGTGGCACTTCATCCCTTTTGCTCTCCGTGTGGTAAAGTGGCACCTCTGGCCGGTACCTTGCACGACAAAATGTCCCAAGAAGTGGACTCAAAGTAGCCATGCAAGTGAGGCCGACGATCGCCAAGTCTTCTACCGGGCCATGATCTTCATGTCCTAGTGAAAGCCTTTGCTCTTTGGTGGGCTATGGCATTTTTTCATCCCTTTCTGCTTCTTCAGTTTCCTCTTCTCCATCTTCCCACTTTCCTCTTCTTTATCTTCTCCCTTGGAGATACCATTTTGGAAGACCGAAAGAAGACCCCTGAGGAGATGGCGCTCGAAGATACTGCTTTGAAAGACCGAGATGAGACCCCCGAGGATGTGGTGCTCGATGATACAGTCACCGAGGATTCTCCCAGAGAATAGGATAGGCTCTAGGCTTTAATTGTATATGCACCTTTTTGCTTCTTTGTTTTTGTGTAAGGATCCCTCAAGGGCTTCTGTAATCATATGTAAGGACCCCTTGTGGGCTTTTCTAATCACGAGCTTATGAATATAAAGATGTTCCTCCAATTTTGTCTTTGATTTATGCTATGTTTCAATTATTTATGTTTGTGGAGATTCTGAATGCATGACTTTACCGGTTGGTGCGAATGTCGAGCCCGGGAACAAGTATCTCTTTGGCTCTTGACCGGTTAACCCGATTCCCTACGGAATCTTTTGTCATCCCTTAAGTCAAACCCGTGTTGGAATGATAAACTTGGATCATCGGGTACCCCTGACTCTGATTGAATAAAAATAAGGCTTCGAACTCTCGGAACAAAACTTAGCTCTTTTAAATCCCGTGATACCCCTCGAGGTGGAGTTTGCTGGAGTGTTTGAGAATAGAGATAGCTTGATCTGAAGACGAAAGATAGCCCTAAGGCTTTATTGGTAGCTTTTGAGCGGGAGTTGACTCTAGCTTAGCTAGTTCGAGGTATGGAGAATCGGGTAGACAATCCGTACTCGCAATAGCTGAAATTCTCGGAGTAGGATGCCACCCCGAGGCTAAACTCATATACGAGCGGGTGCTTTTAGAGCTCAATTTCTTCTTGAGAGAGATCCTCGAGATAGGGTACCATCTCAGGACTTGAAATGGTGGCAATGGCTTTCTGGAGCCTATCTTCCTTTGGATGGAGGTCCTTGAGATCAAGTACCATCTCAGGACTTGTAGTGATATTAATGGCTTCTTGGAGCCTGTTTTGTTTTTGGTGGAGGTCCTCGAGATTGGGTACCATCTCGGGACTTGCAATGATGCCAATGACTTCCTGGAGCCTAACTTCTTTTTTATGGAGGTCCTCAAGATCGGGTACCATCTCGAGACTTGCAATGATGCCAATGGCTTCCTGGAGCCTAACTTCTTTTTTATGGAGGTCCTCGAGATCGGGTACCATCTCGGGACTTGCAGTGATGCGGGGAATCTTCAACCCTGAAACGTCGTATGGCGTCGTTGAATGTATGGCACGATTATGAAATCACCGAGGTGGTTCCGTCGGCATATCTTTCCGAAGCGATAAAATTTTTAGCCATTATTTTTAATCGGCCTTTGAGGCAGGCGGGTGGTCGCCGCTTTTTTCATATATATGGTTGTCTTTGCCCTTTTGGAGATTTCGCTATTCTGAGTAGTTATCCTCTTTTATAGAGTTCCCCTTTCTTGTGCCAATTTTCCTTTAACTCAAATACTTTGCCCAAGTTTTCCTTCCCCTTTCTTTATCTTATCATAGCCATGGATGCTACATTAGGGTCCGCTCGGCAAGGAGAAGGGAGCTCCACCTTTGGGCACTTTTTTTTGGGAGGGAACCTCCCGTCAGAAAAAACTCCCAACGCTCGAGGTTGTGGGGAGTATTCCTCAAAGTTTATTTCTTTGATAGGAGAGGAGCACCTCGAGTTGGTGAGGAAGGACTGTGGATAGAGAGAAAGGGTAGCATTGTGGGAACCTTCCCCGGAGGAGAGCATCATGGACCATGCCGAGGGATTTTTGAATGTGTACATGTATCCTTTCACGTTGGGCCCCGTTGATGTGGTCGTGCTCGACTTCTGTCGAAAGTATTAGGTTACCTTGGCGCAAATTCAGTCATCATCTTGGAAGACAGTATTGATGACAAGGTTCTTTGCGGAAGACGCAGGTCTTGAATTCACTTTTAATCACCTCATCAGGCTGTATCGGCCCTTTCATCATCGAGGCCTACTGAACCTACGATACCAATCCACTATGCCTTTCATTGTCGACGACAAAGAAGACGGAGATCAGGGGTAGATGAGCCGATTCGTTCGGATACAAACTGTCAATATTATTCCAGTGGAGTTTCTGTCATTTCCTAAGGAATGGAATTTTACACGTAAGTGGTACACTCGTGCCTTATTTGTTTTGTTTATGGCAAAGGTTGGCTTCGTGAATGCGCCTTCTTTTCTTTTTCTGCAGCGATTTCATGGATGTCGGGCGAGGTTCCCGATCTGCCGGTTTGGGTTCAGAAGTTGGCGACCCACTCGACTTTCAATGAGTGTAAGTGGATAACTTTATCTAAGGATAGATGGGAGGCAAAACACCACGGTACATGCTATGTGATTACCTTCCCCCTTTTTTCCTCTCGGAAGGGCACCTTTTCTTTCTGCATACTAACTCTGTCATCATAGGCATTGGGGAGTCCCTCAAAGCAAGGTCTTGCCCTTTAGGAGAGGGAGGAAGATTGCCAACTTTCGGGCTAAAGAATGATAACAATAAGCAAGAGATGCCTCTGCGGGGTGACAGCGCTCAAAGTAAGACAAACCTGGACCGGGGGCCCGGAGTGGAAGTATTGACTGAGCTTGTCGTGCCTGTGATTCCTGGTTTTGGAAAGGCAGTTTCTCCTCCGTTGCCATCTTCTTTTTTTGTCGAAGGTACTTCTAGGACACTCGAAACTCAGTGTCATATGCACAGAGCGATCGTGCCTCGACCGGGGTCAACTCTTTCGGATTTGAGGGAGCTAGGTAAGCAGATGTGCGCTCGACCTTCGAGGAAGCCCAGCGGCTTCACTCTGTGGTGAGTTTTGGCACAGGCCTTTCGAGTTTTGCGCCTTCCCTTCCTTACTTAGTTTGCTTTTGCAAGCCTTCGAAAAGCTTAAGTCCGAGTTGTTTCACCGTGAGGCCAGGCTGCGAAAAGCTCTGGATGAGGAGAAATCCCTTAGGCTCCTTTGCGATGAAAGGGAAGTCGAGTTGGCACACTTACGCTATGAGGCGAGTCAGAACTTGAATTATGACAGCTACTTGAAGGAGCAGGTTGTTTTTGTTTCGAGTGAGTGTGTGTTCCTCCTTCTAGCTCCTGAGGCTAATTATTTGTTTGTTTCAATTGCATAAAAAGACGAAGGACTTGGAACGCCTTCGAGATGAGGTTGGCTGAGCCAAGCGCGATTATGATGAGTTAAAGGCTTAGGTGGATGCTCAGGCTTCGACGGAGAAGGGTGCTCTGGCTAAAGCTTCCACCCTTGAGGTTCAACTTCACTTATCTCGTGATAATAGCTTGGTTCGAACAGATATGATTACGAAGCTCGAGTCTGAATAAAGGCCGAGGTTGTGGATGTCCGGGCTGAAGCTGTAATGAACTGAACTAAGGATGACTAGAAAGTGGCGGTCTATTTGAGGACACTGCCGATGCCCAAACTGGGTTGAGAAGGACTCTTGACCGCGAGGGAAGGAGCAAGGAATATGCTCGGTTTAAGTCCCGAAGGGAAACCTTCGAGGGGATCCATGCTTTGGGCTTTGACCTCTCGGAAAAGGTAAAGCAGGCGAAGGCGGACAAACGTGGCACTAAGTCATTTCTTTCCGATGCCGAGGATAGTGAGGATGAGGCCGATGGGACATAGTCCCCAAGGGGGATGTACATTTCCTTTTCTGATTCTGTATATAGTACTTTTAAAGTACGTTGTAAATGGAGCTTGTACTTTTTCGGATGTATGTATAAAGAGGAAACCTTGTGGTTTTCTTTCTCCTACTTTTTTTTGCCTTGATTTTAGCCAGATGAACTGGTCTTTGAGTTGAGAGGAATCCTTAGATTCGTGGTATGGCCCTGGGGCTCATTAGGCTGGCCCGTATGCTCTTACGCGCTTAGTCGATGCGACATTTAAGTATAAGCTGGCGACAATGGCTCTTGCGATTTTTCTCTTAGGCATATTTAGTTAACTGCTTTGGGTTCAGTCTCCGAATCGGGTTTTGACTCGAGCTCATTCGACCCTCAAGTTTTTGAATTTAGAGCTGGCCCTTAGGCTCTTACGCGCTGGGTCGGTACGACCTTTTATGTATGTGGGCTGGCGACAGTGGCTCTTATGCCTTGAGTCGATGCGACCTTTTATGTATGTGGGCTGGGGATAGTGGCTCTTACGCCTTGGGTAGATGCGACCTTTCATGTAGGCCTTATTTTTCCCTCGATAAGGATTTTTTGAAATAGTGTTTTCCTGACTCTTTGACGATTTAACAAAAAACCTCGATTGTGAGTCGTTATATGGCGATGATCGAGCACCTCGGGAGGTTTGGCTCAGAGGCTGAGTATCTCGAAGTCAGTGTTTAGGAGCTGACAGGGTCGAACCTCTTTTGCCTATGTCGAGGGTAGCCTATTTAACTGGTTCTTTCCGAAGTATATTCGAAGTAATTGAAGGCCTGTGATTTTATAGCGACGGTCAGGCGTCCCCGAGTCGCATTAGTTTGGCTAGTACAGCCTTATGAACGGAGTCATTTATGTTTGGCCAGAGCCTTTAAGTCCAGAGTGAAGTAGTTTCGGTGTCTATATCCAGGGTATGCCTCTTTAGGGGTCTTACAAGTTTGATATATAGCCGAAACTTTGAGATCGGGTTTATGCCTTTAGTAAGGTCTTACAAGTTTTACATGCCTTTGAGGTCTTACAGTTTTGGATACTTGGTACAGGTATGGTTCATGCCTTGCTTGAGGTCTTACAGATATTTATTTTGCCTTATATAGGCTTTACGAGATTGAGGCTGCCCGCATATGGTCTTATGTCCTCGGGTTTTGATAAGTCGATGGAGATGGCGATTGACGGTAGTCCCCGAGTCATCGAGGATTTCTCGGCTGGGGAGCCATTACTTGCAAACTTGGTATTGCCTCTTTGAGGGCTTATAATTTTGGAGTTTCCGACCCGAAGGTCATGTGGTCTTGAGTTTTCGACGCCAGTCCCCGAGTGTTCAGGACATTTTTGGCTTTGGAGTTGTTTTGTGATCTTATTGTTGCTTCATTGAGAACTTATGAGTTCGAAGCTCCAACCCGGGGGTCGCATTGTTGTGAGTTGTTGACGCCATTCCCCGAGTGTTCGGGACATTTTTTGAAAGAGGAGTCGTTTTTGCAAAAATACGGATTTCCTTTGGTTACTTGGTGCAAGCATACATGTTTTTGCTATTGCGGGCTTGGTTGTTCTATACGGACACGGTTCGTTCGACCGTTTGGCCTGGTACATTATTTTCCTACCGAGAGCCCACTTAGCGCATCTTGTCTTCTCTGAGTCGGTGACCTTCCGGAGGGATGCCCCCCAGTATTCGAGGTTGATTGCAAAAGAAGCCTTGAATACTTGTTGAGTCTTCCTCAGGTAGCATATGGGTATTGCCTCATTAAAAACCTCGCCAGTAAAACCTTTTTTGGGATAAAAACCAGGTCGAAGGAAAAGAGTGCAACGCATGCTTTTGAAACCTAAGGCTTCGAGTTGGAGAGTGCTTTGGCCATTTCAATCGGATACCTGCACTCAGGTCAGTGTAGAATGTAATTGAAAGAGAAAGGAGATTGTCATACCTTAGTGTAGAAAGTGTCGGCGATGTTTCGAGCCCTGATATGTTTCAGTCGCTTGTGATGAGGACGAGGTACGGTCCCCTGCTTTGTTTAGTCAGGGATAGCCGAGAGTGTAGCTTTTTATCGCTATTTTACTATTTACTTATCCTTCAGCTCTTTCGAAGGTGAAGGTACCGGTGTCGGGGCCATATCGTGCACTGCGAACATTTCTCTCACTGCATGTTGTTCCCCGTAGACGGGCTTAATCCCATCCTTTGTCAAAAATTTCATCATTTGATGGAGAGTGGAAGGTACTGCTCTCACGCAGTGTATCTATGGCCTTCCGAGCAAGGCGTTGTACCTCATATCTCCCTCGATGACATGGAATTTGGCATTTTGTGTTGTGCCGGCCAAGTTGATTGGGAGGGTGACTTCCCCTTTTGTTGTTTTGCTCGCCATGTTGAACCCGTTGAGGACTCAAGAGGTCGGTACAATTTGGTCAAGCAGTCCGAGTTGCTCTATCACCATCGACCTAATAATGTTGGTTGAGCTACCTGGATCCACAAGTACACATTTAATCTAAAATGTATTTACAAGAAAAGAGATTACTAGTGCGTCGTTAAGAGGCTGAGACAAGGTCTTGATGTCCTCGTCTCTAAATGTGAGAGCATCCTCGGGTATATATCCCCGAGTTCGCTTTTCTCTGGTGATGGATATTTTTGTGCTTCTCATCATGGGCTCCTGTGTGGCATCGATGCCTCCCAAGATCATGTGGATGACATGTTGTGGCTCATTTGTTTCGTTCTTTTTGGCCGCCTCTCTTTCTCGGAACTGATTTTTGGCTCGGTCTCTGAGGAATTCCCGGAGGTGACCTTTGTTGAGTAATCTAGCTACTTCTTCTTAGAGTTGGTGGAAATCCTCGATCTTGTGGCCGTGCGTGTTGTGGAACTCACACACTAAGTTATGATTTCTTTGCGAAGGATCTGATTGCACAGGCCTAGGCCACCTGGCGTCTCTGATTTTATTGATGGCGAACACGATGTCTGATACATCGACATTGAAGTTGTATTCCGACAAGCGATATGCCTCCATTAGCCTTGTGAGCCTATCAAATCCGGCTCTGTAACGAGTCCCCAAGGATTCTAGCCTCGGTCCATCCTTCGGTCATTGCGGGGTATGTTATGCCTTAGGGCGTTTCTCCTATTATAGGTGTATGGCTGGTACCTTTTCTTGTTTTGCTTTGGCTCCTTCTCCAGAAGACTTCTTGGGTATACCGAGCTCGAGGGGGATCCTAGTTGGTCGTCCTCGACCCTGATTTTCGATTGATATCGGTTGGGAACATCCGACCAGGCCATGGCGAGATATTTGACCATGTTCTATTTCAGATGCTTCAAAGCCACCGAGCTTCGCTCATTCGTCGGAGACTGGTGGTAGTTCCATTCGTTCCATTTGAAAGCGAGATACGAACTCTTGCAGCATCTCGTTCTCCCTCTGCTTGATCTTGAAGACGTCAGACTTCCTTATTGCTACTTTGATGGCACCGGCATGTGCCTTTATGAAAGAATCTGCCAGCATGGCAAATGAGTCTATGGAGTTAGGAGCTAGGTTATGATACCACATCATGGCCCCTTTCGAGAGTGTTTCCCCGAACCTTTTTAGCAAGACGAACTGATCTCGTCATCCTTTAGGTCGTTGCCCTTCACTGCACAAGTGTAAGCAGTAACGTGCTCATTGGGGTCTAAGGTTCCATTGTATTTCGGTAGGTCCGACATTCTGAACTTCTTAGGAATGAGTTTTGGAGCCGCTTCTTCTAGGAACGGCCTTTGTATGAACTTCTTCGAATCCACACCTTTCAGGATCGGGGGTGTTTTTGGTCAACCCCAGAGTTGTAGGTCTCGACCTTTTTGTCGTTGGCTTCTATCTTATTCTCACCCAATTCGATCCTCTATGTGAGGTCCTCGAGAATCTTTACAATGGCGAGGTCGGCTACCAACCCGTTGTTGCTTGATCTCTCCGGTACTTGCTCGGCTGGAGGAGCTGTCCCTGGCGCTACCGTGCTGGGAGTTTTCTTGTGACTTTGCAGCTGAGCAATCGCTGGCTGTTGTGCCTGTAACATTTCAAAAATAACGTGAAGGCTAACCTCCTGTTCTTCCCTAGCCGGGGTTTTCTGAGCTTCTTGTTGGTCTCCTTGCAGCACGCTCCTGTTAGTGTGGGAGCTTACATCGACATGTTGAGCATCACGTGAGACCGCGTCCATGGGGACGGTTCTGTTGCGTTCTCAGGGTTTCCTGGTGGTACACCAACACTTGGAACATCCACACCATTTTCTTCGTGGTTCTCAAGATTGTTGCTCACTGAGTTAGACATTTTGACCTGAAATCAAAGATCTTGGGAAAGAAAAAGTAAGAAAGATAACTTGTGTTATGTAGTTAAACCAACAAGAAAATAATCACTATTATTTTTAGCCCCACAGTGGGCGCCAAACTGTTTACCGTGAAAATGGTAATAACAATTAAAGTTGATTAAGTGGTTCTAAAAATACGTGCTCTATTTTTATGTTAGTTGTTAGGAAGTTGATGCTATGTGAAAGACTTAAAAACAAGATAAGAGCTTAAAAACGAGATGTTAATCAAACCGAATCGCTGTCAATCGGGGCCTCGAGCTTGCCTATTCGAGGGCCTCTGGGTCGAGTCCGAAGCTCGGCTGGGAGCTATCGAGGGTGGTCGATGGAGACTAACAGTTATAAATAAATCAATGACAGATCTTTATGGACAATAATAAGTAACAAATAACGAACTTTAAGTAGAACACAATAAATACGAGCAATAAATGAAGTAATGAGATCAAGAGAATATGTTAGAGAGCATAGAGAATATTCTTGTGTCTTTTGTATTGAGCAACAGATGTTTACAAAATGACAAGGTCCCCTTTATATATGGGGGAAAATCCCAACATAGTACAAGTGCATTTATTACAAAGATATGGAGATGGGACAACTAGTTAATGCCATGATGCGGGCTCAGACTAGCCTAACAAACTTTGTCGGCTCTAGCTTCATGCCTTGGGAACTCCCCACTTTCCCCCATAACTGTCGGTCTATACCGCTCTGAGGTCGAGCGTCGATGGCCCTCGAGAGATGAAACTCGACCGTGATTTTAAGATGCACGAATACATATATGTGTAGTGTGTTTAAAATTTTCATATTAAATGGTTATATACAATTGACTGAAAATAATAGTATACTCTCCATCTGAGTTAGTTCTATTTATTTTTGGATTGTATAATTCTTGCATTATATAATATGCTTTGCATGAATGGTTCTTTTCCCATCGAAATTTATTATTCGAGATGCATGTATATGTATAAATATTGAATGCAGTCTGAATTTTACTATTCAATGTTTTGACTTATTATGATCTATTTAATATTTTTATCTCAACTCCACAATGACTTTATGCAATTTGTCGTATTACTTGTTAAATTTTTTTTTTTGTGATAAGGCATTAATTTAAAGGATGCAATATATGTACTTTTTGTTAGAAGGAATTTAATTCCGGTTTCTAGGCAAAATAAAATATGGATATTTGTTTTATTTTTCTAATAAATCTTAAGTTATTGAGCTTGATAAACATTTTATCTCTTGTGGTACATGAATGCATGACCTTGTTATTGTATATTAATGTCTCTCGTGAACAGAACAATATTAGTCTACCTCTTAAGAGAATATGTTCTTCAAAATTGAGTAAAACTTATCTGTGCTTTTTTGTCTAAGTCATATTAATCTGGACAGGATTTCAAGTTGGTCAAGGATGGACCTTAAGGTTCATTGAAAATAGAGGCACTACCAACTTGTAGATCCTATTTGGAAGGAAATTTGACTAAAGTGTATTTCCCTTCAAAAGGAAATAAAGCTAGTGATATGCTAGAATGAATTCCTTCTGATTTGTACGGTTAAATGAACATACTCGTAAGAGATAGTTTTGAGTATTTTGTGACACTCATAAATGATTACTCAAAATATTAATATATTTATTTGATGCACCGTAAATCTTAATGATATAAGTAATTCAAGGTTTTTAAGACTTGAAACGGAGAAGCACCAAGGAAATATATTAAGTTACTGCAATTTGATTGTAGTGGCGAGCCCCTCTCTAAAGAGTTTGTTTGTTACTTATCAGAATAAGGGATTACATCTCAATTGTCTATACTGTAAACTCCATAATAGAGTGTGTGGTAGAAAGAAGAAATAAGTCTCTTTTGGACATGGATAGATTAATGAAGTGTTATTCAGATTTGCCTTATTTGTTTTTGGAATATTTCCTAGAAACTGTAAATTACATTCTAAATTTAGTTCCTTCTAAGTTAGTACCTGTGACATCTATAGAATCGTGGACTGAATGTAAGCTCAGTCTATGGCATGTCTAGAAATAGGATTGTCCCGCATATGTGTTGAAAGGGAAAACGGATATGTAAGTTGGAACTAAGAATGTATAGGTGCATGTTTATTGAATATCCACGAAAAGGAATGGAGTTTAATTTATTGTCCTAAAGAAAATAAGGCAATTGTTAAAACAAATGAATTTTTCTTGATAAGGATTGTTTAATAAACCATGTTCCTAGAAGTAAACTATTTTACAGGAATTGGGCAAAGAAATAACTAGATATTCAAGAATATCAAAACCCACAAGTCAAGATTGACGTTCCACTGCATTTAAGTAGTGGGGGAACGTTAACAGACATAATATGCCTTTATCAAGTAGGAGTAATGTTTGAACAGTGAACACTATAGTAAGAAGTCACTAATATTTCAATGACGTAAGGTAATGACGGAAATATTAGTAGTACTTCGTCATAGTGGGAGAATGCTAAAGAAAATCATAGTTCGGTATACACTCTTGGGATAGTTTCAGTAAAAGGATCCCTGAAGAGTTTAATACCAAACTAGATGGTTACGACAAAGCACTATTGGACAAATATTGCATTAGAAATAACTTGGATAAATTCTTTAACAAAACTTTATTTGGTGAAGATTTTTAATAGTCATGTAAAAGAATGCCAGAAAAAGTTGTAGATGCATGGTTATGAGTATAAGTAGGAGATTGTTAGGGCAAATACTATTAACCATGCATTTGGATATAGTATATTCTAATAATTGTCATGGTTAAAAGTCTAAGTGGGAGATTATTGGGATATATGTTATTAATCATGGGTTTGGTTTAGATATAGTATTTATTATGGAATAATTGTTTATTCAATTTTAATGAAGTTTTAAATGATTTAGTGTATAGAGTTTAGCTTATACACGGAAGATTAAATCATCGGTTCTTATAAGTATAAAGTTTGAGTTCACATTCTAATGATGGAATTGGATAAACCATCAGGAATGATTGTAGCACAAGATTGAATATAATTTGTCTTGATTATGGTAATGGTTTAATTCCAACTTCTTGTGCTAGTACATTTTGTATGTATTGAACGGACAAAGTAGAGATAAGTATTTTATACTGACTTAATAAAATAAACTCTCTAGCCATTAAATGCACTTATACTCTTAATCTTGATATAATTATTATTAGTTGTATATATTATTATTGTTTTGATTTATTAAAAGGCGAGATTCTTTCGTGGGTCAATATGCCTGGTAAATTGGATAATAATAATAATAATAATGTACATTGGCGAAATAATAGTTTGTTGATGGAATAATAATAATAATAATGTGCATTGGCAAAGTAATAGTTAGTTGATGAAATCCATGTCTCGATTTAGAGATTAATGATACACCTTTATGAAAGCTTATAAGTTTTCATGTGTAAACCCGGCCGGTAGATTTTGTATCCGACACATGAAATAAGTTAAGCGAAAATCTAAAGGAAATAATCAATAAATTAAATCGTTAGTAATTTAATTTAATTCATTAGTATTTGAATCTTAACATGGGGAGTTAAATAAGATTTAATGGACGAATTTCGAAATTGAATAAGGAGTGTAATTACGGATTTTGGTGGAATAATTCATAATTAATTATGGTGGATATTAATTTCGAAAATTAAAAATTAATTCCATAATTGGAAGCCTTGTTAATTAAATTTTGTGGTCCTTGTTGTGCCTAATTAATATGAAATAAAGGAATCCTTTTTCTTGTGGAAAGGAAAGCCTAACAGGTTTTGGAAAAGGGTTTTAACCCTAAAAACTTGCGTTATAAATACATAAGACTTTCTATCTAGAGGGGTAGAACAAGGTGGCCAAAATTTTTAGCCAAGTTTTCCTAGAAATTTCGCCCAGACAAAATTGCTATTTTCCGGATATTATTTGGGTAACACGGTAGAAGGTCGGGGAACGTTCGGAGATCGTGATCGTGCGGGTGATGGAGATTTTATCGAATTGCTGTGGAATTGGAGGCTCATGTGATAGAGGAGATTAGCCCACGCTTCAAGAGGTAACCTATGAAATCCCGTTTATACTAGTTGTCTAGATTACATGTTATTTTTATACTGGAATTGCTTCCGCTACTTATTATAATCCATCAATTACCACACCTAGATACCTAAAAGGTAGTGGTTCTTTTTTGTACCTTTTCAGTTCACATAAATTTTTACACAATTAAGATCCATGTTTGCGCTGAAAATATATTTGATTTGACTACATTGATGGTCAAAACAGAAGCATTTGAAAATGTTTTTGGCCCCTGTCACAATCTAAAACCACCAACTGGTTGTGATGGCGCCTAATGAACTTGCTAGACAAGTCGAACATAACATTAACGAATCACAGTAATAGAAATGACGAAATTAAAATATAAGTCTAAAAACCTTGAACATAACATAAGATACATAATAAATAACCCAAAACTAATAAATACAAAGTCACGAGCTCAGAAATACAAGTCTGAAATACAAATACAATAATGTCTGAATGAAATAACAATACTAAAGGAAATGAGACATCAAGATTGCGATCGAGATGCAGCCCGATCTCGTCTCTCCCAAGATAACTCAGCAACAAGCCTCAGCTACTGGTGGCTCGGTCCAACACCTGGATCTGCACAATTAAGTACAGATTGTAGTATGAGTACAATCGATCCCATGTGCTCAGCAAGTACCATATCTAACCTCGGAAAGATAAAAGAAACAAGAATTATAAATGATACCTACTAATCACCTATACAATTCATAAATTCAACAAGTGCAAAATAATAATATTATCGATTCATGAATCACAGAAAGAACCATCTTGGTGCACACAATTACTTAACGTACTCTGCTTAGTCAACAATCCACCATATAAAAAAGATAGGCAAATAAATCAGGTAAACAACCAAGAAAATTACCATTAACGATGAAATATAATAACCAAATCAAACACAGGCCAACTTTTCCTTAGAATCTTATTAACCGAACCAAATCACTGATCAGCTTTCCTCAAACCGCGTGTACACCATCAAGACATGAGAGGGTGATCATAGAGGGATGGATTTATAGCCACATGCGGCATGGCGTTGTCATGTGCCAATAATCACAATCCACTTGGCGTGGTCACAGGGTTAATATCACAATTCACCCTGTGTGGTCACAGGCTCAATATCACAATTCATCCAGCATGGCCACAGGGTCAGTATCACAATCTGCTTGCATGGTCACATTCTCAATTTCACAATCTGCATGGTGTGGTCACGTGCCACCAATCCAATCCATATCATACAGAAAGCTGATATACAAGAATACATGTACATGATCAATGAATATAAAATTTCATACTCTTAAACTGGTATAAGTGATATGTTAAGGTGTATACATGTGTAATATGTGCTATCATAGCTCAAATCAGGCAATTGCATCACGAAAGTAGCAATTATCAGGTTCAATCAGGAGATTAACCTCTATGATTAACCTCTATGTGACATCAAACATAGTTGAAATAGCTCACGAAAGGGATACAGATATAAGAAACATCACATCATAGAGCTTAGCAATCAATTCAAGGCATATCATAGCTTAAGCACTACCTCGAGCATGAAAAATAACCTGGTGAATGCACATAAGCTCAACCTCACACATGTGCACTACCTAAAGTACGTAGCTATCACAAATAACTCAAGCAACTAATGCCTTAATCAAGTTTAGGTAATATACTTACCTCAGGAAAGATAAATCAGTACTCTAAGAAGCCCTTCCCGCATGAATTAACCTTCGGGCAGCTCAAATATGGCCAAAATAATTTAATATCATCGATAAAAGCCATAGGGAACAATTTCAAATAATAAAGTCAACATCTCGAATCATCTATGTAAGTAAATCAAAAAAGAAACCCGGGTCCGCACCCCAAAACCTGACAAAACTCATAAATTCTGAACACCTATTCTGAAACAAGTCCAAATATATGTGTTTCATCAAATTCCAATCTCAAATCGATCCTCAAATAATCAAATCTCACTCTCCAACATCATAGTCCAAAACCCCCCGAATTCCACCTTTAATTCATGTAAATTTTGTATAATAATTTATGGCTAATCAATATGTAACATCAAGATCAAGTAACGATTACTTATCCCCTCAATTGTGATGAAACGCCCTCCAAAAATCAACCCTAGCTCAGCTCCACAACTCGAAAAATGAGAAATGACCAAACCATTCGAATTAATATTTTGCCCAGCTAAACTGCATTTGTGGTTACTTGACTTCATCTACAGCTCCACTTCTGCGGACAGAAGCCTGCATATGTGGTCAACCTTAATTCCCAGACCTTCTGCTTCTGCAGTCACCCAGTCGCATCTGCAGTCGCGCTTCTGCGCCTTCTGACTTTTGTGTGGACAACTTCACATTTGCACCCATGCTTCCGCTTTTGCAGTTCTTGCCTCCTCAAGCCAGCTTCGCTTCTGTGGCCCCAGGTTCGTATTTGCGGACTTGCACTTACGGCCATTCCTTTGCAGGTGCGAACGCACCAAAAATCAGAAACCTTCAGCAACGCAACATAGTCCAAAATGATCCGAAATTAATCTGAAACACACTCAAGGCCCCCGGGACCCCGTCCAAATACACCAACCAATCTTGAAATATAACACGGACCTACTTGAGGTCCCAAATTACAGAAAACTACATCAAAACCACGAATCACACCTTAATTCAAGCTTATGGAACTAATAAACTTCCAACTAACAATTCTCGTGCTGAACTATATCAAATCAACTCGGAATGACCTCAAATTATGTATGCATGTCCCAAATGACACAATGGACCTATAACTCCCAAAACTACAATCCGAATCCGATAATCAACAAAGTCAACTCTCGATAAAACCTATCAACCTTTCAAACCTTCAACCTCCCAACTTTTACCAATTCAAGACAAAAAAACCTAGGAACCTTCAAATCCAAATCCGCACATATGCCTAAGTCGAAAATAACCATACAAAGCTATTAGAACCATCAACACGCCATTCCGGAGTCATCCACACAAAAGTCAAACTCTAGTCAACTCTTACAACTTAAGCATCCAACCAAGGGGCTAAGTGTCCCAATTCAATCCAAAACCTCCCTGAAACCCAAACCAACCATCCCCGCAACTCACATAACCATAAATACACATATGTAAAGCAACAAATAGGGGAAACAGGGATAAAATACTCAAAATGATCGACCAGGTCGTTACATTCTCCCCCTCTTAAATAAACGTTCGTCCTCGAACGAGTTTAGAATCATACCTAGAGTCTTGAAAAAGTAAGGTTATCTGCTTCGCATCTCTTGCTCGGTCTCCCAAGTAGCCTCATCGATTGGCTGATCTCTTTACTGAACCTTCATTGATGCTATATTCTTCAGCCTCAACTTTCGAACCTGTCGATCTAAAATGGCCACTAGCTCCACATCATAAGTAAAATCCTCATCTAACTACACCGTGCTAAAGTCCAAAACATATGACGGATCCCCATAATACTTCCGGAGCATAGAAAATGAAACAATGGGTGAACTCCCAATAGACTAGGTGTAAAGGCAAGTCTGTAGGCGACCTCCATCACTCTCTCAAGCACCTCAAAAGGACCAATATACTTATGGCTCAACTTGGCCTTCTTCCCGAACCTTATCACACCCTTCATGGGAGAAACACTGAGTAGAACCTTCTCATCCACGATATATGCAACGTCACGATCCTTCCTATTAGCATAACTCTTCTGCCTGTACTGCACTACACGAAGCCGCTCCTGAATCAACTTCAACTTCTCTAAAGCGTCACGAACCAAATCAATGCCCAATAACCTAGCCTCCACAGGCTCAAACCAACCAATCGGAGAACGACATTGCCTCCCATATATGTCCTCATGTGGAGCCATATGTATATTCTATTGATAGCTATTGTTGTAGGCAAACTCTACTAATGGTGGAAATTGATCTCATGATTCTTCGAAATCAATAATAGAGTCTTGTAACATGTCATCCAGAATCTGAATGATGTGGTTTGATTGTTTTTCTATCTAGGGATTAATTGTCGTACTCAGCTCAACCAATGTGTCCAACTCACGTTGCATGGCTCTCCGAAAAATGCAATGTAAACTGTGTACCTCGATCCGAGATAATAGACACGGGCACACCATGAAGGCAAACAGTCTCCTGGATATAAATCCAAGCCAGCTGCTCTGAAAAGTAAGTAGTCATGACTGGAATAAAGTGTGCATACTTGGTAGTTTGTCCACAATGACCCACATTGCGTCGAATCTCCTCAAGATCCATGGAATCCCAACTCATAAATCCATAGTGATACGCTCTCACTTCCACTCCGGAATATCAAGCCTCTACAGCAAACCACCGGGTGTTTGATGTTCATACTTCACCTGCTGACAATTTAAACACTGAGCAACATACTCAACAATATCTTTCTTCATTATCCTCCACTAATAGTGTTGCCTCAACTCATGGTACATCTTCACGGCCCCCGGATGAATGGAATACCGTGAACTATGGGCCTCCTAAAGAATCAATTCTCACAATCCACCCACATTTGGAACTAGATCCGGCCCTGAAGCCTCAATACCCCATCATCTCCAATGGTCACCTCCTTAGAATCATTGTACTGCACTGCGTCCCTTAGGAAAATCAAGTGGGGATCATCATACTGACGCACCTTGATGCGCTCAAACAAGGACGGCCATGATACAACACACGCAAGAACCTTACTAGGCTCCAAAATATCAAACCTCACAAACCGATTGGTCAAAGCCTGAACATCCAAAGCTAATGGTCTCTCCCCGACTAGAATGCATGTAAGACTCCCCATGCTTTCAGCCTTTCTACTCAAAGTATCGGCCACCACATTGGCCTTCCCCGGGTGATAAAGAATGGTGATATCATAGTCCTTTAGTAGATCTAACCACTTGTGTGGCCTCAAGTTCAGATCCTTTTGCTTGAATAAGTACTAGAGACTCATGTGATCCGGAAACACCTCACAAGACACACTGTAAAGATAATGCCTCAAAATCTTGATATGAATAATGGTTGCTAACTCTAAATCGTGTACATAATTTCTTCTCATTGGGCTTCAATTGACACGAAACATAAGCAATAACTCTACCCTCCTGCATCAACACACATCCAATGCCAATCCATGAAGTATCACAACAAATTGTATAAGAACCCGATGTTGAAGGCAAAACTAGAACTAGAGTTGTATCCAAAGCAGTATTGAGCTTCTAAAAGCTCTCCTCACACTCATCAGACCACCTGAATGTGGAACCCTTCTGCCTCAATCTAGTCAATGAGACTGCTATAGATGAAAACTCCTCCATAAAATGGCGATAGTAGCTAGCCAGCCCAAGGAAACTCTGGATCTCAGTAGCAGTAGATGGTTTGGGCCAACTTTGAACCGCATCAATCTTCTTCGGATCCACCTTAATCCCCTCACTAGATACCATGTGGCCCAAGAATTCCACCGAGTCTAAACAAAACTCACACTTGGAGAATTTAGCATATAGCTTCTTCTCCCTTAAAGTCTGAAGCACAATCCTCAAATATTGCTTATGATCCTCCCGGCTGCGAGAATACACCAATATATCATTAATGAAAAGTACGACGAAGGAATCAAGATAGGGATAAAATACGATGTTCATCAAGTACATAAAAGTTGTTGGGGCATTGGTCAGCCCAAAAAAACATCATTAGAAACTCATAGTGACCATAGTGGGTCCTAAAGGTCATCTTCGGAACCGATGTCAAATCAATCTTCAAGAATACCCTATAACCTTAGAGCTGATCAAACAATTCATCAATGTGTGGTAGTGGGTACTTGTTCTTGATAGTAACCTTGTTCAACTGGTTGTAGTCAATGCACATCCTCATAGAAATGTCTTTCTTCTTCACAAATAGTACTGGTGCACCCCAAGGTGACACACTAGGCCATATGAAACCCTTATAAAGCAATTCAGGTAACTGTTCCAACTCTAGTGGTGCCATGCGATATGGTGGAATAGAGATGGCATGAGTGCCCGACACCAAATCGATAACAAAATAATATCTTGTCAGGTGGCATGCCCGATATATCTGCAGGAACCACATCTAGAAACTCCCTCACTATTGGAACCGACTCAATATAGGAGTATCATCACTAACATCCCTCACAAAGAGCAAATACGCCAAACACCCCTTCTCAACCATCTGTTTATGAAATCACTCCACTTGGAGTGTGACCAAAGGAACCTCTCCACTCCAACCTAGGCAACCTTGACATCGCCAATGTCATAGTCTTAGCGTGACAATCAAGGATAACATGGAACGGAGATAGCCAGTCCATACCCAAAATCACCTCAAAATCAACCATACAGAGCAATAAAAGATTAATTCTAGACTCATAACCCCCAATGGTAACCACACACGACTGATATACACGATCCACCACAATAGAATTACGCATCGGTATAGACACATGAATATGTATATCTAAATAATCATGAGGCATATCCTAGTAACGAGCAAAATAGGATGACATATAAGAGTAACTGGAACTAGGGTCAATTAACACTAAAGCATGCATGTGGCACACTAAAACAATACATGTGATAACAACATCGGAAGAAAATGCCTCTGGCCTTGCGGGAAATGCATAGCAAGGGGCCTAACTACTACCACACCGACCTCCCCCTCTAGGAGACCTTGAAGTGGCTGAGCCCTACCCCTAGCTAGTTGTGCAGGTGGTGTAACTACTGGTGCTAAAATCATAGGTTGCGATATCTATCGTGGGACTCTACTCATAAGTTTAGGTCAATCTCTCTTGAGATGACTCAAGTCTCCCCACTCGAAACAACCCTTCCTATGAGGCTACTGACCTTGATAACCCGAATAACTACCTGTGAAAACCTGAGTGGATGGAGCACGGTAAGAACTCTGTGTCGGCAAGGCACTGAATAATGAGTGAACTAGGCAAGCACTATATCAACTGTGGCTAACTAATGAACCACGAGGAATCTGAAGAGCTGCCTGAGCGGGCCTAAAAGGACAACCTCTGCTGTAATATGACTGGCCTACAGATGAGGCAGCACCAAAATCACCTGAACCACATGGCCTCTTAGCCTCCTTCTCCTCACGCTCAAGACTGCGAACATGCTCCAAAAGTCTAGCAGTCTCAACCACCTAGTCAAACCTAGTAGTCGTCTCAGCCTCTCAAGCCAAACTGTAACGTAGACCATAGTTGAGGCAATCAATGAACCTTCTGATCTTTTCCCTCTTAGTGGGAACCAACCATACTACATGACGTGCCAAATCTTTGAATCTCATCTCGTACTAGATCACAATCATATCCCCTTGGCGTAGCTGTTCAAACTCCCTACATAACTCTTTTTTGTGAGTTTGTGGGACAAACTTCTCTAAGAAGAGGATTCAGATCTGATGCTATGTAAGTGATGTTGCGCCAGATGGCCTGCCTGACTCATAAGTCTATCACCATTTGTAGTTTCCCTTGTCAACTAAAAAGTAGTAAAGGGAACTCTACTAGTGTCCACAATTCCCGCTATGCGAAGAACCCAATGACACCAATCTAGAAAACTCTAAGCATCCTCTGAATCTCCTCTAGTGAACTCGGGAGGAACAAGCCTCTTAAATCTCTCAAACGTCATCTTCTTCTTATTCCTCATAGATGGATCAACTTCAACCCGAGCGCAACAACTGGCTGAACCGCTAACACCCTTGGTGTCTGATAACCTTAAGCTAGTTGCTCCGGTGTATGTGCGGTGGGAGTCTGGGATCCTCCCCCTGACCGTGAGGTAGCTGGTGCAACAGTTATCATACCCGCCTGAGCCAAGCTCATGCACACATTCGAGATCTAAGCCAAGGCCTCCTGAAGACCAAGTATAACAATAGGTACCTGTCACACCTCCTTTTTTACTACACCCCGGAAAGAGTATAAGGGAGTTTTTTCCAACTTAAAGTGACAATTGAAATGGGATTCATTTATTATTAAAAATTCAGAGTCTTCACTTGCGATAATTTATGGTGTCCCAAGTCACCGGTTCAAATCCCGAATCGAGGAAAAGATTGACTCTGTTTTACAGTCCGCGAACACAGAATTCCGGGTAAGGAATTTTGTTAACCCGGGAGAAGGTGTTAGGCATTCCCGGGTTCCATGGTTCTAGCACGGTCGCTCAACTGTTATAATTGACCTATTATCTGATTTTAATACATGTTTTAGCCTATGGTTCAATTTTAACTTATTAACCGCTCTTATTCATTTTTAGGAAGATTGCAACGTCATTTAAAATATGTCTTGAACCACGTCACATAAATGCACCCGTGGTCCACGACACATTTTATTTAACGTTGTTGGGATTTGGATTTGGGTCACATGAAATGCACACCCGAGTTTAGGAAGGTACTTTTAAATTACGCGCCTAAAGCAACTACGCATTTTTCAACTTTGCGAGGGCCATAGAAAATTTTCTAAATGGCATGCCTCGAATTCTAAGGATTTAAAATTAATTAAATGAGGGCCATGAGTTTTGAGGTTTTATTGTGGATGGAGTGGTATAAATTGATAAGTACAAAAGGCCTAAAGAAATGGGCTAGCTACATGTATATCACTGGAGCCTTTTGTTATAACATACTACAATTCAGAAAGGTGGAGTTGGCATTTATGTGAAAATAACAAAAGACAGGTGCCAGCTTTGGGATCATCTCCATATCATCTTCAAAAGACCGACTTTCGTTTTCAAATTCTAGAAAGAAACTAACAAAATTTTATAATAAAATAATGAATCTTAAATGACCATATGAGCACCAAAAAAAAAAGAAATCATGCTGAGAACTATTCGGAAGAACTAGAAGGAACAAAACAAACATGGACATACAAAAATGCATTTTAAACTTGATTATAACAAAGAACACTTAAAGTAATTAATTTATTTAACACTATGCTAAAGATAATGTTGTAGTATCACCACTATAACTTCTACAGTACCATTTTGAAGCAGAGGAAGTTGAATCTTCACATGGTTAATTTAAGAAAATATGCAGCCAATAACATAAACTGAAGATAAGATCCTTCCACTAACGCAATCTATTTTTTTTTACATCTTAATGTTGACAAATTGTTCAACTTCACATACTTCTTTAAATTTCAAAATATGAACATGGTGCTACATGAGCTTGAAATCTAAATGTAAACAAAACAATACCTGCTGGTTACAAGTCATGAGCCAAGAAAAATAAAAAAATAAAAGAAAAAAAACGAAACAGAGTCATGAACATTCTAAAATAACGTTAACATTTGCAAATCTCAATTCACTCAATCAAAGAAACATCATTCATGCGAACAGATCCAATGCGAAAGAAACTTTATCAAAAAAAACAAATCAATTTGCTTCTGCTTCAATAAAGATGCTCCGACATTTTTTAACTCAAGAGCTTGAATTAGATACCTACAAGAGAGTGAATTCAAATGAATAAAATCTAAAAATTGTAGAGTCAATACAGCAGCAACAACAAAATCTCTATCAACTCTTCTTCAAACCCAAGATTCAAGGCCCGAAATGTTGAAAGAAAAATTTAATGAAACTTTTTTCAACCTAAATTTCTCTCATCCTCCTCTCTTATTTTTTTCTTCTTCTCAAATTTTCTCTTCTATTTATAGAAAAAAATTTCGAGATTTTTCAGATTTTTTTTAATAATATTTTATTATTTTATTATTTTTTAATTAAAAGAAATCTCATTTACAAATTGCTTTTATTTTTTTAAAATAAAAAATTCCACCTTTATTTACTTTTATTTTTTAAATTCCAACTTTAATTACTTTTATATTATTTAAAATCTCACTTTTCTTTTACTTTTTAAAAGAGAATTCCACTTATTTAACTTTTCTTAAAAAAAACAATCCACTTTCTTTTGGCTTTTCTTTTAAAAATACTACTTTCTTTTACTTTAAATTTTTTTAATTTTTAGATACCTATATATTTATTTTTTAATTCCAACTTTCTTTTACTTTTTATTTTTTTAAAATTTCCACAAAACTTTACTTTTATTTTTTTTAATTTTCTACTTTCTTTTACTTTTTAAAAGAGAATTTCACCTTCTTTTACTTTTATTTTTTTTATTCAATACTTCATTTTTTCTTCTTTTTTAAATCACTCCTGAAAATTAAAAAAAATTAATATTTTTCGGAATTTTTTATTATTTTAAAATAAAAATAAAATAATATTAATAGTAATAATTCACCTTTTAAAATTTTGAATTTTTACCCTATAATAAAAAGGGTAACAAAGATAAAAATTGTAGGTTAAAACCCCTAAAATATTTACATAGAAGAAGTGATAAAAAATTATATATTGTCAAAATTTAGGTGCTCACAGCTGCCCTTCTTTATTTGGAAACATGAAGAGTTTTCAAGCAAAGATAAGGTGAGCCATGTGACTAATTTTTGTACATATTTTTATTCAAAAGGGAAGAAATAAGGATAAGTGAAAAGAGAAAGGGTGTAACCGAGTCTTGGTTTTGGACAGCCTACATATCCCGGGTTATAGGGGAATTAGGTCATGTGTTTCTGCTTACTGAATTAAGAAGTTTTGGCAGATGGTACTACCGAAGAGCTATGATTTTGCTGCTATTGCTGTTGTTTCTGCTTACTGAACTCCTTATTACACCGTGACAAAATAAAAGAAGCCAGATTAAACTATGATATACGAATTACAAGAATCCTATTTATATCTTCAAACTTTAACTTGCAGTTTCTGCTGCCCTGCTGACTTGTACTCTCTGAGTGAGATTCCTTTGTTGCTGACTTGAATTGCATTCTGAGCTGCTTTCCATTTGTTCTTCAAGTGGGCTCCTGATTGTTGTCTTCCTTTGAACATTGCTGCTTCCCTTCGTTCTCCAGGTGGGCTCCTCATTGCCAATGCTTACACTGCTTTTCCTCGAAACTTGAACTGTTTCCCTTCGTTCTTCAGGTGGGCTCCTGATTACCAACACTTGACTTGGTGCTTCCCTTTGTTCTTCAGGTGGGCTCCTGATTGCCAATGCTTGAACGGTATTCCCTTGCTCTCCAGGTGGGCGCCTGATTGCCAAAACTTGAACTGTATTGCCTTGCTCTCCAGGTGGGCGCCTGATTGCCAAAACTTGAATTGTATTCCCTTACTCTCCAGATGGGCGCCTGATTAACAAAACTTTAGTTGTATTCTCTTGCTCTCCAGGTGGGTGCCTGATTGCCAAAACTTGAACTGTATTCTCTTGCTCTCCAGGTGGGCGCCTGATTGCCAAAACTTTAATTGTATTCCCTTACTCTTTAGGTAGGCGCCTGATTGCCGAAAACTTGAATTGTATTCCCTTGCTCTCCAGGTGGGCGCCTGATTGCCAAAACTTGAATTGTATCTCCTTGTTTCTAGGTGAGGCTCCTGATTACTGAAACTTGAATTGTACTTCTTCCCTTCGTTCTCCAGGCGGGCTCCTGATTACTGAAACTTGAATTGTATTCCCTTGCTCTCCAGGTGGGTGCCTGACTGCTGAAACTTGAATTGTATTCCCTTGCTTTCTAGGTGGGCGCCTAACTGCTAAAACTTGAATTGTATTCCCTTGCTCTCCAGGTGGGATCCTGATTGCTTGACTTGAACTGTCTTCTTCTTGAAACTACTTTTCTTTGACTTGTCCTTCCTTGTTTCTCCAGGCGGGTTCCTGATTGCTTGGGTATGAACTGCTTTCTATTCTTTGAAACTAGTATTGTCATTCCCTGCTCTTCAGATGGGCACTTGACTTCCAAAAAATAGACAAAACAAAAGAAATTTTTCTGCCCCAGTTTGGTAGACGGGCATATCCGTGAATGTTAATTGAATCATGCTGCCAAATATCTATAAGAATTTGAAAGCTAGATCACATTATCCAGGAGGATCCTGAAAACTTCTAGTAAAATGCCTGTTTCAAAGCAACATTATATCTTCTAAAGGTATGACTTCTGTTGAATCTTGTTATCTAAGACAGTCTTAAAACTCATCCCATTATCCAGGAGGGTCCTGAAAATCAAAATCAAGTTTTATCTTAAGAGTAACAATTTTAAGGCTAAATTATACTCCTTTACAGCAGAACTTACACTAAATCTTGTTATCTAATGGAATTCTTAAAGCTAGGTCCCATTATTCAGGAGGGTCCTCAAATGTCGAATTAAATCCTATTTTAAGAATGAAAACTTCAAAGCCAACTTATATTTCTTTTGGGGTAAGACTTATGCTAGATCTTGTTATTTATAATTGTATTGAATTTTAACTAAGTCCCATTATCCAGGAGGGTCCTGAGAATTTTGCGATCAAACCTGCCTGGTACTTGCTTTCCTTACGGAGGGTTTTTCCGAAACAAACGAAATTTTTTCCCCTGTTTCAAATCAAAGAAAATCTTGTCAGTTTAAAATGTGGTGGTTAGTTATGGCATTCTTGCTGAAGGTGATTCTTCCTCTGCCATGCTTTGCTTTGACTGGCTGCCTTGAACTGGTCGAAACTTGTTTGACCTTCTGATTGATCCTTAACCAAAGGACCCTGGATGACCCTAGTGCTTTACACCCCAACCATTGTTTTTCATTTCTGACCTTTCTATATTGAGCTCTGCATCTCCCGCGACATTACTGAACCATTCCACCGATTTAACTTTTGCTAACACTCTATGTCCCACTTTTCATCATACTATCTCTGGCATATTCTAGCCGCATTTTACTTTGTGCAATTTTGAAACTGGTAGTAAACTTTGAAATTCCTTCTTATTTGTTGAAACAAGGCTAACCTTGGAAGAGCTTTAGAGGATTAAAATTAACAGCAATGAAATGCGACGATTTTGAGAATTAAGAATAAAGAAGAAAAATCCAAATTTGGATGATTGTTGGAGAGAGGAAAAGAAACTTATCTGAGTGGAGTAACTGGCACCAATAATCATGGTATGCATTTTGGATTAATCAACCTAGTCTATTTAACCAATCACTTTTCCAATTGTTTTACTTTGTGCTCCGAGATCTCCACAACCTAATTTTTCTTTCCGCCAACTTACAAACCTTGTTCGGCTTGCAGTGCCCTGAAGGGTTTTCACCGACAAACTCTCTCATTTGTTCATTTCTCAATTCCTTGTCACCTCATGGTGCCCGTGAAGGTTTTCACCAATAAGACTCTCTCATTTTTACTTTCTCTCAGCTTTCGTCGCCTAATGGTGCCCACGAGGGTTTTCACCAATAAGACTCTCTCATTTTTTGATCTCTCTTGCTTAAATCGGAGTGTTGCCCCTGATATGAATCTTCTTTACTTGCTTGACTTGGCATCTCTCGAAGACTGATCGGGAGGTCTTTCTTTGGACAATAATGCGGTCTCTTGGATATGTTTGGAAAGAAAAGGGTATCAAAAAGGCTCAAAACAGCTTAGATCGGTTCAAAATTACAACTTTTGGAATCTGATTTCTTACCACAATCACAACTTCTGCCCCAGTTTCTTGCTTGGGGATTTTTTTTTATTTTATTTTGATATGTTGATATGACCGAGCCGTGAGGCTGCCTACGTATCCTTAACAGGAATCAGGTCAAACGTAGTTCAAACCTGAATTTCTTTGTTTTCTTGTATTTTCTCTTTTCGCTTCTTTCCTTTTCTCTTTTTTTTTCTTTTTCTTTTCTTTCTTTTCTCTCTTTTTCGTTATTGATTCCAAAAGAGGGGTATGAAATAAAATAAATAAGGTTCAAAAGGGGAAACAAAGGGTAGAATGTTTAGATAGCAGAACAAATTGCCTTCGTCATTCCAATCTTCGAAACAATGCCAAATACAAACAATCAACAATTGAACCAAAGAAATCATACATAATATCTCTTGACTGCATCAGAATTGATAGCCATGTCTACACATTTGCCTTCGATATCTGTTAGATACAAAGCACCATTGGATAAGACTTTTGTTACAATGAACGGCCCTTGCCAATTTGGGGCGAACTTGCCCTTCGCTTCGGCCTGGTGTGGAAGGATGCGCTTTAATACTTGTTGATCCACTTCAAACTTTCGGGAATGCACCTTTTTGTTGTACGCTCTCGCCATTCTCTTTTGATATAACTGGCCATGACACACTGCTGCCAATCTTTTTTCATCAATCAAACTCAACTGCTCCAAATGTGTTTTGACCCACTCATCATCATCAATCTCAGCCTCAGCGACAATCCGAAGGGACGGGATTTCAACTTCTGCAGGTATCACTACTTTAGTGCCATATACCAACAAATAAGGAGTTGCACCTACTGAAGTACGGACAGTAGTGCGATAACCCAGCAACGCAAATGGTAATTTTTCATGCCATTGCCTGGAACCTTCTATCATTTTCCGAAGTATCTTCTTTATGTTTTTGTTGGTTGCCTCGACTGCTCCATTCTCCTTGGGACAATATGGGATGGAATTGCGATGTGCAATCTTAAACTATTGGCATACCTCTTTCATCAAATTACTGTTAAGATTAGCACCATTATCCATAATGATCACCTTTGGGATGCCAAATCGACAAATGATATTTGAGTGAACAAAATCAACCACTGTTGTCTTGGTTATAGACTTGAAAGTTTTAGCCTCAACCTACTTGGTGAAATAATCAATGGCTACGAGGAATAAAGCTGTGCCCGTTGGATGCTGCTGGCTCAATTGGTCCAATGACATCCATGCCCCAAGCAACGAAGGGCCATGGTGCTGCATTGTGTGCAATTCCGATGGTGGAGAATGAATCAAATCTCCATGTATCTGGCACTGAGGACATTTGCGTACAAAACTGATACAATCTCGCTCCATGGTGAGCCAATAATAACCTGCTCGGAGAATTTTCTTCGACAATACATATCCGCTCATATGTGGTCCGCAGACTCCCGAATGTACTTCGAGCATGAGAGTCATAGCTTGTCTAGCATCTATGCATCTTAACAATCCAAGGTCTGGTGTTATTTTATACAAAACTCCTCCACTGAAGAAAAATTCACTTGCCAACCGTCGAATTGTTCTCTTTTGATCCCTCATAGCTTGCACCGGACATACCCCCATTCTAATGTACTCCCTCATATCATGGAACCACGGTTCACCAACAAGTTCTTCTTCCACCATATTATAGTAAGCATGCTGATCTCGGACTTGAATATGTAGAGGATCGACATAAGCTTTGTCCGCATGGTACAACATTGATGCCAAGGTAGCCAAAGCATTGGCTACCTCATTATGGACCCTTGGAATATGCCTGAAATCTACTGATCGAAACCGTTGACAAAGATCATGCAAACATTGTCGGTATGGTATGAGCTTTAAATCTCGTGTTTCCCATTCTCCTTGAATCTGGTGCACCAGAAGATCCGAGTCTCCCAAGACCAAGACTTCCTGGACATCCATGTTTGCAGCTAGCCTTAAACCCAAAATACATGTCTTGTACTCAGCCATATTGTTGGTACAATAGAAACGAAGTTGCGCCGTAATAGGATAGTGATGCCCTATTTCAGAAATAAGTACAACCCCTATTCTAACTCCTTTCTTGTTGGCAGCCCCATCAAAGAAAAGTTTCCAACCTGTTTTTTCAATCTGCTCCAGTTCGTCGATATGCACCACCTCTTCATCGGGAAAATAGGTTCTCAATGGCTCGTACTCTTCATCGGCCAAATGATCGGCCAATGCTTGGGCTTTCATCACGGTCTGAGTCACATAGATGATGTCGAACTCCGTGAGAAAAATCTGCCACTTCACAAGTCTTCCTGTGGGCATAGGCTTTTGAAAGATATACTTCAACGGATCCAAGCGCGAAATAAGGTAAGTAGTGTAGGATGACAAATAATGTTTCAACTTTTGTGCTGCCCAAGTTAGGGCGCAACATGTCCTTTCTAGGTGAGTGTACTTAACCTCATAAGCCGTGAACTTCTTGCTAAGATAGTAGATGGCCTATTCCTTCATGCCAGTGATGTCATGCTAACCCAATACATAACCAAATGAATTTTCCAGGACTGTCAAGTAAAGAATCAAAGGTCTCCCTGGTTCCGGTAGAACCAGCACAGGCGGGTTTGACAAGTATCCCTTTATCTTGTCGAATGCTTCTTGACACTCATCAGTCCACTTGACCACAACATCCTTCTTTAGCAACTTGAAAATAGGCTCACAAGTTGTCGTGAGCTGAGCAATAAACCTGCTGATGTAGTTCAACCTCCCTAAGAGACTCATCACCTCAGTCTTGTTCCTCGGAGGCGGCAATTCTTGGATAGCTTTGATCTTTGACGGGTCCAACTCAATGCCTCGACAGCTGACTATGAATCCCAACAATTTTTCGGATGGAACACCAAATGCGCACTTGGCAGGATTAAGTTTGAGGTTGTACCTACGAAGCCTCTAGAAAAATTTCCTCAAATCTCCGACGTGGTCGGCCTACTGCTTCGACTTTATGATTACATCATCTACGTATACCTCAATCTCCATGTGTATCATATCATGGAACACAGTAGTCATTGCCCTCATGTAAGTTGCCCCAGTATTTTTCAAACCAAATGGCATTGCTCGGTAGCAATAAGTTCCCCATGGCGTGATGAATGTCATCTTTTCCGCATCTTCTTCATCCATTAAAATCTGATGATACCCTGCATAGCAATCCACAAAAGATCCAATTTCATGCTTGGCGCAATTATCGATCAAAATGTGGATATTGGGTAGTGGGAAATTATCCTTTGGACTTGCTTTGTTGAGATTGCGGTAATCAACGCATACTCTGATCTTGCCGTCCTTCTTTGGTATTGGCACAATATTAGCTAACCAAATGGGATATCGTGTGACCCGAATGACCTTTGCGTCCAACTGCTTGGTGATTTCTTCCTTAATCTTCACACTCATATCAGTTTTGAACTTTCTCAATATTTGCTTGATGGGAGGGAATGCCGAGTCAGTGGGTAATTTGTGGGCCACCAAATCAGTGCTCAAACCTGGCATGTCATCATATGACTATGCAAAAATATCTTTGTATTCAATCAGTGCTTTGATTATCTCTTCCCTAATCTTTGGTTCAAGGTGGACGCTTATTTTAGTCTCTCTGATATTATCTACGTCCCCTAAATTGATGGCTTCTGTATCATTCAGGTTGGGTTTGGGTCTTCCTTTAAAGTGATTTAATTCCTTACTAATCTCTTCAAAAACCTCATCCTCATCATATTCTGATTCATCATCACACTCTACTTCTTGAATTATTATTTCAAAATCAGATTGATGTTTAAGACTGGGTTGAGGATTTCTCGTGCATACCATGTCATTAGAACCAGCGTAAAAAGAACTGTACAGAAAAGAAAAGAAAAATAAAAAGGAAAACCATCAGGAATGATGATGAAAGGGAGATTGCATTTCATTGAATGATAAAAGATAACAAGGTTTGTACACTCAAATAGACTGAAAGATAACAATCTGGATTACAACCCTGGAATAACCCAGACAAACTGAAGGAAAATCAAAATAAACTACCAAAACTCCTTCCGAGTGGGGAGAGAAGTATCCTTCCAATTGTTAAGCTTTATTTTTGGCCCGAAAAATTGCACTTCCGCGTTGCTAGAACCTTCTCCAATTTCCACCATGTTTACATTGTCGAACAATTTCTCGAATTTTTCAATTAATTCCTTGTCAGGATCAATCACAGAACTGGGAATTGTTGTTACTGGGCGACTTCTGGTACCGGACTTGACAAATGATCTGGAAAGATGTGGGACCGGCTTTGGAAGGACCCATGCCCTCTATTTCAATTTCCTAACTCTTTTTATGTCTGCGGCTGTGGGCATGAATCCCAGGCCAAATGTTCCCAAGTTTTTAGGGAGGGACACCGGCTGTATGATGCCCTGCAGAGATGAACCCAAACCTTTGCCTAGTACAAAACCATTCTTCAACATTTCAAAGGCCACCCTGACTGATGCGGCAGTTATCTTCGGATTTGGAATGTGTTTCCCCTCTGGAACTTTCTCGACCAACATCGTGTCAAAAACCTGGTAGACCCACGGCCCCTTGTCATCTTCCATTTCAATGAACGGTACAATGGCATTGCTATGAGCGCACAAATTATCTTCGCCGTGTACAACTATTTCCTGTGTATCCCATTCAAATTTAACAATCTGGTGTAGTTTTGATGGGACACTACGTGAATCCATGGTCGACCTAACAGCAGATTATAGGAAACAACTATGTCTAGCACTTGGAACTCCATTGTGAATTCAACTGGCCCTATTGTCAGCTCTAGCACTATATCCCCAACTGAATCTTTGCCTCCTCCATCAAATCACCGCACGCAGATACTGTTCTTATGAATCCTATCATCTTCTACTTTCAACTTGATCAGAGTGTAGAGAGGGCAAATGTTCGCACTGGAACCTTTATCCACCAATACCCGGGTAACCATAGAGTCCTCACATTTCACCGTAAGGTAAAGAGCTCTGTTATGCTCAGTACCTTCTACAGGCAATTCCTCGTCAGAAAAAGTGACTCTGTTCACTTCAAAGATTTTGTTGGCTATCTTTTCCAGATGATTTGCTGAGATTTTATTGGGAACATTAGCCTCATTCAGGATTTTCACTAAGGTTCGACGATGCTCGTCTGAGTGGATTAACAATGTTAATATTGAAATTTCAGCAGGCATCTTTTTCAATTATTCCACGATAGAATAGTCTTGCATCATCATCTTTCTCAAGAATTCCTCTGCCTCTTCTTCAGTTAAAGCTTTCTTCACTAATACTGGGTTATCTTTTGCTTTTCTTAACTCCTCGGGGGCCAAGCATCTCCCCGAACGAGTCAAACCCTGGGTCTCACAAACTTTTTCTTTAACTTCTTTCCCTTTATAAGTCACTGTCACCCGTTCATAATTCCATGGAATAGCCCTGTTATTGACTATCGGTAACTGGGTTACCGGCTTAATAATGACATGATCTGTGCGGGAACCCTCCATAATTACGATAGGTCTGCTTGCCACTCTTAGCACAACCATTTTCACCCTTTCTTGTTTTTCTGCCACATCACTTGAAAACCTCTTCTTAACTACCATAGATGGTTCAATTGGCTTGACCTCACTGGACCGAATCATCATGACGGTCTGTGAAGGCTTCCTGGGCTCCCCTCCCTTATGCATTATTTCAATCATATTTGTCTCTTGGTGGGTTGGCATCAGATTCCGGTTGATATTGGGCGCCTCTAGAGCTTGAACTTCAATTCTATTAGTATCAATGAGCTCCTGGATAACACTTTTTATGTGCCAGCACTTCTCCATGCCATGACCCGGAGTACCAGAACAATATTCGCAGCTTACAGAATAATCCAGATTTTTTGGGGGAGGATTTGGCAATTTTGACTGTATCGGCCTTAGCATGTCCAGTTGTCTTAGCCTGTGAAACAGACTAGTATATGACTCTTCAAATGGAGTAAAGATTTTCTTTTTCTGCAACCTTTCATCCTTAAATGCTTGATTAGGCCGGAAACTTGGTCCAGGAGGGTTTCGGTAGGCTCGTGGTGGTGGATAAGTGTTTTGGGGAATGGGCGCACGCCATTGCGCGTAGGCAGGAGGTTGGTTGTATGCTTGGGCGTGGTGGATAGAAAAATGAGGTTCTGGTGGGGGGTAATAGTGTTGGGGTGGATTATACTAGGTGTGGGGGTAAGTTCGGTGGTGGGGTCGAGGTTGATTATAGTGGTAAGATGAGCCTCTGGGTCCGAACCAAGCTCCTGAATCAATTGTCGCCACAACCTCTCTCTTCTTTTTCTCAATTATTCCTCTCGCGCTGCCCTGAATAGCCTGAGTGGTTGCCTTAATAGATGAATAGCTCATGATTTTATTCGACTTGAGCCCTTATTCTACCATGCCCCCCATTTTCACCACTTCGTTGAAGGATTTGCCTACAGCCGATACCAAATGACTGAAATAAGTGGGCTTTAAGGCCTGCAGGAAATAATCCACTATTTCACTTTCTTTCATCGGAGGGTCAACCCTCGCTGCTTGCTCTCTCCAACAGAAGCCATACTCTCTGAAACTTTCATTGTGTTTTTTCTCAAGTTTTGTCAAGGGCAGTCGATCCGGAATGACCTCGAGATTGTACTGGAAGTGACAAGCAAATGCCTGGGCTAGATCATCCCATGTGTACCATCTTCCGTGATCTTGCCGGGTATACCATTCCAACGTTGAACAACTCAAACTTTGACTGAAATATGCCATTAGCAATTCATCCTTCCCTCCAGCTCCCCTCATTTTGCTAGAAAACCCTCTCAAGTGCGCAATTGGATCACCGTGCCCATCGTACAAATCAAACTTGGGCATCTTAAACCCTGCCGGAAATTGCACATCTGGAAACAGACATAGGTCTTTGTAAGCCACACTTAATTGACCTCCCAACCCCTGCATGTCCCTGAATGACTGTTCTAAGCTTTTAACATTCCTGAACATCTCCTCCTATTCGGGATTTTTGGACGGTTTCTGAGCTTCCACAGGAAGATCGAAACGAGGAGTGTAAGAATTGGGTTCCAAAGCTTTGAAAGTGGGCTCATGGGGGTAATATTGGTTGTCATGAGCCTAGAATAAAGGCTCGCTGGAGGATTGGTAAATTGTAGTAGGCGGTGGTGCTACGAAGATAGGAGTGGCTGGTGGAGTAGGGTATGGAACTGGTTTGGGTGGTGGAGCTTGCGGGGTTTGGGAGGTGGTGCCTTGGTAGTGATGGTAAATAGGAAATCCTACAGATGAATCAACAGTAGGATGTTCCTGGGTTTGAGTCAATGGCAAGATGAAAGCAGGGTTGGCGGGGTAAGCTGGTGGTGGTTGCCCTTTTGCCCAGGCCTGGTACATTTCGGCCATCTACTGCTTCAACTTATACATCTCTTCTTTCATCGAATTAACATCCAATTCTTCCACCTCTCTTGAAGGATCGATGCTACTCACATCAAGTTCTTGGTTAGACATGATCAATTCGCCTTTGGACCTGGTGTTATATGGATGGGTTGCCAGAATGCTCAACAAACTAACCACCTACCTTAGGTCTACAGCATCAACAACAAACTCTTTAGTGATTAAAGCTTAACAGATTGGTAACCTCATATCTGTGAATGCAATTCACCTACGTAATTAATTATTTCTATCATGTATTTGCTCGATTGCTTGTGTCATCCCGACTTTTCCTTATTTCCATTTGCAATTTCCCTTTTTTCTCTCTTTTTTTCATTCTTGACTTCTCTTTGTTTTTATTCTCTCATTTCCCTCTCTTATTTTGCTATCGTTTCTTTCTCATGGTTTCTTATTTTCTTTCTCTTTTCTTTTGGTTATGGTCGAATCCTATGGAGATTGTCTGCGTATCATGACCCCGCATGAATCACACCGAGCGTAGTTCTGGGGTATAAGTGTAAAAATAAGTAGTAAAAAATTTTTGGGATTTTGAAAAAGCAAATACTTTGATTATAACGACTCAAAAACTAATAGACTCAAAAAGAAACTAACAGACTCTGATGAAAAGACAAAAAAACAAACTAACATACTTCAACAACAGAAAATACAGGCTCAAAAACAAACTGACAAACTCCAACAAAAAGAAAATACAGACTCAAGTAAAAATCACGAATACATTAATGCCTCAAATGCTCCTAGATCTCGCGGGACATCATTCGGTCTCGCCACGGGCCTATATGCAAGATACCTTTGAAGCCTCTCCAAGTCACTCATTATCTGTCGGACAAACGTCATCACTGCCGCGAAGAAAGTGGTGCGAGTCATATCCTCACATACTTGGCATTTCACAACAATGTAGTCGGCGATGACTCTGACCCGCTCTTGGATTCTACCTTTTTCCTGAAGCAGACGCCCGACCTGTTGATTCGGGGCTTCTAACACCTGAGTGTCGTGAAGATGTTGATTTTGCAACTGTTGCATTTCTTCCTCCATCTGAGCCATCAAATTATAGCAGTGTTCCCTATCAGCTTTAAAGTCCTTGGCCTGCTTGGCTGCCTCATTCTCGAGGGTAGTCATTTTTCTCTTCAGACTGGTGATTGTCCCTTCATACTTTCTTTTCATTTGTTGCACAAACTTTGCCCGCCCTTCCGTCTCCTTTGCCCATTGTGCGCGTACTTTGGCTAGGTTGGCCTCAGACTTTTCCAGGTCATCTTGACACTCCAGGGCTTTCTTTTTCAGACTGCTTATAAGTCTTTCATCCTCTCGGCTTCTTTCCAGGTTTCTAGCAGCCATTCTCATTTTCTGAATTTGGGCTTTGAGGGTTTCATTTTCCTGAGTTAGCTTTTTCTTCTCGCCTTCATCCGCGGCGGCTTGCAAACCATTCTTAAACTGAAGGTCCATGACTTGCTTTTCTAGCCTGCCTATAGTTGCTCTGAACACATTTTCTTTGGCCAGTCAATCCCATTGCTCTTGTGATGCTCCGACAAATTCTTGAAGATGGGGTCTTTTGGCCAGCCTTCCAAACTCAACTTCCCTTTTCTACCAGGCAAGATATCCTGGTGCAACTTCACCTCTGGACAGATCATGCACTCGAGTGTTCGCCGTCAAGTACTGACATTCGCTCCAAATTTGGCGGACTACTGCTTCATGAAACTGGCATGTATATGATCTCATCTACGGGAAGCCACCAAAATGTCCACTCTATTTGACTTGCACTGCTGGAACGGAGATGTGATACAAATTCTATAACCCCTTCTAGCAAGATGATCCCATCAACCCTCGTATAAAATTCCTCTATGCAGGTTTTCTCTGTCGACCCATAACTCAGGAATTGAGGACGATGGCATAGATGTTCAATCATCCACATCTGCAGCAACAAGTTGCACCCCTCAAAAAAGTCTCCTTCGGCTTTGCAACTGTGAGAGCGCGGAAGATGTCAACTACTATCATGGGTGCGAGGGTGTTTTTGGCCTGAGTATGCAAAGTGCTGACAACCCTAGCTATTCGTATGTCGATATTTCCATCTTTCCTAGGAAACACCAGAAGTCCCAAGAAGACCACCATAAAACCAAAACACCTGTGTTATTCCCATTTGAGGCGGTTCCCTTTGCTACAAATTTTGTTTTCTGGATTGTTAAACCCTCCTATGTGACCGTATCTTTGGTATATAAACTGCGGAGTGGAAAATCCTGCGGCCAAATCTGGGTTACGGACCCCTGCTTATATTTAAGGAATCTAGGAATCTGTGCACAGCGATGACTCTTGGAGCAACCAGATACTTGTGTCTCAGTGGAACTTCAGCGCTCCCAATATATCTGGCTATTTATTTCAAAGTTGGGGTGAGTTCAAAATCTGAGAAATGAAAAACGTTATGGGCTGGGTCCTAGAATGTAACCAATGCCTTTATGATGTCCCCTCTAGGCCTGATCTTCAACAACCCAGTGAGTCCTCCCAAGTACAGATTGACTTTATCTTGCCCTGATTTACCCAAATCTTCCCACCACATACACAGCTCCAAAGGGATCTTGTTCATGAGTGTTATTGGCAAATTTTGACTCGTGCTCATTCTGCACATTTATTAGGGTGATTAAGCAAAATCATGACTCATTTGACTCAAGAAAAGTTAATTTTTTAAATTGTCATTTCAAAAATAAAACCCGGCTTTGCAAATATGGCCTTTCAGCACTTCCGGGGAGAAGATTTTAAGGCTGTGCTTGCTAACCGGCCAAAAATTCGAAAAAGAGACCAAAGGTGGTTGTTCTTGCTAAAACAGCCTTCCGACGTCCTTTTGGGGACATTCGACTATTTTAGACAAAAATGGCATCACCCTGCTTATTTAAAATAAAATAAAATTTTTGTTCTTTTTGGGCTATTTTTGCAAAAAGGAAGTTGGACCCGATGGGGGTTGCCTACGTATCTCACACCCTGTGAGAATCAAACTGACGTAGTTCGGGCAATTCTGACAAAACAAAAGCCAACTCTTTTTTTTCTTCTCTTTTCTTTTCAAAATTTTGGCAGAGTTTCGGTATGTTTTGGACATTAGTTTTCAAAAACAAACAATTATCTTTCTCGGTCCCCACATTTTCCTTTTCAATTTTTTCTCTATGAGCCGGTCAACATGCAAATCCGAAGCAAATGAATGCACAAGTAGCAAGTAAGATGCATCAGGATGGTCTTTCATTTCGGGTACACCTATCCTAGATAGACCCAACCCCTGTGTTGAGTCTCCAAAGTCAAATGCACATGATGCAAATAAACGTTCCTACTAGGGTCGGTATGAGGGTGAGTTATTCTAGGTTCAAAACCTGGGTATGTGTTCTAGACTGTGTACCCGAGTGGACAACTCGAGCCGAGGAGGGGGCTACGAACCGGGAACCAAAAGGCCATCCGGCTTAGTAACTTATCCGAGCCTCTTTCTTATTTCAAGGTATGACACTAACAGAATAGGGAATCTCGACCAGCGAGCACATCCCCAAAGATGAGAAGAGAAGTGTTTTGTAGCAGTTTATATACAGTTCAAATAGTATCAAAGCGGTAAAAGCAATATTTAGCACATTAGGCCCAAACATGTAATGAGATAATAAATAAAGCCAAATATAACAATTCATCTAAGCTCGAATTATGAACTCTGAACCAGAAGTTCTGGGTTCAGTCCCCAGCAGAGTCGCAAAAGCTGTCACACCTCCTTTTTTCCTACATCCCGAAAGGGTATAAGAGAGTTTTTTCCAACTTAAAGTGACAATCGAAACGGGATTCATTTATTATTAAAAATTCAGAGTCGCCACTTGGGATAATTTATGGTGTCCCAAGTCACCGGTTCAAATCCCGAATCAAGGAAAAGATTGACTCTGTTTTATAGTCCGCGAACACAAAAATTCGGGTAAGGAATTCTGGTAACCCGGGAGAATGTGGTAGGCATTCCCAGGTTCTGTGGTTCTATCACAGTCGCTCAACTATTATAATTGGCTTATTATCTGATTTTAATACATGTTTTAGCCTATGGTTCAATTTTAACTTATTAACCGCTCTTATTCATTTTTAGGAAGATTGCAGCGTCATTTAAAATATATCTTGAACCACGTCACATAAATGCATCCGCGGTCTATGACACATTTTATTTAACATTGTTGGGATTTAGATTTGGGTCACATGAAATGCACAATCGAGTTTAGGAAGGTAATTTTAAATTACGCGCCTAAAACAACTATGCATTTTTCAACTTTGCGAGGGCCATAGAAAATTCGCTAAATGACATGCCTCGAATTCTAAGGATTTAAAATTAATTAAATGAGGGCCATGAGTTTTGAGGTTTTATTGTGGATGGAGTGGTATAAATTGATAAGTACAAAAGGCCTAAAGAAATGAGTTAGCTACATGTATATCACTGGAGCCTTTTGTTATAGCATACTACAATTCAGAAAGGTGGAGATTAATGTGAAAATAACAAAAGACAGGTGCCAGCTTTGAGTTCATCTCCATATCATCTTCAAAAGACCGACTTTCGTTTTCAAATTCTTGAAAGAAACTAACAAAATTTTATAACAAAATAATGAATCTTAAATGACCATATGAGCAAACAAAAAAAAAAGAAACCATGCTGAGAACTATTCAGATGAACCAGAAGGAACAAAAAAAACATGGACATACAAAAATGCATTTTAAACTTGATTATAACAAAGAACACTTAAAGTAATTAATTTATTTAACACTATGCTAAAGAGAAAGTTGTAGTATCACCACTATAACTTCTACAGTACCATTTTGAAGCAGTGGAAGTTGAATCTTCACATGGTTAATTTAAGAAAATATGCAGCCAATAACATAAATTGAAGATAAGATCCTTCCACTAACGCAATCTATTTTTTTTTACATCTTAATATTGACAAATTGTTCAACTTCACATGCTTCTTTAAATTTCAAAATATGAACATGGTGCTACATGGGCTTGAAATCTAAATGTAAACAAAACAATACCTGCTGGTTATAAGTCATGAGCCAAGAAAAATAAATAAAGAAAAGAAATAAAGAAAAAAATGAAACAGAATCATGAACATACTAAAATAACGTTAACATTTGCAAATCTCAATTCACTCAATCAAAGAAACATCATTCATGCGAACAGATCCAATACGAAAGAAACTTTATAAAAAAAAACAAATCAATTTGCTTCTGCTTTAATAAAGATGCTCCGACATTTTTTAACTCAAGAATTTGAATTACATACCTACAAGAGAGTGAATTCAAATGAATAAAATCTGAAAATTGTAGAGTCAATACAGCAGCAACAACAAAATCTCTATCAACTCTTCTTCAAACCCAAGATTCAAGGCACGAAATGTTGAAAGAAAAATTTAATGAAAATTTTCAACCTAAATTTCTCTCCTCCCCCTCTCTTCTTTTTTTTTTCTTCTTCTCAAATTTTCTCTTCTATTTATAGCAAAATTTTTCGAGATTATTTCAGATTTTTGTTTAAAATATTTTATTATTTTTTAATTAAAAGAAATCCCATTTACAAATTGCTTTTATTTTTTTATGAAAAGAAATTCCACCTTTCTTTACTTTTATTTTTTAAATTCCAACTTTAATTACTTTTATCTTATTTAAAATCCCACTTTTTTTTTATTTTTTAAATGAGAATTTCACTTATTTAACTTTTCTTCAAAAAACAATCCAGCTTCTTTTGCTTTTCTTTTAAAAATGCTACTTTCTTTTACTTTAAATTTTTTTAATTTTTAGATACCTTTATATTTATTTTTTAATTCCAACTTTCTTTTACTTTTTATTTTTTAAAAATTTTCACAAAACTTTACTTTTATTTTTTTAATTTTCTACTTTCTTTTACTTTTTAAAAGAGAATTCCACCTACTTTTACTTTTATTTTTTTATTCAATACTTCCCTTTTTCTTATTTTTTAAATCACTCCTGAAAATTAAAAAAAATTAATATTTTTCTGAAGTTTTTTATTATTTTAAAATAAAAATAAAAATAAAATAATATTAATAGTAATAATTTACCTTTTAAAATTTTGTATTTTTACCCTATAATAAAAATGTAACAAAGCTAAAAATTGTAGGTTAAAACCCCTACAATATTTACATAGAAGAAGTGATAAAAAATTAAATATGAAAGTGGGCTCGGGGGGGTAATATTGGTTGTCATGAGCCTAGAATAAAGGCTCGCTGGAGGATCGGTGAATTATAGCTAGCGGTGGTGCTACGAAGATAGGAGTGGCTGGTGGAGGGGGGTACGAAACTGGTTTGGGTGGTGGAGCTTGTGGGGTTTGGGAGGTGGTGCCTTGGTAGTGATGGTAAATAGGAAAGCATGCAGATGAATCAACAGTAGGATGTTCCTGGTTTGAGTCAATGGAAGGATGAAAGCAGGGTTGGCGGGGTAAGCTGGTGGTGGTTGCCCTTTTGCCCAGGCCCGGTACATTTCGGCCATCTGCTGCTTCAACTTATACATCTCTTCTTTCATCGAATTAACATCCAATTCTTCCACCTCTCTTGAAGGATCGATGCTACTCGCATCAAGTTCTTGGTTATACATGATCAATTCGCCTTTTGACCTGGTGTTGTATGGATGGGTTGCCAGAATGCTCAACAAACTAACCACCTGCCTTAGCTCTACAGCATCAACAACAAACTCGTTAGTGATTAGAGCTTAACAGATTGGTAACCGCATATTTGTGGAATGCAATGCACCTAAGTAATTAATCATTTGTATCATGTATTTGCTCGATTGCTTGTGTCATCCCGACTTTTCCTTATTTCCATGTGCTTCCCTTTTTCACTCTTTTTTTTTCTTTTTTTTCTTGCCTTTCTTTGTTTGACTTCTCTTTGTTTTTTTATTCTCCCATTTCCCTTTCTTATTTTGTTTCCTTCTCACAGTTTCTTATTTTCTTTCTCTTTTCTTTTGGTTATGGTCGAATCCTATGGAGATTGCCTGTGTATCATGACCCCGTATGAATCAGACCGAGCGTAGTTCTGGGGTATAAGTGTAAAAATAAGTAATAAAATATTTTTGGGACTTTCAAAAGGCAAATACTTTGATTATAACGACTCAAAAACTAACAGACTCAAAAGAAACTAACAGACTTTAAAAGAAAGAAAATACAGACTCAAGTAAAAAAAAGAAACAGAAAAATCACAAATACATTAATGCCTCAAATGCTCCTGGGGCCCGCGGGATGTCTTTCGGTCTCGCCACGGGCCTATATGCAAGATCCCTTTGAAGCCTCTCCAAGTCACTCATTATCTGTCGGACAAAACATCATCACTGCCGCGAAGAAAGTGGTGCGAGTCATATCCTCACATGCTTGGCATTTCACAACAATGTAGTCTGCGATGACTCTGACCCGCTCTCGGATTCTACCCTTTTCCTGAAGCAGATGTCCGACCTGTTGATTCCGGGCTTCTAACACTTGAGTGTCGTGGAGATGTTGATTTTGCAACTGTTGCATTTCTTCCTCCATATGACCCATCAAATCATAATAGTGTTCCCTATCAGCCTTGAAGTCCTTGGCTTGCTTGGCTGCTTCATTATCGAGGGTAGTCATTTTTCTCTTCAGGCTGGTGATTATCCCTTCATACTTTCTTTTCATTTGCTACACAAACTTTGCCCGCTCTTCCGCCTCCTTTGCCCATTGTGCCCGGACTTTGGCTAGGTTGGCCTCAGACTTTTCCAGGTCATCTTAACACTCAAGGGCTTTCTTTTTCAGACTGCTTATAAGCCTTTCATCCGCTCGGCTTCTTTTTGGGTTTCTAGCAGCTGTTCTCATTTTCTGAATTTGGGCTTTGAGGGCTTTATTTTCCTGAGTTAGCTTTTTCTTCTCGCCTTCATCCGTGGCGGCTTGCAAATCATTCTCAAACTGAAGGTCCAGGACTTGCTTTTCTAGCCTGCCTATAGTGGCTCTGTACTCATTTTCTTTGGCCAGCCAATCCCATTGCTCTTGTGATGCTCCGACAAATTTCTTGAAGATGAGGTCTTTTGACAGGCCTTCCAAACTCAACTTCCCTTTTATACCAGGCAAGATATCCTGGTGCAACTTCACCTCTGGACAGATCACACACTCGAGTGTTCACCGTCAAGTACTGACATTCGCTCCAAATTTGGCGGACTGCTACTTCATGAAACTGACCATCGGGACCAATCTCGACCACATGGCGACTAATATCTTCATCCCTGGGAACCATTTGATATATCCCTAATTATCTCAAAACCCGGTGTGGGGCATAAGGCTGGATACTCCTGAGACTCATCAAAAGGAAATGAGGCCCGGTAGCTGGCATATATATGATCTCATCTACGGGAATCTACCAAAATGTCCACTTTATTTGACTTGCACTGATGGAACGGAGATGTGATACCAATTCTATAACCCCTTCTAGCAAGCTGATCCCATCAACCCTCGTATAAAATTCCTCTATGCAGGTTTTCTCTGTCGACCCATAACTTAGGAATTGAGGATGATGGCATAGATGTTCAATCATCCACATCTGCAGCAACAAGTTGCACCCCTAAAAAAAGTCTCCTCCGTCTTTGCAAGCTGTGAGAGCGCGGAAGATTTCAGCTACTATCATGGGTGCGAGGGTGCTTTTGGCCTGAGTAAGCAAAGTGTTGACAACCCCAGCTATTCATATGTCGATATTTCCATCTTTCCTAGGAAACACCAGAAGTCCCAAGAAGACCACCATAAAAGCAAAACACATGTGTTCTTCCCATTTGAGATGGTCCCCTTTGCTACAAATTTTGTTTTCTGGATTATTAACCCCTCATATGTGACCGTATCTTTGGTATATAAACTGCAGAGTGGAAAATCCTGCGGCCAAATCTGGGTTATGGACCCCCTGCTTATCTTTAAGGAATCTAGGAATCTGTGCGCAGCGATGACTCTTGGAGCAACCCGATACTTGTGTCTCAGAGGAACTTCAGCGCTCCCAATATATCCGGCTATTTATTATAGAGTTGGGATGAGTTCAAAATCTGAGAAATGAAAAATGTTGTGGGCCGGGTCCCAGAATGTAACCAATGCCTTTATGATGTCCCCTCTAGGCCTGATCTTCAACAACCCGGTGAGTCCTCCCAAGTATAGATTGAGCTTATGTTGCCCTGATTTACCCAGATCTTCCCACCACATACGCAGCTCCAAAGGGATCTTGTTCATGACTGTCATTGGCAAATTTTGACTCGTGCTTATTCTGCACATTTATTAGGGTGATTAAGCAAAATCACAACTCGTTTGACTCAAGAAAAGTTAATTTTTGAAATTGTCATTTCAAAAATAAAACCCGGCTTTGCAAATATGGCCTTTCAGCACTTCCAGGGAGAAGATTTTAAGGTTGTGCTTGCTAACCGGCCAAAAATTCGAAAAAGAGAACAAAGGTGGTTGTTCTTGCTAAAACAGCCTTTCGGCGTCCTTTTGGGGACATTCGGCTATTTTAGACAAAAATGGCATCACCTTGTTTATTTAAAATAAAATAATTTTTTTTGTTCTTTTGGGCTATTTTGCAAAAGGGAAGTTGGACCCGATGGGGGTTGCCTACGTATCCCACATCCGGCGAAAATCAAACTGGCTTAGTTCGGGCAATTCTGACAAAACAAAAACCAACTCTTTTTTTTCTTCTTTTTTCACAAAAATTTTCTCTTTTTTGTTCAAAAATTTTGGCAGAGTTTCGGTATGTTTTGGACATTGGTTTTCAAAAACAGACAATTATCTCTCTCAGTCCCCACATTTTCCTTTTCAACTTTTTCTCTATAAGCCGGTCAACATGCAAATCTGAAGCAAATGAATGTACAAGTAGCAAGTAAGATGCATCAGGATGGTCTTTTCATTTCGGGTACACCCGTCCTAGACAGACCCAACCCCTGTGTTGAGTTTTCAAAGTCAAATGCACATGATGCAAACAAACGTTCCTACTAGGGATTCGGTATGAGGCTGAGTTATTCTAGGTTCAAAACCTGGGTATGTGTTCTCTCTGTGTACCCGAGCGGACAACTTGAGCGGAGGAGGGGGCTACGTACTTATTATGGTCGAGACTTTGTGGAAAAACTTTAATTACTTTTATCTTATTTAAAATCCCACTTTTTTTACTTTTTAAAAGGGAATTCCACTTATTTAAGTTTTCTTAAAAAAAACAATCCACTTTCTTTTGCTTTTCTTTTAAAAATGCTACTTTCTTTTACTTTAAACTTTTTTAATTTTCAGATACCTTTATATTTATTTTTAATTCCAACTTTCTTTTACTTATTTTTTTTAAAAATTTCCACAAAACTTTACTTTTATTTTTTTAATTTTATACTTTCTTTTATTTTTTAAAAGAGAATTCCACCTACTTTTACTTTTATTTTTTTTATTCAATACTTCCCTTTTTATATTTTTTAATATCACTCCTGAAAATTAAAAAAAATTAATATTTTTAGAATTTTTTTTTATTATTTGAAAATAAAAATAAAAATAAAAGAATATTAATAGTAATAATTCACCTTTTAAAATTTTGTATTTTTACCCTATAATAAAAAGTGTAACAAAGCTAAAAATTGTAGGTTAAAACCCTTAAAATATTTACATAGAAGAAGTGATAAAAAATTAAATATTGTCAAAAATTAGGTGCACACAGTACCGCCGGTGTCTGAGTTGGTCCCACCGGCTCAAAAGTATTCGAAACTTGCTCCTCCACTAGAGCGACTGGTGGCTCCATAGGTGCTGCTCTAGCTGTAGTGCGAGCCCCACCTTGGCCTCTACCTTATCCCTGCCTTCTCACGTCCCTGACTGGTGGTATTGGCTTGCCCGCCCGATCCGGCTAAACATGTCCTCACCACCTCCGAGAGAATAGAAGAGTAAAGGTTCAAACTTCGGAAATAATAAATCTGCACGACAAGAATGTAGAAAGTGATATTTTTTCTAATAGATCGGTAGTCTCTCGAAGATAAGTACCTAGGGCTCTGATACCAATTTATCACGATCCAAAACCACCAACCTGTCGTGATGGCGCCTAACGCACTTTCTAGGAAAGCCGAATATAACAATAACGAATCATAATAACTGAAATGACGAAATTAATATAAGTCTAAAGCCTTCAACATAACATAATAGCATCGATACATAATAACTTCTCCAAAACTAGTAAATACATAGTCATGAGCTCTAAAACGAAAATACAACTCTGAAATACAAATAACAATACTATCTGAATGAAATAACAGTACTAAAGGAAAAGACGCCAAGACTCCGATCGAGATGTAGCTCAACCTCATCTCTCCTAAGATAACCCAGCAACAAGCCTCAACTACTAGTGGTTCGGTCCAACACCTGGATCTGCACAATTAAGTACAGAGGTGTAGTATGGGTACAACCGACCCAATGTACTCAACAAGTATCATAACTAACCTCGGCGAGAGAAAAGAAGCAAGAATTATAAATGATACTTGCTAATCACTTGTACAGTTCATAAATTCAACAAGTGCAAAAACAATAATATGATCAAATTATGAATCACAAAAAGAACTAATTTGGTGCACACAATTACTTAAGGTACCCTGCTCAATCAACAATACAACATATAAAGAAGATATGCAAATAAATTAGGTAAAACCAAGGAAATTGCAAATAAAGATGAAATGCAATAACCAAATCAAACACATGCTAGCTTTTCCTCAGAATCTCAAAATCCGACCAATCCATTGTTCAACTTTTCTCAAACCGCATGTACACCAACAAGAAATAACATGAGAGGGTGACCCTAGGGGAATGGATCTATATCCATACGTTTTACGGCGTAGTCATATGCCAATAACCATAATCCGCCTCGCGTGGTCACATGCTCAATATCACAATCTGGCGTGGTCCCGTGCTCCCAATCCAATCCATATCAAATAGAAAGTAGATATAAAAGAATACATGTACATGATCAATGAACATCAAATTTCATACTCTTGGACTGGTATAAGTGACATGCTAAGGTGTATGCATGTATAAAGTGTGCTATCATAGCTCAAATCAGTCAATTGCATCACGAAAGTAGAAATTATCAAGTTCAATCAGGAGACTAATATCTTTGTGACCTCAAACATGGTTCAAATAGCTCACAAAAGGGGTACACATATCAGAAACATCATAGCATAAAGCTTAGCAATCAATTCAAGGCGTATCACAACTTAAGCACTACCCCGAGCATGAATAATACCCCAATGCACGCACATAGGCTCAACCCTATACATGTGCGCCATCCATAACACATAGCTATCACAAATAACCCAAGCAGCTAGTGCCTCAACCAAGTTTAGCTAAGATACTTACCTTAAGCAAGCTAAATCAGTACTCCAAGAAGCCCTTCCCGTGTGAATCAACCCCCAGACGACTCGAATCTAGCGAAAATAACGTAATATCATCAATAAAAGCCACATGAAACAATTTCAAATGATAAATCTAAGATCTTGAATCAATTATGCAAGTCAACTTAAAAATAAACCCCAGACCCGCATCCCGGAATCCGACAAAACTCACAAATTCCGAATACTCATTCTTATATGAGTCCAAATATATGCGTTTTATCCAATTCAATCTCAAATCGACTCTCAAATCATAAAATCTCACTCTCTAAAATCATAGTTCAAACCCCTTCCCAAATTCCATCTTTAATTCATATAAATTAGGTATAATAATCTATGCGTAATCAATATCAAATACCAAGATCAAATGGTTACTTACCCTTTCAATTGTGATGAAAAGTCCTCCAAAAATCGTCCTTAGCCGAGGTCTATAACTCCAAAAATTAGAAAATGACCAAACCTTTGAATTAATATTTTGCCAGGCTAAACCACATTTGCGGCTACTTGACTATATTTGTGGCTCCTTATCCGGACAGAAGCCCGCATCCGTAGTCCAACCTCAATTCTAGACCTTCCGCTTCAGCGGTCACCCAGCCGCATCTGCGGTCGTGCTTTTACACCCTCATCATTGCAGATGCGCTTTCGCATCTCCACCCATGCTTACGCTTTTGCGGTTCTTGCCTCCTTAGCCCAGCTCCACTTCTGTGGCCCCAGGTCTGCATTTGTGAAGTCGTACATGCGGCCCTTCCTTCGCTGGTGCGAACACACTAGAAATCAGAAACCCTCAGCAATGTAACATAGTCCAAAATGATCCGAAATCAATCTGAAACACACCCGAGGCCTCCGGGACCACGTCCAAATACACCAACCAATCCCAAAATATAACACGGGACTATTCGAGGCCCCAAATTACACCAAACAATGTCAAAACCACGACCCACATCTCATTCAAACCTAAGGAACTAATGGACTTTCAATTTCCAATTCTCGTGCCGAACCATATCAAATTAACTGAGAATGACCTCAAATTTTGCGTGGAAGTCCCAAAATGACGCAATGGACCTATCTCAACTCACAGGACCAAATTCGAATCTGATATCAATAAAGTCAACTCTCGGTCAAACTTATCAACCTTCCAAACCTTGAATCTCCCAACTTTCGCCAATTCAAGACAAAATGACCTAGGAACCTCTAAATTCAAATGTGAACATACGCCTAAGTCCAAAATCACCATATGAAACTATTGGAACCATTATCAGACAAGTCTTGACTAGTTAATGACACAAATGACCAATGGGCAAACCTTTTGACTTTTGATCACAAAGATTTGCCTATTAATTAGGTGACCTGCCAAATGCTGAAAGTTAAAAGACCACCTCCAATGTCTCATTTTTGCCATTTTCTAGGTCTAGCATATTTTGGAAAGCCTGGGCTTGGAATATGTCATATTCTTGTATGAGAAATATAGGGATGTCAATCTTGGCCCCAGCCCAAATGGCCCGCCCAACCTATCCAAGATTGGGTTGGTCATTGACCCGCGTATTTATTGATCTCAACCCATCTTCACCCAACCCATTTCAACCTATTTAAAGTTGCGTTAATTTTTAGCCCAAATTAATTCATGAGTAACTTTACCAAAATATCTTAGAAATAATTCTTTTTTGTTTGATAATATGTTATATATGACCATAACAAAAGAAAAAAAGTCTTATTCAGTAATTATTCAATTCATAAAAAAATAACACATATAAGTAAAGCTTGATAAGAGTTCGGCGGGTTGGGCTTTGACCCAAATTTTAGTCCATCTTGAGCCAACCCATCTTAGCCCAAGCAAATGACCCACCCACTTATTGACTCAATCCGTTTTGACCCGCCCAAAATTGACCTAATCCGCCCATTTGAAACCCCTTGAGTAATATAACATTATTTTCGGGAACTACTTCAATTGTTCACATTGGTCACATTATACCACAACTCTAAAAAACTAGGGAAAAAATACCAGTTGTGTGCCATACCGACCATGCGGATCGATTCCTAGAAGAACATTTCGAACATTCATCTTTAGATACTCTGCCTCCTCGATCCCCTAGAATTTATATTCCTTTCGTACCTTACTAACACTTACTTAAAAAAAAACAAATTGTTAGTTTATGTCTTCAACTCTTTGGAGTGAAACTGAGCTAAGACATCCAAGTCTGTAAAAATCTAAATAAGACAACTAACGTAAAAGAAACTACAAATTGAAATATGGTCTGCTACTAAACAGATACACACATAAATCTGGCGCTATCTCATGATACTACGTTATAGACGTAACACGTAAGATAAGTAATTGTATAGAAATGGATATTTACACTGACTTCCTAAATTAATTCTCTTTTGTACTTTGTACCTGACTAGAATGTGAGATTATAGATTGTGGCTAATCTTAGCAATTATTTGATTATTTGTAAGTGTCGTAGTACCAAAAATAATCTTTCTTCACCAATTTACACGTTAAATAATTCTCCGGACTGCGTTAAAATATTGCTAGATTCGTCAATTTACGCGCTCTTTTACACGTGGTAATTCTATCTCTCGGGAAATAAGTTCTTTCAAACTCAATTTTCATGTGGAGACCCAAAGATGTTATGCGACCGCAGATCTGATTCGGGGCTCCATATTTTTAATTTTTAAACCCGATCCTATGTCGTTATAACTTATGCAATGTCTCATTTTGAGCTTATTTCCTTGTACTTTTAGAGTGAGAAAAATGGTCTAAGAGAGAGGAAGTGTCCTTCATCAAAAATTGCTCCACAAATTCTTGTTTAAACTTTGAAGGTTGTTCATTAACCTTAATACCACCAATGAAAAAGAGATCATGAAAGGGAGCTTAATTACTAGGTGGTTTTTAGTGCAGAGGACTTGAGCATACTACTAGCTAAGATGGTTGATCCAGATCATTTGACCTTCCAAGCTTCGTCTAGTTTGAGATTTTTTTTTTTTTGAGTTTCTCACCCGGTGTCCGGTACCCACATTAAGGCTCGACTAAATTCGGATTCGCGCTGGAAAGTCCCACAGTGGGAGTAAAACACTCCCTAACAAAGGCGACTCCATACTCAGTTTGAGCTTCTGATTGCATGCTTATTGAATTTTCCAAGCACATTTCTAACAGTATCAAACCCCCAATACAAGCAAAGAGTAAGCACTAAAGAACTAAAAATAAACAAGAAGAAAGTTTTTCTTTACGGTATATGTTGAAGAGTAACTGAGGTACTGGCAAGATCAGGATTGAAGAAGTTAAAAAGGAGGACTGGTCGAAAATTTGATTCATTATTCAAGATAAAATATATGAAAAGTTTATTGTATTTTCTAATAACTTTGTATTTCCATATGAATGATAAATAAAAATGAATTCAAAATATCTTGTTCCTTTGCCCTATCTTCAGTCATGGCATTGCACCATCAAACATGAAACAAAAAAGATTCTCAAATAATTGCGTACATGTACATTTAATACCAAATAATTATATTTAAATAGTAATGGTATACTAAAAATTTCAATTATTAATGCCTAAGTGGCAGACAGATTTGAACCTTTCAAATAAGTTTTCCACTATCTTTTTAACCAAACATAAGATGTCATTTCAAAAATACATAGGTTTTCATGTTTTTTAAGTATGTTGTATTTATTAAATATTTGAAAATTAAGTAAGAAATGCCTAATTGAACCCTGACATTTTTCATTTATTGATGACCTATATAAAAACCTTTAAATCAGATTAGATTAATTTTATCTTGTAAGAAATTAAAAATTTAAAGCTACATCATTAATATTTTAAAATTCACCTAATTTCAACTTAGAAAAGCAAAAAGTGTTAAAAATTTAAGGGGGGAGTGAGAATTAATATTCTACTCATAATATTAACTTTAGCTTACTTTCTCTCTGAAATCATTCCATTATCTATATTTGTATATTTTTTTCATTTTTAACTACACCATACAGTATCTTTGAAAGTTTAGTAGCAAATAGTAAGTAGCCTTATACTTTTCAGCGTTTTCCGACGGTTCTTCCGCCGTTGCTCCGCCGTCAACCTCCCTCTGAAATAATCCCAATTATTTAATTTTCAACTTCTTTTTTGCAAAATTTAACCTTTTTTTTTTACTTTACAGATTTGGCCTAGTGGGTCTATAAGACTTTGGTCAAGATTCAAGATCTGGAGCAAATTTAGGGATCAAGAACTGGTTTTTTCTGATCTGGGTCTGCTTTGTTTCTAGTATTTGTAAGTAAAGTTTGAATCTTGACTTTTTTTGTCCTTGACTTTTTTAGATCTTGTATACGAACATTTCAACTAAAAGTACGATTCTTTCTGATCTTTTGATTTGTCTTTAGCTTAGATCTTATTGCTATATGGATAATTATGCTAGATATCTTAGTGATTTGGGTTTTAATGACTAATAAAGATTGGTTTTTTAGTTAGATTTGAATAACAGATGAAAGTTGTTGACTTGGATTTGAGCATATTCCAGGATTTAGTGTCCTTGATTTTGCTAAGTTAATTAATTACTTTAGCTCTCTTTCATTTTTTTTTTTGTTTAGAAATTTTTGTGTATGTTTAAAATGTAGAAAAGATATAGTCTTAGAGAATAGTTAATTTGAGTATTGGAATGAAACTTGTTCAAATGGAGGGGAAATGATAATGAGGTCTTATGCGGGGACTCGATTATAATTTGGATTGAGTTGTTGTTGTTGTGGCTATTGTTACTGTATTTTCCCTTAGATGCATCCGATAAAATACATCCAGCAGATATTTTGTTGTATTGAGTGAGTATGTTGGGTAGGTAGCTTTAAATCTAAAATTGATAGTCTATTTGAATGTTGATAAGCTGTAATCTCTTGATTTTGTGAAGTTATTTATAGTTGATTTATAAGGTCGTGTAATTTGAATTACTTCGTCTTGGGCCATTAATGATTTGAAGTAGAATTTGCTTAGATTTGGAGACTGTTGACAGGTCAGTAGAGCACATAAAGCTAGAAATGCTAATATGTTAATTATGGCAATTCTTGTTTTATTGCAGGAACATAAGAATGTTTCAACTGTAACTATCTGTGAGATTCCTATATCTATCTTGGTGGAAATTGGGTTAAAATTCAGGATTTTGAGATGGAGCCAAATATAGAGGAAGCACTACAAGCTAAAGCGAATGCTGAAAGAAAATTTGCAGAGAGAGACTTTGTGGGTGCAAAGAATTATGCTTTAAAAGCTCAGATGTTGTGTCCTCAGTTAGAAGGCATATCACAAATGGTAGCAACATTTGGTGTTCACAGTGCTGCAGAGATGAAGGTTAATGGAGAATTTGATTTCTACACGATACTGGGTATGGATCCATCCTCAAACCGGGCTAAGCTGAAGAAACAATATAAAAGGATGGCTGTGTTACTCCATCCTGATAAGAACAAAAGTATAGGAGCTGATGGTGCATTTAGGCTTGTCTCTGAAGCATGGACTGTATTGTCTGATCGTGCTAAAAGAAGCTCTTATGATCAGAGGAGAAGTTTATTTACTCTGCATACTTCTGGTGTTGGCAACTATGGTAATTACTCCAACTCTTCAGCTTCTCAAAGCAGGCTCGATACATTTTGGACTGTTTGTACCTCTTGTCAGGTTCAGTATGAATATCTTAGGAAATATGTGAACAAAAGACTGTCTTGTAAGAACTGTCGTGGGGTTTTCATAGCTGTTGAAACTGGATTGGCCCCAGTAAATGGTTCATATGCTTTTAGCCCTTGGCCTTATGCGCCTGAGAATGGATATAAATCTCATGGTCGTGGGGTTACATATGTCCCAACATCGCCTCCTTATTCTGCAAATAATGGGGTACCAGCACATCATTCTAAGCGCAGTTCGGAGCATGTTTCCAATTTATCCTTTCAGTGGAGTTCCTTCCCTGGAACTTCTGCTGGAGTTCTGGATCCGAATGGGTCAGCCACCGGCTTCAGTTTTACCCAACAGGCAAATACGATAGCCTCTGGAAGAAAAGCCAATGGGAAGCAAGAACTCATAAAGATGGCTGGTGTGGTTGCCAATGGATCGGTGAGTAGCGATCAACTGCCCCGCAGACCTGGTAGGCCTCCTAAGAAGAGGAAAATTGATGTGGACAGTACAAGTAGTTATGTGAATGGTGAAGTGGCTTCAAGAGCTTCTGCAGAAGTCATAATGGCAGATGGAAACGGAAATGAGAATTTGAAAAGAAATGTTAAGATTCCTGCGCCTGACGTTTCAATCAGAAGATGGTCCGCAGCTCCTGCATTTGATGCAAGACAGTTATTAATCGACAAGGCAAGAACAGATATCCGCAAGAAACTGGAAGAGATCAGGTTGACTTCCGAAGCTGCTGCTGCAGAGGCCGAGAAAGAGAGAAAGGTGCATGCACAATTTGGTGAATCCAGTGAAAGATCTAAAAGAGCAGGTTTGGGTGTTGCTGCTCATGTATCAGATATGACGAAAAGTGGGTCCATGATTATGACAGTCCCAGACTCTGACTTCCATGATTTTGACCAGGATAGATCAGAGGATTCCTTCAAGCCGAAGCAGATATGGGCTTTATATGACGAGGAAGATGGTATGCCTCGCTTGTATTGTCTGATCCGCCAAGTTATCTCTGTGCAGCCATTCAAGATTCATATCAGCTACTTAAGTTCAAAAACAGATACTGAATTTGGGCTTGTCAATTGGTTGGATTCTGGTTTTACCAAGTCATGTGGAAAGTTTAGGGCATTTAACTCTGAAATTGTTGAGCAAGTCAACATATTTTCTCATCTTCTAAGTAGGGAGAAAGCTGGAAGAGGAGGGTGTGTCCAAATCTATCCAAAAAATGGAGACATTTGGGCCATATATCGAAATTGGTCGACCAATTGGAACAGGAAAACCCCAGATGAAGTGAGGCACCAGTATGAAATGGTGGAGGTCCTTGGTGATTATTCTGAAGACTTTGGTGTTTGTGTTGCTCCTTTGGTTAAGTTAGATGGATTCAAGACAGTATACCAAAGAAACACGAACAAGGATGCCATCCGAAAGATTCCAAGAAGAGAGATGTTGCGGTTTTCACATCAGGTGCCATCTCGTTTACTGAAAGGAGAAACAATGAACTTGCCAGAGGGATGCTGGGAGCTTGACCCTGCTGCAACTCCAGATGATTTGCTCCAAGGAGTAAGTGACGTACAGGAGGAAAGACCTATTCAGGCTGAAAGGAGAATCTTGGTTGAAGAAAATCTTAGACAACTAGAACACTCTGCTGTTTCCGACATGTTCGATGGGGCTACCACACCTGGCTCGCAGATGCAAGAAAACTCAAATGAACAGAAAACCCTGTTTAGACCTTCCACCGAGCTTCCTCAATCCGTAAGGCAAATTCATACCTGTGAGGAACCGAGCAAAGTGGACAATCTTAACGCTACACCAGGTGAGCATCTCCGGGCTGTGATGAATGAATAAGTTAAGGTAAAGGCCAAGCAAAACAGTAGGAAATTTGATTCAGAGGTCCTTTTTTCATAATCACTCTAACAGTGTAATGAGGATTCAGATTGTATAGATTTATTTATACACACAGCGAAGGATGATTCTCAAAACATTAGATAGGTGGCAGGATCCAAAGTGATCTGTAACACTTGTACTCATTGTTTTAGGTTGCTATAGGTTTAAGAGCGGCTTTGTAGTGATAACTCTGATTCGTATCCTTTACAGAAGTTTTCTGATTCATATCCTTTACAGAATTTCTTTTTGTTTGTCAAGAACTATAGTGGACATTTCTTCATGCATTTGCTTTATGTGCTATCTTCATAACTGCAGTACCTGTAATTTTCTTGAATATCAAGTTGTCTTTGAAGTATGATACATGGCTGATTTGACTTTGATCATAGGGGCACACGAGGTCATTGCTAAAACCTTTGTTAAGCATAAAAGGTAAGGTTTAGAATATTGTAACCGAACCAAGCTACTTAATTTTGGAAACGAAGTCGGAGACAAATGGTATCATTATTAAATACTAACATGAGATGAACTCACCAGTTAAGTTTCGCATTACTAAATAGTACTAAGTACTAACAGAAGAGGAGGCCTCGGTGTCGGCGGTCCTCTTATCCCAAAATGAAAAATATTTTGTAGGGTACATAACTAACATAACACATAATGAAGTACGACACTTTTAATTTTTGGCATTACTAAATACTACTCCCTCAGTTCTATGTTCTAGTTTACGGGAACCTATTTCCTTTTTGGTTCGTTAAAACAAGAGTAACCTCTTTCTAAATTTTATTATATTCTTAATGAGAAGATTTTCTAACCACACAAGTATTCTGGCCCTTTTTTTAACTTGTCTAAGACTATAATTTTAAAGGTCTTCATTTTTTCTTAAACTCCGTGTCCAATTAAACAGATTCACATAAATTGGAACAGAAGGAGTTAGCTTTGGAAAATGCAAGGCGCTAGCTTTCCCCAAAACCAGTTATATATTGATATTAGTTCTTGCTTTTGGATCTGGTTTTACAAAAAGAGACACCATTTCTTTGTTAAAAACATGTACTTAGGAAACAATAGCTTATTCCTTTTCATCTACCTAAGTCTTGGTGGGTAGTTATTTAGTACTTGTGTTGGCCGAAGATAGCTGTTACTCGGTGAATAATTAAGGTGTGTGCAAGCCGGTATGGACGCCACGACCCACATCATCAATATGTATATATATTGTGTTGTAGAACACCATATAGTAGGTGGTTTAACATACATGTAGCCATGGTCCTAGCTTTCTAACTAGCTCTTTCTATTAAACGACTGTAGATTCTTTTTTTTTTTTTTTTTTTTTTGGGCACAACTTATTCAGTGAGTGTAGCAATAGTTTAATTATAATGAATAATCGTTTATGTTTTGCCTCTGATTAGGCTCAATAGCTACAAATTGCCCATTGATTATAATGTTATTAAGATCAATCTTGATTATGTGAAATCATTTTGGCAAATTTAGATTCAAAATATCCAAGCGTGGGGATTGAGTCAATGTAAAACTGCATTGTTCATTTTCGTCTATCTAATCACTATCTGAAACTATATAATAAAACGATAAGCAGATAGAAAAATCATGAATGCTGCAATTGTAGGGCTAACATCTTAATTTCCTCAATTTCATAGCAGCAAAAATGGCTAATAAAAAGAAGGCTAATAAAAGCTGAGCTCAACTTTCGAATGTAGAAAACGCTAGTAATTGTGCTTTTCCCCTAGAACAAAAATTCATTGCATTTGCATTACGGCATATGCTCTTAATGGGAAGTGTTATATCCTGTAAGGAAGAAGACAAAACGTGAAGGAAAAGTTAAACTAATATTCTTTTATTTGGATACAATGTATAGAACCGTGAAGAAATGTAAAAGCAATAAAACGGCTTAAGGATAAAGTAAAACAATGAAACATGAGACTATATTAAATTGCATCCCAGATAATAACGCACTTGCTTTCTCGTTTCAGTACGTTTACTTTCATGGGATAGAACTCTTTTTACTCTTTCAAAGCACCCTCGTGTGATAGCACCGACGAGCATTGGTGGAGCTAGAGCCGCAAGTTCGAATTTCTTGCGGCTTTTGCATCTATACTCAGTTTTGGGGTTACAATTGAACTTATACCCACTTTGCAAAAAAATTTGCAAGCATACTCACTTTACGATCAACTTCAGATTTATCGGGTCTGAAATTAAAAAAAAATTAGTCTGAAGTGAAAAAACTACACTTAAGGCCAAATATGTTTGAAGTGCACCAATGGTTTCATGCACTTAAGACTAATAAGTCTAAAGTGAAAAATTGCACTTCAGATGCACTTAAAGTCAATAAGTGTTAAGTGAAAAATTGCACTTTAGATGCACTTAAGGCCAAAAAGTCTGAAGTGCAACAAACATTTTCATTCACTTAAGGTCAATAAGTCTGAAGTGAAAATTACACTTCAGATGCTCTTAAGGCCAAAAAGTCTGAAGTGCAATAAACGTTTTCATTTACTTAAGGTCAATAAATCTGAAATAAAAATTTGCACTTCATATGCACTTAAGGCCAAAAGGTCAAGTGCAACAAATGTTTTGCTACACTTAAGACCAATAAGTCTGAAGTGAAAAATTGCACTTCAGATGCACTTAAGGCCAAATATCTGAAGTGCAACTAACGTTTTTATGCACTTAAGGCCAAATAGGCCTGAAGTGCAAATTGCCTAGAAATAGAAATTTGTTCTTTGAATTATAACAATCCAATATAAGATTTAATACTTAAATCTTCTCCAAATGAGCTCAAATTTGAAACATAACCTCCAAATATCATCAGGAACAAACCCAATCATCAATTTGTCAAAACAACAATAAATCTAATGAACCCATTTTGTAATTAAGAAAAAAAGAAAAGAAGAAACCTTAAGTAATAGTAAAAAATAAAGCGTCATAACAACTCACCATTGTAAAACATCATAAACTACATTAAAATATGTTCACAACCATCATATAAAATCATTGTCACCCGAAGAAGAAGAAGAAAACGAAGGAGGAGGAGAAAGATGCCTAAAGTTGTTTAAAAAATGTGTACAAGTTAAAAAAGTTTTAAAAAAAATGAGTATAGGTTAAATGGGGGAGACCAAATAGGGCGCCCTGTGCAATTTTTACTAATTTGTTTTAGTTACTGAGATTGCATTATATATATATCATAAATATCCTTATTGGTTGGTTCGATAGGTGCCATAAATATCTCTAAGGGGTCATTTGGTTGGAAAGAAAAGGCGTAGTAGCGAGAACATATATTATAACATAATATAAAATTAATTTTTTTAAAAAAACTTAATTTTATTGTAAATTATTGTTATATAGGAATATTGTTATAAAGAGGTCACATTGCATATTGAATCTCTTTTGACTTTTTCCGATATTTGTTTCTTTATATTTAACATTTTTTAGTGAAATTTTAATTCCGCCACAATTGACAACAATACTAAACATCACATGTTCGCTGATTGCCTATCATTTAAGTAGCACCAATGAAATCCAGCTAAAGTAAAGAACCTCATGTGGCGGCTGCTTGGTGAAGGGTGAAGACATTTCTTTAGACATATTTAACTCGGAAAAAAATAAATTTTATAGTAAACAAATAAATAGAATAATTCATGTTTCTAACAACTAATTTATTTCATTTTTCCAAATATGGTTGATATGTAGAAGTAATAATAATAATAGAAAATAAAATGAGAGAATAAAGAAATAAAAATATTATTGATGATTATCGCTTTCTTTCGGTAGGAAAGAATAAAATCTTCCAACAATAAAGAAAAGCAAGAATATTGATAATTGATAGTATAATTTAGTAATTTTCTCGATGGAAATATAAGTTATGGAAAGTAGATTTATCTGGTAGTACAATTTGTAACTGCCTACCCTATTTATTTTTTGCGAGTTATTAATATTTTATTATATTAATTACCCATTACGTAGGTGATTTATAACGGTTGAGGCAATAACAACAAATCATGCACAATTAATAATTCAGCTGATTTCTTTCCATATTTGTAACTATTAATGACCTTTCCATTTTTATGTCTTCCAATGATCTTAATTACTAGCCCCGTGCTTATTTTCTCTTATTCAATTAACATGCACGATATATTCATAGTCGATTAAGTGGGTGTTGTTCATATCTTCTTTGCACATCATTCTTCTTTACCGCTTTGATTCCCATGATATCTATGTAACGACCCGACTGGTCGTTTTGAGCATTTGCATTCAGTTCGACAGTTTAAGGTCTTGGGTAGCTTCATATTACATATTATCGCGTGTATGGTTAGGTTTGGGTTTTTAGTGGTTCGAGATTGATATGGATGAATGATCCTCATTTTAGATGCTTCAAATTGGAAGAGTTGACCAAGTTGGACTTTTTGCGTATTTGATCTTGGATCGGAGTTTTGATGTCACGACCCAAAATCCACAAGTCGTGATGGCACCTAACCGAACCCGCTATGTAAGCCAACAGTCACATAATAATAATAATGAAATCGAATAAACATGGTCTAATAACTCAATAGCGGAAGAATATCATATAAAGTATTTGAAAATAAAACCATAATACTACTACAACCAATTCCAAAATCAGGTGTCAACGAGTACACGAGTACTGCTGAATAACAAGATACAAGCAAAATCCTCTAATATAACTGTCTGAACAATAGAACAATAAAGATAGAGATAACTGGAAGAGAAGTTCAAGGAGTGCAGGTGACATAACAACTACCTTGTAGTCTCCCAAAAGCTTGCAACAATTCAATTATGAAAATCACCTCGACCCGATGTACCTTGATATGCACACGAAATGCAGAGTGTAGTATGAGTACGATCGACCCATGTACTCAACAAGTAACAACAATAACCTTGGGCAAAAAGTAATGACGAGCTCAGAACAAGTCAAATGCCAATATCAATAACCGGTAACAGTTCAGAATATAAAGGAAAAACCGTAGAAACACGTAGCTCAATGATATCATGATTATCTTGTTCCCATTTAGAAATTTATACATGCTTTCAAGTATAATAGCTAAAGTCCAATACGGATAAAATATTTCATTTAACAGTTAACATGTGGAAGGTACATGTCTATGCCTACATGTCAAGTATACATATCAATCAACAATGTCATATTAGATCAATCAATACTCATACTTAGCAGTGTACGGGTGCCTGACATAACTGCCCATCATCAAAGCACGTATATAAAATACTGTGCCTGTGCCCACTGCGGGCATATCAGACTTTGGAGGGGTGGATTCTGCCCAAGCGCTAATCATAATTACTTAACCCAATAGTGGTGCGCGAGTAGCCCCAAAACAGTAATACTTAGCCCAATATGGGCCCGACGTACGTGTCACCTCAAAATCAATACCAAACCGGCTCTACGGACTAAACTCAGTCATTTGCCGTTCACGTCTCATATAAACACATCTCAAAATGCGCAACTTAAGAGTGTTACACATAAGAGGGATAAACAAAATGTGAGGAATAAAATACGAAGTATTGAGATAGAGATATCATATACGGATATAGCATATGACTGAGGCCATGTTTACAAATAAGGCATATAGCTCGGAGATAATAAGAATAGCCTTATCAAGTCTCAAACAAATGGGACATAGCCTAGAAATAATGTCTAACATGGATCACAGTTCAAATGATTAAACAAGTAGAGAAAATACGGGGTTAATAAGGTATGATAGCAAAACAAGCCCGGTAATAGCCTAAAGGCCTCCCCAAACTATGAACACACCGGTGCACGTACATACGTCCATCACCCAGAGCGTACGTTACCCTAATATCTTTCATATAACATAGTTCTTAGGGTTATATACTCTCAACTCCAAGTTTAGACGTGTTACCTCAAAGCGCACAAATCAAAACTCCAAAAAGCCATTGCCTCGCGAATCGGCCTCCGAACAACTCGAATCTACTCACAAACAACTTAATACCATCAATAATAGCTATAGGAGATAATTCTGAAAGGTAAAGCTAAGGTCTGGAATCGAATACGCAAAGTCAACCCAAAAAGTTGACCTTAGGCCCACACCTCGGAATTGAACAAAATTCATAAATTTCGAACACCCATTTAATTACGAGTCCAACCACAGTAATATCATCCAATTCTATCTAAAATTGACCCCAAAATTACCAAATCTCACTCTCCAACAACATAATCTAAAATCCCCAAATTTTACTTTAAATTCATATAGACCAAGTGTAATAATCAATGGGTAATCAATATTTTTAACTAAAAGTGATGAATCATCACTTACCTCTTTAATTGCAGTAAATATCCTCTAAAAAATTGTCCTTAACAGAGTTCCAAATCTCCCAGAATAAGAAAACATAATCTGACCTGCGGTCACTTAACCGCATTTGCGGTCCCGCTTCTGCAGATCACTGGAGACATCTGGGGCTCCCTCCAAATTTCCAGCATTTTGCTTCTGCGGATAAAACTTGCATCTGTACGCCCGTAGGTGCGGAGGAAGCCTCGCACCTACACTCCTCCCAGCTCCAGCCAAACTTCGCTCATGTGGTCCGTCACTCACATAAGCGAGCCTGCTTTTGCATAAAATTTTTGGATTTGCAACCACCTCTTCAGCAAGGCCAATCTCACATCTGCGACCATTGGTCCACTTCTGCGGCCTCGCACCTACAGCCAAATCCACACAAGTGTGGTTACACCAGACCTGAAGTCAACAACCTTACCTTTAAGTGCAAACATGTTCTTCCAACAATCCAAATCACTCCTAAGTCCCTCGAGGCCCCGTCCAGACTTACCAAGAGGTCCTAAAATACGATACGAACTTACTTGAACCCTCAAATCTGATCAAACAACACCAAAATCATGAATCACATAACAATTGAAGCCTAACAAACTAATGAATTTCCAACTTCTAAAACTAATGCCGAACCATATCAAATCAACTCCAGTTGAGCTCAAATTTTACATGCAAGTCCTAAATGACACAACATATCTATTCCAACTTCCAAAACTAAAATCCTAACTCGAGATTAACAAAGTCATCTCTCTGTCAAACCTCTCAACCTTCCAAACCTTTAACTTTCACCAAAAAGCCTCAAATCAACCTATGGACCTCCAAATCAATATCCGGACTCTCCTACGTCCGAAATTACCCTCGATTTGGAACCTACAAAACTCCATTTCATAGTCATCTAACCAAAGTCAAACTCTGGTCAACTCTTTCAACTTATGCCTTCAACATTGGGACTAAGTGTCTCAATTTACTCCGAATCATCCCATAAACAAAATTAACCACCCTGACAAGTCACATAACCACAAACAAGCATATAAAAGACATTAAGTTGGGGAACGGGGCTACAATACACAAAACAACTGGACGGGTCATTACATTCTTCCCCTCTTAAATAAATGTTCGTCCTCGAACGTGTCTAGAATCATACCTGGAGTCTCAAATAGGTGTGGATAACTGCTCCGCATCTCCCTCTTGTCCTCCTAAGTATCCTCCTCGGCCGGGTAACTTCTCCAGCAAACTTTCACTGATGCTATATTCTTTGACCTCAACTATCGAACCTACCGGTCCAAAATGGCCACCGACTCCACATCACAAGTCAAATATCCATCTAGCATCGCTGTGATGAAGTCCAAGACATGTGACTGATCACCATAGTACTTTCGGAGTGTAGAAACATGAAAAACTAGGTGAACACCCGATAGACTATGTGGAAAGGAAAGTTTGTAGGCCACCTCTCCAATCCATTAAAGCACCTCAAAAGGCCCAATATTCTAAGTGTTCAACTTGCTCTTCTTCCCGAACCTCATCACATCCTTTATGGGAGAAACTATAAGCAAAACTTTCTCACCCACCATGTATGCAACATCACGAACCTTTCTATCAGCATAACTACTCTGCCTGGATTGAGCTATTTAAAGCCGCTCCTAAATCACCTTTACCTTCTCTAAGGCATCACAGACCAAATCGGTGCCCAACAACTTAGCATGTGATGTTTTAGACTTCAATACCACACAAGAGAGGGGGGGGATGATTTGTGTGGTACCTAATTTTTGCTTAACTTGATTATAGAAGGACCTAGTTCTTCTATGTGTTCCAACTACTACTGTTGCGGAATAATAAGTACAGAAAATAAAGAACACAGAGTTTTTTACGTGGAAAACACCTGGCTCAAAAGGTGAAAAAACCACGACCAACCTTCCAGTAGAATTTTCCCAAACTCTCCACTAAAATCACTGAGCCAAAAACTGCATTTACAAAAACTCTTTTGTAAACCTAGGATTAACTCTAGTCCCGTTGTGACACACATCCTCAACTGTTGTGACAACTTCAAGTTAACTCTAAATACCTAATACAATTGCTTCTACAAAAGCTGAAAGGTACAATGTAAAATCACCTACTACAATTGAACTAGAGTAAAAGATAGATACTTGGAACTGGTTCTTCTATCTGGTTCAAGTAGCTTCAGGATTGCACACTTGAATCACACATAAATTGCTTGCAAAATTGCCTTGCTATTTTGCTCTCAAATCACGTTTAACTTTTGCTTATGTGCATTACCTGTAAAAGAGAACAACACTGATATTTAGGGAGTTCGCAATTAGAGATTGACTAGGATTCAAATGCTACTCTTCCATGGTGGAAGAGTTCTAGTTGATCTCATACTCTAACTCTATCATTTTCCTAAACCGTGTTCTCTTTGTGTAAGGAGTCTTTCTCCTTATCCAATATGCAACCTTTTCGATCATGATCAGGAGATATTACTTTTGATAAGTTAGATTTATCTCTTTCACGTGCATCTCTCATGTTTGGGTTGAACATGACTGTGCTTCACAAGATGGACCTGGTCTATATTTGAGTTCGTTTGTCAGTCTTCAAAACTTCACATTTACTTGAGCTTATAAATTACCCATTTTTTATGATAACAAACTCTGTGCTTTTCACTCACTTAGGCCCTGTAAGAACTCAGCTTATTCAATAATACAAAGTTTAGAAAAATTCACTTATCATCAAGGACCAGGTTAATTAGGTTATAAACATCACATATTCAGAATATGTAAAGCACAATATCTCTTCCCCCTTTTGGCATCATCGAAAAGTTACATTAACAAAGTGTGAGTCCCAGATTTTAATAAGTACTCATGGCCACTGGGGAAACTGCAAGTGCAATCATAGATTAATCATCAGTAATCAGGCAAACATATTTAAACTATCAAGGAAATAGTAACAGTCAACAAGAGCAAAAATAGTAGATATCATTGATAGAAGATATGTTGCTACCACAATCCACAAATAGAAAGCAAAAATATTCAAAGCATGAGCAAAAAGAAAGAGAAATCCCTAATCTGGGTCACTGATGGTACTAGACAGGTGCAGGAGATAAAGGCTAGAATTCCTAAGGCTTGGGGGAGCTAGAGGGTTGGTTTTGGTCTTGGAGTAGATTCAGCATATTATGAAGAATCCCATCATTCTTCTCCTTTTCCTTGGTAAGCTTAGTTTTGAGAGCATGCCTCTCAGATTCAACCTCAGCTAAGCGAGCCTTCAGCCTAGCTATCTAAGCATCCTTGGCCTTATTTTCTTGAACTAGAGCCCTAACTTTACTATTTATGGGTGTCTTCCTGGATGAACCAGGTTTATTTGGAATGGCATTGACTAGATAGTCACAAGCAATCAGAGTATTAATTCCAAAGTAGTCCTTGCTTGTGGCCATTTCCCATTTCTTCAGAGGCACCTTGCATCGATCTAGAACAGTAGTAAAAATAAATCCATAGGGGGTGGCATGGGCCTTGGAGCCATTGATAACCCTGTCCAGTAGCTTGATGATGAATGTAGACCAGTTGATTTGCCTTCCACTTTCAAGGCACTCTATCAGAACTAAGTCCATATAGTTAGCAATATGCCTTCTTTCCTGCTTGGGCAGTAGGAACTTGTTGACAAACTCAAAGAGGACTTTATATTGTGGCTTCATTTCACTCTTGTGCACAAACTTGGCCTCATTCACTTCTTCAACATCACAGAATCTCCTCGTGATTTAAAGGGCAGGAGGAAGGGAATCCAGACTTGGCCATCTTTGCCTAGTGTAGTCATCATATCCCTCTGCAGGGATGTCAAGAATCTCTCCCAGCTTCTCTACATCGAATGTCACTTGAACTCCTTTTACTTGGGTGGCAACTCGGCCATCTTTGACCTCAGCATTTGCCATGAATTCAATGATCTCATTCCTGGCTAGCCTTCCATCCATCTGAAGGACCATGTCTTCCATCTGTGAACAACAAGGGCATCAACAAGACGAACCATTCCTGGTTCTACTAAGTCTTTCAGCAATCTTCCCTTCAAAAATTTTCTTTTGCCAAACTTGGTCAGCTTGTCTTGTTCACCATAAGACTCACTTTCTTCTTCACCACTCCATTCTTCATCTTCAGAAACTCTAACTTGTTTGCTTTTCACTGCAGACCTTGTCCTCTTGGCCAATGATGGTTCATCAGCCTTAGACATAGATGAGGACTTCTTAGAGGAAGTCTTGGTCTTTTTTGGGCATGGGGGTCTGAACCTCTATTGTCGTATGGTCCTCCTGATGGAACTGTTCCATCTCCTCAACATCAACAGCTTCAGAGGACTCTGCAACCTTACCATTTCCTTTATCCATCCTCTTCTTCTTACTTTCAGCCAATGCCTTTTGTAGTTCACTCTCACTCTGCTTCACCCTACTTCTTGTGTATCTTCCCTTTAGCAAGGGAATTTCAGTAGTTGTTGGGGAGAAAGCCTTTCATTTCTTGGAAGGTTTTGCAGTACTGGGGGGCTTTTGGTATTGGAGTTCTCCTTTTCTTTGGATCACAACTAGCACCTACTTTCTTCAGAAAGTCTGCTAGGGTCTCCTCAATAGAGGAACCAGGTTCATCTGCCTGTGAACTTAGATTAACCAACCTTTCAGCAGCCTCCACTGAACCACTTCCCCTTAACTTCTTTCCACTTTCTTCCACAATTTCATATTCAACCCCACAAATAGCTGGTAACATCAATTTAGAAGTGGGTGAAGAATCATCCCCTCCTTTCCCTTTTCCCCTCACATCAGAACATACACCCTATCTCTCTTTTTCTTTTTCATCTTTCTTTTTACCTCCTCTTCTTCCCAATTTAGGCAATTCCACATTCCTGACAGATCCAACAAAAACACACCTATTATCTAAATTTTCAGCCAAAGCAGAACTTACCTTAGAAGGGGAGTTTTGAGCCTTATCAGAGTCAGAAGACCTAGTTCCTTGCCCCTCGCTCGCAGATTTGAATGAATCGTTTGAGTTCTTAGAATCTTGGGCTTGACATGACTTCAATTTCTCATTCAATTTCTTTGAAAGAGCACCAGATGCCACTGTTTTTCGAGCAAACATTTTTACTCACCTTCTCCTAGGTTGAGTGGTTGTGCTAGGTGGAGGTGGTGTGGAGGAACCAGAAGGGGAGGGTGGTGGAAGAGTTCTTGGATTATCTTGAGGGTTCGACATTGTAACTGACTTCTTGAAAGAATTTGTGAGTTAGGCTTTTGGAAGAGAGAACAATTGAGAGTGAAATACATTTTTGACGGTTTGGAATAGTGAGGGTGGCAGAAGGTGATGATAGGTATTTAAAGAAAGAGACCTATTTAATGACTAACAATAGCTTTTAGCAATCAATTAGAGGTATAATCAACATGAAATTGCAGGTTGAATGAACGGTTAAGCTTCCCTAGATTTTAGGCATTTTATGTGGTGAGAACTCTAGTAAAGACGGAATTGGTTCAAATAATAAACGGATAGGATTTTCGGATGTATTTGAACATAGGTAGGACTCTGCTCATGATTTAAATATTTATATTTCTAATTGTGCAGAGTATAGAAAACATACCTCATTTTTCAGATGACCAATACTGATGAACCAGGTTCTTCATTTAAAATTCTCTTGATCATGCCTCAAATTACCATATTAGAGAAAATTTTGTTAGAGATCAGTGAGTCATATCAACACATGTCACAAGAGTATACTATTTACAATATGAAACTGAGTAAAAATTAATCTAGATATTTACGCAAGTTCCAGATTTCCTAGCCAAAAAAAAATTTCATTAATTTTTTTCATTTTTTTCATTGTGCATTCTGAGCTGGTCCCATCAGGTGATCTTAATCATCCATAATTTTAACTCGTTCCTTTTAAAGCTTTCTCTACTCAGTGCTTCAGTAAAGATATCAACAATTTGTTTATCAGTAGCACAAAATTCTATGGTAATCAATCCTTTCTCATAGTTGTCCCTTAAGAAGTGATGTCTAACATCTATGTGCTTAGTTCTCTTATGATGAACTGAGTTCTTTGTCATACTTATAGCACTAGTGATATCACAAAAGATAGGGATGCAACTAACTTCAATGTCAAAATCTATCAGCTGCTGTTTAATCCACAGCAGTTGAGCACAACAAGAGGTAGCAGCAACATATTCAGCCTCAGCAGTGGATAAAGCCACTGAATTTTGCTTTTTAGTGGCCCATGATACCATACATGAACCAAGAAAATGAGCCATACCTGAGGTGCTTTTTCTATCCACAAGGAAACCTGCATAGTCAGCATCAACATATCCTACTAGATTAAAGTTACTACCTTTAGGGTACCAAAGGCAAAGATCAGTAGTGCCTTTCAAATATCTCAGTATCCTCTTGACAGTAGTCAAGAGAGATCCATTAGGATTTGCATGAAAACGAGCACAAAGCCCTATACTGAAAACTATGTCAGGTCTGCTAGCAGTAAGATACAAAAGTGAACCAATCATACCCCTATACAACTTCTGATCAACAGATGAACCGGGTTCATCTATGTCTAACTTAGTAGTTGTTGCAATGGGTGTTTCTATTTCTTTTGATTCATCCATTTTAAACTTCTTAATCAACTCTTTTGCATATTTCTGCTGATGGATCATGGTTCCATTTGGGTTTTGTTTGATTTTTAAGCCTAAGAAAAAGTTAAGCTCACCCATCATACTCATTTCAAACTCACTCCCCATTAATTTGGCAAAGTCCTTACTCAGTTTGTTAGTGGTTTCCCCCAAAATTATGTCATCAATATATATTTGTACTACAAGAAGAGCCTTACCTTTTTCCCTCAGGAATAGAGTACTGTCAATTTTATCTCTCTTGTAGCCATGTTCAAGCAAGAATTTGGACAGTTGTTCATACCATGCTCTAGGAGCCTGCTTGAGAACATAGAGAGCCTTGTCTAATTTGTACACATGTTCCGGACACTCCTTGCTCTCAAACCCTAGAGGCCGTTTGACAAACACTTCTTCTTTTAGGTAGCCATTTAGGAAGACACTTTTGACATCCATCTGATAAAGAGTAAATTTCATGTGTGCTGCAAAGGCTATGAGGAGTCTTATTGCCTCCAGTCTTGCAACTGGAGCAAAGGTCTCATCATAATCTATGCCCTCCTCTTGGCTATAACCTTAGACCACCAGCCTTGCCTTGTTCCTTGTAACTGTTTCATCTTTATCAAGCTTGTTTTTGAAGACCTATTTAGTGCCAATTACTGATCTATTCTTGGGTCTTGGAACTAGATGCCAAACGTGACTTCTCTCAAACTGATTGAGTTCATCCTGCATTGCATTTACCCAATTTGCATCATGCAAAGCCTCAGCAGCATTTTTAGGTTCAATAAGAGATAAGAAAGCATCAAAAACACATAGATTCTTTAATTGTGATCTAGTTTTAACTCCAGATGTTGGATCAATAATTATGTTCTTAATGGGATGAGAACTTTGATACTTGTAAGGTTTCACAACCAACTGGTTTCTTTTTGATGTTTCTCCCATGTTCTGTTGCTGAGGAACAGGCTCATGGACAGGTTACATTAGGGGATTGGTTTCAGTTCTTCTTTGTTCAGTTCCCCCTGTCAGGTTGCCCTGGATGGAAGAACATGTTCCATCACCTATTCCTTCTTTTGGTCCATCTTCAGCTTGAGCTGTGACTTCACTCAATTCTTTTACCAGCCCAATAGCTTCATCTTCATGTTCCTGTCTCTCAGAAAGAATGTTAGTTTCATCAAAAACTACATGTACACTTTCTTCTACACACAAAGTTCTTTTGTTGTACACTTTATAAGCTTTGCTATGTGAAGAATATCCTAAGAATACTCCCTCATCACTTCTAGGGATCAAACTTACCTAGGGAGTCCTTTCCATTATTATGCACAAAGCACTTGCATCCAAATGCCCTAAGATGGGATATATTTGGTTTTCTCCCTTTAAGTAACTCATATGGAGTCTTCTCTATAAGCGGTCTAGTCATGCACCTATTAATGATGTAACATGCAGTATTTACAGCCTCTGCCCAAAAGCTATGGGGCAGTTTACTAGAAAGAGGCATAGTCCTAGCCATATCTTCAAGAGTCATATTCTTTCTTTCAACTATTCCATTTCGTTGTAGGGGTAGAGAAATTATGATCTATACTATGCTCATCACAAAATTCAGCAATCTTAGCATTTTCAAATTCAGTTCCATGATCAAACCTAATTGATGCAAGTTGATTACCTAGTTATTTCCGAGTTTTTCTAACAAAGACAATAAACATGTCAAATGTTTCATCCTTAGATGTTAAAAATAATACCCAAGTAAACCTAGAGTAATCATCAACAAGTACCATCACATATTTCTTACCATTTCCGTTCAATGTTCTCATTGGACTACAGAGATCCATATGAACCAGTTCCATCGTCCTGGTTGTGCATACCATTTTCTTGCTTTTAAAAGATGATATTACCTGCTTCCCCCTTGCACATGCTGTTGATGCCCAATTTTTCCCTGTATATTTTTTTATAAATGCAAAATACTTTCAAAATAACATATGTATGCATATATAAGTGTGTCCAAATGTTTTAGTATTTTTCTTAATTTTTTAAATCAATTTATTGCCCTATTTTAGCAGTACAAAAACCAAGAATTATTTCTCAAATTATTATTTTGGTGATTAACTTATTTTATTCTCATATTTATACCAAAATATAGTTAAGGTAATTTTTACACATTTTTACAAATTTATTTAGTATTTTTAAAGCTAAATTGCATATAATTGCAATTTCAGCCTATTGTAAGATTTAATTGTGTTTATAATTACAACATTGATTCTAGTATTATTATTTAATATTTATACATTATTAATTAGTTTGGTACCTTTAGTTTATTTCTAGAAATCATTTACTATTTTTTATCAAATGAAAAAGGGAAAAGTGGCTATTTAAATACTAGCCCTATTTCATTTCAATTGTAGCCCAAATCAACCCCCCAATTAAACCCAATTACAATTTTAAATTACCCGACGCCTGACCCGTTTATCCAACCTGCCCGGCTCCCCTTTTTATCTAGGCCATTGATCAAAATGATCAACGGCCACGATTCCACCTTTCCTTTTTTAATTCACAAACACCCCATCCTTAAAATCATTTTCATTCACCCGCCACCTCTGAAACCCCTCTCCTCTCTCAAACTCTCTCGAACCTTTCCTAACCCTAGTTGCCTCTCATCATCTTCCACCTCGAAACCCACCGAAAACCATGGCTTCCCAAGCTATGAGGGCCCTATACTCACCTCCCCTTGCTCTTACACACCTGATACCTGAAGATTCGAGGCCAGGCCTCGAAGGTTTGCACCCAGACCTCTGTCGATTCAAGGTTCCAGAGTCATCGCCGGCCTTGCTCCGGCGTACCATGGTGTTTTGAGCCTGGTTCTGACCTCTCCGACTCAGATCGGTGACCTTTTCAAAGCCTTTCTCATTTCTAGGGTTCTTCTGAAACCCTAAACCTTCGAGGTTTTCTCCGATCTCTTTAGATCCGTTGTGTATCTGTGCTCTCTTTGAGTTTTCAAACGATCTCCCTAACTTTTCTTTCGAAAATTACTTTTCAAAGTCTTTCTTTTACGATTTAGGGTTTTCTGAAAATGCTTAAGTGTTTCTCTGACTTTCTTTTCCTTTTCTTTTGTGTGTATTTTCCTCTACTGTGTTCTATGTTTTCCTTCTACCATGTATGTTCTTCTACTGTGCTTTCTATATTCCGTTCTTGTATGTTCTTTTACTGTGCTTTCTATACTATGTTCTTGTATGCTTTTCTACTATGTCCTGCTATTTTCTTCTACTATGTTCTGGTATGTTTCACCTACTGTATTCTTCTACCGTGTTCTTACTATTTTTCTTCTATTGAACTTTGTTTAAGTTTCTTTTAAAAGGATCTTCTTAAGCATGCTTTCTTCTACTGTTCTTATCGGTCTTTTCTCATCATGTTTCGGATTAGTTTCTTTACTCTGTTTTCCTTGAAACCCTCTACTGTATTTACATGATATTCATGAGTTCTGTTGCTGAAGAAGCATGTTAGAAGTTTTAGTTCTTTTCTGAAACCTCTAAACATGTTTCGATTCGATTACTTGCCTCCTCATCTCTGTACTTGATTCAAGGTGGAAACCCTAGAATTTGGGGGTTCTGCCGAGGTTTGATTGAACTAGGGTTTTATTTTAGAACCCTTAACTCTTTCAGACTAACTTTGAGTCTCTGAGCTAAGTTTGGACATCTTTGTTTTCATACAATGCTGAAATTTTTGCTAAACTCTTCTACACTGGATTTTTTCTACTGATTTACACTACAGTCTTCTTTCATGCTCACACGCTCCTTATATATGATGAATTTTCCTCTAAATGATTTTCAAATTTGCATTAGTGCAAACTTCCTTCTGAATATAGCTTGATTGATTTCTTTCCATCTTTTACTGATTTTCTCTGTTACTCGACTTAAGTAAAACCTTTCTTCATCTTTTCTGACTTGGTTCATTCATACCAAATCTCAGACCTTGTGATTTACTGGCTGTTAATTGACTCCCTTACCTTATTTGCACAAACAGTATACTGTCAAACCCTGTCCTTATATAACCTTTATGTATTTGCCCTCAATTGCATGCTTTACACAAAGTGTTTATTCAATTCCTTTCCTTAAATGGTTTTACTCATTTTGAATCTGAATCCCTTAATTAAGGGAAGCCTTGTGTAATTGATTGACAATCAGCTTCCAAACTATTTTCTTACCTTATTTTTTCATGCTTTCTACACTATAAAAGGCACGACCCTTTTCACAAACACACACTTCAGACTTTACAATTTCACAATTTCTTCTGAACTCACACTTATAGTATTCTATCTTCGTGTTTGCACTTTGGATTTTACAAGAATACTACTATTTCTACTTATTTCTTTGAAACTGGTATGTCCTGATTCAAGTTTCAGCATCACCCCAATGTGTTTACTTACAGTCTTTGTATCCATGTCTACTTTATTGTTTTCTGTAGAGTTCGACATTTAGCTTAGTATTCCTATGTTCTACTGCATATTTCTGTTGTGAATCTTTGCTCCCTATCCCATTACCCCTATGTGTTTGTAAATGGTGGCTTAGGGCATGGCAATATGAGTTGTTTCCCATGAACTGAGCTTTGAACCAATGGGGTCTTAACCTCTAAACAGGCTGGAGGGTGTGCTAGCATATCCCATTGCTGGGTATGCCCATCAGCCCGCTCTTCTTGTTCTCTCGCAATCCCCCATTCCCTATATCCCTATGTGTACTGTTTCCCTTCCCTTTTCCCCTTTCAGAATTCTACACTTGCACTCTCTCATAGTCTCTAAGTTCTGCCCCCTCTTGTGAGCCTTGCCTTGGGACCTTGAGTTCCCTCTGAACTTGGACACCTGAGGGCTGGCCCTTCCACACTGCACTTTGGCTTAATATGGTGATACATTTGGATGTAAGCACTTCCCGGAGTTATTATGATACTCTTAGTGAACTCTGACACACCCAAGTGGTGGAAAGGCTTTCAAACATGATCTTTGGAGTTGGTTTACTTCATACTTCAGACAGGAAGTCTGAATCAGGCTCTCCTTGGTTGTAATTTTCAACTTCTGATGTATTTTATTTAATTTATTTTTTCTGGACTGTAATAACTTTGTAATAAACTATTGGGGATGGCTAGTGAAAAAGGGGGGGGATAAGGGAATAGCTATGCATGTAAAAGGGGTAGATATCCTGCTCATAGGGAATTTCTGTTCTCTGCATATCATGTAGATATCCTGCCTATAGGAATTTTGCAATTTCATATGTAGATACTATGCCTATAAGGAATTCAGCACCCATATAAATATCTTGCCTATAGTTTTCTGAAATTCTGCATTCATATGGATATCCTGTCTATAGTTAAATTTCTGCATCTCTCATATAGATACCATGCTCGTAGTTAACTGGAAATCCGAATCTTGCATATGCATCTGTCACTAGGCAAACCAATTTATAGGGCTTAAATAACTAACTGCATTTAGATATCATGTTCATAGGCTTAAACGATGTACAACATTTAGATGCCATGCTTATAGGATTTCTGCACTCTTGCTATGTCTATAAAAGTGTCCAAAATTGACAACACATAGAAAGCATGCCTATAAGAGCCTTAATCGAATCTGAACCGCTTCATTTGCTTATAAGTTTAAAATCAGTCACAAATGACTTGTGCTCTTTTTCTAAAACTCGTTTTTATTTAATAACAAACTATTTTTTTCTTAAACCAGTATGTATTCATGTTTACTTCATTGTTTCTGCAATCAGTAGATATCATGCCTATAGGGTCTTCGTCTAACACTTAGGCAAGCCATAGGATGAAAGTTTATAGACTGAATCAGATTTTATATGCTACAACCAGCAGGTAGGCCTAATTTGAGCTTCTTATCTGAACTATGTAATAAATCAGTCTGCCTCGACCCTTTAAGTTTTAATCAGACCCTAAACAGTACATGCGAGTCATGCTACATTATGTGCTTTCTTTGGTTTAAAGGAGGTATGTTTGCCCTTTTTATTTGTTTATATGCTTCCCCAAACTTGCTATATGTGTTTTGTTTGTCGCCTTAGTATTTTACCTTTCGAAACCACAGATAAGCCCAATACATCCTCCCTTTAGGATTAGTAGTCCCAAGTGCCTTCGGGGCTGATAGGATTGAAGCGGGTAATAGCATGCAATAAGTAAACAAGACCATTCCATGCTTTAATACCTTAACGGGGTAGGAAAGGGTAGATATGGATATGATGACCACGCGATAACATCACGTGTAGCCCCTCACTGAGAAGTGATTACCGGATGTTGTGTGGGGTGATCCATATTATCAATAAACCTAGGACCCCCCCTTCCCTTTGTTTTCTTTGTTTCTTTTAAATCTTTTTAAACCATTTCTTTTAAGGAAATCAACTCTTTTTAGTTCCTTTTTCTTATTTTTGTTTATTTGTAACCATTACGTGAAAATCCCCTCTTATTTGAAGCCTTCATTTGCCTATGTGTTATTTGCACTTAAGTCACAATAATAGTTTGGCCGGGAACCACACTAGTGGATCCTGAGAGGTGCCTAACACCTTCCCCTTGGGATAATTTCAAGCCCTTACCCAATCTCTAGTTACTCAAAACAAACCCCTCCTAGTGTCCTAATGCACTTTAATCATTAGGTGGCGACTCTTCAATTCAAAACCCAATTCCCGAAAGGGAACGAGTTGTCCTCCCAAATGGCATAAACTCGATTTCGCGAGAAAAAAAGGGCGCGACAGCATGACGACTTTGCTTGGGAGATTGTTTTAGGCTTTTACCATTTCAGGCTATTATTGTGACTTTACGCTTCTCTATATGTCTTTATTTGCTTAATACCTTTAAGTATTTAATTCCCTCTCCTATTACGAAACTGACTTGTCTTTTGTTTCTTTCCTTTATTTCTTTTACTGCGTTCCTTTATTACTGCTTTAAATTATGAAGAATTGCTGTAATTACTTTATGAATGTGCAAATACGTGACAACTTATTTTAATTATTGCATAAGCATGTTTTCAACATCATATTTCACTCGTGCCAAACAAATACCATAACAATGCTTATAATAAGTGGTTGCGCTCTTCCGATATTATCACCCTTTAAATCCGGCAAAGGCGTATTTGTGGTAAAACCAGTCGATTAATAGTGTAGTCGATGGTTCCGTGCCTTTCCCTCTTGAGTTGTCCTCTCAAGGGTACCAATCTAAAACCCCCATAGAAAGCTTACTCTGTTTAATTGTGCAAGTATCATGGTCAAACCTAGCCGAGTCAGTTATGTTGTCCGCATAATGACTCTTTAAGATAGCCTTATCCAAAGTCCACTGGGTTTTCCCAAAACCCAAATGGACACTACCACGTTTTGTGCATTTATTTGGAGAACTAAATGTTTTTATGCCAATTATTGGTATTTAATAGTTGAGTCTGGTGGGGGTAAGGGCCTAACCCTTTTGTCTTGCAGAAACATGAGGCACGAAGTCCCCAGATTCGGTATGGTGACAAACATCCACCTAAGGTTGCTAAGCTGGTGGGAGGATCTTCATTCCAGTGATCAGACTCTTGTCCGGAAATACCTAGGAAATCTACCTTCCCTCCTAGAGGTCCAACCCAACAACAAAATCATAGAAGCTGCTACCCTGTTCTGGGATTGTGATAGGTCCGTGTTTCGCTTTGGGGAGATTGAGATGACACCCCTGCTAGACGAAATAGGAGGATTGGCTGGTATACCATGGGAGACTCCGGGTTTGTTAATGCCAAAAAATTGCAAGGGTAGAGGTTTTCTCAAAATGATGGGCCTAAAGAAGAATCCACACTTGACATGTTTGAAGGAGTCCTACATTCCCTTTGATTATTTGTACGAGAGGTACGGTCACAACAAATCCTACCGTACTTATCCGGATGAGTTCACCCTTACATTGTTGGGGCATATTCACCGAAGGGTCTTTGTCTTCATATTCTGCTTTTTGGGGATGATAGTGTTTCCAATGAAGAAAGCAAGGATCCACACCAGGCTAGCCATGGTCACTAAAACTTTGATGGAGGGAATTGGTGGACAACTATTTAGAATAGTGCCCATGATCATCGCAGAGATATACCGAGCCTTGGAAAACTGTCAACAAGGAGCCCAACACTTCGAGGGCTGCAACTTGCTACTCCAGCTCTGGCTCATGGAGCATCTTCAAATGGGTGAATATCAGCAAGAGATTCAGCATAGAGACCGGGACAATCATATAGCCTTCCATCAACCAAGGCGAATGAACTACATGCCCAACATGTTTGCTCAGGTAGAAGATGCCAAGGGCTGGGTGGAGCTATTTGAAAATCTAACTGAGGATCAAATACAATGGATGTTCGAGTGGTTCCCCACTGAAGAGTTCATCGCCCGATCCAGGGACGCACCATTTTTGATACTGATCGGTTTGAGAGGAACCTACCCTTATGTCCCTCTTCGAGTTATGAGACAGGCTGGTAGGAAGCAGGTTATACCAAGGGTTGACAAGATGAGTCACTTCCGGGCGGACTTCCAAGCTGATGACAGTCTTTATAAGTGCCAAGCTCAGCATATGTGGCATTGCAAGATCATCATGGGAAGAGATACTATCGAACCAGACAGATACCATGCTGTCTGCACCCCATACTATTCAGGCTGGCTGGAGGATAATCACAATGGTCTGGGCCAACCCGGGTTTGTTCGAGGTCACAGAATCATCGATGAAAGGGATGAAGCACAGGTCAAATACAAACAACTACGCAAGAGGATTCAGGAATGTGAAAGCGAGCACCGTGAGATTCAAGAAGCCCACCAAAAACTGATTGAAGAGTGGAAAGACATGGCTGTCAGTGCCAACAAGCGATTAGGATACCTGGAACGAGGTTTAGTGGAGCTAGAAAGGAAGTTTCTCAAGAGGATCGAGGACTGCCAGAATGCTGAAGGAAACAAAGGTGGACACCTGGCTAGAGCCTACCTACTGCTGGGACTTCGTGAGCTGGTGAAGCTGTTCGATGAAGCCAAAGATGCCGAGTCCGGGGAAGGTCTTTCTGGGACCAAATAGATAGGAGTTTTCTTTTACTTTATGAAATGTAATAAGACCAATGGCCACTAGTGACATTTTATTCCTTGTTATTTAGTGTCGTTTTGGGATTCGTTTGCTTTTTATCAATAAAATAAGGCATTTAGCATTCTAAGTTCTCCAAATCAATTTGTCGCTAGGCCTACCTCGGGCATAACGAGGCTCCCAAATTAGGACACGATTTACTAGCATTTTTCCAGGTCCTCTCGAACCAGCATCTTCCAACCTGGTGCTCTCACTTCTCGGACTAGTACAGGTCCAAACCAAAGACAAAGCTCTTTCACTATGTGTTTAAATATCGCGAAACTTCTTATAATCCCCATTGACTTGTTACCTTTTTGTTTTTACTTTTTTATTTATTTACTCCCCTCCCCAAAGGTTAGTTCGTGCACTCTGGCATCGTCATCATATTCCACAGGATCAAATGGCCCTCCACCCACTCCTCCTCCTAGTCCTATCAGAAGCAGGAACAAAGGAAAGATGGAAGATTTGAACAACACCAGAAAGGAAAACTCAACTGAACGGGTAGAGGTCACTCATGGTGCTCAGGTCTCCAAAGAAAGTGCGTCCCAACTCGATCAAAAACTGGTGAAATTTTAGGAGGAACTTGATCAGGTTCGGAATCTGTCAAACTTGTCATTTTCCCTCACCACTCCAGATATCAATTTTCCAAACGCTTAGAACCCCACGCCTCCACAAAACATCCCAAAACCATAAAACCATCCCGCTCCTCACCACCACTGCAATACATGCCACACATCCAACAATACTCCACTACTCATCCCAGAACCTCTGAATTCCATAAATGACCATTTCCACCATAACACCCCCATCTATGTGGAAACCATGCCACACTCCATCCAACCTGTTTCATGCACACCCGAGTCTGATGATAAAGACTCACTCATCAGGAACCTGGCTGCGGAACTCAAGAAATTGACTAGTCAAATTCAGGGCGTCGAAGGAAGTAAGGGGATTGAAGGGTTGACCTACGAAGATCTTTGCATACAACCGGATGTCGAACTGCTCGAGGGGTACAAACCTCCTAAGTTCGAAATGTTTGTTGGTACAGGGGATCCGAGAGTCCACTTGAGAACATACTGCGACAAGCTGGTCGGAGTAGAGAAAGACGAAAGGATTCGCATGAAGCTTTTCATGAGGAGTCTAAAGGGAGATGCTCTGTCTTGGTACATTATCCAAGACCCAAAGAAATGGTCGAACTGGGTGAGTATGGCGTCTGATTTTATGGACAGGTTCAGGTTCAGCACAGAAAATGCACTAGATATGTTCTACATTCAGAACTTAAAGAAAAAGCCCACGGAAACATTCCGCGAGTATGCCACTTGCTGGAGATCAGAAGCTGCTAAGGTCAGACCTACTTTAGAAGAAGAACAAATGAACAAGTTTTTCGTCCAGGCTCAAGACCCGTAGTACTATGAAAGGTTGATGTTGATTGAGAGTCAGAAATTTTCCGACATCATCAAGCTAGGGGAAAGGATCGAGGAAGGCATCAAAAGTGGTATGGTTACTGTCACACCTCCTTTTTCCGCGCCCGCGAGGGTGCAAGGGAGTTTTCTCCAATTAAAGGACAGTCGAAACGGGATTTGTTTGTTTGTTTCAGAGTCGCCACCTGGGAATTTTAAGGCGTCCCAAGTCACCAGTTTTAATCCCTGAATCGAGGAGAATATGACTCTGTCTATTTTACAGTCTGCGCACCAGAAATCCGGATAAGGAATTCTGTTAACCCGGGAGAAGGTGTTAGGCATTTCCGAGTTCCGTGGTTCTAGCATGATCGCTCAACTGTTATATTCGGCTTGATTATTTTGATTTGTAAAATACATTTTTATTGCATGATTTTATTGCTACCGCTTCTATTTATATTTAAAGACCCTTCATTGAATTTAATCACGCGTACGTGTATTCGTGTTATAAATTATATTTTTTTTTTAAAAACATGCGGAGTTGTGTCACGCGCACGTGTACACAATAATATAGATAATATTTTTATTATAATAATTATTTTTGAAATTATGCTTTAATAAAATCAAGAACATTCGCCCTTTTTGTATAATTAAGTAGTGAACCTCACATCTCGGTTTTTTATGAAATTAATAATGATATTCTCCGAGGAATCCCTTTTATTAAATATTCGATCGAAGTTGCGCGAACGCATAATCCGAATTGCTTTTAGAAATATAATCAGGTTACGCGAACGTATCCCTAATCACAAAAATATTCTTGATAAGGTTCTCTACAAATTGTTATTATGTGTTGACCGCGAGCCTTGTTTTACACATATGAATCATATACCTCAAATTTTAAAGAATTAATGACGTGAAAAAGAAAACAGACAATACGTATCTAAAACTAACATTTTTCGTGGATACAACCTTTGGATGTCCATAAATCGAATCGTGTATAAAATTGGGAAAGAACTTAAAATGGTAAACAAATTAATATTTTCCGCAGAATCTTCATTGTTTCATTTAAGGCGAACTCTTCTTCTATATATCTTTTACATAAAATGCCACGATTCGTTTATAAATCCTATGTCCTTCTCATGTATTTGTTTTAGTCCAAAGTTGCAATGGTTTGGTTAATGTTTGCAATGGAAGATAAGAGTCAAGTTGATAAGAAAGAGAACTATTATACAAATTGATTCAATAAAATTACATCACATGCAATATAGTTGTACGTTTGAACCATTCCTAATATTGTATCAACTCACCTTCCACATATGATTATATATATACTCATCATCATGCCATATATGAACATACAACTTATATCAATCTAAACGAAAATCAGATTTTTTTTACAAGATATACTAATAATGTAATTTATTGATACTTCCATTCTACTTTACATTTAGCTAACAATATTACAGGATGTAATTAATGACCCATTTTATGCCATGTTCCCTACATTGCTATTTTAATCATGACTTCACTTAATGAAAATTCCGAAATAGATGATATTATTACAACACTTAAACGAATTTTAAGAGGTAACAATTATCTTATATTCATTACGCCAAACGTACTACTATATTAATCAACTGAAACAAAAACCAAATTTTTAACTAATGAACTTGAACGAATGGAAAACAGAATTATAATTCCCGAACTTCATTAATTTGTCATGTTGAAACTTTTCGTGACATGAATTTACAGATATGTACCTGATATTAGAAGCAAAAGAAAATGAAGATGAGAATCAACAGCAGTAATAACAGTACAACAGCAACAACTGGCCAGCAACAGTAACAACCCAGTAACAGACCAGTGGAGTAGTAATCCCAAAAACAAAAGCTTTAAGCTTTAAATGAAACAACAACCATTAATACTAATTTCAAACAAAGAAAGAAAGCAGTAGATTTTTAGTTTTTATTTTTATTTTTGAAAGCTTAAATATTTTTCGGAATTTTTCTCTCTTCTATTCTCTGTCCGTTTTTTCTCTCTATCTGTGTGTGTATTTTTTCTCGTATCCCCTCTCTCATTGTCTTGTGTTCAAGACTTCTTCTTATAACTCATCCCATAAACCTTTCAATTAATTAAAATCCATACTTTTTCTCTACCCAACCCATTATCTTTCCACTCATCCCCATTACATTAAATAAACATATCACACCACCCCATTATATTTTGTCCCCCATGCTTCATTTAAAATAATGCAAGATTCCCCCTTTAAATTAAATCGTGTCCCCCCTTTATATTAAACAACTATATCACAACCCACCCCATTTCATTTTGTCCCCCATGCTTCAAATAAACAATTTTAAAATGTACAATTCCTAAACTACCCCTCACGACCTTACTGAAATTACCAAACTACCCCTGAACGTACTACAAATTACCAAACTACCCATCAGCTATAACACATCATTTAATCAAACATAACCAAAATATAGACAATATGATTAATTTCTAACAATGTTCAAACAACAAATTTCATGAACATGATTTCTTCAACATTTCAACAACAAAGCACATGAACATGATTTCAACAACATTTCAACAACAAATCACATGAACTCAAATTGAACAACAAAGAACAACTAAAATTTGATTGAACAATATTTTAGCAACAAACAATCCTATTTTCGGATTCAACAACAACAACAAACAAGTATATTTAGATTTCTAAATTCAATAATATTGAACTTAAAATCAACTACTCTAACAACATTACAACAAACAATTCCTATAAACAAGATTATGAGACAAATTCAAGAAATAATCATAAATGATAAACAAAAAATCAAACTATACACATTTCGGATTCAAGATCAAACAAACATAATATGAACATGAATTAAATCTAAAAAACGATGGATTCAAATGATTAAAACCAACATACTTCCCTTATTACAACTAAATTCTTTTAGGCAAATGACAAAACAAAAACCTAAGAAGAAACAATTATGAACTTAAGCTTGAACTTAACAATATTAACAATTTCCGGAAAATACATAAAATACATGAAACAAATTGAAGAAACAATTAATTAAACTTCAATTTGTATCTAACTAATATTAAACTAACAAATATTCATTTAAACAATAATACAAACATGAAATAAACATGAAAACAACTAATTAAACTTCTATTTTGAAATCTGAAAATTAATTTTAACAAAGCACATGAACATGAACAAACTAGAAAAATGATTTCAACGATAAACAACGAACAAAACAAGAATCAAATATTTAACGATTTTAACTTTTAGAAATATAAAAACGAAATATGGACAAAATAAAACTCAAAAACAACTAACCGGAGATGAATCAATGAAGAACTTTGATTGTAAACAAATCTGTCCGAGCCTCGACCAAAGCTCGAACAAATGACGACGAAGACGAAGAGAAGATGAAGCAGCCCGTAGCTACTGCCGCGACGAGCAGCAGCAGCAGTCTGTCCAACACCTGCTGCGACGAGCAGCAGCAGCACGACGTCGAGACAGCAGCGACAGGCAGCAGCAGCGGCGGCGACAGGCAGCAGCAGCGCGGACAGCCATGGACGACGACATGGTCGACGTCGAAGCTCGTCCATGGCTGTGTTCGTTTGGTTGTTTGGTTGAGACAGAAGCAGCAACGACAGGGCTTCGAACAACAGAAGGAACAAACAATGGGCTGGTCGACGCACAAGCAGAAGCAACTGGTGGAGACGACAGACTGTTTTGCCGGAGAAGATGAAGTTCGACCAAACGACGACGAACTAGAGCAACAATGGTGGACGAAGAAGATGAAGTGCTTGGGCAGCAGCTGTTTGGACGATGAGGATGTGTCGAAAAAGAAGGTAAAGGGTAGCCATGGATGCTTGGTTGGAGCTTTAGAGGAAGAAGAAGAAGATAGGAGAGGGGGGGGGGGCGGATGGTTTAGATTTTAGGGTTTTCTTCTTTTAGTTTTTGTTTTGTTTTTGTAAAATGTAAGACAAAGGGGTTTGGGTCTTTTGGGTTATGGATTGGGTCGACCCAGTTCGAAATGGACTGGGTCGTAGGGAAGATTGGGCCATTTTTTGGGCCTATGGCTTGAAATCGAAGAAGAGGCTCAATTCCGACTTTCTTTATATTTTCACTCTTTTTTCTTCTTTTATTTCTCTAAAACTAAATTATAAAAATACTTAAACTATTATTAAGAATTAAATTAAGTTATAAAAGCGCAAATTAACTCCCAATAACAATTAACGCACAATTAAGTAATAATTAAGCATAAAATTGTATATTTGGACATTAAATGCTAAAAATGCAAACGATGTCTATTTTTGTAATTTTTAATTTTTGTAAAATAAATTTAATTACTAACAACTGTAGAATTAAATCCTACATGCAAAATGCGACATATTTTTGTATTTTTTATTAATTTATCAAATAAACACGCACAGACAAATACAAATAATTATTCAAAATATCACAAAATATCACAAAATTGCACACCAAAGAAAAATCATTTTATTTTTGGATTTTTTGGGAGTAATTCTCATATTGGGCAAAAATCACGTGCTTACAGTTACAAACTTTGAAGCTTTGCATGCTACCAATAAGGCTTTACTGTCTGGTGGTACGTCCAAGAAAAGGGACGTAGGCCCCGTAATGGTTGCACAAAGAGCTAAATCCCTTATCAAATACCAAGCCTATCTGATACCTCCACTCACATATCAGCCTGCCTCGAATTACCAAGCACCCTCACCTTCTTACGAAACTCCACTACCTACTTACCAATCACCCACATATCAACCTACTTCACCCAAATATTCCCAACCCGCACATGTCTACCAAGCCTACAATGCTCAGCCATCCCACTATCAATCACCTCCCACACATCAAAACTTTCCTAGACCTCAACCAAATTTCGACCGAAGACCCCTCAAATAGTATGCCGCCATTGCTGAACCGATTGACCAGCTGTACGAAAGGCTCAAAGCTACTGATTATGTCACCCCTATACCTGTTATAACCCCTAAAAACCCTTCTTAATGGGTCAATCCAAATAAATCATGTGCATACCATTCTGGCATGAAGGGACATACCATTGATGAATGCCACTCTCTGAAAGATAAGATCCAGACTCTGATCGATAACAAGATCATTGTAGCAAAGGAGACTACTACGAACGTCTGCAACAACCCTCTACCGTACCATAAAGGTGGAGGTGTTCACATGATTGAAATAAAGTATGATTGGGATCCCAAAGGATCGATCGGTTTAATCACAGAAGGTTACGAACCAAAGAAGCCAATAGTCACCCTCAATCCGATTGTAGTCCAGACTCAGCCTTCTGGGGATGCCGAGGTAAACATGTCTGTACCACTTGAGTTTAAAGCACCCCCTACAAAGATGCCAACACCAATTGAGGTCGAGTTTGGGTCTCCAGCAAATGCACCCGCACCGTTTGAAGTTGCGGTTTTACCCTCCAAAACACATGCTCCGTTCGGAGTAAAGGTGCCCATCCCAGTAACAATGTCGTCCATAACACCATTACATACAAATGTCATACCTTGGGATTACACAGCCGAGACGAGAAGGAAAGGGAAAGCTAAATTCGGGGAAACAGTTGCGGCACAGGGTATGATAAGAACTGGCAGGGGTTTATACTCCGGAGCATTTAGCTGAGTCGAGTAAGCAGGCCTCTGGTCGGCCGACCATCACTAAAACCGGGCTCAATGATCTCTGGAGAAAGATACAAGCCAAGGAATACTCAGTCATTGATCAGCTGAACAAAACACCGGCACAAATTTCTATCCTAGCTTTGCTGCAAAGTTCCGACGTACATAAGAATGCCTTGTTGAAGGTGCTGAGTGAGGCATATGTACCAAGCAACATCACCGGAGGAGAAATGGCAAACATGGTAGGGCAGGTATTGGAAAGTCACAAGATCACTTCTCACGAAGATGAGCTGCCACCAGAAGGGTTGAGTCACAACAAAGCATTGCACATCACCGTGCAATGCGAAGATTATTTTATCACTACGGTCATGATTGACGGAGGGTCCAGCTGTCACACCTCCTTTTTCCGCACCCGCGAGGGTGCAAGGGATTTTTTCCAATTAAAGGACAATCAAGACGGGATTGGTTTATTTATTTCAGAGTCGCCACTTGGGAGATTTAGGGTGTCCCAAGTCACCATTTTTAATCCCGAATCGAGGAAAAGAATGACTCCATATTACAGTCTGCATACCAGAAATCCGGATAAGGAATTCTGTTAACCCGGGAGAAGGTGTTAGGCATTCCCGAGTTCCGTGGTTCTAGCACGGTCGCTCAACTGTTATATTCGGCTTGATTATCTGATTTTATACAAATATGAACTTATGTGCAAATTTTATCTTTTAACCGCTTTATTATTATTGTTTTTAAAAGAAATGTGAACATCGCTTAAAACACGTCTTTGGACTGCGTCACATGAAATGCACCCACAATCCGGAACACGTTTTATTTGATGTTTTGGGATTTGGATTCGGGTCGCATGAAATGCACACCCAGGCTTAAGAAAGTAAAATATTAAACACGCGCCTAAAGAGACTATCGCGTTATTATTTTGGGGAAGACCGTGAAATTCGCTAAACGGTCCTTCCGAATTCTAATTAAACCATACATTTTGTGAGGGCCCCGCAATCTATACGTTTTATTTGGCGAGGCTCGTCTCATTTTTATTTTTAAAGGATAAACCTACAATGACTATATTTTCTATTAAGTTCGTCTCTAAAATAAAAGAAAATCTCTTAATTATTTACATGCTGAAAAACGTAACTTATTAGTTATTAGTTTACGGCTAATGCGAATGGAAAATTGCGATCGAGTTTGTACAAAGAAAAACTGCTTTCATTTTATATTCTGTTATTCAATAATACTAGAACATGAGATTGACCATAATATCAAAACAGATTAATTATTCTCCGATTAATTTAAACTAACATTATTAGATGAAGAAAGTATACATATGCAACCTCATTATTCATTAATCATTCAACTACATCTTTATACGAAGAAAGAAAAATTATATTCAACCACAAATCTAAACAGGAGGAATTCAACAGGAACAAAGCCTGATTAATATTTCATTTTTTGCTTCAAGCCGAGATTGTACAAATGTGTACCTGGAAACAGCAGTACAAGAACAAAAGAAGGAGAAGTCAGCAGCAGTAATAACACAGCAACAACAGATTCAGCAACACCGCAAACCAGTACAGTAGGAATAGCAGAAAACCCAGGAGACTATAAACGACTCCAAGTATAGAGAAGAAGTAAAAGGCAGGAAGGTTCTGACTATTTCAGATCTTAAGCGAGGCAATGAAGCAGTAACTATTCTTTTTCAACTTCAAAACTCTCCAAAATGAATTCTGCCCCTGTATATTCAGTGTATCCAGAATGTATATCGGGTGTATACTTCTCACTCCGCCCCCTCTTTTTTTCTTCTCTCTATCTAGTTTTTCCTCTCTTTTTTCCACACTTCTTCCTAAATTTTCTCTTCTATTTATAGCAAAATTTTCGAAATTTTCAGATTTGTTTTTTTATTATTTTATTATTTTTTTAATTAAAAGAAATCTCACTTACAAATTGCTTTTATTTTTTTAGAAAAAGAAATCCCACCTTTATTTACTTTTATTTTTAAAATTCCAACTTTAATTACTTTATCTTATTTAAAATCCCACTTTTTATTTTTTTAAAAGAGAAGCTCACTTTATTTAACTTTTCTTTAAAAAACAAACCACTATCTTTTCTTTTTCTTTTAAAAATGCTACTTTCAATTACTTTAAATTTTTTAAATTTTCAGATACCTTTATATTTATTTTTTAATTCCAACCTTATTTTACTTTTAAATTTTTTAAAACTTTTTACATTTTTTAAATTTTTTACATTCTTTTACTTTTTTTATTTTTTTATTTTTTATTTTTTTTAAAATCATTTCCGAAATTACTATATATATATATATTTTAAAATAAAAATAATAAATAAAATAAAATATTTTCGGATTTTTTTTATATATAGAAAAAACAAAAAATAAAACTATTAATAGTGATAATTCACTTTTTATTTTTTATTTTTTTGGTTTTGTTTTGTGTTGGACAAAAATGAAGAAGGGGTGTTGGGTTAATGGAGCGGACCGGATCGACCCGGTTTGAAACGGACCGGGTCATGGGGAAAGTTGGGCAATTATTTGGGCCTGTGGTTTGAAATTGAAGAAGTGGCCCAATCCGATTTTTCTTTGTATTTTTGTTCTCTTTTCTTCTTTTATTTTTCTAAAACTAAATTATAAAAGTACTTAAATTATTATTAAGAACTAAATTAAGTTATAAAAGCGCAAATTAACTTCCAATAACAATTAACGTACAATTAAGTAATAATTAAGCATAAAATTGTTCATTTGGACATTAAATGCTAAAAATGCAAAAGATGCCTATTTTTGTATTTTTTATTAATTTAACAAATAAATATGCATAGACAAACATACAAATAGTTACACAAAATATCACAAAAATTGCACACCAAGAAAAATTATTTTATTTTTGAATTTTTTGGGAGTAATTCTCATATAGGGCAAAAATCACGTGCTTACAGCTGCCCCTCTTTGCCCGAAGACACGAATGGTTTTCGTGCAAAGATAAAGCGAGCGATTTTTGCCCATCCGAGTACTCCGTGTGAAGCATTTTTTTTTATTTTTTTATTTTGAAAAAGATTTGACCGAACCTTTGCTTCAAAGGTTTCCTACATATCCTGGGCTAAACAGGAATCAGGTCAATGTAGTTCGGGAAGTTTTGGTAGCTGGGACTACCGTGCGACTGCAATGTTACTGTTGTTGCATGCTATTACCACTGCTTACCGATCTCTTTGTTACACCGTGCTTAAAAGAAAACAAGAAGCTAGGCTAGACTGCAACTTGTTCTTGTTGCCTTCCTTTCTTGTCGGCTTGTGTTTCCTCCGGTGCTTTTCTTCCGTGAATTTGGGGATGACACTGGCCCTTTGCTTTTCTGAATACCAGTTTTCATCATTTTGTTCGGTCCGCTGGGGACATGACTTCCTTCATTAAGCTTTCTGGCGGTTCCTCTGGGGATACGGCTCTCTTCATCAGATCTGTTATGCTGGGCATAATTTAATGTTCACAGGCCGCTTCTTTCAAGACGCGTCTTTTCTTCCTTTTGACTCATGCGCTTGAACTTGTGTTGGGACCTCTTGTTGCAACTTTCTGCTTTCCGGTGCTTTTATTGTTTCATGCTGGGGATTCCTGTTGTAACCTTCTACCTTCCGGTGGGTTACTGATTTCAAGATTTGCAGTATAAGACTCAAAAGTATTCCTCTTGTTATACAGGTGGGTGCCTGAATGCAAAAATATGAAATGTATGCCCACATTATACTGGTGGGCGACCTAGAACAGAAATGAAAAGACAAAAATGTATTCCCGCATTATACTGGTGGGCGACCTAGAATAGAAATGAAGAGACAGAAAATGTATTCCCGCATTATACTGGTGGGCGACCTAGAACTGAAAGTATTCCCGCATTTTACTGGTGGGCGACCTAGAGCTGAAAAGTATTCCCGCATTTTACTGGTGGGCGACCTAGAACTGAAAGTATTCCCGCATTTTACTGGTGGGCGACCTAGAGCTGAAAAGTATTCTCGCATTTTACTGGTGGGCGACCTAGAACTGAAAAGTATTCCCGCATTTTACTGGTGGGCGACCTAGAACTGAAAAATATTCCCGCATTTTACTGGTGGGCGACCTAGAACTGAAAGTATTCCCGCATTTTACTGGTGGGCGACCTAGAACTGAAAGAGTATTCCCGCATTTTACTGGTGGGCGACCTAGAACTGAAAAATATTCCCGCATTTTACTGGTGGGCGACCTAGAACTGAAAGTATTCCCGCATTTTACTGGTGGGCGACCTAGAGCTGAAAAGTATTCCCGCATTTTACTGGTGGGCGACCTAGAACTGAAAGTATTCCCGCATTTTACTGGTGGGCGACCTAGAACTGAAAAGTATTCCCGCATTTTACTGGTGGGCGACCTAGAACTGAAAAGTATTCCCGCATTTTACTGGTGGGCGACCTAGAGCTGAAAAGTATTCTCGCATTTTACTGGTGGGCGACCTAGAGCTGAAAAGTATTCCCGCATTTTACTGGTGGGCGACCTAGAGCTGAAAAGTATTCCCGCATTTTACTGGTGGGGGACCTAGAGCTGAAAAGTATTCCCGCATTTTACTGGTGGGCGACCTAGAGCTGAAAAGTATTCCCGCATTTTACTGGTGGGCGACCTAGAGCTGAAAGTATTCCCGCATTTTACTGGTGGGCGACCTAGAATTGAAAGTATTCCCGCATTTTACTGGTGGGCGACCTAGAGCTGAAAAGTATTCCCGCATTTTACTGGTGGGCGATCTAGAGCTGAAAAGTATTCCCGCATTTTACTGGTGGGCGACCTAGAGCTGAAAAGTATTCCCGCATTTTACTGGTGGGCGACCTAGAGTTGAAAGTATTCCCGTATTTTACTGGTGGGCGACCTAGAGCTGAAAAGTATTCCCGCATTTTACTGGTGGGCGACCTAGAACTGAAAGTATTCCCGCATTTTACTGGTGGGCGACCTAGAACTGAAAGTATTCCCGCATTTTACTGGTGGGCGACCTAGAGCTGAAAAGTATTCCCGCATTTTACTGGTGGGCGACCTAGAGCTGAAAAGTATTCCCGCATTTTACTGGTGGGCGACCTAGAGCTGAAAAGTATTCCCGCATTTTACTGGTGGGCGACCTAGAGCTGAAAAGTATTCCCGCATTTTACTGGTGGGCGACCTAGAACTGAAAGTATTCCCGCATTTTACTGGTGGGCGACCTAGAACTGAAAAGTATTCCCGCATTTTACTGGTGGGCGACCTAGAACTGAAAGTATTCCCGCATTTTACTGGTGGGCGACCTAGAACTGAAAAGTATTCCCGCATTTTACTGGTGGGCGACCTAGAACTGAAAAGTATTCCCGCATTTTACTGGTGGGCGACCTAGAGCTGAAAAGTATTCCCGCATTTTACTGGTGGGCGACCTAGAGCTGAAAAGTATTCCCGCATTTTACTGGTGGGCGACCTAGAGCTGAAAAGTATTCCCGCATTTTACTGGTGGGCGACCTAGAACTGAAAGTATTCCCGCATTTTACTGGTGGGCGACCTAGAACTGAAAAGTATTCCCGCATTTTACTGGTGGGCGACCTAGAACTGAAAGTATTCCCGCATTTTACAGGTGGGCGACCTAGAGCTGAAAAGTATTCCCGCATTTTACTGGTGGGCGACCTAGAGCTGAAAAGTATTCCCGCATTTTACTGGTGGGCGACCTAGAGCTGAAAAGTATTCCCGCATTTTACTGGTGGGCGACCTAGAGCTGAAAAGTATTCCCGCATTTTACTGGTGGGCGACCTAGAACTGAAAGTATTCCCGCATTTTACTGGTGGGCGACCTAGAACTGAAAAGTATTCCCGCATTTTACTGGTGGGCGACCTAGAACAGAAAGTATTCCCGCATTTTACTGGTGGGCGACCTAGAACTGAAATGTATTCCCGCATTTTACTGGTGGGCGACCTAGAACTGAAAGTATTCCCGCATTTTACTGGTGGGCGACCTAGAACATAATGTGAAAGGACAGAAATGTATGCCTCTGTTATATGGGCGGGCTCCCAACTTCAATACTAACCTAGGAGGAAATGCCTCTCCTATGGGAAAAACTAAACTTATGAGGAAATGCATCTCCTATGGGTAAAACAAACTTAGGAGGAAATACATCTCCTATGGGTGAAACTAAAACAAACTTAGGAGGAAATGCATCTCCTATGGGTAAAATAAACTTTAGGAAAGTATTCCACTCGTTATTCAGGTGGGCGCCTGGTTTCAGAAACAACTTTTAAAATAAACGTCATTCCTCTCTTCAGGCGGGCTCCTGATTTCAACAACTTTGAAAATAAAATGCCATTCCTTTCTTTAGGTTGGCGAGGTTTAAACAACTTTAAAAATAAACGCCACTCCTCTCTTCAGGCGGGCTCCTGATTTCAACAACTTTTAACAGTAAACGCCATTCCTCTCTTCAGGCAGGCTCCTGATTTTAACAACAACTTTTTAAAGTAAACGCCATTCCTCTCTTCAGGCAGGCTCCTGATTTTAACAACAACTTTTTAAAGTAAACGCCATTCCTTTCTTCAGGCGGGCTCCTGATTTTAACAACAACTTTAAAAATAAACGTCATTCTTCTCTTCAGGAGGGCTCCTGATTTTAACTACAACTTTAAAAATAAACGACATTCCTCTCTTCACGCGGGCTCCTGATTTTAACAACAACTTAGGAGGAAATGTCTCTCCTATGGGTAAAACTAAAACAAACTTAGGAGGAAATGCATCTCCTATGGGTAGAACTCTAAAATTAACTTAGGAGGAAATGCATCTCCTATGGGTAAAAACTAACTTAGGAGGAAATGCGTCTCCTATGGATAAAACTAAACTTAGGAGGAAATGCGTCTCCTATGGGTGAAACTAAACTTTTAGGAGGAAATGCATCTCCTATGGGTAAAACTTAGGAAGTGCGTCTCCTATTGGTAAAACTTGACCTAGGAAGTGCGTCTCATATTGGTAAAGGCATGGAATGTATCCCCTTGTTATACAAGTGAGCACCTAAAATATGCAATGGATAGACAAGAAAAGTATTCCTCTCGTTATTCAGGTGGACGCCTGGTTTCAACAACAACTTTGAAAATAAAATCCTATTCGAGGGCGGATGAACCCAAAATATCCTATTCGAGGGCGGATGAACCCAAAATATCCTATTCGAGGGCGGATGAACCCAAAATATCCTATTCGAGGGCGGATGAACCCAAAATATCCTATTCGAGGGCGGATGAACCCAAAATATTCTATTCGAGGGCGGATGAACCCAAAATATCCTATTCGAGGGCGGATGAACTCAAAATATCCTATTCGAGGGTGGACGAACCCAAAATATCCTATTCGAGGGCGGACGAACCCAAAATATCCTATTCGAGGGCGGATGAACCCAAAATATCCTATTCGAGGGAGGATGAACCCAAAATATCCTATTCGAGGGCGGATGAACCCAAAAGATCCTATTCGAGGGCGGACGAACCCAAAATATCCTATTCGAGGGCGGATGAACCCAAAATATCCTATTTGAGGGCGGATGAACCCAAAATATCCTATTCGAGGGCGGATGATCCCAAAATATCCTATTCGAGGGCGGATGAACCCAAAAGATCCTATTCGAGGGCGGATGAACCCAAAATATCCTATTCGAGGGCGGATGAACCCAAAAGATCCTATTCGAGGGCGGATGAACCCAAAATATCCTATTCGAGGGCGGATGAACCCAAAATATCCTATTCGAGGGCGGATGAACCCAAAATATCCTATTCGAGGGCGGATGAACCCAAAAGATCCTATTCGAGGGCGGATGAACCCAAAAGATCCTATTCGAGGGCGGATGAACCCAAAATATCCTATTCGAGGGCGGATGAACCCAAAATATCCTATTCGAGGGCGGATGAACCCAAAATATCCTATTCGAGGGCGGATGAACCCAAAAGATCCTATTCGAGGGCGGATGAACCCAAAATATCCTATTCGAGGGCGGATGAACCCAAAAGATCCTATTCGAGGGCGGATGAACCCAAAATATCCTATTCGAGGGCGGATGAACCCAAAATAAAATCCTTAAGACTTGAAAATGTCTTACCTCGAATACTTGCTGGGGATTGGGATGAATTTTCCCTTTCTACCCTCCCCATTTTTTATTTTTCTTTATTATTATTCTTTTTTTATTTTTTTTATTTTTATTAGCTCCTTCCTTCGAAGACTAGTCTTGCCTTAACCCTGAAAGGAAACGCTGAGGATACCGATTTTCACCAAACTTGTGTTGGACTCCTCAAACCTGCTAGGGATAGCACTGTTGGGGAATTATTTACTTACCTGTTTGGGGTAAAATGTTATCAGCGGGGGATAACGCTGTCGAGGATAACACTGCTGGGGGATTCTGATTCCTTCAGAACTAGTGCTTCACTGAGCTCAAGTTTCGTCCCTTTGTTGTCCGCTGGGGAACAACTTCCTCCATTGGAACTTATTATGTTGGGGGCAACACTGGTTCAAAGACCACTTCCCTTGAGATTTGTGTTATCTTTATCCTTCCCCAAATGGGTATCTAACTTTCAGAAAATTTTCTAAATGAAAAGAAAATTTTTTGCCCCAGTTTGACAATATCCCTTGCGGATTTCTGGCATCAATGCCATTTCCTTTACCTGTTTGAAATCAAACAAAATTTGTTAGTTTAAAACATGGTGGTTGGTTGTGATACTCCTGCTGGGATGGCTTTTCCCTTTCTCCTTCCTTGTTCTGTGCTCCGCCACTGGTTGGGGATGATGCTATTTGCTGGGGATAATCCCTTTCTGCTGGGGATATCCCTCTTCTTCTGTGGCATAGCTCGGAAACTGGCATTTCCCTGACCTTTTAGTCTAGTAGGAATTTCCCACACCATGTCCATTTCTCTCCTTGCTTTGTCTACGGGCCTCGACCTTGAGGTTTATAACCTTTGATTTCGGCAAGGGTATCCCTCTTGACACTTGTCAATCCTTTTGTCGATTCCCTTTTGCTGGGGATATCTTTTGACACTGGACTCGCGTTTGTTCCTTGCTGACTATACCATTTGGATGTACTAGTCAGATCTCATCTGGCATAATTGGAAAGCCGATGGCATATTTTGAAGTCAATTCACAGTTGATCTGACCAAACAGACTCTATTGGGGATTTTTCTATGAAAGGAAAAGATAAAAGGGAATAGAATAAAAAGACAAAGGGAAAAAAATGACTCTTTAACAAAAGGAACTATAAATAAACCTATCAAACGCAGACACCGACTCTAATGGTCATGACATGCATATGTGGCCTATCCTCTACCGTCAATCATCTTTCAAGATCTTCATTGGCAATTCCCCATCTGATTCTCAATCTTATTCGACTTGTAGTGCCCGAAGGGTTTTCACCATCAAGCCTCTCTCATTTTGGTTTTTCTCTCAGCTTTCATCACCTTATGGTGCCTGTGAAGGTTTTAACCGATAAGACTCTCTCATTTGTATCACTTTTCAGCTGGGGTTTTGGAGTGTTGCCGGTATGACTCTTTCTGTTGGAGATTAGAATCCTTTCTGCTGTGGAACAGAATGTTATGCTCACCGGTGAGACTCTCATTTGTCTGACTTGGCATCTTTTGAAGACTGATCAGAAGGTCTTTCTTTGGACCGTAATGTGGGTTTTGGATAGGGCTAGAAAAAAAAGGTATTAAAGGCTCAAAAATGCATTAATTTTTGGGTTATTAGTTACAACCTTCGGAATTAGATTTATTTACAACAAATGCAACATTTGCCCCAGTTTCTTGCTTGGGGATATTTTAATTGATTGATTTTTTTTCATTTTTTTCAAAACTATGACCGAGCCGTGAAGCGCCTACGTATCCTCTTTGAGGAATCAGGTCAAACGTAGTTCCCAATTCCTCTTTTTCATTTGACTTTCTTTTGTTTTTGTTTTTTTGTTATCATTTTTCTCTTCTTTTTTTTTCTTTTCTCTTTTTTCGTTTTGTTGTTTTTCTTTTCTTTCTTTTCCATGTTTTGCGTCTCTAACTTGTTGTTACCGATTCCGAATGAGGGGTATGAAAGAAAATAAACAAGGCTCAAAAGGGGTAACGAGGGATAAAGTGTTTAGGTAGCAGAACAAAATGCCTTCGTCATTCCAGTCTTCAAAACATGCCAAGTGCAAACAACACAATTGATCATAGATTTATAGTCTCTTCCGATGGTGCTGGACTTGACAATCATATTCATATTTGCTTTTTCATTTGTCAATTCTAAAACACCGTTGGGCGACACTCTTATTATCATGAATGACCCTCATGTCAATTTGGCGAATCTTGCTTTTAACGGTTTTATTTGTGTTTTACTTGCCCTAGTTCCACATGACTCGGGCTCCAAATAATCTTGAACCGTTCTTACTCCCTTTAAACGCTTTGATCACCTTCCCAGGGGTTTATGATTAACTTTTAAGATTAGGCCCAAACTGGGTGCGCATGTCATGTCACTAGAATCGGCATTGAATAAAAATGATAAAAGGACTAAACAAAAGAAAACTGGAAATAATAGAAGACCGGATTTTGCATTTAGATTACCGGTGAAATGGTTTGAAAAGACAAAAACAAACCGGAATAAAATCCTAAACAACCAGGGCAAAACTTAAACAAACCGCTATGACAAAAAATGGAAAGATAAGCGGAAAAATATTGACACAAAACAAAATCCGAATTACAATCCTAATAATCCGAACAAACAGAAATGACAACAAAATAAGCCACCACAAGCTTCTCTCTTGTTAACCAAAGAACGAAGCGTCCTCCCACTTTATCAAAACTGGCATCTTAACCACTAAGCTTCGCATCAATACTGCCAAGACCATTATCAGCTTCAGTATCATCCATCTTCGTCAACAAGTTCCCAATAGGATTCAAGTGCTTCTGTTATCAGGCTTGATCCCCGTAGAGTGTGTATCATGGGGTGCAAGTAAAGGAATCTGAGTGTCATCGTCCGGCTTACCACAAACCAACCACCTTAACTTTCTTTGCAAAACAAACAGGTTAGAATGGACTAAGTCGGTCCTCATTATTAACAACATCTTTTTTCTTTTTCTCTTTTTTTCGATGTTTTTTTTTCCTTCTTTTTTTTTTCATTTTTCTGTCTCTTTTTTCGATTTTTTTTTTCATTTTTCCTTTTTGATTTTTTTCATTTTTTTTTGGTTTTTTTTTCATTCTCTTTTTTCTGTCTTTTTCATTTTTTTTTTCATTTTTTTTTGTTGTGGTCGAATCTTATGGAGATTGCCTACGTATCATGACCCCGCATGAATCAGACCTTGCGTAGTTCGGACAAAATGAAAGGTAAAAGCAATGAAACATTTTTTCTTTATCAATTTTCATAATAAAACAAATTGGGTTTCGAAGGTTTAAAGATGACCTACAAACTTGAAAATCAAACAACTCGCATATTCTAATCAAAAGATTTACAAAAACTACGGCCAGCTTCCTTTCCCCGTTTGTCAAATGCAACCAAACGGCTATTTTTGCAAATGTGGCCCATTCCAAATTTCACATGAATTTTGAGGTCGGGGAGGATTATTTTATGATACTTTACAAACCTGTCCGTTCTTTTAAGAAAATAACCTTTCGACAACTGAAATATACTCTAAGGCTATTTCGGCAAGAAGGGTTTAGGACGCGGCCGAATCTGGCTCGACTTATCATGACAAAATTTAAACGGTATTCACCTGACCGCTGACTCTTTGTTTTTTTTCCAAATTACAAAAAAAAAAATGGTGTTGCAAACACGGCCCTTCAGCGTCTCGGGGACGAAGATTTTTCAAGGCTGTGCGGGTCAACTAGACCAAATATAAAAAATGACCCAAAGGTGGCTGTTTATGCAAAGTCAGCCTTCCGGCGTCTCTTTCGGGAACATTTGGCTATTTATGACAAAACAGCATCACCTGACTTATTTAATGACTCTTTTTATCGTTTTTCAAATTAGCAAACTCAATATTGCAAACACGGTCTTTCAACGTCTCGGGGACGAAGATTTTTAAGGCTGTGTTGGTCAACTGGACCAAATCTTAAAAAATGACCCAAAGGTGGCTGTTTATACAAAGTCAGCCTTCCGGCGTCTCTTTCGGGAACATTTGGCTATTTATGACAAAACAGTATCACCTGACTCTTTTTATCGTTTTTCGAATTAGCAAACTCAATATTGCAAACACGGTCTTTCAACATCTCGGGGACGAAGATTTTTAAGGCTGTGTGGGTCAACTGGACCAAATCTTAAAAAATGACCCAAAAGGTGGCTGTTTATACAAAGTCAGCCTTCCGGCGTCCCTTTCGGGAACATTCGGCTATGTCTTGATAAAACAACGTCACCCGACTTCTTTATGACAAAATTAAAATTTGACATATATTTTTGGATATTTTTAGCAAAAGGGGAGGTTGGACACCACCCGACTTATTTATGGCAAAATTAAAATTTTGACACGTTTTTATTTATTTATTGGCTTTTGGCTATTTTAGCAAAAAGGTGGGGTTGGACCCGATGAGGGTTGCCTACGTATCTCACACCCGGTGAGAATCAAACCCGCGTAGTTCAGGCAATCAAGAATAAGTAGATGAACTAACTTTTTTTTTTTTAATTTGCGAAAGAACTACTTTAAAAGAAGAAAGGAAGTATTTTTTTTGATTGATTTTATTTTTTTTAAAAGAAAGACTTCTAAGATATTTTTTTTTGAATTTTCGTTTTTTTTATTCTGAAGAAAAGAAGAAAATATTTTTCGGAATTTTACCTTTAATAAAAGAAATGCTTCTCAAAATGTTTTTTGAATTTTGAATTTTCTTTTCAATTTTGAAAGAAGAATCAAAATATTTTCGAATTTATTATTATTATTATTATTTTTTTAAAAACAATTAGAAAGACTTTCTAAAGAAGTCCATAATGGAAAATATTTTTGGATTTTTTTTTGTTTTTGAAAATTGGGGGTCTAAAAACCTTTCTAGACTTTTTGGCAAGACAAATATTTTTGCAACAAGTAAAGACATATATATATATATATATATTTGAAAAAAAATAATAAAAAAAAATATTGGATATATATATATATATATATATATATATATACATGTATATATATACTTGCGACAAATAATGAAAGACTCTTTTCTTTTTTTCTTTTTTTTTATTTGTTGCATTTTCATAAACAACTAAGTAATAATAAAAAAAACATTTTTTAAAAAATAAGACTCTTTTTCATTTTCATTTTCATGGCAAAACAAACTATTTTCTTTTCTATTTTTTTTGAAAAACAAAACAGAACAATGATGATTTTATTTCTATTTTTCCTTTTAATAAAACAACTAATAAGACATTTTTTCATTTTCTCAAAATATCGGCAGAGTTTTGATAGTATTTGGTTTTTTTTCAAAATAAACAATCAATTCCCTAACCGCTACTTTTCGATTTCACAATATTCATAATATTCAAACACCGGTCAGCGAGACAAAATAAATGCACGGAAAACAAATAGGATGCATCAGGATGGTCTTTTCATATCAGGTTGCTAGTCCTAGACGGACCCAACCCCTGTGTTGAGTCCCCTAAGTCAAATGCAACGTGATGCAAATAAGCGTTCCTACTAGGGATCCGGCATGAAGTCACGTTATTCTATGTTCAAAAACCTGGGTCGGTGTTCTAGACAGTGTACCCGAGCGGACAACTCGAGTTGAGGAAGGAGCTCCTTTCCGGGAACCAAAAGGCCAGCCGGCTTAGAAACTTTCCGAGCCTCTTTTATTCAGGGTATGACACTAACAGAATAGGGAGTCTTAACCAGTAAGCACATCCCCGGAGGTAAGAAGAGTAGGTTTCGGCACAGTTTATATGTACAGTTCAAATAATATCAAAGCAGTAAAAGCAGCATTTAGCACATTAGGCTCAAACATGTAAAAATCAGATAAAACCAAATATAACAATTTATCTAAGCTCGAATTTCTAACCCTGAACCAGTGGTTCTGGGTAATAATCCCCAGCAGAGTCGCCAGAGCTGTCCCACCTCCTTTTTCCGCACCCGTGAGGGTGCAAGGGAGTTTTTCCAATTAAAGGACAATCAAGACGGGATTGGTTTATTTATTTCAGAGTCGCCACTTGGGAGATTTAGGGTGTCCCAAGTCACCAATTTTAATCCCGAATCGAGGAAAAGAATTACTCCATATTACAGTCTGCGTACCAGAAATCCGGATAAGGAATTCTATTAACCCGGGAGAAGGTGTTAGGCATTCCCGAGTTCCGTGGTTCTAGCACGGTCGCTCAACTGTTATATTCGTCTTGATTATCTGATTTTATACAAATATGAACTTATGTGCAAATTTTATCTTTTAACCGCTTTATTATTATTGTTTTTAAAAGAAATGTGAACATCGCTTAAAACACGTCTTTGGACTGCGTCACATGAAATGCACCCACAATCCGGAACACGTTTTATTTGATGTTTTAGGATTTGGATTCGGGTCGCATGAAGTGCACACCCAGGCTTAAGAAAGTAAAATATTAAACACGCACCTAAAGAGACTATCGCGTTATTATTTTGGGGAAGACCGTGAAATTCGCTAAACGGTCCTTCCGAATTCTAATTAAACCATACATTTTGTGAGGGCCCCGCAATCTATACGTTTTATTTGGCGAGGCTCGTCTCATTTTTATTTTTAAAGGATAAACCTACAATGACTATATTTTCTATTAAGTTCGTCTCTAAAATAAAAGAAAATCTCTTAATTATTTACATGCTGAAAAACGTAACTTATTAGTTATTAGTTTACGGCTAATGCGAATGGAAAATTGCGATCGAGTTTGTACAAAGAAAAACTGCTTTCATTTTATATTCTGTTATTCAATAATACTAGAACATGAGATTGACCATAATATCAAAACAGATTAATTATTCTCCGATTAATTTAAACTAATATTATTAGATGAAGAAAGTATACATATGCAACCTCATTATTCATTAATCATTCAACTACATCTTTATACGAAGAAAGAAAAATTATATTCAACCACAAATCTAAACAGGAGGAATTCAACAGGAACAAAGCCTGATTAATATTTCATTTTTTGCTTCAAGCCGAGATTGTACAAATGTGTACCTGGAAACAGCAGTACAAGAACAAAAGAAGGAGAAGTCAGCAGCAGTAATAACACAACAACAGCAGATTCAGCAACACCGCAAACCAGTACAGTAGGAATAGCAAAAAACCCAGGAGACTATAAACGACTCCAAGTATAGAGAAGAAGTAAAAGGCATGAAGGTTCTGACTATTTCAGATCTTAAGCGAGGCAATGAAGCAGTAACTATTCTTTTTCAACTTCAAAAACTCTCCAAAATGAATTCTGCCCCTGTATATTCAGTGTATCCAGAATGTATATTGGGTGTATACTTCTCACTCCGGCCCCTCTTTTTCTCTTCTCTCTATCTAGTTTTTCCTCTATTTTTTTCCCCCCTTCTTCCTAAATTTTCTCTTCTATTTATAGCAAAATTTTCGAAATTTTCAGATTTGTTTTTTTATTATTTTATTATTTTTTTAATTAAAAGAAATCCCACTTACAAATTGCTTTTATTTTTTTAGAAAAAAAAATCCCACCTTTATTTACTTTTATTTTTAAAATTCCAACTTTAATTACTTTATCTTATTTAAAATCCCACTTTTTATTTTTTTAAAAGAGAATCTCACTTTATTTAACTTTTCTTTAAAAAACAAACCACTATCTTTTCTTTTTCTTTTAAAAATGCTTCTTTCAATTACTTTAAATTTTTTAAATTTTCAGATACCTTTATATTTATTTTTTAATTCCAACCTTATTTTACTTTTAAATTTTTTAAAACTTTTTACTTTTTTTAAATTTTCTACATTCTTTTACTTTTTTTTATTTTTTTTAAAATCATTTCCGAAATTACTATATATATATATATTTTAAAATAAAAATAATAAATAAAATAAAATATTTTCGGATTTTTTTTATATATAGAAAAAACAAAAAATAAAACTATTAATAGTGATAATTCACTTTTTATTTTTTATTTTTTTGGTTTTGTTTTGTGTTGGACAAAAATGAAGAAGGGGTGTTGGGTTAATGGAGCGGACCGGATCGACCCGGTTTGAAACGGACCGGGTCATGGGAAAAGTTGGGCAATTATTTGGGCCTGTGGTTTGAAATTGAAGAAGTGGCCCAATCCGATTTTTCTTTGTATTTTTGTTCTCTTTTCTTCTTTTATTTTTCTAAAACTAAATTATAAAAGTACTTAAATTATTATTAAGAACTAAATTAAGTTATAAAAGCGCAAATTAACTTCCAATAACAATTAACGTACAATTAAGTAATAATTAAGCATAAAATTGTTCATTTGGACATTAAATGCTAAAAATGCAAAAGATGCCTATTTTTGTATTTTTTATTAATTTAACAAATAAACATGCATCGACAAACATACAAATAGTTACACAAAATATCACAAAAATTGCACACCAAGAAAAATTATTTTATTTTTGAATTTTTTGGGAGTAATTCTCATATAGGGCAAAAATCACGTGCTTACACCAGCCTCAATATTTGTCCGTTGGTAACACTCGGAACATTGGGAAAGGGTCTGCATGAGATCAAGGACGGGGCCATCAATATTAAAGCTTTCGACGATTCGCAAAGATCCACCATTGGGGAAATCAGCTTGTGTTTTCAAATGGGGCCTTCTTGGTTCGACGTTGATTTTCAGGTTATAGACGTGCCGGCATCTTACAAATTGCTATTGGGACGGCCGTGGATTCATGCCGTTGGGGCTGTAGCATCAACACTACATCAGGCGGTGAAATTTGAGTGGAACCACCAAGATGTGATCATTCACGGCGACGGTAGAAATCCTATATACAATCGCCAAACCATCCCAACGATTGGAGGAAGGAGAAAGATAAGCGGGGAAACCTATCACCACATCGAGCGAGTCAACACCGTTGACAAATACAAATGGTGGGACAACAAAATTGGAAGCATATTGAACTGGAGCGGATATGAGCCTGGCAAGGGACTTGGCAAGAACCACCAAGGAATCGCCAAGCCTATCAAACTGAAGAAACATGGCACCACTTTCGGTCTGGGATACGAGTATACTTGGGAGGAATTCAACAACTGGTCTCCACCATGGCGCGGTCTATACTACCCGCTGGAGCAGCCAATACCATATTTAGAGCAGACTTTCCAGCCAGCCGATGTTATCTATGGGTCGGAAGAAGAGGAAGCACTAGCAGCAGTGAGGAATTTGTTCCTAGAAGACGATGACATGGATTGTTGTGTCATTTTCGAGGAGGAGGGGAAGGAAGACCCTTCCATATAGGCCGTAAGCCGAGGAGTATGCCTCAACAATTGGACCATCAGAATCACTAGAGTTCGGAAAGCCTTGGGGTAGCAAGGCTGAACAAAGCATCATACACTATCTTTTATTTTTACTAGTTGATTTTCCTTTCGCATTTTTGAATTTTCGCAATAAGATCTTCTAATGTTCAAAACAATTATGAAATTTATCAAAGCATTTCAATTTCCTTACCAATCTTACTCTTATTATTTCTCTCATTACTTTACTTATACAACATTACTATTACCTATCTTGATGAACCAATAGCTGTGACATGCAACGAGACAATGCAACAAACGGACATAGATTCAGAGGAAGATGATATACCGGAAAAGATTGTTAAAGAGGTTGAAAATTTTGAGAATAGACCTAAGTCCAACCTGGACGAGACCGAGATTGTTAACCTGGGAGATACATAAAATATCAAAGAAACTCGGATCAGTGTTCATTTGTCACCGTCTGAAAAGGATGAATACACGGAATTTCTGAAGGAATATGAGGGCATATTTGCATGGTCATATGATGACATGACTGGTTTGAGCACATCTATTGTGGCCCACAAACTGCCAACTGATCCGACATGTCCACTGGTAAAACAGAAGCTCAGAAAGTTTAAACCCGACATGAGTCTGAAATTCAAGGAAGAAGTCGTTAAGCAGGTCAAAAATAAGGTCCTCAGGGTAGTAGAATATCCAACATGGTTAGCTAATATTGTGCCGGTGCCGAAAAAGGATGGGAAGGTCAGAGTCTGTGTCGACTACTGGGATCTCAATCGGGCCAGTCCAAAGGACGACTTCCCCTTACCGAACATACAGATCCTGATCGACAATTGCGCCAAGCATGAGTTGCAATCATTTGTATATTGCTTCGCTAGATATCATCAGATCTGGATGGACGAAGAAGATGCTGAGAAAACGGTTTTCATTACGTCGTGGGGGATGTACTGCTACAAGATGATGCCATTCGGGTTAAAGAATGTAGGGGCCACCTACATGAGGGTCATGACTACTATCTTCTATGATATGATACATAAAAAGATTGAGGTGTATGTAGATGATGTCATCATAAAGTCCAAGAAAGCCACTAACCACATGGAAGATTTGAGGAAGTTCTTCCACAGACTGAGAAGATACAACCTGAAACTAAATCCCGCGAAATGTGCATTTGGGGTTCCTGCCGGAAAACTACTTGGGTTCATTGTGAGTCGCCGAGGGATAGAACTGGATCCATCTAAGGTCAAAGCTATTCAAGAACTGCCACCGCCAAAGAACAAGAAGGACGTAATGAGTTTCCTGGGAAGGCTTAACTACATCAGCCGGTTCATAGCATAATCTACGATTATCTGCGAGCCGATCTTTAAGATGTTGAAGAAGGACACTGCTACCACATGGACTGATGATTGCCAAAAAGCTTTCGACAAAATCAAGGAATACCTATCAACACCACCAGTCTTAGTTCCGCCTGAGCCGGGTAGACCTCTATTACTCTACCTTGCAGTATTGAATGGAGCGTTCGGTTGTGTTCTGGGGCAGCATGATGAAACGGGGAGGAAGGAGCAGGCCATCTATTACCTCAGTAAGAAGTTCACCCTATACGAGGCTCGGTATTCTCTGTTAGAGCATACCTGTTGTGCTTTGACTTGGGTAGCTCAGAAGTTGAGGCACTACTTCTGTGCCTATACTACATATCTCATATAAAGAATGGATCCCTTGAAGTAAATCTTTCAGAATCCCATGCCCACTAGCAAGCTGACTAAGTGACAAATCCTATTGAGTGAATTTGACATTGTCTACGTGACTCAGAAAGTAATCAAAGGACAGGCACTAGCAGATCACCTTGCTAAAAATCCCGTGGACAGAGAATACGAACCCCGGAAAACATATTTTCCTGATGAAGAGGTATCATTCATAGGAGAAGACATTGCAGAATCCTATGACGGTTGGAGAATGTTTTTCGATAGAGTAGCAAATTTCAAAGGAGTTGGCATAGGAGCAGTCCTAGTATCAGAAACCAGTCATCATTATCCGGTATCTGCCAAGCTCAGGTTCCCATGCACCAACAACATAGCCGAGTACGAAGTCTGCATCTTAGGGCTCAAGATGGCTGTTGACATGAACATCCAAGAGTTGCTAGTAATTGGGAATTCAGACTTGCTTATACATCAGGTCCGAGAAGAATGGGCGACCAAGAACGCCAATATACTCCCTTATCTGCATCATGTACAGGAGTTAAGAAAGAGGTTCACAAATACAGAATTCCAGCATGTTCCCAGGGTCCAGAATGAATTCGCCGATACACTAGCTACCCTATTATCCATGATATAACATTCAGACAAGAATTTCATTGATCCCATTCTGGTAAAGATTGATGATCAGCCCGTTTACTGTGCTCATGTCGAAGAAGAAGCAGACGGAAAGCCTTGGTTTCATGATATCAAGGAATACCTGGCAAAAGGAGAATACCTAGAACTTACAAACGCTACTCAGAAGCTTACGCTTCGGAGGTTATCCAACAATTTCTTTTACAGTGGAGGAATCCTGTACAGGAGGACTCCTGATTTGGGATTACTAAGGTGTGTTGACGCAAAAGGAAGCATCTAGGCAATTAGAGGAAATTCATGCAGGGACTTGCGGTCCACATATGAATGTCTTTGTTTTAGCAAAGAAAATACTCCGAGCTGGTTACTTTTGGATAACTATGGAAACATACTGCATCCAGTATGTCCGAAAGTGCCACCGCTGCTAGAAACATGCAAGCATGATAAAGATGCCTCCAAATGAGCTTAATGCAACAAGCTCGCCGTGGCCGTTCGCTGCCTGGGGAATGGATGTTATCAGACTAATCGAACTCGCCGCATCAAATGGGCACATGTTTATCTTAGTAGCGATTGATTATTTCACCAAATGGGTTGAAGAAACATCTTACAAGATAGTGACTAAGAAAGTCGTGGCAGATTTCATCCGCGACCGTATTGTGTGTCGGTTCGGAATTCCAGAGTCAATCATTACTGATAATGACTCCAACCTCAACAGTGATTTGATGAAATCCATGTGTGAAACCTTCAAGATCAAACACAAGAATTCTACAGCCTACAGACCTCAGATGAACAGAGCCGTAGAGGTCGTCAACAAGAATATCAAGAAGATATTGAGGAAAATGATAGAGAAGCATAAACAGTGGAATGAGAAGTTATCATTTGCTTTATTGGGGTACCACACCATAGTCCGCATATCAACTGGGGCAACCCCCTATATGCTGGTTTACGGTACAGAGGTAGTCATTCCCGCCGAGGTGGAAATTTCTTCCTTAAGGATCATATAGAAAGTAGAGCTCGACGACGCAAAATGTGTGAAAAGTTGTTACGAACAGCTAGCTCTTATAGACGGAAAGAGAATTAATGCAGTTTTCCATGGTCAGCTCTATCAGAACAGAATGTCCAGAGCCTTCAACAAAGAGTCAAGCCGAGACAAATTTTCCGCATCAAGATGAAGCCAAAGGAAAATTCTCTCCCAACTGGCAAGGTCCGTACATGGTTCACCGGGTTCTGATAGGAGGAGCCCTTATACTTGCAGAAATGGACGGAGAAGTTTGGCCAAAGCCAATCAATTCAGACGCAGTCAAGCGATACTATGTGTAATCTTTATGCTTTCCTTATATGATATAATTTGAACTACGCCTGACCTGGTTCCTGTTTAAGAGGGGATACGTAGGCAGCCCTATGGGTTCGGTCACAATTCAATAAAATTTTAATTTTCCCCGCTATTGGAAACTGGGGAAGGATTTTGAGGAGGACCCTCCAAATTCCGAAGTCGATTCCAGCCATTTATCATTAATAGCCGTCAGAAGCAACATGCAGAATTTTGAGGAGGACCCTCAAAATTTCGGAGTAAGGAAGTTGCAATGTCTTGAACCACATCGCAGTCGTCGGTTCATCTAAAGAAAACTATTCTTAATTATGTACTTATGTTATGCCTTTACTAAATCATGCATGTTTATTACTAAAATTGCCTTGTTTAGCAATGCTACCCCAGTGATATATACGGTATCGCTGGATCAAATCCGAGCAGGTCGAGCAAAGCCAGCGGGGATATGAACTAACCTTTCCCCCTTTACAAACTCACGATTTTTCTTTGGATGCAGGCACTTAAGTTGCAAAATCATCAAATATATTATACGCTCACTCACATAGTTCAGGAATACAACTCTTCGAACCATTGCACTTGCTCGCAACTGCTATCCGCACAATAGTGTCCCCAGCAGGCACAATATCCCCAGCAATCACGATACCGCAATCCGCTATCAGCTAAGAAAACTCTATTGCCATTTACCATTTTTACTTCCTTCATAAGGCTACCATTCTGCCTTCTGAGGTTAAGCTCTACCTCTACCTGCATTCTGTGCATTGCATAAGGCTACCATTCTGCCTTCCGAGACTAAGCTCTGTCTCCATCTGCATTCTCTGAATTGCATAAGGCTACCATTCTGCCTTCCGAGGTTAAACTCTACCTCAATCTGCATTCTCTGCATTGCATAAGGCTACCATTCTGCCTTCCGAGGTTAAGCTCTACCTCCATCTTGCATGGCTGAAAGATCGCCACTTCATTTATATCTTGCATGGCTGAAAGCTCGCCACTTCATTTACATCTTGCATGGCTGAAAGATCGCCACTTCATTTACATCTTGCATCGCCTGAAAGATCGCCACTTTACTTACATCTTGCATCGGCTGAAAGATCACCACCTTATTTACATTTACACTGGCTGAAAGATTGCCACCTACTACATCTCATAGGCTGAAAGATCGCCAAATCATCCAAAGGCGTCATTGTTCGGAGGCACCATTCCCATGGCCCGAGAGCACCATTTCATGGCCTGCGAATCCTTATTATAAGCTTCATGGCCCAGGACGTCATGGTCTGAGGATGTCATCCTAACCATTCAAAGATGTCCGACGGGAACTTGCATCATGTTTAAATTTCCACACAACATATTGTTCATTGCAGGTAAACCGGCGAGCAATGACCGTCTCAGAAGGAGAAATCCCGCTCCAGTTCCCGCAACCCTATTAGACTTTAACCATTCATCCTAACCCAAATATCGCGTCCGTCTTGGAAAATCTCCATCGGCATATTCTGCCGACGGATCCTGAACTACATATGGCCCGATTCCTGTAAGACCAGGGATATGTAGGCAGCTCAGCAGCTAGAGCTCGGTCAAATTCTTCAAACCATTCCGTTCGGTCAAAATTGTCCATCATATCTTTACCCGATAACTCTTTCATCCTTCCCGGGTAAAGAGGGGCAGCTATTGATACCCAATTTTTCCTTGTATATTTTTTTTATAAATGCAAATTACTTTCAAAATAGCATATGTATGAATATATAACTGTGTCCAAATGTTTTAGTATTTTTCCTAATTTTTTAAAGATTTTTAAATCAATTTATTTCCCTATTTTAGTAGTACAAAAATCAAGAATTATTCCTCAAATTATCATTTTGGTGATTAACTTATTTTATTCTTATATTTATACCAAAATATAGTTAATGTAATTTTTACACATTTTTACAAATTTATTTAATATTTTTAAAGCTAAATTGCATATAATTACAATTTCAACCTATTGTAAGATTTAATTGCGTTTATAATTACAAAATTGATTCCAGTATTTTTATTTAATATTTATACATTATTAATTAGTTTGGTACCTTTAATTTATTTCCAGAAATCATTTACTATTTTTTATAAAATGAAAAGGGGAAAAGTGGCTATTTAAATACTAGCCCTATTTCATTTCAATTGTAGCCCAAATCAACCCCCCATTAAACACAATTGCAATTTTAAATTACCCGACCCCTGACCTATTTATCCAACCTACTCGGCTCCCCTTTTTATCGTGGTGGTTGATCAAAAATGATCAACGGCCACGATTCTACCTTTCCTATTTTAATTCACAAACACCCCAACCCTAAAATCATTTTCATTCACCCGCCACCTCTGAAACCCCTCTCCTCTCTCAAACTCTCTCGAACCTTCCCTAACCCTAGCCGTCTCTCATCATCTTCAACCTCGAAACCCACCGGAAACCATGGCTTCCCAAGCTGTGAGGGCCCTATACTCACCTCCCCTTGCTCTTACACACCTGATACCTGAAGATTCGAGGCCAGGCCTCGAAGGTTTGCACCCAGACCTCTGCCGATTCAAGTTTCAAGAGTCATCGCCGGCCATGCTCTGGCGTACCATGGTGTTTTGAGCCTGGTTCTGACCTCTCCGACTCAGATCGGTGATCTTTTCAAAGCCTTTCTCATTTCTAGGGTTCTTTTGAAACCCTAACCCTTCTAGGTTTTCTCCGATCTCTTTAGATCCGTTGTGTATCTGTGCTCTCTTTGAGTTTTCAACTAATCTCCCTAACTTTTCTTTCGAAAATTACTATTCAAAGTCTTTCTTTTATAGGGTTTTCTGAAAATACTTAAGTGTTTCTCTGACTTTCTTTTCCTTTTCTTTTGTGTGTATTTGCCTCTACTGTGTTCTACGTTTTCCTTCTACCATGTATGTTCTTCTACTGTGCTTTCTATATTCCGTTCTTGTATGTTCTTCTACTGTGCTTTCTATACTATGTTCTTGTATGCTTTTCTACAATGTACTTCTATTTTCTTCTACTATGTTCTGGTATATTTCTCCTACTGTATTCTTCTACCGTATTCTTAATTGTTCTTACTATTTTTCTTCTATTGAACTTTGTTTATGTTTCTTTTAAAAGGATCTTCTTAAGCATGCTTTCTTCTACTGTTCTTATCAGTCTTTTCTCATCATGTTTCGGATTAGTTTCTTTACTCTATTTGCCTTGAACCCCTCTACTGTATTTACATGCTATTCATGAGTTCTGTTGCTGGAAGAAGCATGTTAGAAGTTTTAGTTCTTTTCTGAAACCTCTAAACATGTTTCGATTCGACAACTTGCCTCCTCATCTCTGTTCTTGATTCAAGGTGGAAACCCTAGAATTTGGGGGTTCTGCCGAGGTTTGATTGAACTAGGGTTTTATTTTAGAACCCTTAACTCTTTTAGACTGACTTTGAGTCTCTGAACTATGTTTGGACATCTTTGTTTTCATACAATGTTGAACTTTTTGCTAAACTCTTCTACACTGGATTTTTTCTACTGATTTACATAACAGTCTTCTTTCATGCTCACATGCTCATTATATATGATGAATTTTCCTCTAAATGATTTTCATATTTGCAATTAGTGCAAACTTCCTTCTGAATATAGCTTGATTGATTTCTTTTCAACTTTTACTGATTTCTCTATTACTCAACTTAAGTAAAACCCTTCTTCATCTTTTTTGACTTGGTTCATTCATACCAAATCTCAAACCTTGTGATTTATTGGCTGTTAATTGACTCCCTTACCTTATTTGCACAAACCGTGTACTGTCAAAACCCTGTCCTTAAATAACCTTTATGTATTTGCCCTCAATTGCATGCTTTACACAAAGTGTTTATCCAATTCCTTTCCTTAAATGGTTTTACTCGTTTTGAATCTGAATCCCTTAATTAAGGGAAGCCTTGTGTAATTGATTGACAATCAATTTTCAAACTATTTTCTTACCTTATTTCTACCTGCTTTCTACACTATTAAAGGCACGACCCTTTTCACAAACACACACTTCAGACTTCACAATTTCACAATCTCTTCTGAACTCACACTTATAGTATTCTGTCTTCCTGTTTGCACTTTGGCTTTTACAAGACTACTACTTTTTCTACTTATTTCTTCGAAACTGGTATGTCCTGATTCAAGTTTCAGCATCACCCCAATGTGTTTACTTACAGTCTTTGTATCCATGTTTACTTTATTGTTTTCTGTAGAGTTCGACATTTAGCTTAGTATGCTTATGTTCTACTACCTGTTTCTGTTGTGAATCTTTTCTTCCTATCCCATTACCCCTATGTGTTTGTAAATGGTTGCTTAGGGCATGACAATATGAGTTGTTGTCCATGAACTAAGCTTTGAACCAATGGGGTCTTAACCTCTAAACAGGCTGCAGGGTGTGTCAGCATATCCCATTGCTGGGTATGCCCATCAGCCTGCTCTTCTTGTGCTCTCGCAATCCCCTATTCCCTATATCTCTATGTGTACTGTTTCCTTTCCCTTTTCCCCTTTCAGAATTTTGCACTTGCACTCTCTACTAGTCTCTAAGTTCTGCCCCCCTCTTGTGAGCCTTGCCTTGGGACCTTGAGTTCCCTCTGAACTTGGACACCTGAAGGCTGGCCCTTCCACACTGCACTTTAGCTTAATATGGCGATACATTTGGATGTAAGCACTGTGTAGAGTTCTTATGAAACTCTTAGGGAACTCTGACACACCCAAGTGATGGAAAGGCTTTGAAACATGATCTTTGGAGTTGGTTTGCTTCATACTTTAGACAGGAAGTCTGAATCAGGCTCTCCTTGGTTGTAATTTTCAACTTCTAATGTATTTTCTTTACTTTATTTTTTCTGGACTGTAATAACTTTATAATAAACTATTGGGTATGGCTAGTGAAAAAAGGGGGGGAGTAACTATGTATGTAAAAGGGGTAGATATCCTGCTCATAGGGAATTTCTGATCTCTGCATATCATGTAGATATCCTGCATATAGGAATTCTGCACTTTCATATGTATATACTATGCCTATAAGGAATTCTGCACCCATATAGATATCCTGCCTATAGTTTTCTAAAATTCTGCATTCATATGGATATCCTGCCTATAGTTAAATTTCTGCATCTCTCATATAGATACCATGCTCGTAGTTAACTAGAAATCCGAATCTTGCATATGCATCTGTCACTAGGCAAACCTGTTTATAGGGCTTAAATAACTAACTGCATCTAGATATCATGTTCATAGGCTTAAACGAAGTACAATATTTAGATGCCATGCCTATAGGATTTCTGCACTCTTACTATGTTTGCAAAAGTGTCCAAAATTGACAACACATAGAAAACATGCCTATATGAGCTTTAATCGAATCTGAACCGCTTTATCTGCTTATTAGTTTAAAACCAGTCACAAATGACTTGTGCTCTTTTGCTAAAACTCGCCTTTCTTTAATAACAAACGATTTTTTTCTTAAACCAGTATGTATTAATATTTACTTAATTGTTTCTGGAATCAGTAGATATCATACCTATATGGTCTTTGTCTAACACTTAGGCAAGCCATAAGGTGAAAGTTTATAAACTGAATCAGATTTTATATGCTACAACCAGCAGACATACCTGATTCGAGCTTCTTATCTGAACTATATAATAAATCAGTCTGCCTCAACCCTTTAAGTTTTAATCAGACCCTAAACAATACATGCGAGTCATGCTACATTATGTGCTTTCTTTAGTTTAAAGGAGGTCTGTTTGAGCCCTTTTTATTTGTTTATATGCTTCCCCAAACTTGCTATATGTGTTTTATTTGTCGCCTTAGTATTTACCTTTTGAAACCATAGATAATCCCAAGATATCCTCCCTTTAGGATTAGTAGTCCCAAGTGCCTCCGGGGCTGATAGGATTGGGGCAAGTAATAGCATGCAATAAGTAAACAAGACCATTCCGCGCTTTAATACGTTAACGGGGTGGGAAATGGTAGATATGAATAGGATGACCACGCGATAACATCATGTGTAGCCCCTCACTGAGGAGTGATTACCGGATGTTGTGTGGGGTAATCTATATTATCAATAAACCTAGGACCCCCCTTCCCTTTATTTTCTTTGTTTCTTTTAAATATTTTTAAACCATTTCTTTTAAGGAAATCAACTCTTTTTAGTTCCTTTTTCTTATTTTTGTTTATTTGTAACCATTACATGAAAATCCCCTCTTATTTGAAGCCTTCATTTGCCTATGTGTTATTTGCACTTAAGTCACAATAATAGTTTGGCCGGGAACCACACTAGTGGATCCTAAAGGGTTCCTAACGCCTTCCCCTTGGGATAATTTCAAGCCCTTACCCAATCTCTGGTTACTCAAAACAAACACCTCCTAGTGTCCTAATGCACTTTAATCATTAGGTGGCAACTATTCAATTCAAAACCCAATTCCCGAAAGGGAACGAGATGTCCTCCCAAATGTCATAAACCCGATTTCTCGAGAAAAAGGGGGCGCGACACATGCCTCACAAACTTTTTCTTCCTTGAACTTGATGTTAGCTAACCCTATCACGAGGTCCTTGGAGACTAATTTGTTGAGTTGATTCAGACTTGCATCACCAAGTCTTTTGTGCCACAGGAGGGGATTATTATCCAACACACTCAAGCAATTGAGTTCATTTTCTGAAAGAGTGGACAAATCTACAATGTAAATATTGTTAACTCTTTTTACCTGCAAAACAATCTTGTCAGTGGTAAGATTAATCACAAAATATTTGGTAGAAGTGAATTATACCAGGTTACCTCTGTCACACAATTGTGATACACTGATTTGGCTATATTTCAAGGCATCTATCAAGTAGACATTCTCAATAGAATGTGAGTTTTTCTTACCTACCTTTCCAACCCCAATTATCTCACCTTTCTTCCCATTTACAAAAGGAGACATTACCTCCTTTTAGGTCCTCAAGTGAAAGGAACTGGTTCTTACTTCCAGTCATATGCTTTGAGCAGCCACTATCTATGTACCATATTTGGCTACTTCTCTTCACTTGGACCTGCAAAACGAAATCAGGGGTTAGTCTTAGGAACCCTTTCTATAGGCAAAGGGGTGAATTACATTCCTTTTGGCCCATCCAAGCAGCCTATTTCTTCTTAAACAAAGGTTTTATTCTTTTGACTGGCCTTTTCTTTTGCATTACATTCACTTTTGTAATGACCAGTCTTGCCATAGTGTGTACAGATTTTGTTTTCAGGAAGTGTGATGTATTTGCTTTTATGATCCCACTTAGATGCTAGGGTCCAACAACCAAATCCTCTCTTATTGCTACTGTGGTGCTCTTGAAGCCAGGATAGTGCATAAAGGACTTATTCCATTTGCAAGTTCTATCTAGTTCATGTTTCACCTTGCTTAGATCTTCTTTTATGACTCTTATCTGCTCATCTTTCTTGTACAACTCATCCTTCATTTTTCCCAAATTTTCTTCTAAGGTGAGATGTGTGTGATCAGCTTTCTTCTTACCTGTTCCTAATTTCAGTTTTAAATTTTCAGACCTATGTTCTAAGACACTGGTGTCAAGTTCAAGAACCCGGTTCTTCAACTCAGCATTTTTACTATCACTTTCACGAGCCCTAAATTCCAGATTTTTGCACTTGGCTTTTAAGATCACACATTCCCTAGACAGCTATTCCAATCATTGTTTATGACCTCAGACTCATCAATGAAGTCTAGCAATAATTCATATCATTTCTTTAGACAAAAATTTAATCTTGTCTTTGAGATGAATAACACTTACCTCTTGTTCACCGTCTGATTCTCCAATGGCCATAAGTCTTGTTCATCTCCAGCTTCATCTTCTGAATCCTCATATGAGGTTTCTCCCCAAGTAGCAACCATAGCCTTTGTTGATCCTTTGTTCCTTTTAGGTTGAACATGTTCTTTCTTCCTGTTTCTTTATTCAGCCCTTTCCTTTTTCCATTCAATTTCCCACTGGGGATAATTCTTGAACATGTGGTTAGTCTTACAACATTTGTAGCAGCCCTCATTGGTTTATTTTTAGGAGCCCTTGGTTTGTTGAAGGTTGCACCTCTTGAAGAACCCTTTCCTCTCATTAGGTACTTCTTGAAATACCTTGTGATCATAGCCATTTCATCATCCTCTAAGTCTGCACCTTCAACTATTCTGAGAGCCAGACTTCTTTCCTTCTTGGGTACATCCATCTTCATGGTTTGCCTTCTCAGTTCATAGGCACTGAGATTTCCAATCAGCTCATCCAACTTGAGAGTAGCAATGTTCTTTGATTCCTGAATAGCCGTGATTTTGCTTTCCTAAGTTACTGGCAAAACTCTTGTCAAGATTTTCTCAACCTTGTCTTCTTCAAGAATAATTCTTCCAAGAGTCTTAAGTTTATTTGTTAGTATTGGGAACCTTGTGAACATCTATTGGATGGTTTCTCTTTCCTTCATGGTGAAATTCTCTTATTGAGAATATAGTAGTGTTCCTCTTGATCTCTTTACTTGAGGAGTTCCTTCATGGGCCACTTGTAGAGTGTCCCATATCTTCTTAGCAGTGGTACAACTTTGAATCCTGTTGTACTCGTCTGGACCTAGTCTACACACAAGTAATTTCTTGGCCTTGGCATTCTTTTCCCATTTCTTCAAATTTTCAGCACTACAGTTAGCTTTTGTCTTTGGCACGTCCACTCCTTCAGCATTCTTCTTTGTAGTAGCCAGGGGGCTATCAGTAACTATGTCCTAGAGTTCATAGTCTTCTCCTATGATATGGTCTCTCATCCTGTTCTTCCAGCAGGAATAGTACTGGCCATTAAAGAGTGGTGGCCTAGCAGTGGATTACCCTTCCCAGTTTCTAGGTGGTGCACTCATCTTGATCTATTCCTAAGGTGTTAGCCTCTTCAAGGATAACCTGCTTTGATACCAATTGATGTTTTAGACTTCAATACCACACAAGAGGGGGGTGATTTGTGTGGTACCCAATTTTTGCTTAACTTGATTATAGAAGGACATGGTTCTTCTATGTGTTCCAACTACTACTGTTGTAAAATAATAAGTACAAAAAATAAAGAACACAGAGATTTTTACGTGGAAAACACCTGGCTCAAAAGGTGAAAAAACCACGACCTACCTTCCAGTAGGATTTTCCTAAACTCTCCACTAAAATCATTGAGCCAAAAACTGCATTTACAAAAACTCTTTTGTAAAACTAGGATTAACTCTAATCCTGTTGTGGCACATAACCTCAACTGTTGTGACAACTTCAAGTTAACTCTAAGTACCTAATACAATTGCTTCTACGAAAGCTGAAAGGTACAATGTAAAATCACCTACTACAATTGAACTAGAGTAAAAGATAGATACTTGGAACTGGTTATTCTATCTGGTTCAAGTAGCTTTAGGATTGCACGTTTGAATCACACATAAATTGCTTGAAAAATTGCCTTGCTAGTTTTCTCTCAATTCACGTTTAACTTCTGCTTATGTGCATTACCTGTAAAAGAGAACAACACTGATATTTAGGGGTTAGCAATTAGAGATTGACTAGGATACAAATGCTACTCTTCCATGGTGGAAGAGTTATAGTTGATCTCATACTCTAACTCTATCCTTTTCCTAAACTGTGTTCTCTTTATGTAAATAGTCTTTCTCCTTATCCAATATGCAACCTTTTCGATCATGATCAGGAGATATTACTTCTGATAAGTTAGATTTTTCTCCTTCGTGTGCATCTCTCATGTTTGGGATGATCATGACTGTGCTTCACAAGATGGACTTGGTCCATGTATTAGTTCATTTGTCAGTCTTCAAAACTTCACATTTACTTGGGCCAACACCTCCCTTGGCTCAAACCAACCAACTGAAGAACAAAATCTCCTCCAGTCTAAGGCCTCATAAGGATCCATCTGAATACTCGACTGGAAGCTGTTGTTGTAGGCGAATTCTGCTAATGAAAGAAACTAATCCCATGTACCTTCGAAATCCATAACACATGCACTTAACATATCTTCCAAGATCTGAATGGTGTGCTCAGACTGCCCATCCGTTTGGGGGTGAAATGCTATACTCAACTCAACTCATGTACCTAACTCACACTGCATAACTCTCTAGAAATGCGATGTGAACTGCGTGCCTCTATTAGAGATAATAGACTCTGACAAACCATGAAGGCGAACAATCTCACAGATATAGATCTGAGCCAGCTGCTCTGAAGAATAGATAGTGACAACTAGAATGAAGTATGCAGACTTGGTCAGTCTATCCACAATACCCCACACTACGTCAAATTTTTTCAAACTTAGTGGGAGCCCAACAAGGAAATCCATGGTAATACGCTCCCACTTCCACTTGGGAATCTCATGTCTCTGAAGCAAATCGCCCGGCTGTTGATGTTTGTACTTCACCTATTGGGATTTCAAACACCGAGCAACAAACCATATTATATCTTTCTTCATTCTTCTTCACTAACAATATTGCCTCAAATCTTGAATCTTAGCGGGACCCAGATGAATGAAGTACCGCAAATTGTGGGCCTCCTTAAAAAAACAACTCACGCAAACAATCCATATTGGGCACACAAATCCGACCCTGCATACGCAACACCCCATCATCTCCAATAGAAACCTCCTTGGCATCACCGCACCGTGTCCTTACGGATAAGCAAATGCGGGTCATCATACTAACATACTCTAATGCGCTCATACAATGAAGACCGAGAAACCACGCAAGCAAGAACCCGGCTAGGCTTCGAAACATCTAACATCACGAACTGATTGGCCAAAGCCTAAACATCCAATGCTAGCGGTCTCTTACTACCTAGAATATATGCAAGACTACCTATACTCACGACCTTTCTACTCAAGGAATCGGCCACATGGCCTTCTCGGGATGATATAAAATGGTTATATCATAGTCTTTAACAATTCTAACCACCTCTGATGCCTCAGGGTTATATCCTTTTGCTTAAATAAGTGTAGACTTTGTTGATTTGTGAATACCTTACAAGACACGCCATAGAGACAGTGCCTCCAAATCATCTATGCGTGATCAATGGATGCCGACTCTGAATCATGAATGGGGTAGTTATTCTCAAGGAGATTTAGCTGACGTGAGGCATAAGCAATCACCCTACCCTCCTGCATCAAGATACACCAGTGACAATCCGCAAAGAATCACAATAAACTGTATATGAACCCGATGTTGATGACGAAACTAAAACCGGAGTTGTGGTCAAGGTAGTCTTGAGCGTCTGAAAGATTTCTTCACACTTATCAGACCACCTGAATGGGGCACCCTTCTAGGTCAATCTAGTTAAAGGTGCAATAATGGATGAGAAACCCCCCACAAAACGACAATAATACCTTGCCAGCCCAAAAAAGCTCCAAATATCAATAACTGAAGATGGTTTGGACCAACTCTAAGCTGTCTCAATCTTCTTCAGATCAACCTTGATCCCCTCACTAGACACTACATGGCCTAAGAACGCCACCATATCAAGCCAAAACTCACAGTTGTAGAATTTAGCATAAAGCTTCTTCTCCCTCAAGGTTTGGAGTACAATCCTCAAATACTACTTGTGCTCCTCCTAACTGCGTGAGTACACCAATATGTTGTCAATGAACAAAATAACGAATTGAATCAAGCTACAGTTAGAATACACTATTCATCTAGTGCATAAAGGTTTATGGGCATTGGCGAACCCAAAATACATCACAAGAAACTTGTTGTGACCATAACGGGTTCTGAATGCCGTCTTCTGAATATCAGAATCTCGAATCTTCAAATATCCTGACCTCAAATCAATCTGAAGAAACACTCTAGCACCCTGAAGCTGGTCAATTAAGTCATCAATGCACGGTAGCAGGTACTTGTTCTTAATTGTAACTTTGTTCAACTATTTGTAATCAATGCACATCCACATAGTACCATCCTTCTACTTTTCAAATAGAACTGGCGCACTCTAGGGAGACACAGTGGGCCGGATGAAACCCTTATCAAGAAACTCTTGAAGCTATTCCTTTAACTCTTTCAATTCCACTGGTGCCATGAGATATGGTAGAAAATAGAAAGGATGAGTGCCAAGCACCAAATCAATACCCAAATCAGTGATAGGAAATACATTTGGAAAGTCTCTCACTAGCGGAACAAACTCAATAGTAGGAGTATCAGCAATAAGATCCCTTATAAAGGCCAAATATGCCAGACATCCCTCCTCAACCATCCGTTGACCCTTCAAATATGAAATCCGTCTAGTGGCAACATAATCTAAGGAACCTCCCCACTCAACCCTAGGCAACCCCGGCATTGCCAATGTCACGGTCTTAGCATGACATTTCAGAATAGCGAGACATGGTGACAACCAATCCATGCCTAAAATCATATCAAAATAAACCATGCCAAGTAGTAAAAAATCAACTCTCATCTTTACTCCCCCAATAGTCATCACACACAATCGATACACATAGTCTACAATAATTGAATTACCCACCGATGTAGATACATGAACAATCATAACTAAAGAATCACAGGGCATGTCCAAATAACAAGCAATGTATAATACACATATGAATAAGTGGAACTACGATCAAATAATACAGAAGCATCCTTGTGACATACTGAAATAATACATGTGATCACCGCGTCGGAAAAAACTGCCTCTAGCCTAACAAAAAAGCATAGCATCGATTCTGACCACCACCTGTCTGACCTCCCCCTATAGGGCGACCTCGACCAGCATGACCTCCACCTTGAGCTGGCTGAACGGGTGGTGTAACAACTAGTGCAGGGGTCATAGATTGGCCTCCGTACTGCACTGGGCCTCTGTGGTGATGGGGACAGTACTTCCTCACATGCCTCAACTATCCACTGTTATAACAACCTCGAGTTGTAATTGGCGGTGGTTCCTGAATCGGACCCTGAGAACTAGAATAACCACTGGAAGAACCCGATATTAATAATCCTTGAACTAACGGAGCATGGTACGAGCTCTAAGACGGAAGTGCACTGAAAGATGACTGATTCGGACGTGTATTGTATGAGCCATGACTAAGTGATGCACCACGATGAACCTGATGAGCCATCTGAGCAGGCCATCCTTTACTGTGGTTGGACTGACCTCCAGATGAGTTACCACTGAAACCACCTGAAACATGGGGCCTCTTGCCCTCCCGCTCCTTGTTCTCAAGCTTGCGAATCAGCTCCAAGCGCCTAACAATCTTGACTACCTAGTCAAACCAAGTATCTATCTTAGCCTCTCGAGCCAGACTGTAACATAAACCATAGTTGAGGCTATCAATGAACCTCCTTATGCTCTCTCTCTCGGTAAGAGCAACCATATAGCATGATGGGCCAAATATGCGAATCTCATCTCATATTGAGTCACAGTAATATCCCCATGGTGTAGCTGCCCAAAATCTCTATGCAACTCCTCCCTGCAAGTCTGTGGGACAAGTTTCTCTAAAAAGAGAATGGAGAACTCATGCCACGTAAGTGGCATTGTGCCTACTGGACTAATCAACTCATAGGACTGACACTATCTGTAGGCTGCCCCTGTCAGCTGAAAAGTAGTAAATACAACTCCACTGGTCTCTAAAATACCCACTATGCGAAGAATCCGCTGACACCAGTTTTGGAAATCTTGAGCATCCTCTAACTCCTCCCGACTGAACTCTAGAGGCTTAAGCCTCCCATACTGCTCCAATCTCTGGTGGTACTGGTGGCCTTTGTTACATTCCGTACTTTTATATTAGGATGAGTTGTAGTTATCCATATGAGCTTGAAGGGATGAAGACAAAACTATTTTTGAGGTTAATAGTGCTTATGATATTTATAACAAGTGATAAGTAAAGTTGTGAAGGTGAGAGGGTAAATGATTTGAAGAAAATGAGGTTGGTCAATGTTTGACATTTGGAGATAAAATATTGTTCAAGCTATAATACCTACGTATTTATGGACTAGTAATATACCACATGACCATGGTAGTAAGGTGTATAAAGTGTGTTAAAAGTAAGCAGTATTTTAAGTAATTTGTGATAATTCTTAATTATGTGAATAATTGGTTAATTTTGGATTTTTAAGTGGGAGATTAACTTGTAATTGAATTTGCGGATAATGTTTAAGGGGGACACCATCCCCAATGTGGTAACAAACTAATGCCTAATTAAGTGACTCTTAATTCATGTGAAAGCTGTCACATTTAGAATATTTTAGGTGACTAAGTCACCACATAAGTGGGGCCCACACCCAAATGTAAAAGACTTCTCAAATCATAAAGAATGATGCTTAGTCCACATAGCAACATGATTTACTTCAGAATTGCTTGTATTTAATCTAGTTTGCAACGTGATTTTCTCGAAGAAAATTCATACAAGACTACTTAAAAACGTGAAAATTTGATTCTAAGGGAGTACGATGCAAATTTTCTCCAAAATATCATACGGATTTTTCCCTAGTTCAATCCGATGTTACGTGTTTTTCACAAAGACATGTATTAGAGGGATTGTTAAGAGAATCGACATAGGTATGCTAAGGATAATCCTTATTTCTTTAGGCATGCTCCAAGTAATGATATGTAAACATAATGATATTTCATAAGTGGTTCTACTCTTAGAAGTTAAGGATGTCTATGTTATTCATTCCCGTAAAGTGATATTCATGCATGTCCAAGTATGTCTATAGTTCCCTATTAAGGTATTTGATAAAGATGTTAATGTTCATAATGGTATTATATGCATCATCATTTACCACTAAGCTACGGCCGGTCGGGCAGTCATGCATTTACCATCGAGCTACGGCCGGTTAGGCAGTTACATATTTACCATCGAGCTATGACCGGTCGGGTAGTCATGCATTTACCATCGAACTATGACCAGTTGGGAATTTATATATTTACCACCGATCTACGGCCGGTCGGGAAGTCATACATTTACCACCGAGCTACGGCCTGTTGGGCAGTTACATATTTACTACCGAGCTACGGCCGGTTGGGCAGTCATGTATTTACCACCTTGCTACGGCCGGTCGAGCAGTTACCACTAATTAGTTGGGCAGTCATGCATCATACGAGTTACCACCGATCAGTTGGGCAGTCATGCATCATACGATATGGATAATAGTCGTAAAGATAAGCATTGTATATATATATATATATGAGTATAATAAGTATGCACATACGGTGGCACTTCAGAGATTCAGGTTGATTCTTATATGTCTTTAATTAATGTTGACTTATTGTTATGTTTCAGTTCCGCCTTACATACTTGGTACATTATCCGCACTGACGTCCTTTTGTTGGGGATGCTGCCCTCATGCCTGCAGGTATAGATAATCAGTTTGATGAGCCCTCATAGTAGACGAGGTTAGCATTCAGCGAAGGATCGGTAAGACTCCACCTCATTCGGAGTGCAGGCGAGTCTATAAGTCATCGTGTTAGTATTTTGCTATAGACTTATGGGTTGGCCAGTACCCTGTCACATTTGATGACAAATAATTTGAGAGGCTTTATAGACAGAGGTTCATTTTGTACAGTATGTCAGAAGCCTTGACGACCCATATGTATTCATATTTTAAATAGATGGTTCATTGATAAAACGTTTGCTCACTTATAGTTATACATTATGAGTTGTGGCCATATTGGCCCATGATAGTTACAAAAAAAAAGATTTATAGAGCGGTTCGCTCTTGCCAGTATGACATCGGGTGCCAGCCATGCCTCCCTAGGTTTGGGGCGTGACAGCCTTCCACTTTATCCGGTTGAACGTGTCCTCACCATCAAGGAGATAATAGAAGAGTCAAGGTTTAAACTTAGGAAATAACAAATTCGCACGATAAGAATGCAAAGTTTCCTAATAGTTCGCTAGACTCTCGAAAATAGGTACAGACGTCTCTGTACCGATCCTCAGGACTCTACTAAAATTGCTCATGATTCGGGAGATCTAAGTAACCCGGTGCTCCGATACCAACTTGTCACAACCCAAAATCGACAGCTCGTGATGACACCTAACCTAACCCGCTAGGTAAGCCAACAGTCACATAATAACAATGAAATCGAATCAATGATAACTAAGGATTCTAGTCTATTTTATGCTCATTTTTGCTTGCTTGCAGTGTTTGGTCAAAAAGAGACAAGAAAGTCAAAACCAACTTAAAAAGGAGTGAAACCTGCACAAGTTAAAGCTGAGTCAACTGAGCGCTATAGCAGAAAATCGACCGTGGATGCGGAGGGTCCACCGCTAAGGCAGTCCTTTTATCGCGGTCCGCGGTGGCAAGGTTTAGAGAGATGCATTTTTTGGGATTGCAAGTCATCGCTGACCGCAATGCTTTTATGCGGAAGCGGTGCTTCTACCGCGACATCGGTCCTTTTATCGCGGTCCGCGAATAAGAGGTTCAGAGAGCCTGAAGATGAGCTGCAGTCTGCGCTTTATTTTATGCGGCTACGGTAGCCTCACCGCTACAGCGGTCCATTTTTCGTTGTTAGCGGTACCTCCGTTAGGGGCATTTTTGTCCGAAAAATTTAGCTGTGTATAAGTACTTTTTTAGATGTTTAGGTCATCTGATCTTTAGTGAGCACGTGAAACTGCCGTTTTTGCTTTTTAGAGTAATTTTAGAGCTTGTTTAACAACTAGTCTTAGACTTTTATCTTGTAATTAATTATGGGTTATTCTTCATCTCAATTTATGATTTCTTCTTCAATTATGAGTAGCTAAACCCATTAGCTAGGGTTGTGGCTTAGCCCTAGTGTGGGTATTTAATGGGTCTCCTACTTTAGGGCTTTGATGTTTATGGGTGATTGCTATTTGGTCTGATTTGTGCTTTTTATGTTGACTTGGTGGTTGCAAACACTAATTTGTGCCTTTTTGACTTAGTCTCTTCTTGAGAAAGAGAGCTTGAGTCTAGAAAATTTAGGCCATCAAGGAATTGGAGTGCATTCAAGAGATTGATAGCTCCAATTAAAGGGTTAAACCTAGAGATAGTAATACCCGATATGAGCCAACTTTGCTTGCACAAATTGAACACCCAATTGGACTTGAGAAAGCCAATTAGGGCAAAGTCACTCAAACTACCGAGAGGTATAAAGTGAGTATCTTCGTGCATTGGCTATATTATGATCCCAACTATAACATTATTGACCTAAGTTTGAGATCCCGTTAGATACTCACCTAGGAGTAAGTCACTTCCCTAGTGCCTTTTTACCCATTTAGAAAACCCTACAAAAATATCTACTTAGCTTAATTTTGTGCATCATTAGTATTAAATTCGAAGTAACAAACAAACAAGAATGATTGGAAGTGCAATCAAGAACACTGCACACTGCTAGATTAGATAGGAATCCAACTCCAAACATATCTTAGCTCCCTATGGATTCAATCCTGACCTTTTCGGTTAAAAGCTGCATCGACCACTCTTCCCACTCTATAGTGGTGTAGGGTTGGACCTGATCAATCAACATGGTTTAATAACTCAACAACGGGAAAATATTATAAAGTATATGAGAATAAAACCATAATACTGCTACAACCAACCCCAAAATCTGGCGTCAACGATTACACAAGCACTATTGAATAACAAAATAAAAGTAAAGTCCTCTAGTAGAACTGTCTGAATAAAAGAATAGTAAATATAGAGATAATCGGAAGAGAATTTCAAGGACTACGGACGACATAAAACCTACCTCGTAGTCTCCCCAAAGCTAGCAACAACTCAAGTCTGAAAAACACCTCGACTTGATGTACCTGGATCTGCACACGATCTGCAGAGTGTAGTATGAGTATAATCGACCTCATGTACTCAATAAGTAACAACACTAACCTTGGGCTGAAAGTAGTGACAAGATCTAAACAATAGTCAAATACCAATATCAATAACCAGTAATAGTTCAAAATATAAAGGAAATACCGTAGAAATGCGTAGCTCAATGATATCATATTCAGCTTCCTCACATTTTAGAAATTTATAAATGCTTTCAAGTATAAGATTTAAAGCCCAACACGGATAGAGAATTTCATTTAATAGTTAGTATGTGGAAGGTACACTTCTATTTCCTACAAGTCAAGTATACATGTCAATTAACAATGTCACAGTGGATCCATCAATACTCACACTTAGTACTATACGGGTTCCTCGCATTACTGCCCATCATCAAAGCACATATATAAACCATTATGCTTGCGCCCACTACTGGCATGTCAGACTCTGGAGGGGTGGATCCTGACCAAGCGCTAATCATAATCATTTAGCCCCACATGAGGCCTGGTGCACGCGTCGTGCCAAAATAATAACACTTAGCCCCACATGGTCCTAGCGTACGCGTCACCTCAAAGTCAATACTAGATCAGATCAATGGACCAAACTCAGTCATTTACCGTTTGTTAGTTTGTATGAGTCCACTAAACTGTAGAGTTACTGGTCCTATATGAGATAATGCTGAGAAAGCTATAAAAATTGAAAGTAAAGAAGACAAGGGATTTTTACGTGGAAAAATCACACACAAGGGGATCAAAAAATTATGACCTACTCTTGTACGCTTTTAACTTTACTAACTTACAATCTCCTTATTACAAGCCACTTTGCAATAACCCTATTCCAAAGACTTCAACTAACTTGTGATGTTATCACCACAAGCCACTTTATAACTCTCCTAGTTACAAAGACTTTAAACTTATGACCATTCTGTGCGGTCCGCAGAGACAATGTCCAGAAAGGGTGAAGTTGGAGCTTTCAAACTTGTGCGGTCCGCGGTCTAGTTTGTGCGGACCGCACTAGAAGCCTCCGCGACCGTGGTCCATTCTGTGAGGTCCGCGGAGCCTGAGTTCAAAGAGCCAAGTTTTCAAGTTCAAGAGTTTAATGCGGCCGCACACCATTTTGTGCGGTCCGCACTAACCCCGCAGGGGCATTTTTGTCCAGTTTTTCCAGCTCAGTATAAATAGATCTTTTTTCCATTTTTAGGGTATTAGAAATTTTAGAACAGCTGCTGCGCTCATGGGAACATATCTTGTAGCCATTCTATGCGGTCCGCAGAGCATTGCCTTCTCAGGCTATGGTTAAACAACAAGGAAAAGGCTTAAAACAACCCGACAGAGGTGAATCCTCCTAGGGTGGAAAGCAGAAAATGGTACGACTCACTTCCCAAGCGAGGCAAAACATCAAGAATATGAGAAAGGCCATAAAAGCAACTGATAGGGCCATTGACATGTTGGGGAGTGAGTACGAGCCCTCCTGGGATATCTCTTCGGATTCTATACCTGAATACATCCCGTATCCGGAGAGGGCCAGACATAGAGACACTCCTCCATCATCACCCACTGCCCAAGCACCAACTGATGTTTCTTCTGGGTCATCTGAGGGCTCAGCAGCTAGTAGTGGGGAATACTCCACCTCTCCCACAGCTTCATTATCCGGGAAGGGTATAGAAGGAGGTGAGGAGGAAATACAGGGAAATGAGGAGGTAGCTGAAGGAGGTGAACCTCAGGTAGGAGGCGTTGCTAGAACTAGGAAACCCGAAGCTTGGGAGGATAGATTTATAAGTGATGTAGCATACCATAAGTTTCGGGAGTGGTGGCCGCTGAGAAAATTGATCTCGGAGAGGAGCTTCATAGATAGAGACCTACTACCCCACAACCCCAACGTGCAGAGATAGTTTAGGACTAGAGTGGGTTGGGAGCATTTTATTAATAACTGTGTGGACGCCAACGAACACTTGGTCAAGGAATTTATTGCAATGTAGCCCACATCAAAAAAGGCTCCAAAGTGACCAAGGTTCAAAACTTGAAGGTGTTATTTGATGGGAAGTCGATAAATGAGTATCTGGGATTCAATGAGGAGGATGAGACACTGTATATGGCGAAGTTGGAAATAGGCGAGGAGGCCCGTCCATGGCTAGCACAATACCTGGAAATCCCAGGTACCGTCCCCGACTGGTTGACTATTGGAGTCAAAATATTGAGAAAGATCTTGAACTTTGAGGGGAGGGGATGGGAGACTTTTGTTTTCAGCCGGTTGGACCCTACCACTCATGACAACACCCTTCCTCTCCACCGGGCTGTGTTAGTGGCTTCTATCATGGCAGGGTACCCCATCAATGTAGGGAATGTGATGTCCCGGATTATCACTATAGTGGGAGCGGAGCATGTCCGGAACTATCCTTCCCCAGTTTCCTCACAATGTACTTCCGGGACCTAAAAGTGGACAAGAGTCCATATGACATCAAGGTCAAGGCGACAACCCCATTTTCCTGGTATAGCATGAAGGGGGATGACAACCCCAAGAGCAAGAACTACAAAGCTCCTACTTCTGTCCCAGCTGGCCAATCTGAAGAGCCAGTTGTGGTAGAGGTCCCTGCTGAGTCTACCTCCACTTTTGCTGACATCCCTCCCAGACCTTCCGCATCCACAGCTATTCCTACCGGTCCATCCACATCAGCGGGCCCGGAGGTCCTATCTTCCCGGGCCCATCCTATTACTGCCCACTATCTGAGCCATGCACTTCTGAGTATCAACAATGGGATGTAGACTGCCTCATCCAAGTTTTCCATCTTGACTACCACTGTAGAGGCTCAATCGGCCCCCCAGCCCCACAGGTGCCCCAGTCAATAGAGGATGCGCTCAAGGAGATACTTGACAATCCGAAGAAGATCCCCGACACTCAGGCTGCGCTCTCAAAGGCAGTTGATTCATATAGCAAGGCTCTCAAGGAGCTTGCTCGGGAGCATAAGAAGTTGAGAAAGACACGGGCCTCCAAGGAGTCCGTGAAGGAGCTGCGTGCAGATGTTGACAGACTGAAGGAAGATCAACTACCTTTAAACTTATTGCTCGAGGACCTAGTCCCATCAGCTCAGCCACAGTAGGAGTAGACACAGAGGCCTCCAAAGAAGAGGAGGATGATTCCTAGAGCTGATGATGCTATCATCCAGTTGGCGGACCCACCGGAGACTTCCTCCAGTCAGCCACAGGATGTACCAGTTCCAGAGCCTGTCGAGGTTCAGGCCCAGGTTCCAGTAGCAAAGGAGCAGACCGCCGGGAACCAATTTGAGGTTCCTGAGTACACAGAGGACCTAAGGACCACTCATGCTCCTATGCAGGCAGATAAGGCTTAGGGAGTCTTCTATATCCTTTTCTCTATTTTTTTGGTGCTAATTTAGACTAGTTGGCATTGGGGACAATGCCAGCTTTCATTTGAGAGGGTAGGCCCTACTATTCATTTGATGGATGACTGTATATATATTGATACATTTTTATACTTTCTTGATTTTTCATATTTGGTCTGTATATAATTTGATATTTAGTTACATTTATTGCCATTTTATTTTACTTTGGGTATGTATATAAAGTTATATCACATTGTATATATTCATCCCATCCGTTGTATATTCAAATCCCCTCTTGTACATATTCATGCTATTTTCCGCAAATTTTTTCATTTTTAGCTTCTTATTTATGTTCGTAGCTTTTTGTTTTGCTTTGGACGTTTTCAATAAGCTTTTGGTTTTCTTAATGCCACGGTTGTTTCCAAAAGTGGAGTGTTGTATGAACCGGGTGGCTCTTCCCAATGATGGATGGCGTGACAACCTTCTTAAGGGTTTGAGTCCGTTTTCCTTTTTGTTTTTAATAGTTTGTAGTTAAGGATACCTCAAGCAAAGCTTCACTTGGGCCTAGAACATTTTCCTTTGATCTCATGATCAAAAACAAGTTGTTGTGTTTAGGATGGTGAAAGTCGTGGCCTTGAGACTCTTGTGTTGACCAATAATCATCAAGTGGTTTTTGGGACCATTGTGTGCTCAAATCGTATCTAAGGTTGTTGTGGGCCCCTGACTCTATGTCTTTAGCAATCCCTTAGCTTGTGTGGTGAGTAATTGAATTGCGAGTCCAAGTCCCGAGCCATTGGTCTAGAACTTGCCCTGAATGTTTGTTGAGGCGAAATCCTAAGTGAATTTTGACTTGAGACGTGATTATAGGCTCTCCTTGATCCAAATGATTGTTTGAATAATTCCATAGCCTACTAATGATATGATCCCTAGTTAACCATTTTGAGCCTTAGACCTTTTTCTTTCAAGAACCATGATACAAGCCTATATCCGTTTTAAAAGATACCCTCTCTTGGCACCCGATCTTTCCTTTAGCACATGGAAAAAGTATAAGTTTGGGGGGAGAGACGAAGATGGAAACAAAGTGGTAAAAAGGCACGAGAATGAAAAAAAAGAGAAAAAAAAGAATAAAAAGGGATTCAAGAAAAAGTAAAGAATGAAAGGTGTGGAAAGTTGAGAAAAGAGAAAAAGGTTTGAAATGCATAAGATAGAGTGACAATATGTCTCTCTAACCCCTTAGAAAGAAGTGAAATGACTCAAAGAGTCAAGAGAATGTGTGCCAAATGAATCAAAAGAAGTGCTTAAAGGAAGATGGAACCTACTTAGACCAAAACATGTCCTACCCTGAACCAAAAGCCTTCACAATATCTCCAGAAAAGCCCTATATGATCTTGAGTTGAATGAAGCTTACATTAGTGGATACTCACATAAAGGGCAAGCATATGGTACTTAGAGCCGGACTTGTGACTTTTTCTTGAGAGAGATGAGTGAATTTCCATTAACCTCATTTTGCGTGCCAATATTCTAAAGGTGAGGTTTGCTTAGGGAGAGTTGAGGATGTGTGAGTTTGGGTTCCACAATGACCAAAGTAATTGAGAGAGTTCTTTGATGTGTTGAGTCAACTCTTGAAGCTCTTGTGTCACACTTGATCCATGGTTTTTCAAAGGTTAAATGTTATTAATGACTCATCTGTATTGAGGGCAATTGTTAGTCCCAATTGATTCTAGTGAGGTTGTTTTAAGACAACTAAAAATTTCTTGGATTTTTCCTTAAAGGGTGAATCTTATTTTGTTTGCTTGAGGACAAGTAAAAGCTTAAGTTTGGGGGAGTTGATAACTAGGGATTCTGACGCATTTTATACTCTTTCTTGCTTACACTTTGATTATAAATTCATACAAAATAGTCCCAAAAGGCTCATAAGTTGTGCTTGATTGCAGGTTTAATCAATAAAGTGACAAGATGTCAAAGATCAACTCAAAAGGAGTGAAACTTGCACAAGTACCAAAGAAAAGACAAACTCAGGAAAACAGGCCTAGCGCGGTCGTACTACACTTTATGCGGTCCGCACTAGGGAGGTTCAGAGAGATGGTACTTTAGGCATTAAGGCAGTGCGGCCACAGAATTTTTTGTCCGGTCCGCACTGAAGGCAATACGGCCGCACTACTATTTTGTGCGGTCCGCAGAGCCTATGTTCAGAAAGGGTGAAGTTGGAGCTTTCAAGCCTATGCGGTCCGTAGTCCAGTTTGTGCGGACCGCACTAGAAGCCTCCGCGGCCGCGGTCCATTCTGTGCGGTCCGCGGAGCCTGAGTTCAGAGAGCCAAGTTTTCAAGTTCAAGAGCCTAGTGCGGCCGCACACCATTTTGTGCGGTCCGCACTAACCCCACAGGGGCATTTTTGTCCAGTTTTTCCAGCTCAATATAAATAGATCCTTTTTCCATTGTTAGTGCATCAGACATTTTAGAACAGCTGTTGCGCTCTGGGAACATATCTTGTAGCCATTTTGGGCATTTTTACTTACTTTTTATCATTGAATCTTTGTATTTAGTTTAGCAATTAATTAATATGTGTTCATCTTCATCTATTTCTCTGTTTTTCTCTTCAAGTATGAGTAGCTAGACCCATTAGCTAGGGTTGTGGCTCAACCCTAGTGTGGGTAATTGATGGGTGTTGCAATTTAAGGCTAGATTGACTATGGGTGTTTGCTATTTGGGTCAATTTCATGATTTAATTACTGAATTAGTGGTTGCAAACACTAGTTTGTACTAAGTTGACTTGGGCTCTTCTTGAGAAAGAGAGCCTAAGTCTCTGAAATTGATCCAACAAGGAATTAGGATGGACTCAAGAGAATTGATAGTCCCAATTAAAGGGTTAAACCTCGAGAGAGTAATACCAGACTTGAACCTTAGTTGCTTGAGCAAATATGCATACCCAATTGGTCTTGAGAATGTCAATTGGGCAAAGTCATTCTTTCTACCGAGAGGTGTGAGAATGAGTATTATCGAGTAACGGTTATAACATATTCCCCAATCATGTCAATCGTGTCTTAGACGCAATTACCCGTCAATTGGCCACCTAGGTGAAAGTCACTACCCTAGTGCTTTTAGAATATTTGAACAACTTGTAGCATTTTACTCTTAGCTTAATCTAGTTGCAATTATAATTTGTAGTTTGATAATAGTAGAATTATAAAAGAAAACCCAAAAATGAATAGAAGTGCAATTTGGAACCAATACGCAATCCCAACCTAAATAAATAATCAAATCCCTTTCTAGCTCTCTGTGGAAATCGATCCCGACCTAAAATCGGGTAAAAGCTATTGCGACCCTCTCTCGCTACTTTTCAGTGGTGCAGAGTAGGCTGCGATCAGACATCCCTTCACATGGAATTCTGAGAACCTTTCCCAATACTGAAGCGTCAAGTACAATGTCTACTCCATTTACTAGTGCACAAATGTGATCCCCTTCAGCAGAAAAGAGAGATGTGTAAAAGTTTGTACCGCATCTTCGTACACTAGAGGCATGCTCCCTTCAAACAAGTGTTCCCATTGTTGAATTCCACAATCTCCAAAATTTGTCTTATACTGGCCATCTCCAAAAATGCTGGGTCAAATGTACGACCCCACAAGACTTTCTGAGTTATTAATCTCTACTGCTAAAGACCACTATCACATGACATGGTCCTCAGTGCACCAGGTTCTTTAACAGTTTCCCATTTTCGTTAGGTAGACCCTTCACCAGACTTTCCTTTCCAGCTTACTAACCCCACAATATCATCTTCAGACATAGCTTGCTAGTTTGACTCCTTTTGGACTTGTTGCTGCCTTTCACGTATGATCCATTTTGTTGCTCAATATTTTCATTGGAAGCTTTATCCACAGACTTTTGAGCTTTCATAGATTGTTGTACTAAGGAACAAGGTTCCCTTGGAGAATTTTTTCAATCCCACTTACTGGAACACTCTTGTTAGTGACAAATTCCCTTTGATTCATTATCTTCTTTTTCCTTATCTTGACACTCCTCTTACTTTTTTGCAATGTGGACTCAAAACTTTCTTGCTGATGTGACCTGATAGTGGGTGATTTGGAGGAGTACTCTACGATCTTAGAGTGATTAGGAGGTGCAGAAGTGGGTTTACATGGAAGAGAATTAGGTTCTTCAGAAGGTATTTCTGAGAACGTCTCATGAGCCAAAGACTCGAGGAGTCCTGTGGTTCTTGCATCTCCTAGGATTGGAGTTTCTTCCCCCTGATACTCAGACGAGAGATATGCTCCTTTATTCATCAGACTCTCAACAGCGATAGTCATGATGTTATGCGCTTCTTTCTTTTCTGGTGACTCTTTGAGAGTCACTAAGCCCAAAATAGAGGAGTTCAGATACTGATCAGGATCATCCTCAGTGACCTCTGACACTTGAGAGATGAAACCCCCCAAGTGTTCTTTGATGAGATCAGAGGAGTGACGAGACATAGAGTTCTCAGCATATGGGAGAAAAACAGGATTTGTCAGAAAAGGAAAGACTATAGCAAAAGAGCAAGAGCCAGGTGTGGGTAAAGTAGTAGAAAAAGTGAAATAGTGAAGCTCTGGAGATGATTTCAATGATGATAGGGAAGTGAGAGTGGTGTTAATGGTGGGAGAAGGAAGCGATTGTTTGATTGACATTATAGGAGTAATTGGAAGACGAGTAGAGTGTGAGAGAGAGATGAGGAGAGGATCAAAACTACACAAAATAGATGAAGGTTCATGACTTGCTGTGAGAGAGAAAGAAAGTTTTATTGGAAAAAGGGCTAATGATGAGAGGAGAGAGAAACAAGTTCTGAATAGTTCTGAGAACAGTGGTAAATGTATGGGAAAGCGTTACCGTGCAGAGGGGACGAAGGGATTTGAAAGAAAAGACATGACATGCAGACTTTGAAAAGTCGGATGATGTGGCAGTTGAGTTAATTTTGTTAAACATTTTTTTTTGTTTTGAGAAGGCATGCAGAATAAGCACATTACTACTAACCTGGGGTACAGGAACCTTATGCCAGAACAATTTTTTTTGAAAAAGGTTTTAGCAGCTCCTCTTTCGCAATTCATATTTGTACCTTTAGCTTCTATGATCGTCATGGGTGTTTACCTGCAATGGTATGGATGTGAGTTAGGCTTGGTCAGAAAACACTTTATCTAACTTTACCTAACAGTGTCTTGTATAGCCAGCTGATGGAGGATCAGGTTCTTCATTAGACTCTCATGACCCCATCTTCACCTTGTTTGATCCATAATATTCTCTACTCAAGGCTTTGATAAAGAGATCTGGAATTTGGTCTTCTATTCTGCAAGACTTTCCATAGATCAACCCTTTCTTCATATTGACCCTCATAAGATAATCCCAACCCTCAATATGCATGGTCCTCTTGTTTTGAGATTATTTTTCAGTTGTTAACGAGGCCATTGAGTTTTGCTTCCTTGTCCCCCAAGGGATGAGGCATGAACATGGCAACTGAACCGTTCTAGAAGTGCTTTTCCTATCCACAACAAAACATGCATAGTTAACATCATCATACCCAATTGGATTAAAAACACTGTCACCTGAGGGGTAATACAGGACCAGGTCCTGAGTTCCCTTAAGGTATCTCAAACTTCTATGGGCAGCCTTCAAGTAGGATTCCTACAAACTTTCACTTTGGATTCTATTCTGGAGTGGAGATATAGAAAGGACTAAGGAAAAATGTTGTTTTAAAAAAAATACTTATCTAACTCTAGAATAAAAGAAAGTGATTAGCTTGTCACACATATGGGAGCTTTTTTGTTTCCAGTTTGGGACTGAAGTTTGATTGGTAGGGGAGATTTGGAGGTTAATTTAATTTTCCCACACTTTGTGTTATGTTGCTTGTAGAGTGCCATGAGCTGCACCTTTACTCTTTCTTCAGCTTCAGTGGTAGTAAGTGAAGTACCAGGTTCCTTGTGAGAAGTGGAAGATGATGTTGCATTGTCTTTCACCAGTTTCCTCCATTTTACTCATTTTATCGGCCTCCCTATTTAAAGCCTCAGATATTTCCCAGGGACCAGAGTTGGTTCATTATATTGATCATCACCGTTTCTTCCTTGGCTAGCCCCTTGAGCACTTCCTTCCATTTAGCGTGCCCCTTTTTGTAGACTTTGTGGCCTTGCTTTGTAGAGAGTAACCCAGAAGGATTCCTTTGTTCGCCTTTTGCATTGAACTTCCCAAGCTGGTCCTTCCCGTTGTCAAGAACATGGCATTTTTCAGTCAAGAAGGTTCATAGATAAGTTGTCTTTCAGTCAAGAAGGCATTTTCTTCCATTTGGCGGCTCATAGTGGGTGTTGATTCAGGAGAGACCCGATCAGACACCTGTTCACCAAGTAGAAAACAGTATTTACTGCTTTTGTCCAGAGTTTCTTGGCGATTGCATAGTCGATGAGCATTGTCCATACACATCTTCCAGTTCCGTTCTTTCTTTCAGCAATACCATTTTTCTGTGGAGTCCTTGGTGTTGAGAAGTTGTGTATGATACCCCTTTTTGTTTTCACTTGAATCCTTTTGACAAGAACCATTAATACCTCGAGAGTCTCCTCCTTTGTTTTGTGAACCCATGTCTAGATGACTCTTGAGTTTGGCAGACCACGGACCAGGTCCTTCTGAGTTAATTTATTCAGAGGTGAGAAACTTGCATACACCAAACTTTCATGCCAAAGTTCCGACTTTACCCATCTGATACCACCAACTTTTGGAGATTCATAGTCAATAGAGTGGATGTTCTTGTTTCCTTTGTCCACTGAGACCACTTGGCCAGTTATCAGATTGGTACCTATACTTTAGGCCATTCACATAGTACACGTTCCGAACTGAGTTCCAAAGAACCTTTTCAACTTTACATTTACCGAGAATGTACCCTCTCCTTTCCTTTTAAGGATACATTCCCTTCTTGAGAGCTTTCAGTGAGAAGAAATTCATGATGTTTTCAGTCACGTGCTTTGAGCATCCACAGTCCATAGTCCATCGCAGTCTGCTTCCTCTCACTATTCCCTGCACATGCAAATCAAAGGTTAGATTTAGGAACCCAAACTAGTTTGGGTCCCTTGTTATGATAGAAAGTATGAATAAGGGCTTTCCTAGTCCATGCAGGCAACATCCGTTTCTTGCGAGTGGTACCTGGTCCCTTGTTAGTAGTCACTTTATCAGTAAACACTTTGTTTTTCTGTACAGACCGAACCCTGGCCTGGCAATTTTTTTAAAGTGCCCATTGTTCCCACAGTGGGTACATAGCCAGTTATCAGGGACAGTGACATACTTGTTATGCGGGTTTTAAGGAGTTTCTCCCTTTGGAACCCGATACCCTGCCTGTTTCTACTATTGTTAAGATACATGGCAGTGGCAGCATCTGAGGACCAGGCCCACTTTAGAGATTTCTCGAGATCAATTCTTACTTTCTCTAATTCAACTTGAAGTTGATGTTTCTTCTCGAGTTCACTACATAGGCTGGTTTTCACAGCAGTTAATTCCTTTTAAAGCTTGATGTGTGTCTCACTAGCTACTTCATTCCCTTTCCCAAGACTCACATTCCTAGCTTCTCTATTGAGTTCCTCAATGGTTTCCTCTATATCGGTGCATATCACTAAAAGGTCATCCCTCTCCTGCTCAGTAGTTGCAATTTTTCCTTCTAAGGTGTGTTTCTCATTGCTAAGACCTTCTATTGTATTCTTTTAGATCAACAACTACTACCATCAGGTCGCCTCTCTCATTTTCCACACTAGTTATTCTTTCATTCTAGTCTTCCTTTTCTTTTTCAAGATTAGCTACGGTCTTATTTAGGTCCACTACACAAACCACCAGATCATCTCTAGATTATTCGGCTTTTCCTAGTTCTATGGTCAGGATCTCCTTATCATTAACAAGGCTATAATAGACATCAATTAAGACATTTTCTAACGACCTTAGCTTGTTAGAAGAGTAGGATTTCAAATTTCTCTGAACATTCCTGAAGTTTACCTCATCGTCTTCATCTTCTTCATCATCATCAAACTGAGCCATCAGCGCTAACAATGAATCATACTTCGTTGCTTCAGTTTCCACTGCCATCATGGAACTGTTTTCTGCATCTGGTTCCCTTTCAGATTCACTAGAGGAGTCTCCCCAAGCAGCAAGAGCCTGCTTAACAATATTGTCAGCAACACTTTTTCGATTGAATTGTTTGTCTGGAACCAGTTTCCTTTTTGCTGCTTTTTCAGGATTTTGCTTTTATTGCTCCTGCTTCGAGAGTGGGCAGTCTTTGATGAAATGCCCTGGCTTTCCACATCTGTGACAGAGATCATTGTTCCTTGCTTTACTTGAACTCCCCCACTTTGGTGTACCACCATTTCTTTGAACCATCTTTTGAAATCTCTTAGTAATATAGGCCATGTCACTATCTTCATCACTTGAGTCACTGCTTTTAGCTTTGAGTACCAGGTTCTTTTCCTTCTTTGGCTCTCTTCTTTCACTGTCTTTCGTTCTTTTCATCTCGTATGTCTTCAGATTGCCAATCAACTCATCCATGGTCAGAGTTTGTAGATTTTTATCTTCAGTGATGGCATTTACCTTACTTTCCCAAGAACCAGGGAGAACACTGAGGATTTTCCTTACAAGCTTGTTTCTGGGAATGAAATCTCCAAGTGAATGAAGCTCATTTATGATGGAGGTGAATTTGGTGGGCATGTATTGTATAGACTCATCATCCTCTATCCTAAAGAGCTCATATTCCGTGGTGAGCATGTCGATCTTGGACTGTTTGACCTGAGTAGTTCCTTCGTGTGCGGTTTGCAACACTTCCCATATTTCTTTGCAGTATCACAAGCTGAGACTCTGTTGTACTCATCGGGTCCTATTCCACACATCAAGATTTTCTTGGCACGATAGTTCTTTTCTACAGCTTTTCTGTCAATGTCGATGTACTCTTTTCTCCCATTCAGCACCATTGGTCCTATTTCTTCAAGCTTCTTCATGGGGACATGTGGATCATCACAAATGATGTCCCACAGTTCTGAATCTTCTACTATCATAAAATCATGCATACGGGTCTTCCACTAGCCATAGTACTGACCATTGAATCTAGGAGGTATGTAGGTTGATTGTCCTTCCTCAAAGTTGGGTGGAGCGGCCATTGAGATCCTTTCTACGTGTTAACCTTTTAGAAAGAACCTGCTCTGATACCAATTGTTAGTTTGTATGAGTCTACCAAACTGTAGAGTACCTGGTCCTATATGAGATAATGCTGAGAATGCTATAGAAACTGAAAGTAAAGAAGACAAGGGATTTTTATGTGGAAAAATCCCACACAAAGGGATCAAAAAACCACGACCTACTCTTGTAGGCTTTTAACTTCACTAACTTGCAATCTCCCGATTACAAGTCACTTTGCAATAATCCTATTACAAAGACTTCAACTAACTTGCGATGCTCTCACCACAAGCCACTGTATAACTCTCCTAGTTACATAGACTTTAAACTTATGACTATTCCTAGTCACAACATAAACTCAGAAGTTTACAGATTTTTGGTTTTTTCCTAAGACAAAGCTTTTAAGAAAGCAAACTAGGAAATAAAATGAAGAACAAATGACAAGATTACAACTCAACTACGGATGTACATAAACTTATTAAGAAACTACTCCTTAGTAGAGTTGTCTTCTTGTTCTTGACATACGAGTGACTTCAATGCCGGATGAACATTGTTATGCTTGAGAGAATATCACTGAATGCACAAAGAGGTTGTGTCTTACACCAGGTTGTTATATCACAAAAGACATCACAATAGATAGTGATGTCAATTTTTGGTACAAGCTTTTTCCCAATGAGAAGTGACTGCTGTACTGTCGGCACAATCACTTTTGTGCAGTTGCGTTCCAACTGGATAATCGACTTGTACTTCAGTCAGAGAACACTAACAGACCTGGTCCCTGTTGTGTTCCTCTTTTGTAATAGTTGCGAGATAGTTACTTCTGCTGTTATGTTCCAGTTGTACAGTTGACTTGTACTTCTATCAGAGAATGCTAAGGGACCAGGTCCCTGTTGTGTTCCTTTTTATAATGATTGCGGATAGACACTGACTTGTACTTCTATTGGAGAACCCTAAGGGACCAGGTCCTTGTTGTGTTCCTCCCTATGGTCGTTCATTCATGTGCTGATTTTCAGACTAGACCAAGTCAGTTGAAATGTATACCATGTGGTCCAGGTTCTCTATCTGGTTCTCCACAATAAGTTTATTAGATCATCAAAACATAAGAAGCATAAGGCAAATATATTGAAAACCCATCACCGTTCATGTCCCAGATAAACACATCTCAAAATGCTCAGCTTAATAGTGTTACACATAAGAGGGATCAACATTATGTGAGGAATCAAATAAGAAGTACTGAGATTGAGATATCATACACGGATATAGTATCATAACTGAGGACATGCGTACAAATAAGGAATATATCTCTGAGATAGAAAGAATAGCCCTATCAAGTCTCAAACAAATAGTACTTAGCCTAGACATGATGTCTAGCATGGATCATAGTTAAAATGATTAAACAAGTAGGGAAAACGCGGGGATAACAAGGTATGATAGCAAAACAAGCCCGATAATAGCCCAAAGGCCTCCCCAAACCAAGGTATGATAGCAAAACAAGCCTGATAATTGCCTAAAGGCCTCCCCAAACCATGAACACACCAGTGCACATAAACATGCTCGTCACCTAGTGCATACGACAACCCAATATCTTTCATATAACATAGTTCTCAGGGTTAAATATCCTCAAATCTATGTTTAGATATGTTACTTACCTCAAAGCGTGCAAATCAACATTCCAAAAAGCCATTGCTTCGCGAATTAGCTTCCGAACAACTCGAATCTAGTCAGAAACAACTTAATACCATCAATAATAGCTATAGAAGACAATTCCAAAAGATAAAGCTAAGGTTTTGAATCAAATACGCAAAGTCAACCCAAATGTCAACCCCGGGCCCACACCTCGGAACCTGACAAAATACATAAATTCCAAACATCCATTTCATTACTAATCCAACCGTACTAATTTCATCCAATTATATCTACACGTCGACCCCCAAATCAACTAATCTCACTCTCCAACAACATAGTCTAAAATCCCCAAATTTTACTTCAAATAAACTAGGTATAATAATCATTGTGTATTCAATATTTAATAATAAAAGTGATGAATCTTCACTTACCTCTTCAATTGTAGCAAAAACCCTCTCAAAACGCCCTTAGTCGAGTTCCAAATATCCCAAAATGAGAAAACACTCTAATCCTTTGAATTATAAGGACCGACAGTGAATCTGCACATGTGGTCACTTAATTGCATGTGTGGTCCCGCTTATGTGGATCACTAGCCACATCTGCAGCTACCTCCAAAATTTTGGCCTTTTGTTTCTATAGACAAAACTCGTATCTGAACGCCCGTAGGTGCAGAAGAAGCCTCGCACTTGCGTTCCTCCCTGCTCCAGCTAAACTTTGCTCCTACAGTCCCTCAATGCAGAACCAATCCCGCTTCTGTGCAAATTTTTCGTTTCTACGACTACCTCCTCAGTAAGGCCAATCTTGCATCTCCGATCACTGCGATGCTTTTGCAGCCTCACACCAGCTGCCAACATTTATAGAGGTGTAGATACACCAAACTTGAAGCCAACAACCTTACCTCTAAGTGCATACATGTTCCACCAACCATCCAATCACTCCCGAGGCCCCCGGGGCCCCGTCCAAACTTTCCAACAGGTCCTAAAACACCTTAAACTTAATCAAACCCTCAAATCACATCAACCAATGCCAAAATCACAAATTACACATCAATTCAATCCTAACGAACTAATGAACTTCCAACTTCTAAAACTAATGCCAAACCACATCAAATAAAATCCGATTGACCTCAAATTTTGCATGCAAGTACCAAATGACACAATAGACCTATTCTAATTTCCGAAAACAAAATATGAACCCAATATCAATAAAGTCAACTCTCGATCAAACCTTCAACTTTTTATCTTTCACCAAAAAGCTTGAAATCAATCTACGGACCTTTAAATCAATATCCGAATATACTTTTAAGTCAAAAATCACCATACGAAGCTATTGGAACCATCAAAAAATCCATTCCAAAGTCATCTATACAAAAGCCAAACTCTGGTCAACTCTTTCAACTTAAACCTTCAACCTTGGGCCTAAGTATCATAATTCACTCTGAAACATTTCTGATGGGTTTTCAATGTCTTAGCCTTATGATTATTATGTTTTGATGATCTAACAAACTTGTCGTGAAGAACCAGGTAGAGAACCTGGCCCACAAGATACATTTCATGTGATTTGGTCGAAGTCTGAAAATCAGCAAATGGATGAACGACCATAGTGAAGAACACAACAGGGACCTGGTAACCTGGTCCCTTAGGTTGCTCTGACACAAAGAAGTCAGTGACTGTACGCAATCAACATAAATAGGAATACAATAGGGACCTGCTCCGTTAGGGTTCTCTAACAGAAGTACAAGTCAAGTGATCATAGGCTAAACACGCGTGTTTTAGTCATTGTAACAACACTTTGATTATTGCATTTTACAAAGGTTTGAGCTTAAATGATAATGAATTGTACTAAATTCATGCTTTATGCCTTGCAGGAAGCTAATCCGACTTAAGAATTAAATTTGGGATGAATTTAATTAATTTGGGGCTTTGAAGTCTGAGTAAAAGCTAAATAAATCAAGTCGGGATCGTGTTCGGGGATCGCAAAGCAAACCGGGAGAGCAAAACAAATGAAAAAATGAAGCAGCGGAAAATATTGCACTGGGGCGCCGCGTGGGGCGCCGTGGCAGTGCAAAATTCTGCGCTGCATTGTTTTGCTCCATTAAATGTATTCTGCCTCTGTCCAATCCATGTACGCGGCTCACGGGGCATCGCACGGGGCATCGCGGACGTGTAAAAATCATACAACTACTCTATTTCGGTCTAAAAAAGGTATAATCGTCAAAACCCCTTCCTACACGATTATAAAGGGTAAAACATCCATTATTATGTGAGGGAGACCTATTTTGAGAGAGAAAAGGAGGAGGAGATCCATCTTGGAGGATCAAAATCAAGAGGAAACAACACTTTGGAGCAAGGATTAAAAGAGTTTTTATAAACCTTCTTCTAGTGTCTATTTATTTTATGTTTAAGACTTATATTATTGATGTTTGTATAATTAAGAGTAGCTAAAAACCCAAATATTCTGGGGTTATGGGTGTTAGATGATTATATTGTCTGAAGCTTAAATTAATGGTATTGAATTTATCGTAAGGGTTGTTTATTTTATTCTGCTGTTAATTATTTTGCTGCGTAGCTAATAGTGAAATACTATTTACGAATCTTGAGTTAAAACTTGAAAAAGGAAATTCTTGATTGCATATAGAATCAAATAGAACAAGATCTTGATCCTGGGCATCGGGTGAAAGATTCACGATTAAGATAGAACTATACTTAATTGCCTTGTTTGGTTGAAAAATAGGAATTGTAAATGCATTTGAGTTAAAATTAATGCCATAGAAATATAGGTATTAATTTAACTTGAATAGGTGCATAAGAATTCGACAGATTCTTATGGATATTATCAACCCTATAATCAATAACCCGGATAATTCAATAAATTATTTTTTTAAGCTAAAAGCGTAGCATGATCTCTAACAAGCCCATAACCCTGGAATATCTCTCTTATTAATTATTAAAAGAAAACTTCATAAGTGGCGTAGTAACTTTGCGTTGTATTATTGTTTTGACTACTAGTTAAATTATAAATTGGTTATTTATGTATTTTGTGATGAATTAGCTTGAATAGATAATTGTTTGAGTTTGCATCAGTTGATAAGTTGATCATATGTCCTCGTGGGAACGATACTTTACTTATTATTATATTACTTGAAGATCGCGTACACTTGCGTGAGTGTTTTGGTCACAACAATGTTTTTGCGCCGTTGCAGGGGACTTAGAAATTAACTATTTTTTAGATCAAACTTTTATTCTTATCTTTACAAGTTTTTTTTTTGTAAATATTTTATTTTTATAACTATTTGATTTTTCTCTTAGTATGTGTCTAGTTCTCTCAGGATGACATATGGGGATGAAATACACGGAGGTAGGGTTAATGATGAAGACGCTTGGTTGACGGGAGATTTTTATGGCCCGTATTTTTGGGCTAGTCATGGCCTCACCTATTGGAGATCTGAATTTTAATATGGGAGTAAGGGTTGGTATTGGGACGGATATTCTCGATTAGGGGAATCTACAAAACGACGTTGTTTACTAACAACGTTGATGAAAGATTGGTCTAAGGAGAGAGATGGGGTTTCACAAAAAATTGATAATTTTAGCTTAGTTGTGCATAACTTGGATTCAGATTTGAGTGCAAAGGTTGATGCGTGTAATGCCCAACAATTTATTGATGAGTTGTATGAAGCTGGAAAAAAATCTGCTAGATCAAATTGAGGAGCTAAAACAAGAATACCAATCATTAGATAATATTTTTCTTGAGGATGCCAATGTTGAGAAGAGTGCTCTAGAGTCATGTGAGGGAGTAGATAACATTATTTTAGGAGAATTGAGTGTGTGTATAAATGGGGATGTAAATAGTAGTAAAATTCATAAGTTAGGGAGCATTAGACCTCATTCCAATCTTTTTTTCCACATTGTGTTTAGATAGTAAGATAGTAATCGAGCCATCTGAGCTTATGGGGGTGTCAAAGAGTAAGGGTGAAAGTTCCTATATTCTTAAATTTGTTGTGCCACAAAGGAAAAATTACATTCCTCATCTAAAGGTCGAGAAGTGCCGAGTGAAAAATTTATTACTTGGCCTGGTTATCTCTGTAGCCCCACCAAATGAGCACAGCCACAGACAGGATACCATGTTAGGGATACAATTCATAAGTTCAAGGTGGAAGCAAAAGGTGTTTCACATCGTGCCACGACGTTAGATCGGGCGCTTATTTGGAGGCAACCCAATGACTATCATCACTAACTTTTATTTGTAGTTTAGAAATATTAGATTTTAGAAGTTATAATGTCTTAAATATTTTAATAAAATATTAAAAATAAACATTAATTTTAACTCAAATGCATTTAAAATTCCTACTTTCAACCAAACAAGGCAAATTTCTATCTTAATCGCGAATCTTTCACCCGATGCCAGAATCAAGATCTTGTTCTATTTGATTCTATATGCAATCAAGAATTTCCTTTTTCAAGTTTAACTCAAGATTCGTAAATAGTATTTCACTATTAGCTACGCAGTAAAATAATTAATAGCAGAATCAAATAGATAACCCTTACGATAAATTCAAGATCATCAATTTAAGCTTCAAACAACATAATCATCTAACACCCATAACCCCAAAATTTTTGGGTTTTTAGCTACTCATAATTATACAAACATCAACAATATAAGTCTTAAACATAAAATAAATAGACACTAGAAGATGGTTTAGAAAAACTCTTGAATAGGTGCATAAGAATTCGACAGATTCTTATGGATATTATCAACCCTATAATCAATAACCCGGATAATTCAATAAATCATTTTTAAGCTAAAAGCGTAGCATGATCTCTAGCAAGACCATAACCCTGGAATATCTCTCTTATTAATTATTAAAAGAAAACTTCATAAGTGGCGTAGTAACTTTGCGTTGTATTATTGTTTTGACTACTAGTTAAATTATAAATTGGTTATTTATGTATTTTGTGATGAATTAGCTTGAATAGATAATTGTTTGAGTTTGCATCAGTTGATAAGTTGATCATATGTCCTCGTGGGAACGATACTTTACTTATTATTATATTACTTGAAGATCGCGTACACTTGCGTGAGTGTTTTGGTCACAACAATGTTTTTGCGCCGTTGCAGGGGACTTAGAAATTAACTATTTTTTTAGATCAAACTTTTATTCTTATCTTTACAAGTTTTTTTTTTTTTGTAAATATTTTATTTTTATAACTATTTGATTTTTCTCTTAGTATGTGTCTAGTTCTCTCAGGATGACATATGGGGATGAAATACACGGAGGTAGGGTTAATGATGAAGACGCTTGGTTGACGGGAGATTTTTATGGCCCGTATTTTTGGGCTAGTCATGGCCTCACCTATTGGAGATCTGAATTTTAATATGGGAGTAAGGGTTGGTATTGGGACGGATATTCTCGATTAGGGGAATCTACAAAACGACGTTGTTTACTAACAACGTTGATGAAAGATTGGTCTAAGGAGAGAGATGAGGTTTCACAAAAAATTGATAATTTTAGCTTAGTTGTGCATAACTTGGATTCAGATTTGAGTGCAAAGGTTGATGCGTGTAATGCCCAACAATTTATTGATGAGTTGTATGAAGCTGGAAAAAAATCTGCTAGATCAAATTGAGGAGCTAAAACAAGAATATCAATCATTAGATAATATTTTTCTTGAGGATGCCAATGTTGAGAAGAGTGCTCTAGAGTCATGTGAGGGAGTAGATAACATTATTTTAGGAGAATTGAGTGTGTGTATAAATGGGGATGTAAATAGTAGTAAAATTCATAAGTTAGGGAGCATTAGACCTCATTCCAATCTTTTTTTCCACATTGTGTTTAGATAGTAAGATAGTAATCGAGCCATCTGAGCTTATGGGGGTGTCAAAGAGTAAGGGTGAAAGTTCCTATATTCTTAAATTTGTTGTGCCACAAAGGAAAAATTACATTCCTCATCTAAAGGTCGAGAAGTGCCGAGTGAAAAATTTATTACTTGGCCTGGTTATCTCTGTAGCCCCACCAAATGAGCACAGCCACAGACAGGATACCATGTTAGGGATACAATTCATAAGTTCAAGGTGGAAGCAAAAAGTGTTTCACATCGTGCCACGACGTTAGATCGGGCGCTTATTCGGAGGCAACCCAATGACTATCATCACTAACTTTTATTTGTAGTTTAGAAATATTAGATTTTAGAAGTTATAATGTCTTAAATATTTTAATAAAATATTAAAAATAAACATTAATTTTAACTCAAATGCATTTAAAATTCCTACTTTCAACCAAACAAGGCAAATTTCTATCTTAATCGCGAATCTTTCACCCGATGCCAGAATCAAGATCTTGTTCTATTTGATTCTATATGCAATCAAGAATTTCCTTTTTCAAGTTTAACTCAAGATTCGTAAATAGTATTTCACTATTAGCTACGCAGTAAAATAATTAATAGCAGAATCAAATAGATAACCCTTACGATAAATTCAAGATCATCAATTTAAGCTTCAAACAACATAATCATCTAACACCCATAACCCCAAAATTTTTGGGTTTTTAGCTACTCATAATTATACAAACATCAACAATATAAGTCTTAAACATAAAATAAATAGACACTAGAAGATGGTTTAGAAAAACTCTTGAATAGGTGCATAAGAATTCGACAGATTCTTATGGATATTATCAACCCTATAATCAATAACCCGGATAATTCAATAAATCATTTTTAAGCTAAAAGCGTAGCATGATCTCTAGCAAGCCCATAACCCTGGAATATCTCTCTTATTAATTGTTAAAAGAAAACTTCATAAGTGGCGTAGTGACTTTGCGTTGTATTATTGTTTGACTACTAGTTAAATTGTAAATTGTTTATTTATGTATTTTGTGATGAATTAGCTTGAATCGATATTTGTTTGAGTTTGCATCAGTTGATAAGTTGATCATAAGTCCTTTTGGGAACGATACATTACTTATTACTATATTACTTGAAGATCGCATACACTTGCGTGAGTGTTTTGGTCGGACAAGTTTTTGGCGCCGTTGCCGGGGACTTAGAAATTAACTAGTTTTCTAGATCAGACTTTTATTCTTATCTTTACAAGTTTTTTTTTCTTTTTTTTTGTAAATATTTTATTTTTATAACTATATGATTTTTCTCTTAGTTTGTTTCTAGTTCTCTCAGGATGACATATGGGGATGAAATATACAGAGGTAAGGTTAATGATGAAGACGCTTGGTTGACGGAAGATTTTTATGGCCCGTATTTTTGGGCTAGTCATGGCCTAACCTATTGGAGATCTGAATTTGAATATGGGAGTAAGGGTTGGTATTGGGACGGATATTCTCGATTAGAGGAATCTGCGGAATGACGTTTACTAACAACGTTGATGAAAGATTGGTCTAAAGAGAGAGATGAGCTTGCACAAAAAATTTATAATTTTAGCTTGGTTGTGCATAACTTGGATTTAGATTTGAGTGCAAAGGTTGATGCGTGTAACGCCCAACAATTTATTGATGAGTTGTATGAAGCTGAAAAAAATCTTCTAGACTAAATTGAGGAGCTAAAACAAGAATACCAATCATTAGATCATATTCTTCTTGAGGATGCCAATGTTGAGAAGAGTGCTCTAGAGTCATGTGAGGGAGTAGATAACATTACTTTAGGAGAATTGAGTGTATGTATAAATGGGGATGTAAATAGTAGTAAAATTCATGAGTTAGGGAGTATTAGACCTCATTTCAATCATTTTTTCACATTCTGTTTAGATAGTAAGATAGTAATCGATCTATCTGAGCTTATGGGGGTGTCAAAGAGTGAGGGTGAAAGTGCCTATATTCTTGAATTTGTTGTGCCAAAAAGAAAAAATTACATTCCTCATCTAAAGGCCGAGAAGTGCCGAGTGAAAATTTTATTACTTGGCCTGGTTATCTTTGTAGCCCCGCCAAATGAGCATAGCCACAGACTGGATACCCTGTTAGGGGTACAATTCATAAGTTCAAGGTGGAAGCAAAAAGTGGTTCACGTCGTGCTGCGACGTTAAATCAGACGTTTGTTGGGAGGCATCCCAATGAGTAACATCACTAACTTTAAATTATAGTTTAAAAAAATAGATTTTAGAAGTTATGATGTCTTTAGTCAGGTACAAGCATGAATTTGTGCATTAAATATTATTGTGAAGATGTGGTGATGTTGTAGTTGTGATGTGAGGTATATTTGTGTTGTTGATATGGTGAATTTGCCTCATTTCAAGTTGAAATTTAAAGAATGCAAGACATGCTTACAATGTGTTTGTTAAAATGTTTAAGTGACATAAAATTGAGTAATGTTGAACATTGAAAAACAAATTGCATTGTGAGATGTTATTTTCAATAACAACTATGATATTAGGCTAAACCATGACTTTTCACTTGCTAGATGTAAAATGATATGTAGGATTCATGAATGTGCCTATGTAGTATATTTTGTATAATAATTTTGGATTTTGTAAAATAGACTAATTTCTTTTTATGTTTATTTTTAATATTTTCATCCTAGTGTTTTAAATTTTTATTTTATTTACAATTATTGTAATTGTCTTCTAATGTTGGGTAGGCCGATAAGCATTATGTCATTCTAATTGAAGAACAGGGTAGTCTGAATCCCCGTTATACATGCTAAGTGTCAACATGATAATAACATAAGTGCGGGGTATTTATTCCACTTGCTCTGAAAAATAATTTTTGTGTGTTTTTAGCTAATATATCATGTTGTGTAGGTATAATGTCTCGGAGCCCAAGCAAAAGATCAAACACTGGCCTATCTGAGGTTGCATCTACTAGCCGACGGGGAGGTAGAAGGGCACCCCCTCCAGCACCTTTGAAGATGAAGATGCTTAGGCCAATGGCCTCAGGGAGTCTCTTTTCTGATCTATTTTGATCTTTTACATTAGGGACAATGCAAGATTTTAAGTGTGGGGTGACTTGCCCCTATTGTAATGTACTTACTTCTGTATTTTTCGTATTTTTGGTTGTTTGATTTTGTTTAGACTGTTAAAATTTTTAGTTTGGTAAATTATAGCATTTGTAGGTAGTAAGTGGTACTAATTTCTATTTTTTCCCAACGATGGATTTTCTTGAGGGAAATGAAGTCGAAATTCAAAAAAAAATCATGCTTGCCTTTTATTTCAGTTTAGTGTATGCTAGTTTTGGTTTAAATTAAAAATTTCCCCTTGGTTTTTCTTTACGCCACAGTTCTTTTTTAAGGGTGTATTTGAACCGGGTATAGTGTAATTTTTTTTAGTTCAATTGAATAAAAAGTTCCTAACTTACAGAGTTAATCTCCTCAAATGCACATAGTTTAGAAGTTGTATGTACCTTATTTGTGATGCTCAATCTCAGTTCTTGATTCTAAAGTAAGTGCCTTAAATTGTGTATTTATAACTATGCTTAACTGCTTTGACTAGAGAGTTGAGAAAGATCCAAGCTTGAATGAGTTGTGTGCCAATGTGTGAGTGAGGATTGTTGAATATATTCTATGCATAACAGTTGATATCTAGAAATTGCCCTCAAGTGTTTTGCAAAGCGAAATAGTAGCATTATTCAGTTTAGGAGATGATATAGGCATTTCTTTGTTAAACCAGTTTTATAATTGTTCCCACCTAGTTGTATATATATCTTAGTCAAACCTTTTGAGCTGTTAATCCTATTTCTTTGGCATCCACATTATAAACCTTACCAATTTATGTAAATATATCAGTTGTTTGAACCTCTATCTCTCATGAGCACTTAGTGTTGTTTTAATGTTGTTAAAGTTGAGAAGAGATTTGTTGGTTTATATATTAAAAAAATACATATATATATATAGGGGATGGATTTTCATTTGTAACATCCCCTAGCTTATAGTGCTTAAAGAGAATGGGATTTGTTGTTATTATGTAAAACCTCAAAAAGGTTGGAGATGGTTTAAAACAAGAGTAATGCTGAAATTGTGAAATGAAATGGTGTATGTATGGAAGTGCTCAAAGAGGTGTAGCTACTACATTCTATATTTATCACACCCTTCCTCAGCCTACATTACAACCAATTAAAGTCCTATTGATCCTTGATTGAATAAGCTCAATTAGTAGAGTATTACACTAGGGGCAAGCATATGGTATGTCATCTGTTGCATGTGAATTTCAATTCTGAGAGTGAGTTAATTCTTCCTATTTTGAGTTCCTAAATATTCTTGAATATTATTTTGAGAGGAACTAGTCTATATTAGCTGTGGGAGGGAACATGATTTGTAAAAACAAGGAAAAGTTTTGACCCTTGTGTTAGAGTAAGTAAGCAAGTTATGAAAATGCGTGGCACTTGTGAGTCATGTCTTGAAGTTGAAATATTATGAATTGGTACTTAAGTGTCAGCATGTGTTGTTAAAGAAGTTGTTTGATAAAAAAAGGGTCATCCTTATGTGAAATGTATGTTAATTGCTCGAGGACGAGCAATGTTTTAAGTGTGAGTTGTCAATCATAGGCTAAAAACTCGTATTTTAGTTGTTGTAACAACACTTTAATTATTGTATTTTACAAAGGTTTGAGCTTAAATGATAATGAATTGTACTAAATTCATGCTTTATGCCTTGCAAGAAGCTAATCCGACTTAAGAATTAAATTTGGGATGAATTTGATTAATTTAGGGTTTTGAAGTCTGAGTAAAAGCTAAATAAATCAAGTCGGGATCGTGTTCGGGGGTCGCAAAGCAAGCCGGGATAGCAAAACAAATGAAAAAACGAAACAACGCAAAAAATTGCACTGCCGCGCCGCGTGGGGCACCGCAACAGTGCAAAATTCTACGCTGCATTATTTTGCTCTGTTAAAATGTATTCTGCCTCTGTCCAATCCATGTACGCGGTGCACGGGGCATCGCACGGGGCGTCGCAGACATGTAAAAATCGCAGTTTTACTCTATTTCGGTCTAAAAAGGGTATAACTATCAAAACCCCTTCCTACACAATTAAAAAGGGTAAAGCATCCATTATTATGTGAGGGAGACCTGTTTTGAGATAGAAAAGGAGGAGGATATCCATCTTGGAGGATCAAAATCAAGAGGAAACAACACTTTGGAGCAAGTATTAAAAGAGTTTTTCTAAACCTTCTTTTAGTGTCTATTTATTTTATGTTTAAGACTTATATTGTTGATGTTTTATAATTATGAGTAGCTAAAAACCCAAATATTCTGGGGTTATAGGTGTTAGATGATTATGTTGTCTGAAGCTTAAATTGATGATCTTGAATTTATCGTAAGGGTTGTTTATTTGATTCTGCTGTTAATTATTTTACTGCGTAGCTAACAGTGAAATACTCTTTACTAATCTTGAGTTAAACTTGAAAAAGGAAATTCTTCATTGCATATAGAATCAAATAGAACAAGATCTTGATCCTGCGCATCGGGTGAAAGATTTGCGATTAAGATAGAACTATACTTAATTGCTTTGTTTGATTGAAAAATAGTAATTGTAAATGCATTTGAGTTAAAATTAATGCCATAGAAATATAGCTATTAATTTAACTTGAATAGGTGCATAAGAATTCGGCAGATTCTTATGGATATTATTAACCCTATAATCAATAACCCGGATAATTCAATAAATTATTTTTTAAGCTAAAAACGTAGCATGATCTCTAGTAAGCCCATAACCCTGGAATATGTCTATTATTAATTGTTAAAAGAAAACTTCATAAGTGCTGTAGTAACTTTGCATTGTATTATTGTTTGAATTGTAGTTAAATTGTAAATTGGTTATTTATGTATTTTGTGATGAATTAGCTCGAATCGATAATTGTTTGAGTTTGCATCAGTTGATAAGTAGATCATAAGTCCTCGTGGGAACGATACTTTACTTATTACTATATTACTTGAAGATCGCGTATACTTGCATGAGTGTTTTTGTCGCAACATCAAGTACACAGCTGAAACGTAGCAGAAGAAAGTGATCATCTGGCAACTATCACAGAAGAGGAACACAACTAGGACCTGGTCCATAGGTGTGTCCTGACAAAAGTACAAAGTCCAATATCCAGCTGGAACACAACTACCCAGAAGTGGATGTGCAGACAGTACAACAGTCACTTCTCATTGGGAAGAAGCGTACACCAAGAGTTAACATCACTATCCATTGTGCTATCTTTTGTGATAAAACAACCTGGTGCAAGACACACCATTCATTGTGCATTCAGTGATATTATCTCAAGAAGCAAAAGTATTCATCTGGCATTGAAGTCACTGGTGTGTCAAGAACAAGAAGACAACTCCACTAAGGATCAGTTTCTAAATAAGTTTATATATATCCATAGTTGAGTTGTAATCTTGTTATTTGTTCGTCTTTGTAATTCCTAGTTTGCTTTCTTAGAAGCTTTGTCTTAGGAACAAATCAAATTCCTATACTTCTAAGTTTATGTTGTGACCAGGGATAGTCATAAGTTTAAATCCTCTGTAACTAGGAGAGTTATAGAGTGGCTTGTGGTGGTTGCATCACAAGTTAGTTTGAAGTCTTTGCAATAGGGTGTTTGCAAAGTGGCTTGTAATAGGTAGATTACAAGTTAGTAGAGTTAAAAGCCTACAAGAGTAGGTCGTGGTTTTTTTATCCCCTTGTGTGGGATTTTTCCATGTAGAAAATCTCTTGCCTTCTTTACATTCAGTCTTTACTGCATTCTACATATCATCTCATAGAGGACCAGGTACTCTATAGTTTGGTGGACTCATATAAACTTACAATTGGTATCAGAGCAGGTTTTTCCTATCAGGCTAACACCTCAGAAGTATCCTAAATGGCCGCTCCACCAAACTTTGAAGAATGACAATCAACTTATAGACCTCCCAAATTTATTGGTCAATACTATGGCTGGTGGAAGACCTGGATGCATGATTTTATGATGGCAGGAGATTCAGAGCTGTGGGACATCATTTGTGATGGTCTACATGTTCCCATGAAAAACCTTGAAGAAATAGGACAATTGGTACCCAAAGGGAGAAGAGAGTACAACGACATTGACAGAAAAGCTGTAGAAAAGAACTATCGTGCCAAGAAAATCTTGATGTGTGGCATAGGACCTGATGAGTACAATAGAGTATCAGCTTGTGAAACTGCTAAAGAAATATGGGAAGCTTTACAAACCGCACACGAAGGAACTACTCAAGTCAAACAATCCAAGATCGACATGTTCACCACTGAATATATGCTCTTCAGGATGAAAGATGATGAGTCCATACAAGATATGCACACCAGATTCACCTCCATCATAAATGAGCTTCACTCACTTGGAGATGTCATTCCCATAAACAAGTTTGTAAGGAAAATCCTCAGTGTTCTATCTGGGTCTTGGGAAAGTAAGGTAAATGCCATCACTGAAGCTAAAGATCTACAGACTCTGACCATGGATGAGTTGATTGGAAATTTGAAGACATACGAGATGAAAAGAAAGAAAGATAGTGAAAGAAGAGAGCCCAAAAAGGAAAAGAAACTGGTGCTTAAGGTTGAAAGCAATGATTCAAGTGATGAAGATAGTGACATGGCCTATCTTACTAAAAGACTTCAAAAGATGGTTCGAAGAAATGGTGGTATACCAAAGTGGGGCAGTTCAAGTAAAACAAGGAACAACGATCTTTGTCACAGATGTGGAAAGTCAGGGAATTTATCAAGGATTTCCCACTCGCAAAACAGGAGCAATACAAGCAAAATCCTGACAAAGCAGGAAAAAGGAACCTGGTTCCAGATAAAAGGTTCAATCGAAAAAGTGTTGCAGACAATATTGTTAAGCAGGCTCTTGCTACTTGGGGAGACTCCTCGAGTGAATATGAAAGAGAATCAGATGCAGAAAATAGTTCCATAATGGTAGTGGAAACTAAAGCAACAAAGTACGATTCAATGTTCGCGTTGATGGCACAATCAGATGATGATGATGAAGAAGATGGAGACGATGAGGTAAACTTCAGGGATGTTCAGAGAAATCTGAAATCCTATTCTTCTAAGAAGATAATTTCTTTATCTAATGTCCTAATTGATGCCTATTATAGCCTTGTAAATGATAAGGAGATCTTGACCATAGAACTAGGAGAGGCCGAACAATCTACAGATTATCTAGTGGTCTGTGAAGTGGACTTAAATGAGACCATAGCTAATCTTGAACAAGAGAAAGAAGCCTTGAATGAAAAAATAACTAGTATGGAAAATGAGAGAGATGATCTGATAGTAGTAGTTGTTGATCTAAAAGAAACAATAAAAGGTCTTACCAATGAGAAACACACCTTATAAGAAAAAGTTGCATCTACTGAAGAGGAAAGGGATGACCTGTTAGTAATATGCACTGATCTAGAGGAAACCATTGAGGGACTCAATAGAGAACATAGGAATGTAAGTCTTGGGAAAGGGAAGGAAGTAGCCAGTGAGACACACATCTTACTTGAAAGGGAGTTAACTGTTGTAAAAACCAGTCTCTGCAGTGAACTCGAGAGAAATCAGCAACTCCAAGCAGAGTTGGAGAAGGTAAGAAATGATCTTGAGAAATCCCTGAAGTGGACCTGGTCCTCAGATGTTATCACTGCCATGTATCTCAACAATAGTGGGAACAAGCAGGTCATCGGGTTCCAAAAGGAGAAAACTCCCTACAACCCGCACAACAAGTATGTCATTGTACCTGATAATTAGCTATGTACCCACTGTGGGAACAATGGGCATTTTAAAGAAAACTGCCAGGCCAGGTTTCAGTCTGCTCAGAAGAACAAAGTGTTTATTGATAGAGTGACTACTAATAGAGGACCAGGTACCACTCACAAAAAGCGGATGTTGCCTGCATGGAGTAGGAAATCCCTCATTCATCCTTTTTATAATAACAAGGGACCCAAACTAGTTTGGGTTCCTAAATCTAACCCTTGATGTGCATGAGCAGGGAACAGTGAGATGAAGCGGACTGCGATGGACTATGGATAGTGGATGCTTAAAAACGAAGCTGAAGAACATCATGAATTTCTTCTCACTGAAAGCCCTGCAGAAAGGGAATGTATCTTTGAGAAGGAAGTAAAGGGTACATTCTCAGTGAATGAAAAGGTAGAAAGGTTCTTTCGGCACTTAAGTGGGAACAAGCACTATGTAAATGGCCTAAAAAGTGCAGCCACCAATCTGATAACTCGCCAAGTGGTCTCAATGGACAAAGGAAACAAGAACATTCACTCCTACTAATCATGAATCTCCACAAGTTGGCTATATGAGATGAGTGAAGTCCCAACCATGGTAGGAAGGATTGGCATATGCAAACTTCTCACCTCCGAATAAATTAACTTAGCCGGACCTGGTTCGTGGTTAGCCAAACTCAAGTGTCGCCTAGACATGAGTTCACAAAATGATGGAGGAGGGGGAGAAGGGATCATGCACAATTTCTCAACACCAAGGACTCCACGGCAAAATGGTATAGCTGAAAGAAAGAACAGAACTGGAAAATGCTGCATGGAGTGCTCATTGCCTATGGAATCGCCAAGAAATTCTAGGCAAAAAGAGTGAATACTGCTCTCTACTTTGAGAACAAGTGTCGAACCAGGTCCCTTCTAAATCAAAACCCACCAGGAGCTGCCTAATGGAAGAAAATGCCTTGCTCTTGACAATAGGAAGGATCAGCTTGGGAAGCTCAATGCAAAAAGATGAGTGAAGGAATCCTTCTGGGTACAATCCACAAAATAAGGCCACAAAGTATCCAACAAAGGGCACACTAAATGATAAGAGGTGCTCATGGAGTATCCAACAAGACACTCTCCCTTGCCAAGAAAAAAATGGTGAGGATCAATAGGATGAACCAATCCTGTCTTTGGGAAATATCTGAGGCTTCAATAGGGAGGATGATAAAATGAGCAAGATGAAGGAGATTGGCGAAGGACAACGCAACATCATCCTCCACGTCTCACAAAGAACCTGGTATGTCACCTACTACGACTGAAGCTGAAGGAAGAGTAAAGATGTATCTCATAGAACTACACAAGCAGCAGAACACAAAGTGTGGGGAAATCAAATCAACCTCCATATCTCCCTCTTCAATCAACTTCTGTCTCAAATTGGAAAACTAAGGTTCCCATCTGCGTAACAAGTAAATCACTACCTTTCACTCTAGAGCTAGATAAGAATGTTGTCCTGTGGAAAAGAAAAGTGCTTTTTGGAACGGCTCACCTATCATGTTTCATGCCTCATCTTCTAGGAGATAAGGAAGCAAAACGGAATGGCCTCATCAATAACTGGAGAGAAATTTCAAAAAATAAGAGGATCAAACACATTAAAGGGTGAGATCTTCTTCTGAGGATCTATATAAAGAAGGGATTGATTGGTGGAAAGCATTGTATAATAGAAGACCAAACTCCAGATATCTGCATCAAAGCCTCAAGTAGAGAGTATTCCGGAAAAATCAAGGTGAATATGGGGTCTCAAAGAATCTAATGAAGAACCTGATCCTCCATATGTTGGCTGTGTAAGACACTGTCAGGTATAGGTAGCTAAAGTATTTTCTGACCAAGCCTAACTCACATCAATACCGTTGTAGGTAAACACGCATGACGATCATAGAAGCTAAAGGTACAGTTATGAACTACAAGAGGGGAGCTGCTAAAACCTTGTTCAAAAGATTGCTCTGGCATCAGGTTCCTGTGTCTCAGGTTAGTAGTAATGTGATTAATTCTGCATGCCCTTTCTAAACAAAAAAAATAGTAATTCAGCTGCCACATCATCTGACTTCTCGACGTCTGTGTGTCATGTCTTGTCTTTCAAATCCTTTCATCCCCTCTGCACGGTAACACTTCCCCACAAACCTACTACCATTTTCAGGACTATTCAGAACCTATTTCGCTCTCCACTCATCATTAGCCCTTCTTCCAATAAAACTTTCTTTCTCTCTTATGGCAAGTCATGAACCTTCATCTCCTTTGTATAGCTAGGATATTCTCCCCATCTCTTTCTTTCTCTCTCTACTCGTCTACCAAGTACTCATCTAATGGCGATCGAACAATCGTCTCATTCTCCCGCCATTAACACCGCTCCCATTTCGTCATTTTCTTGAAATCATCCCAGAGCGTCATTATTTCACGCCTTCTACCACCTTACCCACTCCTGGTTCCTCCTCCACTCCTACAGTTTTTCCATTTCTAATAAACCCTGTTTACCACTATTTTGAGAATCATATGTCTAGTTAATCCTGCGATCTCAACAAAGGCCACACAAGAGGTTTTACTCCTCGAGTGTCAGAGGCTCCTGAGGATTATCTTGACCAGTATCTGAACTCCTCTATGTTGGACTCAGTGACTCTCAAGGAGTCACAAAAAAAGGAAACAGCTCATAACATCATGGCTATAGCTGCTGAGAGTCTGATGAATGAAGGAGCATATCTCTCTTCTGAGTATCAGGGGGAAGACATGTCATTCCTAGGAGATGTAAGAACCACAACACTCCTCGAGTCCTTGGCTCATGAGATATTCTCATAAAAAGCCTTCTGATGAACCTGATTTGCTTCCATGCAAACTCACTCCTACACCTCCTGTTCACTCCAAGCTCTTAGAGTCTTCCTCCAAATCACCCACTACCAGGTCACTACAACAAGAGAGTTTTGAATCCTCATTGCAGAAAAGTAAGAGGAGTGTCAAGACATGGAAAAAGAGGAAAATGAATCCAAAGGATTTCATCAAGAGTGTGTTAGTAAACCGGACAGAAAAGGATGCTTCTAGGGAACCTAGTTCCTTAGTACAACAATCTATGACAGTTGAGGAAACTGTCGAAGAACAGAAAGGGTCATCCATGAAGTATAGCAGCAAGTCTAAACGGAGTCCAACTAAGTTAGCCGTGTCTGAAGACAATGTTATGGGGATGGAAAGCTGGAAAGGAAAGTATACCAAAGGGTCTAGAAAACAACAAGGGGAAACTGGTAAGGAACCTGGTTCAACAAGGTCCATGACCTGTGATGGTGTTCTATGGTAGCTGAGATTAAGAACTCAAAAGGTATTGTGGGGACGCACATTTGATCCAGCAATTTCGGATATGGCAGGCATGAGAAAGTTTCTGGAGATTGTGGAATTTCAACAATGGGAACACCTGTTTGAAGGGAGCATGCCTCTAGTGTACGAAAATGCAGTGCAAACCATCTACGCATCTCTTTTCACTGTTGAGGGGGATCACATCTGTGCGCTCATAAATGGAGTGGACATTGTACTCAACACTTGAACATTGGGAAAGGTTCTCAGAATTTCGTGTGAAGGTGTATCCTCAGTTAAGGGTGTTTGTGGAATAAAATTTGGAGAGCTATCATGAAAGAGCAAACTATTCAACAAGGGGAACAGGTCCATAAGAAGGTATTGCTTCCTGAGTACCAACTTCTTTTTGAACTGGTCAATAAAGTACTCTTACCCCGCTCTGAGAGGTGCTTTATTGCTACAAAATCGGATATGGTCCTAATGGAAGCGCTTGATGAGTTTGTCCCAATCAATTTTCCAGCAATCATGATAGACCATATGCAGAAGGTGGTAAATTTTAAGGGTGGAAATCATGGGTTACCTTATGGCTTTATACTCACTCAAGTGTTCAGATTCTACAAGGTCCCCTTGGGAAATCCCAGAGTGGGCACATGCAAGCAGACCTTCTCTAAGACCACTCTAGAAGAATGTGAATGTATAGAAAAAGTTTGTGGAAGCATCTCGACCATTTCTCAGCTGATCAACACTCAAAATGCAGCCTCTGAGGAAATAAGAAGGCTAAGGGCTCGAAATGCCATACTGGAAACTCAGCTCAGTCAAGCATCTAAAGGACCTGATTCTGTACATGAGGAGGTTGCCCGACTGACAAAGGAAAATGAGAGACTTCGGGCTCAATTACTTGAGGAACAATTGTCTGCAAATGCTAGACTGGACCTGGTTCTCAAAACCATTGTTGTCTCTTCCTCCAAGCCTCTTGCCTTTAGTGTCCCCTAGGATCCTCCTACCATCAAGTTATTATTGCTCCAACATCCTGTGGCTATTGTTTTACTTTTGTTTGCTTGTTTTTGTGATGACATGTTGAACATAACCATTACTGCTCCTGAATTGCTCAGTCCAATATAAATAATAATAAAATAGCTCCCCTTTCTTTGCCTGTAAAATATTGTGTTCCTCTAGCTTCTCTCTTCTGTCATGTTGTGTGCACATATGTGGCATGAGCTAGCTGTGTTAGACTTCTTTATGCTTATTACCTTACTGTGATCCTCTTCATACCTGTATTTTTTAATGATGCCAAAAGGGTGAAGTGCAAGATTGAGGGGGAACTAAAATCACAAAGAGGGAGGTCTAAGATTAAGGGGGAATTGGCATCTCATCTAGTTATTTCTGCTCTAAACAAACACATCCATGCCTCAGTTTGCCTTCATCAAAAATGGAAAAATTGATGGGTTTTCAATGTCTTAGCCTTATGATTATTATGTTTTGATGATCTAACAAACTTGTCGTGAAGAACCAGATAGAGAACCTGGCCCACAGTATACATTTCATGTGAACTGGTCGAAGTCTGAAAATCAACAAATGGATGAACGACCACAGTGAAGAACACAACAGGGACCTGGTAACCTGGTCCCTTAGGGTTCTCTGACACAAACAAGTCAGTGACTGTACAAAATCAACATAAAGAAGAACACAACAGGGACCTGCTCCCTTAGGGTTCTCTAACAGAAATATAAGTCAAGTACACAGATGGAACGCAGCAGAAGAAAGTGACCATCTGGCAACTGTCACAGAAGAGGAACACAACTAGGACCTGGTCCGTTGGTGTGTCCTGATAGAAGTACAAAGTCCATTATCCAGCTGGAACGCAAATGTCCAAAAGTGGTTGTGCAGAGAGTACAACAGTCACTTCTCATTGGGAAGAAGCGTACACCAAGAGTTTACATCACTATCCATAGTACTATATTTTGTGATAAAACAACCTGGTGCAAGACACACCATTCTTTGTGCATTCAGTGATAGTCTCTCAAGAAGCAAAAGTATTCATCAAGCATTGAAGTCACTGGTATGTCAAGAACAAGAAGACAACTCCACTAAGGATCAGTTTCTAAATGAGTTTATGTATATCCATAGTTAAGTTGTAATCTTGTTATTTGTTCGTCATTGTAATTCCTAGTTTGCTTTATTAGAAGCTTTGTCTTCGGAACAAATCAAATTCCTAAACTTTTGAGTTTATGTTGTGTCTAGGGATAGCCATAAGTTTAAATCCTTTGTAACTAGGAGAGTTATAGAGTGGCTTATGGTGGTTGCATCACAAGTTAGTTTGAAGTCTTTGCAATAGGGTATTTGCAAAGTGGCTTGTAATAGGTAGATTTCAAGTTAGTAGAGTTAAAAGCCTACAAGAGTAGGTCGTGGTTTTTTGATCCCCTTGGGTGGGATTTTTTCACGTAGAAAATCTCTTGCCTTCTTTACATTCAGTCTTTACTACATTCTACGTATCATCTCATAGAGGATCAGGTACTCTATAGTTTGGTGGACACATATAAACTAACAATTTCTGAAACCAAACCAACCACCCCGGCAAGTCATATAACTATAAACAAGCATAAAATAGACAATAAATAGGGGAACACGACTATAATGCACAAAACAACTGATTGAGTCATTATATTTTATGGTACCATTGGGTTTGTATGATGATTTTGGACTTGGGCATATGCTCGAAATTGAATTCGGAGGTCTCTAGGTTGATTTGACGTGGTATGGCGAAAGTTGGCAATTTAAAGTTTAGAATTTTCCTAAGTTTGACCATGATTTAGTTTTATTGCTATTAGATCCAGATTTTGATTTTGGGACTTGGAATAGGTTTGTTTTTCTTTTTTTAACTTCTCTACAAAATTAGGTGTAATTTGGAGTTGATTTGATATGATTTGGACGCTTGGTTGCAATTCTAGAAGTTCTTGATGTTCATTATGATTTTCATGTGTTTTGGTGTTCGATTTGTGGTAACGGATGTTATTTTGGTATTTTGATCATACAAGCGAGTTCGTATGATATTTTTGGCTTGTGTGAATGTTTGGTGTGGAGACACGAGGGCTCAGGTGATTTTCAAATTGGTTTTATATTGGATTTGTTAGAACTTTCTGTGCTGGTGTTGGTTCAATCGCAATTGTGATGTGTTGGTCGCAAATACAACAACCGCATTTGCGAGGTGATTCTTACTTTTGCGAATATGGGCTGCTGGGTAAGGGACCTCGTATTTGCGAGGATTGTATTGCAATTGCAGAGATTGGAGGCTAGATTTTACGGCACTAGAATCGCTTTTGCGACGAGCATCTAGGGGAAACAACTTTGCATTTGCGAAGTTTATTGTCGCAAATGTGACATTAGCAGGTCTGGACGGGTTCGCTTTTGCGATCCTTTTTTCTGCAATTTCGAGGTTCGCATTTGGTAACCCCAGGTCGCAAATGCGACATCTATAGCTTGTTTATAGCTGAGTATTTGTGGACTTAGCTTCATTTTATCATATTTTGAACCTTAGACTCGATGGGAGACAATTTTGTGGGGAGATTTTCATACTAAACTATTGGGTAAGTGATTTTGATCAATTTTCAATTATATTATATGACTATATATAAGATTTAACATCAAATTCATGAGAATCTAAGAGAGATTTTGGGAAATTTTGTCAATGTTTTGAAAAATAAGATTTGATAATTGAGAGTCGAATTGGACTCAAATTTGAAAATAAAATACATATATGGACTCGTGGGGCTATGGGTAGTCGTGACATAACCTTCAACTGGGATTTTGACTGGTCAAACCTGGGGTTGACGTTTTGGAAATTATGTAAAAATCTTAATTTTAATTATTGGAATTGGTTTCTCTTGCATTATTTGATGTTATAGAGTCAATTTTGGTCATATGTGTGCCGAGAGGGGGTAAATATTAAAGGAAAAGCTATTTTGAGTGATGAACTGGCCTAATCGAGGTAAGTATCTTGCCTAACTTTGTGTGGGAAAAACTACCCCTTAGGATTTGGGTTGATTGTACTATTTGAATTACGTGGAAGATGTGTACTCGAGGTGACGAGTGTGTACATGGGCTTATAGGTGGTATTTGACTAGTTTAGACTCTTTGGCTTCTTTCGTGCAATAAATTGAAGTTGTTAGTACATGTTTCACCCTTTTATTGTCAAGTCTACTCTTATATGCTATAATTGTTAATTGGATTACTTGTTGAATTCATGGCTTTATCTGTTACATGCCTTACTTGTTAATTAATTCTTTATAACCGTGTCTTTATTTATGAACTGTCATCACTTGCTATTTGATTTAGCTATCATATAATTATTTTATCTGCTATGTGACTTTATTTATCTAGCTCCTTTATTGAGTTTAATTTTGTGATACGCCATAGTTGGTTGTAGTATGTTCGTTTAATTCATATTGTTCGGGATTTAGAAGTATTGGATATTCTCCGTTGTATTGGTGATTCTTTAATGTTCCATACGTTTCATCTACTTTTGTGTTGATATTTCGTAAATTTTGTTGTTGAGTTGTTTATGCTAATAATTTGATATTTGTAACGACCCGGCTGGTCGTTTCATGAGTTACTGCTCCGTTTCTTCCATTTCTGCCTCTTTATGTCTTGTTCAACTGTATTATGTGGTATCGGGTTGGTTGGTTCGGGTTCGGAGAGGTTTTGGAAAGGAATGAGACACTTATTCTCTTTTGGGTAAGCTTAGGTTGGAAAAGTCAATCGGATGTTGACTTATGTGAAAATGGCTCAGATGTAAATTTCGATGGTTCTAATGGCTTCGGGAGGTGATTTGGGACTTAGGTGCGTGATCGGAATGTATTTTGGAGGTTCGAAGTAGATTTAGGCTTGAATTGGCGAAATTGGAATTTCAGCATCTTCTGGTTGGTAGCGGAGATTTTGGTATAGGGGTCGGAATGGAATTCTGGAAGTTGGAGTAGGTCCGTTGTATCATTATTGATGTGTGTGCAAAATTTCAGGTCATTCAGACGAGGTTTGATAGACTTTTGATCAAAAGCGGAATTTGGAAGTTTTGGAATTTCTTAGGCTTGAATCAGATGATGATTTGGTATTTTTGGTGTTGTTCTGAGTGTTCCGAAGATTGGAAAAAGTTTGGATGATGTTATGGTATATGTTGGCATATTTGGTTGAGGTTCCGAGGGCCTCGGGTGAGTTTGGGGTGGTTAAACGGATCAAATCCTTGTTTTGAAAGTCGTAGATTTTCTGTTGTTGGTGTTGCAGACTTTTGGCCTTCGCTTCACAAAGGTATGTGGTGTGAGGCAGGAAGTTTGTCCTTCACGTTCATGATGTGGGTCTCGTGTTTACGAAGGGTGAGGTTCATTGTGCATCGCAAACGCGATGAGGTTCACACGTTCGCGTAGAGTAAATAAGAGCAGCTGGGGTCCAAGTTCATTTGTGCTTCGCGTTCGCGAGCTAGAGGTCGTGTTCATGATGGTTTGAGGAGCTGAAGCTTCACGTTCACATTCGCGAATAAAGATTAAGTAGTCAATGTTTTTTGTGCTTCGCGAACGCGAGGCTTTGAGCGCGTTCATGTAGAAGGAATTTAAATCGCTGGGCAGAATGTTTAAAAGGCCATTTTCATGATTTTTGGCCATAGCTCACCATTTTTGAGTCGGTTTTGGAGCTTCTTGAGGGAGATTGAAGAGGGAATTCAAGAGAACTTCTTGGATGTAAGATTTATGGACTTAATACTTGATCCTATTATGATTTATACCTAATTAAACATGAAATTTGGGAGATTTGAAGCCTAAAATTGGGAAGTTAGGGCTAGGAAATTGGAGACCTTAATCTAAGGATTTGAGGGGTCATTGGTGGTCGGATTTTGGTATTCTTGGTATGTATAAACTCGTGAGAGTGTAAGGATTCTAGTTTTGTGATTTTTATCGAAATTCGAGATGTGGGCCCGGGGTTGGGTTTTGACCAATTTCGGGATTTTGATGTAATTTGATTATTTTCGAGTGGGCTTTGTTCCCTTAGCATATGTTGATGGTTATATTAAGGGTGTCTAACGGGTGGTCCGGGCCGGGCTGGGTAGGCAAAATTTGGAACCATATGGATTGGGTTCCGGGCCGATTACGGGTTGAGGCTTACCGGGTTTAACGAGTTCGGGTTCATCCGGGTAAAAAATGAATCGTAAGGATTATGGGTACAAGGGGCCAGGCCGGGCCGAGTTAGCGTAATTTTTAATTTTTTTTGTATAATTATTGTAATTTATATTAATATAAAGTAAAAATATAAACAATACAATGAAAATGGGAAAAAATTGCACTTATAAATTGCAAGTGCTACATTTACTTCAAAATTTAAACTTACAAATTGAAATGTTTACATTTAACAACAAGTAAATTAACGAAAAAAGAGTAAATTCAAAGGCCCCATTATTTAAAAAAAATAAAAAATTAACTAGCCGTTATACTGGTTTAGGCCGGGTCGGTTAACCGGTTGTACAGTAAAAATCTTTGACTGGGTTTGACCAGTCCGGTTAACCGGTAGCCCCAAGGTGAACGGACCAAACCCCCTACCCATTTAACCCAGCCCTACCCAGCCCCCTTCTACCGATCCGGGCCAGTTCCGATTTTAATCGGTCTGGGCTGGTCCGAAAACGGGCTGACCTGGCCTGTTAGATACCCATAGGTTATATACTTATTTTGGTTAGATTCGGGGCATTTGGAGGCCGAATCGAGAGGCAAGGGCATCGCGGGCTAGAGTTTGGCTTGGCCTTAGGTAAGTAATGCTTCCAAACTTGGTTTTGAGGGTTCGAAACCTCGATGTGTGTTCTATGATTACTATTGAGGTGACGCAATGCCAAGTGACGGGCGTGTAGGTGTGCACCGAGAGAAATGCGGCCTGGATCATTCCATGGCACCATTTAGTGACTCTTTTATGTTGATATCTGTGTTGTAATTATGTGATTAAGTTAATGAGCTGCAAATCATGCTAATTATCATGTTAAGGCTTCACGCCAACACTGTTGAGACTCGAGAGGTCATTTCTTGCTATCATGTCATTTTCTTCATAATTATTCTATACTCAGTCCTGTTCATGCATATTATATCATGCCTCAGTCTCGATTATTGCTATTTGACATATCATATCATTGTTCGGGCTTGTATCATGACATTTTTAGCCTGTGTGTGTGAGACTGGAGAGTATTGGCTGAGTGAGGCCGAGAGTCTGATACTGATTGACAGTATGGGATCGGGCTGCACGCCGCAGCGAGATATTGATCATGCATTCGCTGGCATTGATATAGCGCTTGGGCTCAAAGAAGCCCCTCTGGAGTTTTAGATGATTATATTGAGGGATGGATGTTCCCTGGACATGGATCTTGTCTGAAGTATTGATATCTGGAGATGGATCTTCTCCATAGGGCTGGAATGGCCTTCCTCGGTATTGGATGACTACGGTCAGTGATGTATATACTCCGGGATGGATCTTCCCTGGGTCAGATGGCCATATACAGTACCGAGTGGTTGAGCACTTGTGAGTGGAGGTATACGGGACATCCAATATGCTATATGTGCATTGGTACTTAGAGTTTTTCCTGAGATTTACTCCCCGTACTGATCATACTGTGTTAATTACTGCTGAGAAATTACATGAACTGTAAACATATCTACTTTTCTGTACAATTAACTGTTGTAACCTGTTGAGGTTTGGTTCGTCACTACCATCAGTCCATAGTTTGGAATTGTTACTTACTGAGTTGGTATACTCATGTTACCCCCTGCACCCCTGTGTGCAGATCCAGGTATCTCGGGGCACAGCAGCAGTTGTTGATCACACCAGTTGGAGACTCTCTGTGGAGATTGCGAGGTAGCTGTTTGGTGACCGCAGTTCCTCCTTCTCCTTTCCTTATCTTCCTTTAGTATATTTATTTGGATATTCTCAGACCGTGTTGGTCATGTTGTTTCGGACAGATGTAGTAGTTTTAGCTCATGAGTTAGTGACACCCAAGGTCAGGATTGTGCTTCTTCCTGTTGAATTTTGATTTCTACTTTTATCTTATTGAATTTCTGTTAAAATTATGATTTTCCTTAAGTTTTTATTTGAAAAATGGAGTATTTGGAATTAAGTGGCTGGCCTAGTATCACGATATGCGCCATCATGACATGGTTAGATTTTGGGTTGTGACAAAAGCAAGTAGAGACAAGTAGCAAACAAGCAAGGAATCATAGAAGGGATGGACAATTTAATATAAGAATAACTAAATGACAAGTAACAATTATGGCATAGAAGTCAATAAAGCATGTAGCAATTAAGGCATGAAACAAGATATATCATGAAGTAACGAAAACATGGAAGCAAGTATCATCATAGCGCATATACACTCGTCACCTTGAATATACGTTGTTTCTCACATAATTCACACAACACGTAATTCAAAGTTCGCTAATTCCCTTGAATCAAGGTTAGACCCAACACTTACCTCACTTTCCAATTCAAGCAACTAATCAACCATGACCTTGCCTTTTAAGCAAACCTCCAAACCAACCAAATCAAGCAAATTATCAACCAAATGATTCAAAAAAAACATTTAAGAAATTACCCATAAATGAAGAAGGTTCAATTTTGATCATTTTTTAAAAAGCCAACAAAATTTAACCACGAGCCCGCTTGGTCAAAACCCGAGGTTTAGACCAAAATTTGATTACACATTCACTCCCCGAGCTCGGTTATATGATTTGTTTCGAAATGCAACGTCAATTTGAGATCAAAATCTCAATTTTACAAAAATCACCAATTCTACCCAAATCCCTAATTTCTACCATGAAAATCCTAAATTTGATGTTGAAACCTTGTGAAATGTAATGGATAATTGAAAAGAAATGGATTAAAGTCACTTAACAATGAATTTGGAAATAAAGGTCTCTTGGAAAATTGCCTCTAGAGTGTTTAGCATTGAAAAATGGTGTGAAATGAGCTAAGTCTCATTTTCCCCTCTTTTACCTAGTTGTCGGTGTCACAATTGTGATGACATGTTCGCAATTGCGAATATAGCAAATACGAGACACGATTCGAAAATGCGAACCCTGTCATAGAAGAAGTAGCAAATGTGACAAAAAGATCACAATTGCGAAGACACCACCGTAGCAAATGCATCAGAAACTTCGCAATGCAAAACAGACTCAAGAGCACATTGAGTCGCAAATGCGACCTCTGATAGTTCACAAATGCAGATAGGTTCCTCGCAAATGCAAGATTACTTAGTCCAGCCCATGCTCGCCAATGTGAGTTATTGTTCGCAAAAGCGATGCTTGCAATTGCAAGCCAGACCTCTGAAATGCGAGATCTGTAATAGAAAACCAGCAAGAAAAGTGCACCAGCTATCTTCACACTTACCAAACTCATCAGAAACTCACCCGAGTCCCTCGGGCTCCAAAACCAACATGCACACAAGTGTAATAACATCATACAAACTTGTTTGTGCAATAAAATCACCAAAATAACATCTGAATCTACAAATCAATCCTTAAAATCAATGAAATTTCAAAGTAAAACTCAAGAACACTAGAATCACGTATAAGCATTTGAATCATGTCAAACCAATTCCGAATTGTATTAAATTTTGCAGGCAAGTTTCAAATAGCAATATGTACCTATTCCAAGTTTCAACAACAAAATCTGAACTCGTTATCTATGATGTTAACTTACGGTCAAACTTAGGAAATGTTCAAACTTTCAAAATACTACTTTTCGACAAAATGAGTCAAATCAATTCAGGGACTTCCAATATAACAATACAGTCAATTATTTTAAGATTATTAGCCTCAAGCCCCTATTTAATCCTTCCTCTATCTCATTATATGGTTATATGGCTCGCCGGGAGGTGTGGTTTTTGGTTTCGGAGTCATATGGGACACATAGTCCCTAACATGAAAGTTTAAGTCGTAGGAATTGACCGTAGTTTGAATTGTATGAAGATTAATCTATAATGTTTGATGGTTCCAATATCTTTGTAGGCTGATTTTGGTCTTAGGAGTGTGTCCGGATGCTGATTTGGAAGTCCGTAGGTCATTTTGGCGTTAATTGGTGAAAGTTGGAAAATTGGATTTTTTTGGATAGTTTGGACGAGGGTGGAATTTTTGATACTAGGGTTGGATTCTAATTTCCGAAAGATGGAGTAGGTCTGTAATATCAATTATGAATTGTGTGCAAAATTTGAGGTCAATCGTCCTTGATTTGATAGGTTTCGGCATCAGATGTAGAAGTTAGAAGTTCAAAAGTTCATTAGGCTTGAATCGATGCGCAATTCATGTTTTTAGCATTGTTTAATGTGATTTGAGGGTTCGACTAAGTTTGTATTGTGTTTTAGGACTTTCTGGTATGTTTGGTTTAGATAGTTAATGGATCGATATTTTTGAATTGGAAGACTACTAAAGAAATTCTGGTGTCAAGCCCTAGTTTCCTTCTTCGCATTCACAGGGGAGTTTCGCTTTCGCGAAGGGTAGTTGGTAGCAGGTGAGGATTTTGATTCACATTCATGAATATGGAACCATGTTCATGAAGGTCTGGGCAGTGGTACATCGTGAACGCGTGAATGGGATCGCGTTCGTGAAGAGGAAGAAGAGGCAGTTAGGACCCCAAGCATTTAGTCTACGCATTCGCAAAGCTCTGGGTCGGTTAGGCGTCGCGTTCGCAAGTGGGGCCTTGCATCTGCATAGAAGGTTTTGCGCAGAAGACTTAATTGTGCTACACGAAGGCGAGAGAGAGGTGGTGCTCGCGATGAAAAAGGCCGCTTTGTAGATTTAAAATGTTCAAAAACAAGGGTTTGAGTTCATAAACCAAAAATTGACTTGGGAGCTCAGAATTAGGCGATTCTTGGAGAGATTTTCACGTGGGTGTTTGGAGTAAGTGATTCTTACCTAGTTTTGGTTAATTTACATGATTATGCCTTTGATTTCTTCATTAAATTAGTGATTTGGGGTGGAAAATTGGGAAAATTGAGAAAAAGCTCTTAGGCCGAATTTTGAGATTTTGATCGAAATTTTGGTATCGGATTTGAATAATTTTAATATGGGTGAACTCGTGGTTGAATGTGTGTTTGGATTTTGTGATTTCTACCCGATTTTGAGACGTGGGCCCAGGTCGGCCTTTTGGGGCAATTTTCTAATTTCTTGTTAAAGTCTTGATTTCATTAATTAGATTAGTTTCTTATAGTTGTATTTATAGTATGAAATTACTTTTGGCTAGACCTGCACATCATTTTGTGGAAATCCAGGTAACTCCTACCACACCCGATATTAGTGAGCCAGTGAGCGCATGGAGACTTTAGAGTATATCTGTCAGCGTCCACATACCTCGGAGTCCCCCTCTATCCTACTATGTTGTTTTTCCTTATTTTTCATTAGACTTTGACGTGTAGAGACACTTATCATTTCTTCTAGAAGCTTGTGACTTATTTCTATCGGATTTTGGAAGTTGTAACTATTTTGATTAGCAGTTTGAATTATGTTATATGTTCAGATTTGAGTTTCAGTTTATTATTTTTGTTATTCTGCATAATTGTGAGGCTTACCTAGTCTTAGAGACTAACTGCCATCACGACATTTTACAGAGGGAAATTTGGGTCGTGACAAGTTGGTATCAGAGCCCTAGGTTCATAGGTGTTATGAGTCACAAGCAGGTTTAGTAGAGTCTCACAGTTCAGTACGGAGAATGTCTGTACTTATCTAGGGAGGCTGCGGAACTATTTGGAAAAGCTTCACTTCTTTGATTCCTTATCGTGCGAGATTTTTACTTCGGATTCTAAATTTCTGTCATTATATTCTCTAATAGATGGTGAGGACACGTATAGCTAGATCGGATAACTAGACACTCACGCCCCCTGCTGGAGCCGTAAGAGGATGGGGCTAGGGTAGAGGCCAAGGACATTTACGTGGTGCAGCCAGAGCACCCGCACGAGCTGCCACAAAGGAGCCACCCATAGCTCTTGTTAGAGCGCAGGCACCTGAGACGGTTGTTACTACACCAGCTCTTCAATATACCCTCGCCTAGTTTTTGAGCATGTTCAACACTTTAGCTCAAGTAGGGTTGATCCCACTGTCTCCTGCCATACCTCGGGTAGGGGGAGGAGTATAGACTCCCATCACCCGTAACCCAGAGCAACGCGTCCAGGTTGACCAGGTTCCAGAGGTCATACTGATGCAGCTGGTAGCCCTAATTTAGTCCGAGGTTAGGGCAGCAGTTTCTGAGGTGGATCAGCTCAGGCTCGAGAGTTACAAGAAGTACCACCCTCCTACTTTTAGTGGCTTAGTGTCAGAGGATGCCCAGGGTTAACTTGAGTGGTGCCACTGTATCCTCCATACTATGGGTGTTGTGGAGTCTAGTAAAGTTTCTTTCACTATGTTCCAGCTTAGAGGATCGACCTATCAGTGGTGGCGAGCATATGAGTTGGATAGTCTAACCGAGGAAAATTCACTCACTTGGACTCAATTCTAAGATATGTTCTTGAGGGAGTATGTTCCCTAGAGTCTCAGAGATGTATGACACTCTGAGTTTGAACAGTTGCGCCAGGGTTCTATGACCGTCTCAGAGAATGCGGTCTGATTTAGTGATTTAGCTAGGCATGCACTAGCCTTGGTAGCTACTATTCGAGATCGGGTTTGTCGATTTATTGAGGGGCTCAACCCCAGTATCAGATTTAGTATGGCCCGAGAGTTGGAGATGGATATTGCACACCGCAGTTAGTAGGGATTGTTAGGAGATTGGAGGGTATGCTGATTCGGGAGAGAGAGAAGAGAGAGGCCAAAAGGCCTCGAAAGTCTGGCACATATAGTGGTACTCGTGCTCGAGCTGCACCTCATCATGGCAGGGGCTATGTAAGTCGCCCTATTCATTCAGCACTTCCAGCCTCCAATGATGCTCCAGCCAATCCCAGGCCTCAAGCTCCCTATTACGCACTGCCAGTGTCTAACGCACCTCCTGCACGAGGTTCTTTTAGTGGGCAGTCCTGCCAATCAGGATCGAGCCAGTCATAGCAGCCACATCCTCCAAGAGCTTGTTTTGATTGTGGTGACACTCGTCATGTGGCGAGGGATTGCCTTATAGTTGGGAGGGGTGCACCTACGAAGGCTACCCAAGCTCTGCGTCTTCCACCAGGTCCTCAGGCTTCTCAATCCATGGTTGTAGCACCAGTTGTCATCCCATATGCACAGCTAGCTAGAGGCAGAGGTCGAGCGGGTAGAGGTCGCCCTAGAGAGGAAGGCCAGGCTAGATATTATGCCCTTCTTGCTAGGACGGAAGTAGTTGCATCATACTCTATCATCATAGGTATTGTTTTGATCTGTTATAGAGATGCATCAGTCTTATTCGATCCAGGCTCCACTTATTCCTATATGTCATCTTATTTTGCTCCCTATTTGGGTGTATCTCTTGATTCTTTCAGTTATCTAATCTATGTGTCTATACCTGTGGGAGATTCTATTGTTGTTGACCATGTATATCGATCGTGTTTGGTTGTTCTTAGTGGATTTGAAACTAGAGTTGATTTATTATTGCTTAGTATGGTAGACTTTGATATTATTTTGGGCATGGACTGGTTGTCGCCCCATTATGCTATTCTTGATTGCCACGCCAAGACCGTGACGCTGGTTATGCCAGGATTACCACGATTAGAGTGGAAAGGTACCTTAGATTATGTTCCTAGCAGAGTTATTTCATTTCTAAAGGCTCAGCAGATGGTTGAGAATGGGTGTGATGTGTATCTAGCATATGTGAGAGATGTCAGTGTTGATACTCCTACCTTGAGTGAGTTCTGGCAGTGAGGGACTTTCTAGATTAATTTTTAGTAGATCTTCTGGGCATGCCGCCTTACAAGGACATTGACTTTGGCACTAATCTGTTACCAAGCACTCAACCCATCTCTATTCCTCTATATCGTATGGCTCCTCCTGAGTTGAAGAATTTGAAGGAGCAGTTATAGGAGTTGCTTGATAAGGGCTTCATTCGGCCCAATGTGTTGCCTTAGGGTGCTCTAGTCTTATTTGTGAAGAAGAAGGATGGTTCCATGCCCATGTGCATTGATTACCGCCATTTGAACAGAGTTATAGTGAAGAGCATGTATCTATTGCCTCGTATTGATGACCTATTTGATCAGTTACAGGATTCTAAAGTGTTTTCCAACATTGACTTGCATTCAAGCTATCATTAGTTGAAGATTTGGGAGCCAGATATCCCAAAGACTGCTTTCAAGACTCGGTATGGTCACTAAAAGTTTCTTGTGATGTCATTTAGGCCAACTAATGCCTCAACAGCATTCATGCACTTGATGCATAGTGTATTATGGCCCTATCTTGACTCTTTCATCATTGTGTTCATTGATGACATTCTGGTATACTTCCAGAGTTGGGAGGATCATGAGCAGTACCTGAGGGCTGTGCTCCAGACCTTGAAGAAGAAGAAGTTATATGCAAAATTTTCAAAGTGTGAGCTCTGGCTAGATTCAGTAGCTTTTTTGGGTCATGTAGTGTTGAGTAAGGGGATCAAGGTAGATCCAAAGAAGATTGAAGAAGTGTAAAGTTGGCCTAGATCGTCCCCAGCTATAGAGATCTAGAGTTTTCTGGGTCTGGCGGAGTATTACTGTCGATTTGTAGAGGGTTTCTCGTTAATTGCAGCACCTATGACCAGATTGACCCAGAAGGGTGTTCTGTTCAAGTGGACCGAGGAGTGTGATGAGAGCTTCAAAAAGCTCAAGATAGCTTTTACTATAGCCCTAGTGTTGGTATTGCCTACCGATTCGGAGTCTTACATAGTGTATTGTGATGTGTCACGTATTGGTCTCGATGCGGTGTTGATGCTGGACGCTAGGGTGATTGCCTACGCATCTAGATAGCTGAAGGTGCATGAGAAGAACTATCATGTTCACGACCTCAAATTAGCAGCTATTTTTTCCACGCCTTTAAGATCTGGCAGCATTATTTGTATGGTGTCCTTTGTGAGGTCTACACCAATCACCAGAGTCTACAGCATTTGTTTAAATAGAAGGATCTTAACTTGCAGCAGCGAAGGTGGTTGGAGTTGCTTAAGGATTATGACATCACCATTTTTTATCATCCCGGGAAGGCCAATATGGTGGACATTGCCTTGAGTCGTAAGGCGGGGAGCTTGGATAGTTTAGCATATCTACCAGTAGTAGAGAGGCTTTTAGCCTTAGATGTTTAGGTCTTGGCAAACCAGTTTGTCATATTAGATGTTTCCGAGCCGAGCCGAGTATTAGCTTGTGTGGTTTCTCAGTATTTTCTTTATGATCGTATCAAGGAGCATCAGTATGATGACACCCATCTGCTTGTCCTCAAGGACACAGTTCAGCACGGCAATGTCAAGGAGGTCACTATTGGAGCGGATGGTGTATTATGGATGTAGGGCAGGCTATGTGTGCCCAATGTAGATCGCTTGTGTGAGTTGATTATCCAGAAGACTCATAGTTTGCGATGCTCCAATCATTTGGGTGTTTCAAAGGTGTATCAGGATTTGAGGCAGAACTATTGGTGGAGGCGGATGAAGAAGGACATAGTGGAATATGTAGCTCGTTGCCTAAATTGTCAGCAGGTGAAGTATGAGCATCAACGACCAGGTGGATTGCTTTAGAAGCTAGAGATTCTGGAGTGGGAGCGGATTACTATAGATTTCGTTGTTGGGCTGCCACAGACTTAGAGAAAGTTTGATGCAGTTTGGGTGATTGTGGATATATTGGCCAAGTCAGCTCATTTCATTTCTATGGTTACTACTTATTCTTCAGAACAACATGCTTAGATTTACATTCGCGAGATTGTTAGGCTTATGGCATACCGGTATCTATCATCTCTGACCGGGGTACACAGTTTACATCACGGTTCTGGAGATCTGTACAGCGAGAGTTGGGTACTTAGCCGAGTACAACATTTTACCCTCAGACGGACGTACAGTCCGAGCACACTATTCAGATATTGGAGGATATGCTTCAAGTGTGTGTGATGGATCTTGGTGGTGCTTGGGATTAGTTCTTACCACTTCTAGAGTTTGCCTACAACAATAGTTATCATTTGACCATGCAGATGGCCCCATATGAGGCCTTGTATGGTAGACGGTGCCGGTCTCCAGTGGGTTGGTTCAAGCCAGGCGAGACTAGTCTATTGGGTACATATTTGGTTCAGGATGCTTTGGAAAAGGTTAAGGTGATTCAGGATCGACTTCATACAGCCTAGTCCAGATAGAAAAGTTATGCGGATCGGAAGGTTTGCGATATTGCATTCATTGTTGGGGAACGAGTCTTGCTCCAGGATTTCCCATGAAGGGTGTTATGAGCTTAGGGAAAGCTGAGCCCAAGGTTTATTGGCCTGTTCGAGGTGTTGTGACGAGTTGGGGAGGTTGCTTTTGAGCTTGCCTGGCCTCCCAATCTAGCAGGAGTTCATCCAGTATTCCATGTTTCCATGCTATAGAAGTACCACGGCGATCCATCATATGTGTTATATTTTAGCTCAGTCCAATTAGACAAGGACTTGTCTTATGTTGAGAAGTTGGTGGCAATCTTGGATAAGCAGGTTCGAAAGTTGAGATTAAAGAACATCGCTTCAGTGAAGGTTCAATGGAGAGGTCAATCGATCGAGGAGGCAACTTAGGAGACCGAGCATGATATGCGGAGTAGATATTCTCATTTATTCACCACTTCAGGTATGTCTCTATACTCGTTCGAGGATGAACGTTTATTTGAAAAAGGGGAGGATGTAACGAACCGGCTAGTCATTTAGAGAGTATTAGCCCTAAACCCCTATTTACTACTTCCTCTATCTCATTATATGGTTATGTGGCTCGCCAGGAGATGTGGTTTTTGGTTACGAAGTCATATGGGACACATAGTCCCTAATAGGGAAGTTTAATCTGTTGGAATTGACTGTAGTTTGAATTATGTAAAGATGACTCCAGAATGGAATTTCGATGGTTCCAATAGCTCTTTAGGGTGATTTTGTTCTTAGGAGCGTGTTCGGATGTTAATTTTGAGGTCTGTAGGTCATTTCGGCGTTAATTAGCGAAAGTTGGAAAATTTGATGATTTTTGGAAAGTTTGGCCGGAGGTGGACTTTTTGATGTCGGGGTTGAATTCCGATTTCCATAAGTTGGAGTAGGTCCTTAATGTCAATTATGACTTGTGTGCAAATTTTAAGGTCGATCGTCCTTGATTTGATAGGTTTCGGCATCGGATGTAGAAGTTAGAAGTTCAAAAGTTCATTAGGCTTGAATCGATGCGCAATTCGTGTTTTTAGCATTGTTTGATGTGATTTAAGGGTTCAACTAAGTTCGTATCATGTTTTTGGACTTGTTGGTATGTTTGATTCAGGTCCCGGGGGCCTCGAGTTGATTTCAGATGGTTAACGGATTGATTTTTGGACTTGGAAGACTGCTGAAGAAATTCTGGTGTCCACTTCTAGTTTCCTTCTTCGTGTTAGCGAGGGAAGTTCCGCGTTCGCGAAGGGTAGTTGTGGCAGATGAGGATTTTTTTATTCGCATTTGCGAAGAGGGAACCGTATTTGCAAAGGCCTGGGCAGTGGTGCATCACCAATGCGTGAAAGGGATCATGTTCACGAAAAGGAAGAAAAGGCAGCTGGGACCTAAGCATTTGGTCTACGCGTTTGCGAAGTAGCTGTCGCGTTCGCGAAACTGTGGATCGATTAGGTATCGCATTCGTGAGTGGGGCCTCGCATCCGTGTAGAAGGTTTTGGGCAGCAGACTTAATTGTGCTACGTGAATGAGAGAGGAAGATCGATTTCGCGATGAAGAAGGTCAATGGGTAGATTTAAAATTTTCAAAAATGAGGGTTTGAGTTTAAAACACAAAAATTGACTTGGGAGCTCGGATTTAGGCGTTTGTTGGAGAGATTTTCACGCAGGTGTTTGGGTGTGCAAAAGATCTGCTAGGTCGTGTATTTGTGGGTTTGGAATTGAGGAGATGTAAATTTCCAAGTCTGCCCAGGTCTGAAGCCCGTTGACCGCACCTGCAGAAAGATCTATGCAGATGCGGCTCCGCAGGTGCAGCCAGCCTAACATAGAAGCGGCAATTGATGAGAATCACTGGTACCGCATAAGCGGACTTAAACTCACAGATGCGCCACCGCATATGCGGTCTTCAAGCGTAGGTGTGCTTCTGCAGATGCGATGATCATAACGCAGGTGCAATTCCTGCCTTCCAGGCCTTCTTTCGCAAATGCAGCCATTTACTCACAGATGCGAGGTCACAGAAGCGACTAGTGTTCCGCGGATGCAGAATCACTGAAGAGTTTTGCATTGTTTCAACCCTTTTTTCTCAATTCCAATTCAATTGAATTCAACTCTCTTCATGGCATCGTTTAACTGAAAATCTAACAATACACACTATAAACGAGCTCATATTATAATTAAAGGACGCAAAATCTAAAGAAAAGAGACTAAAATGAGTGGTAAAATCACCACTCATCATGCTCCATAGTTATGAGATGTGTATTTACTTTTGGGACCACGAGGCGGTACCTCGGGAGCTCCCCTTTTGCATATTTACTTTTGGGACTACGCAGTGGTACCTCGAGAGCTCCCCTGTTGTGCATCTACTTTTGGGACCACGAGGCGGTACCTCGGGAGCACCCCCGATATTTACCCCTATTTTCTGTGTAGTCTCCTTTCTTTACTTCTCATTGTCAAATTCTCAGTCTTTCATTATATTATATTAGCTTATGCCTTGTTACTTTTTTTATTTCTAGTAGGGCCCTGACCTAACCTCGTGGGCACCGTTGTGGTTAGGCTTGGTACTTGCTGGGCACCGTTGTGGTGTACTCATGCTACCCTTCAGCACATCTTTTTGTGTAGATCCAGGTACCTCATACCAGACCCGATATCAGTGAGCCAGTGAGCACGTGGAGATTTCAAGGTATATCTGCCAGCGTCCGCTGACCTCGGAGTTCCCCTCTATCCTACTATGTTGTTTTTCCTTAGACTTTGATGTGTAGAGACACTTAGCATTTCTCCTAGAAGCTTGTGATTTATTTCTACCGTGTTTTAGAACTTGTAACTATTTTGATTCGCAATTTGAATTAAATTATATGTTGAGATTTGAGTCTCATTTTATTGTTTCCGTTATTCTGCATATTTGTTAGGCTTACCTAGTCCTATAGACTAGGTGCCATTACGACATCCTAGAGAGGAAAATTGGGGTCTTGACATCCAATTCAATTTTGGGCATAAGAACAAGTTCAAAATTATGATACGGACCTATTGGAATCGTCATCTCGTGCGTATGTAGCCACCACAACAAGTAGAACACAAAAATTACATCACCTATGGGTTAATTTTACCCTCACAAAGTTAGAAAGGAGACTTACCTCACTTTGAAATTCGTTAACCGACTCCAACGCTGCTCTAACACCTCAAACCGGTGCCCATCAATCCAAAACTATCCAAAAACGTGCAAACCAATCAAAATATACTCCAATACTTATAACTTAACAATTTATAACAATTCCCAACTCTGCTCGAAAAGTCAACAAAATCAACCCCCACCCCCCCACCCCCCCGTCCACGTGCCTGGATTTCAAAAATTATCAAAAAAAAATTACCCATTACTTATATAGTCTATAGCCAAAAATCATCTAATTTCATCCATGAATTGACCTTCAAATCAAGGATTTACCATTTCTCAACTTAGGGGCTCAAAATTCCAATTTCTACAATCCAAACACAGATAAAAATAATAACCAACGGAAATAATTATGGGTAAATATCAAAATAAAGGTTATATATTTACCCCCTTGTTCAGACGAGAACAACGCCATGAAAATCACCTCAAACGGAGCTCTAGAACTCAAGATATGCTCAAAATACTAAAATACTCAGTCTGCCCATTTAAAACGCTACCCAGGTGATTTTTGTTCATCGCCTTCATGGGAGACGTTCATGTTCACGAAGAGCAATTTTCCACATTGACCAGTCAACCCAAAATTCCTTCTTCGTGTTAGCGAGACCTCCCTCGCATTCTCTGTTGATACCCAATTTTTCCCTATATATTTTCAAAATAGCATATGTGTGCATATATAAGCACCCCAAAGGGTTTTGGCATTTTTAACGATTTTAAACCAATTTATGGCCTATTTTTACACCATAAAATCCCATAATTATTCCCAAAGCTTGCCATTTTGGAGGATAATTTATTTCATTCTCATATTTACATCAAAATGTAGTGGTGAATAATGTATCATAATTTTACAAGTCCAGTTGGTATTTTTAAACTAAAATTGCACGAAATTGCAATTTTAGCCTACTTCTAGATTTAATAGCAATTTTTATTACAAAATCAATCCTAATATTTTTAAATTAATACCTACATATTGTTTATCAACCCAGTATTTTTAATTTGATTTTTAACATCTTTTACTATTTTTATAAATTCAAAAGGGAAAAATGGCTATTTCAATTTTAGCCTCTTTTTGATTTCAATTACAGCCTAATTCTAACCCCCAATTCCCAACCCAATTTCATTTCTACCCAACCCAGACCCAATTAAACGAACCCGCCCGGATCCTATTTTAAAATCGTGGCCGTTGATTGTTTTAATCAACGGCCCCCGTTTGCCCTTTCATTTTTTAACCTAACGACCCCATAATCCCCTCTCATTCACTCACTCGTTTCTATCTCTCTATCTCTCACTCTCTCTGGAACCTTCCACCTCCTCGCCTATTCGATGAGCTCCCTTCACCTTCTCCGGCCATCTCCGGCTCATCTCCGGCGTGTCTTAGCCTTATGAGTCCATCTCGACTCGGACCAGCCCTTTTCCAGGCCTTTCTCATTTTCTAGGGTTTCTCTGAAACCCTATGTCATTTCGAGGTTTTTTTGTTTCTCTCTAGATCTACTTTAGATCCGTGCTATTTCTGAGGTTTTTAAAGTATTTCTTACATAATTTCAAGTTTTTGCTTTCAAAACTGTTCGTCTTCTCGAACCTAGGGTTTCCTTGATTTTTACTTGTTCTACTATGATTTCTTACCGTATTTTGCTTTGCTGTAACTCCTAAGTGTTTTCACTATGGTTTCTATGTATTTTTCTTTTATTGTATTTCCTCCTAGGGTTTGCTAGTGATTTCCTTTTCTGAGTTTACTTTGCCTGATTTTCTACGCTTTCGTCTTTACATTTAATCTATGGAGGAAACCCTAGATTTTGGGGGTTTTCAAAACACTTGTGTGCGATTGTTTTGCTTCCTGTATCTAAACTAGTTTGATTTCAAAAACCCTAATTTCTAAGTTCGTCTCATGTTCTCTGATTCTTGCTAAGCTTTGCAAGACCTTCTGATTTCTCTCATGTTATTTGACACTCTCTTCTAGCTATGTTCTTCTACTCTTGATTGCATGACCACTCTGTTTGTTTAATTCCAACCTCGCATGTTTAAAGCTATGCACTCTTTATAGTCAGACCTTTCCCTCTCGAAATAACCCTAATTTTGGGGATTGATTTCAGACTACCATTATGCGAGCTTGTTTGATTCTTTCTTTGTCTAATTTGGACCTTTTTCTGACTTTGTTCATTATTGATTTCGAATCCTTGATTCCTTGATTTACTATGTACTAGTTGATTTACTTCTTACCTTATTTACCTAACAGTGTATTTTTAAACTTCCCTTATGTATTTACCCTTCATTGCCCAATGTGTTACTTGATTTTCTTTCCTTAAATAAAACTCTGTCCTTTTACCGTTCAAATTTGGACTCCTTAATTAAAGGAATCCCCTTCCCCTGATTGATTCTAATTGATACTGAATTATTCTTTGCCTTGCTTACTTGCCTGGTTTTTAAACTATAAATACCCTGCTCTTTTTTCTTTAGACACACGAACAATAGAGTTCAAAAACACACACACACTAAAAGCTCTCTTCTCTTTACCACTATTAGTACTACTGCTGTGTCTAGTCGGCTGAAAGCCAAGGCTAGACTATAGAATCTTGCTTGCTTTTCTCAAGTATTTGCTGAGGCTTGAGTGGACTCTCTGGCTGTTTTCTTGCTTTGTTTGTTCTGCTGTTTGAAAGTTGCAACTGGTATGTCTCCATAAGTTAAATAACATTCTCCAAAACTATGTGTTTACTTCTCCCTTTCACATGTCCCTCACTATATATTTGTATTGTGCTTTCCTGCATTCTGTAGCTATACTTTAGTCTGTTATGTTCTTTCTTCATGTTTCTGCACCTTTAAGTTCTGTTATGCTTCCTTGTCCTTCCTTGATGTTTTTCTATACATGCTTTCCATGTGAACCCTTTCCCTTTGACCCCTTATGTGTGAGTACTGTTCTAGGTTAGGGTAGCATCCCATTGCTATCCATAACCTGGGACCAGGTTCTCTTGAACCTTACTCAAATCAGTCCCATTCCCTTCTTCCCCCTTTATGTTCTGAGCCTTGACTAGAGTCTGGTAGTGTCCTAATCACCATCCAGGCTCGAGTCTGACTTTAAAAAGTCTGCTCTTTATTTGTTTGGATCAAGTAAAGGGTCAGGGATGTGCCAGCCTATACTCATGGCTGGGTATGACCACCCTTTGCTCTGATTCCCTCAACTCCCCACACTTTACACTTACTCCTAGTTCCTTAAGTTCTGCCCCCCTTTGGTAAGCCATGCTTTGGGACCCTTGAGCTCCCTCTGAACTTGGATGCCTGAGGGCTAGCATTTCCACACTGCACTACTCTGTTGCTATTATAATTACTCAGAGTGTTAAGCATTGCCTGGAGTTCTTAAGACTCCTTGGAACTTTAAAACATTCTGAGTAAGGAGAAGGCCTCGGAACTGGAATCTAGATTTGGTGAATCACATGTTGTTGGGCATTAAGGTTGAATTAGGCTGCTCGGATCTGGCTGTAGGCTGTGATGTATTTTTAATTATTTTCCTTCCTTTCTTCTGGTTCTGTAATATTTTTGTAAAAAGAACTTGGGAGTATTAGTAAAGGGTGTGGGAGGAGTTTACTTTATTGCTAAAGGGTAGATACCATGCCTATAGGACCAATGCTGTTATTTAATCACTTAGATATCATGCCTATAGGTTCACGCTTTAAATCATCTAGAGATCATGTCTATAAGTTTCGCATTCTTTTTCATTCAATCATTTAGAAATCATGTTTATAGGATTTAATGTTCAACCATGTTGCAAATCATTAGAAATCCTGCCTATAGGACCTACTAATTAACTAATTGCATATAGAAATCATGCCTATAGGGAATGCATGAAACGTTAGGCAAACCGTAAGGTAATCAAATACACATTTCCTTAACATTTAAAAACAGTAACGAGTCTTAAAAATCAAGGTATAGATATCATACCTATAGGGTTTCAGACTCGCCTAAATATGCGTAAGTGATAACCAGGCCATTGGCTTCAGTGTTTTCAAACAAAGCTCGTCCAAACTTGTCTGCAATTTTCCTAAACTTGCATTTTTTTTTGAAACATTTTCAACTCTCTACCTGAATTTTTATTCGTCTCATGAAGCTCTCTTTCAAAACAGGTTTCAAACTCACTCTTCTTTTAAAGCATTCTTATTTCTGAAAACTCTACTTTACAATTTCACCGTACTTCTACTTAAACAATTTTTCTGATTTTTTAAGTCATCTCTGAATTCCTACAATTTTCAAGCTTATGTCTTAAACTCTTCTGCATTAGGTGCTTAATCGGTAACTTGTTTAAAATACCTCAACTGCTGACAATTGGATCCGGGCTGCCTAATGTAGACTTTTTATCCAAATCTACGTGTTGAACTAATCTGTCCGCTGTTTAATTTTTAAAGACCAAATCAGTACACGCAAGACATGCTAAACTAGTTGCTATGTGATTTATGGGGATTATATGAGCCTTTTGTGTGTTTGTTTCATTCCCTATTCATATGTTATTTGTTTTGATTGACGCCCTAGTATTTTATCCTTTTGCAACTCCATATATGCCTATACTTCCCTTCCTCATCCCCTTAGGATTAGAAGTCCTAAAACCCCAGGACTGATAGGTTGGGACAGGTATTAGCATGCAATAAGTAAACGAGACTAATCGCGTTTAATACCTTAACGGGGTGGGAAGGGTAGAATATGTATATATGATGACCGGTGTGCTAATATCTCGTGTGAGAATGATTGTTGGGTATTCCACCAAGGTGATCCATATTGTACTTAGACCTAGGACCTTTTTCTTTATTTATACGATGCGATGTATTCTTAAAAGTAATGTTTTCTTCAATCAATCTTTTCTTTCCAAAACCACTTGTCTTTTTTCTCTCTCTCTTTTCTATCAAAACTTTCAACTTATTTGTATTCCTTATGTGCAAACATTGTCTGTTACTTCTACTCTTCTTAAAGTCAACACTAAGTAAGGCCGGGAACCACATTAGTGGATCTTGAGGGGTGCCTAACACCTTCCCCTCGAGATAATCTCAAGACCTTACCCTAATCTCTGGTCTCTTCATCTCAAACCCTTCTTAAAGTGTCCTAATGCACTATAATCATTAGGTGGCGACTCTTCAACTTCCAAACCCAATTCTTGAAAGGGAATAAGAGTTGTTTTGTCCATAATGTCGTAAAACCCGATTTCGCCTTAGAAAAAGGGGGCGTCGACAGCATGGCGACTCTGCTGGGAAAACCTTTAAGGCTTTTACCATTATGTGCTTTTGTGACTTTATTGCTTCCTTAATTGCTTTTACCTTCTGTCTTTAATTATTTCATCAAAATACTAACTTGGCTCTTCATGTTTTTCTTTCCTTTTAGTTTTTTCTTTTACTGCCTTATTATTTCAATTCTATTGTAATTTCAGAGCATTTATTGCAATCTTTACTTTATGAACATGAAAATACGTGCAATTTGTCTCATTATTATAACTGCATTCCTCAACATCATATTCCACTCGTGCCAAAACAAATCCTATAGCAACGCTTATAATGAGTGGTTGCGCCCTTCCGATATTATAAACCCCCTAAATGTGGCAAAGGCATATTTGTGGTAAAACCAGTCGATCAGTGGTACAGTCGACGATTCCGTGCCTTTCCCTCTTGAGTTGTCCGCTCAAGGGTACCTGTCTAATACCCCTATAGAAACCTTACTCTGTTTAACTGTGCATGCATCATGGTCAAACCTATATGAGTCAGTTATGTTGTCCGCATAATGACTCATTAAGATAGCCTTGTCCAAAGTCCATCGGGTTTCCCTGAAACCCAAACGGACACCTACATGTTCTGTGCATTTATTTGGAGAACTAAATGCTTTTTATGCTGATTATTGGTATTAAACAGTCGAGTCCGGTGGGGGTGAGGTCTTAACCCTTTTGTTTTGCAGAAAATGAATGACAAGGTTCCTGACTTCGGTATGGTAAACATGCCTTCACTCTTGCAGACTTGGTGGAGAAACCTCCCATCGAGCAACCAAATCAACGAGTGGAAGGAGAGAGTCACCAAGGCTAGTAAGAAGATAGAATACCTGGAGTACAGCTTGCTGGAATTGGAAGGGAAAGTGAGGAAAAGAGTCATCGACTGTCAAAATGTTGAGGAAGGCAAAGGAGAACGTTTGGCGATAGCATTTTTACTGGAAAATTTGCGCGAGCTGGAGGACTTGATCAGCGAGAACATTCAACCTGAAGAAGGTCCTTCTGTGGCCAAGTAGTTAGGAGTCTTTCTTTTCTCTTTTAATGTAATAAGGCCAATAGCCATTAGTGACATTTTTACTTTCCGCTATTTTAGTGTCGTTTTGGGATTCGTCTTATTTTTATCAATAAAATGAGGCATTTAGCATTATAAGTTCTCCAAGTTAATTTGTCGCTAGGCCTACCTCAGGCACAATGAGGCACCCAAATTAGAACGCGATTTATATTCTTGCACAATGTGTTTAAATATTGCAACATTTTATTCTCATAACCCGCACTAACTTCTTACCTTTTGTTTTCTTTTATTTTTTATTCCCCTCCCCAAAGGTTAGTTCGTGCATTCTGGAACCATCAGCATACTCAACAAGATCCAAGGGTCCTCCACCTCTTCCTCCTCCGAGTTCTACCAGAAACAGGAACAAAGGCAAAATGGGAGATGCAAGCGCTAGAAAGGAACTTGAGGAAACTTCTCAGAATGCTGCAATCACCAAGGAGACTGCTTCTTATCTGGAGCAAACTTGGCTAAGATTCCGAGAGGAATTGGATCAAGTTAGAAACCTGGCAAGCCTATCAATCACTCTTTCCGCTCCAGATGTTAACACCCAGAACCCCTCACCTCCACAAAACACCCCACAACCTCTGATGCAACCCACTCATAATACTCCACTGCTCGTTCTTGAACCACAAAACACCACAAAAGACCATAACACTCCTATCTTTGTGGACACTATGCCGCAATATAGTCAGCCAATCACAAGTGCAGCCAAGTCAGATGACAGGAGTTCCCTCATTCAAAATTTGGTCGCTGAGATCAAGAAGTTGACTAGCCGGGTTCAAGGTTTCGAAGGTAACAAAGGTGTCGAAGGGTTGAATTATGAAGATCTCTGTGTTCAGCCAGATGTTGAGCTCCCGGAGGGGTACAAACCCCCCAAGTTCGAGATGTTCGATGGTACAGGTGATCCCAGGGTCCACTTGAGAATGTATTGTGACAAGTTGGTAGGAGTCGGAAGGGACGAGAAAATCCGCATGAAGCTGTTCATGAGGAATTTGAAGGGTGATGCTTTATCATGGTATATTAGCCAGGATGCAAATAAATGGACTAGTTGGGTGAACATGGCATCTGACTTTATGGACCGGTTTAGGTTTAACACTGAGAACGCACCAGATGTGTTCTGTATCCAGAATCTCAAGAAGAAGCCCACAGAGACCTTTTCGCGAATATGCTACTCGTTGGAGGTCAGAAGCTACTAAGGTCAGACCGGCCTTGGAGGAAGAACAAATGAATAGGTTTTTCGTCCGTGCTCAGGATCCGCAATACTACGAGAGGCTGATGCTAATAGAGGGCCAAAAGTTCTCCGACATCATCAAGTTGGGAGAAAGGATTAAAGAAGGCATCAAAAATGGTATGGTCACTAACCTCGAGGCATTGCAAGCTACCAACAAGGCTTTACAGTCTGGTGGCTCGTCGAAGAAAAAGGATGTAAATTCCGTAATGGTTGCGCAAAAGAACAATTCCCTTATGAAGTACCAAACCTATCCCTCAGCTTCACTAACATATCAACCTACCCTAAACTACCAAGCACCATCACCCACTTACCAAATTCCACCACCTGCTTACCAATCACCTCCACCACCTACGTATCAACCCACTTCACCCAGATATTCTCAACTCGCACCCGTATACCAAGCATACAACTCCCAACCTTCTCACTACCCATCACCTCGTACCCGCCAAAACTTTCCCCGACCTAGACTAAACTTCGACCGTAAACCTCCCAGACAATATACCACCATAGCCGAGCCAATTGACCAATTATATGAAAAACTCAAAGTAGCCGGTTATGTTACCCCTACTCTAGACGTAACTCCAGAAAATCCTTCCCAATGGATCAACCCAAACAAGACTTGCGCATACCATTCCGGGATGAAGGGCCATACCATCGACGAGTGTCGCTCATTGAAAGAAAAGATTCAGAACCTGATTGACAACAAGATCATTATAGCAAAGGAGCCCGCTCCTAATGTCTGCAACAACCCCCTGCCTGACCACAAGGGTGGAGGCATCCATATGATCGAGATTGAAGATGATTGGGACCCCAAGGGGTCAATCGATTTGATAGTTGAAGGAGACGAACCTAAGAAGCCAGCAGTTACTCTCAATCCCATTGTTGTTCAGATTCATCCCTCTAAGGGTGATATGGTAAATGTATCTGTACCGCTCGAGTTTGAAGCACCTTCCGCAAAGGCGCCAAAACTGATTGAGGTTGAGTTCGGAATTCCAAAGGCGCCTACACTTATCAAAGTTACTGTGTTACCTCCTAAGGTGCCTATTTCGGTCTCCATGACAGACGTGACCCCGTTCAAGACAAATGTTATACCTTGGGATTACACCGCTGAGGCTAGAAGGAAAGGAAAGACATATACCGGGGAAGCAATTGCTGCACAGGGCATGACTAGGATAGGCAGGGTATACACCCCAGAGCACTTGGCTGAGTCCATCAAGCAAGCCTCTGGGTGGGTTGTTGAAACCTGACCCGATGACCTTTGGAGGAAGGTACAAGCTAAAGAGTACTCAGTCGTCGAGCAACTGAACAAAACGCCAGCACAGATTTCTATTCTGGCTCTTATGCAAAGCTCTGAGGCACATAAAAACGCCTTAATGAAAATACTAAGTAAAGCTTGTGTTCCCAGCAACATAACAGGAGGCGAAATGGCAAACATAGTGGGGCAGGTACTGGAAAGCCACAAGATCACCTTCCACGAGGACGAATTACCACCAGAAGGGCTTGGTCACAACAAAGCATTGCACATTACTGCGCAATGCGAGGATCACTTTATCACCAGGATTTTAGTCGACGAGGGATCCAGCCTCAACATTTGTCCATTGATAACTCTCAGGACATTGGGTAAGGGATTGCACGAGGTCAAAGATGGGGCTATCAGTGTCAAAGCTTTTGATGGATCTCAGAGGTCCACCATTGGAGAAATTAGCCTATGCCTACAGATGGGACCCACCTAGTTTGATGTCGAATTCCAAGTCATTGACGTACCAGCATCCTACAATTTGTTGCTGGGACGACCCTGGATCCATGCCGCTGGGGCTGTAGCATCAACTTTGCATCAAGCTGTAAAATTTGAATGGAATCATCAGGAAGTAATCATTCATGGCGACGGTAGCAACCCTATATACAGTCGCCAAACCATTCCGATGATCGGAGGCAGAAGAAGGATAGGAGGAGAAACGTACCACCACATCGAGCGGGTCAATGCTGTAGACAAAGACAAGTGGTGGGATAACAAGATCGAAAGCATCCTGAATTGGAGCGGGTATGAACCCGGAAAAGGACTTGGCAAGAACCTGCAGGGTATCACCAAACCTATCAAGCTGAATAAGCACGGTACCACTTTTGGCCTAGGGTATGAGTACACTTGGGAGGAGTTCAACCACTGGTCACCTCCATGGCGCAGACCATACTATCCGCTAGAGCACCCTATACCTCAGCTGGAGCAGACTTTTTAGCCAGCCGACACTTTGTATGGATCAAAGGAAGATGAGGCACTAGCAGCAATAAAGAACCTGTTTCTGGAAGATGATATGGATTGTTGTGTTATCTTTGATGAGGAAGGGGAGGAAGGCCCTTCCATTCAAGCCGTGAACCGAGGGGAACGCCTCACCAATTGGTCGGTCAGGACCACCAGTGCCCGGACATCTTCGGGGTAGCAAGGCTGAACGAGCAACATGCATCGCATCTTTATTTTCTTAGTTGAATTTCCTTTCTACATTGTCTTTACTTTCCAAAAGATCTCTGATGTCTCGAACGATTATGAATTTCAATCAAAGCATTTCAAATTCATTATATATTGCACTCTTATTACTTTTCTCTATCATTTACTTTATTTTACACAGAGTTACTCTTACATATCTTGATGATGAACCAACAACTGTGACTTGCAACGAGGCAATGCAACAAACGGATATAGATTCAGAAGAGGTTGTCAGAGAGGTCGAAAACTTTGAGAATAGTCCTAAGTCTAATCTAGATGCGACTGAGGTCGTTAATTTGGGTGATACTGAGAATGTCAAGGAAACACGTATTAGCGTGCACTTGTCGCCGTCAAAAAAGAAAGGATACACAGAGTTCTTAAAAGAGTATGAGGACATCTTTGCCTGGTCATATGATGATATGACTGGTCTCAGCACATCCATTGTAGCTCACAAGTTGCCAACAGATCCTACATGTCCGCCGGTAAAGCAGAAGCACAGGAAGTTCAAGCCAGACATGAGTTTGAAGATTAAAGAAGAGGTTACTAAGCAAGTCAAAGCCAGGGTTCTCAGAGTGGTAGAATATCCGACATGGTTAGCCAACATCGTGCCGGTACCAAAGAAGGAGGGGAAGGTTAGAGTTTGTGTCGACTACTGGGATCTCAACCGGCCAGTCCTAAAGACGACTTTCCTTTGCCAAATATACACATCTTGATCGACAACTGCGCCAAGCATGAGCTGCAGTCATTCGTTGATTGTTTCGCTGGGTACCATCAGATATGGATGGATGAAGAAGATGCAGAGAAAACGGCCTTTATCACGCCATGGGGGATGTACTGCTATAGAATGATGCCGTTTGGATTGAAAAATGCTGGTGCTACCTACATGAGAGCCATGACTACCATCTTTCATGACATGATACACAAAGAGATCGAGGTGTATGTGGATTACGTCATCATCAAATCCAGGAAAGTTGCAGATCATATGGAAGACTTGCGAAAGTTCTTCAACAGGTTGAGAAGGTACAATTTGAAACTGAATCCCGCCAAGTGTGCATTCGGGGTTCCTGCTGGAAAATTATTGGGTTTCATCGTGAGTCATCGAGGAATAGAATTGGATCCATCAAAGGTCAAAGCTATCCAAGAATTGTCGCCGCCAAAGAACAAGAAGGATGTGATGAGTTTCCTGGGAAGACTCAACTATATCAGCCGATTCATAGCTCAGTCTACTGTCATTTGTGAACCCATCTTCAAAATGCTGAAGAAAGATGCCGCCACCAAATGGACCGATGAATGTCAAAAGGCTTTTGACAGAATTAAGGAACACCTATCAACGCCGCCGGTCTTGGTTCCACCTGAGCCAGGAAGACCCCTATTGCTTTACCTTGCGGTATCAGATAAAGCATTCTGTTGTGTTTTAGGACAACATGATGAAATAGGGAGAAAGGAGCAAGCCATCTACTATCTCAGTAAGAAGTTCACACCGTACGAGGCCCAGTATTCTCTTTTAGAACGCACTTGTTGTGCTCTGACTTGGGTCGCGCAGAAGTTGAGGCATTACTTATGTGCTTACACTACTTATCTCATATCCAGAATGGACCCTCTGAAGTATATCTTCCAGAAGCCCATACCCACTGGCAAGCTCGCCAAGTGGCAGGTCCTGCTAAGTGAATTCGACATTGTTTACGTGACCCAGAAAGCAATCAAAGGGCAAGCCTTGGCGGACCATCTCGCCGAGAATCCCATAGACGGAGAATACGAGCCCCTAAAACGTATTTTCCCGATGAAGAGGTATCTTTCATAGGAGAAGATATTGCAGAATCCTATGATGGTTGGAGGTTGTTTTTCGACGGAGCTACAAATTTCAAAGGAGTTGGCATAGGAGCAGTCCTGGTATCAGAAACCGGTCAGCATTACCCAGTATCCACCAAGCTCAGGTTCACATGCACCAACAACATGGCCGAATATGAAGCCTGCATTCTAAGGATTAAACTGGACATTGATATGAACATTCAGGAGTTACTAGTAATCGGAAACTCGGACCTACTCATACATCAGGTTCGAGAAGAATGAGCAACCAAGAATCCCAAGATACTCCCTTATCTGCATCACATACAGGAATTGAGAAAGAGGTTCAGAAAGACAGAATTCCAGCATGTTCCCAGGGTACAGAATGAGTTCGCCGATGCACTTGCCACTTTGTCATCTATGATTCAGCATCCAGATACAAATTTCATTGACCCCATCCATGTCAATATTCATGACCAACCGGCTTATTGTGCTCATGTTGAGGAAGAAGCCGACGAGAAACCATGGTTCCACGACATCAAAGAGTATTTGACCACAGGAGAATATCCAGAGCTTGCCAATGCTACCCAGAAACGCACGCTTCGGAGACTATCCAATAATTTCTTTCATAGCGGAGGAATCATGTATAGGAGGACTCCTGATTTGGGTTTACTAAGGTGTTTCGATACAAGGGAAGCAACCAAGTTATTGGAGGAAGTACATTCAGGGACCTGCGGACCGCACATGAATGGTTTTGTTTTAGCAAAGAAGATACTCCGAGTAGGATATTTCTAGATGACTATGGAAACAAACTGCATCCAGTATGTCCGAAAGTGCCATCGCTATCAGATACATGCAGATATGATAAAAGTGCCCCCAAACGAGCTTAATGCAACAAGCTCACCATGGCCGTTCGCCGCTTGGGGAATGGATGTTATCGGTCAAATCGAGCCTGCCGCGTCAAATGGGCACAGGTTCATCTTGGTAGCAATTGATTGTTTTACTAAATGGGTTGAAGCAGCATCATACAAAGCAGTTACCAAGAAGGTGGTAGCAGATTTTGTCCGCGACCATATTGTTTGTCGGTTCGGAATTCCAGAGTCAATCATCACCGTCAACGGTTCCAATCTTAACAGCGACCTAATTAAAACAATGTGTGAGGCTTTCAAGATCAGACACAAGAACTCTACGGCTTATAGACCGCAGATGAATGGAGCCGTAGAAGCGGCCAACAAAAACATCAAGAAGATACTAAGGAAGATGATCGAGAGGCACAAACAATGGCATGAGAAGTTGTCATTCGCCTTATTAGGTTATCGTACCACAGTCCGCACATCAACCGGGGCAACTTCCTACATGCTGGTTTATGGTACAGAGGCGGACATTCCCGCTTAGGTAGAAATTCCATCATTAAGGATCATACAAGAAGCCGAGTTAGATGACGCAGAATGGGTAAAAGGTCGCTACGAGCAGTTAGCCCTCATAGATGGAAAGAGGATGAATGCAGTCTGTCACGGTCAGTTATACCAGAACAGAGTGTCCAGAGCCTTCAACAAGAGAGTTAAACCAAGGAAGTTTACACTAGGACAGCTGGTATTGAAGAAGATATTTCCACATCAAGACGAAGCCAAAGGGAAATTCTCTCCCAATTGGCAGGGTCCATACATGGTTCATCGAGTTCTAATCGGAGAAGCCCTTATTCTTGTAGAAATGGACGGAGAAGTCTGGTCGAAGCCGATCAACTCAAATGCAGTAAAGAGATACTACATTTGATCGTATGCTTTTCTTTATGATGTAATTTGAACTACGCCTGACCTTATTCCCGTTTAAGAGGGGATACGTAGGCAGCCCTATGGGTTCGGTCACATTTTAATAAAAATTCCATTTTCCCCGCTATTGGAACTGGGGCAGAATTTTGAGGAGGATCCTCAAAATTCCGAAGTCAGTTTGTCAGCTTTCGCATCAACATCAACCCAGTAAACTGAGGCAGAATTTTGAGGAGGACCCTCAAAATTCTGGAATCGATCCGCTTTCAATTATTCAGCACAGCTGTCAGCAGCGCCAGCCCAGTGAACTGGGACAGGATTTTGAGGAGGACCTTCAAAATTTTGGAGCAAGCAAGGTTGTCGTGTCTTGAACCAGGTTGCAGTTGTTGGTTCATCCAAAATAAAATCATTTTTTTATATACTTACATTACAATTACTGAATCATGCATAAACATCATTTGCATCACCATCGTTTAGCAATGCTACCCCAATGATACGTAACGTTAGGAGCCAAGGGATACGAACTAACCTTCCCCCTCTATAGAACTCACGATTTTTCTTTGGATGCAGGAACTCAGATCGCAAGGCAAAACGCATGCACTCTTCAAAGTCGAAACCCTCGAAACAATCACTCAACTCACAAAGGTCTACTATCTACACCCAACATTCCCCAGCAGTCATGATATCGCAACCGCCTATCAGCTAAGAAAATTACTACTATTTGCTCCTTTACATTCCTGCACTGCATAAGGCTACTTATCTGCCTTTCGAGACTAAGCTCTATCTCCATCTGCATTCTTGCATAAGGCTACTTATCTGCCTTTCGAGGTTAAGCTCTACCTCCATCCTGCATAAGGCTACTTATCTGCCTTTCGAGACTAAGCTCTGTCTCCATCTGCATTCTTGCATAAGGCTACTTATCTGCCTTTCGAGGTTAAGCTCTACCTCCATCCTGCATAAGGCTACTTATCTGCCTTTCGAGACTAAGCTCTGTCTCCATCTGCATTAGGCTATCTTTTGCCTTTCGAGACTAAGCTCTGTCTCCATCTGCATTCTTGCATAAGGCTATCTTCTGCCTTCCGAGGTTAAGCTCTACCTCCATCCTGCATAAGGCTACCTATCTGCCTTCCGAGACTAAGCATTGTCTCCATCGCGCTTTGGCTGAAATATCGCCACTTTATTTTTTCGAACGGCTGAAATATCGCCACCTGCATTCAATCTCTCACTTCGGCTGAAATATCGCCACCTGCATTTAAATTCTCGCTTTGGCTGAAAGATCTCCACTCTTTGCATTCATTCGGCTGAAAGATTGCCACCTTCTCATGGGCTGAAAAATCACCAACTTATTCAAAGGCATCATAGTTCAGAGGCACCATCTGCATAGCCCGAGAACACCATTTCATGGCCTGCGAATCTTTACTTTTATTCTCTTCATGGCCCAGGACATCATAGTCCGAGGATGTCATCCTAACCATCTGAAGACAACATTCATGGTCCAACGGAAACTTGCATCATGTTTTAATTATGCACAATATACGCCGCTTTGCTCATTTTCAGGTACACCGGCTAGCAAACGGTCGTCTCAGTAGGAGCGATCCCGCTCCGGTCCTCCGAAACCTATTCGACTCCAAACACCTTTTCAAACCTAATCATTTCATCCGTCTTTTCGAGTCACCATCGACACACTCCGTCAATGGTTCCTGAACTACATATGGCATGATTTCTGTAAAACCAGGGATATGTAGGTAGCTCAGAAGCCAGGGCTCGGTCAAAACTATTTTCAATCACTGATCCGGTCAAAATTGGTCATTTTGTCTTTACCCAACAACTCTTTCATCCTCCTTGGGTAAAGAGGGGCAGCTGTTGATACCCAATTTTTTCCTATATATTTTCAAAATAGCATATGTGTGCATATATAAGCACCCCAAAGGGTTTTGGCATTTTTAACGATTTTAAACCAATTTATGGCCTATTTTTACACCATAAAATCTCATAATTATTCCCAAAGCTTTCCATTTTGGAGGATAATTTATTTCATTCTCATATTTACATCAAGATATAATTTACATGATTTTTGCATAATTTTACAAGTCCATTTGGTATTTTTAAACTAAAATTGCATGAAATTGCAATTTAGCCTACTTCTAGATTTAATAGCAATTTTTATTACAAAATCAATCCTAATATTTTTCAATTAATACCTACATATTGTTTATCAACCCAGTATTTTTAATTTGATTTTTAACATCTTTTACTATTTTATAAATTCAAAAGGGGAAAATGGCTATTTCAATTTTAGCCTCTTTTTGATTTCAATTACAGCCTAATTCTAACCCCCAATTCCCAACCCAATTTCATTTCTACCTGAACCAGACCCAATTAAACGAACCCGCCCGGATCCCATTTTAAAATCGTGGTCGTTGATTGTTTTAATCAACGGCCCCCGTTTGCCCTTTCCTTTTTTAAACTAACGACCCCCCAATCCCCTCTCATTCACCCACTCGTCTCTATCTCTCTATCTCTCACTCTCTCTGGAACCTTCCACCTCCTCGCCTCTCTGATGATCTCCCTTCACCTTCTCCAGCCATCTCCGACTCATCTCCTGCGTGTCTTAGCCTTATGAGTCCATCTCGACTCGGACCAGCCTTTTTCCAGGCCTTTCTCATTTTCTAGGGTTTCTCTAAAACCCTATGCCATTTCGAGTTTTTCTTGTTTCTCTCTAGATCTACTTTAGATATGTGCTATTTCTGAGGTTTTTAAAGTATTTCTTACATCATTTCAAGTTTTTGCTTTCAAAACTGTTCGTCTTCTCGAACCTAGGGTTTCCTTGATTTTTACTTGTTCTACTGTGATTTCTTACCGTATTTTGCTTTGTTGTAACTCCTAAGTGTTTTCACTATGGTTTTTATGTATTTTTCTTTTACTGTATTTCCTCCTAGGGTTTGCTAGTGATTTCCGTTACTGTGTTTTCTTTCATTATGATTCAATGAAATGTTTATGCTCCTTGGATTTTCTGAGTTTACTTTGCCTGATTTTCTATGCTTTCGTCTTTACATTTAATCTATGGAGGAAACCCTAGATTTTGGGGGTTTTCAAAACACTTGTGTGCAATTGTTTTGCTTCCTATGTCTAAACTAGTTTGATTTCAAAAACCCTAATTTTTAAGTTCGTCTCATGTTCTCTGATTCTTGCTAAGCTTTGCAAGACCTTCTGGTTTCTCTCATGCTATCTGACACTCTCTTCTAGCTATGTTCTTCTACTCTTGATTGCATGACCACTCTGTTTGTTTAATTCCAGTCTCACATGTTTAAAGCTATGCACTCTTTATAGTCAGACCTTTCCCTCTCGAAATAACCTTAATTTTGGGGATTGATTTCAGACTAACATTATGCGAGCTTGTTTGATTCTTTCTTTGTCTAATTTGGACCTTTTTCTGACTTGGTTCATTATTGATTTCGAATCCTTAATTCCTTGATTTACTATGTACTAGTTGATTTACTTCTTACCTTATTTACCTAACCGTGTATTTTTAAACTTCCCTTATGTATTTACCCTTCATTGCCCAATGTGTTACTTGATTTTCTTTCCTTAAATAAAACTCTGCCCTTTTACCGTTCAAATTTGGACTCCTTAATCAAAGGAATCCCCTTCTCCTAATTGATTCTATTTGATACTGAATTATTCTTTGCCTTGCTTACTTGCCTGGTTTTTAAACTATAAATACCCTGCTCTTTTTTCTTTAAACACACGAACAATAGAGTTCAAAAATACACACACACTAAAAGTTATCTTCTCTTTACCACTATTAGTACTATTGTTGTGTCTAGTCGGCTGAAAGCCAAGGCTAGACTATAGAATCTTGCTTGCTTTTCTCAAGTGTTTGCTGAGGCTTAAGTGGACTCTCTGGCTGTTTTCTTGCTTTGTTTGTTCTGCTATTTGAAAGTTGCAACTGGTATGTCTCCATAAGTTAAATAACATTCTCCAAAACTATGTGTTTATTTCTCCCTTTCACATGTCCCTCACTATATATTTGTATTGTGCTTTCCTGCATTCTGTAGCTATACTTTAGTCTGTTATGCTCTTTCTTCATGTTTCTGCACCTTTAAGTTCTGTTATGCTTCCTTGTCCTTCCTTGATGTTTTTCCACATGCTTTCCATGTGAACCCTTTCCCTTTGACCCCTTATGTGTGAGTACTGTTCTAGGTTAGGGTAGCATCCCATTGCTATCCATGACCTGGGACCAGGTTCTCTTGAACCTTACTCAAATCAGTCCCATTCCCTTCTTCCCCCTTTATGTGTTGAGCCTTGACTAGAGTCTGGTAGTGTCCTAATCACCATCCAGGCTCAAGTCTGACTTTAAAAAGTCTGCTCTTTATTTGTTTGGATCAAGTAAAGGGTCAGGGATGTGCCAGCCTATACTCATGGCTGGGTATGACCACCCTTTGCTCTGATTCCCTCAACTCCTCTCACTTTACACTTACTCCTAGTTCCTTAAGTTCTGCCCCTCTTTGGTAAGCCATGCTTTGGGACCCTTGAGCTCCCTCTAAACTTGGATGCCTGAGGGCTAGCATTTCCATACTGCACTACTCTGTTGCTATTATAATTACTCAGAGTGTTAAGCATTGCCTGGAGTTCTTAAGACTCCTTGGAACTTTAAAACATTCTGAGTAAGGAGAAGGCCTCGGAACTGGAATCTAGATTTGGTGAATCACATGTTGTTGGGCATTAAGGTTGAATTAGGCTGCTCGGATCTGGCTGTAGGCTGTGATGTATTTTTAATTATTTTCCCTCCTTTCCCCTGATTTTGTAATAACTTTGTAAAAAGAACTCGGGGAAATATTAGTAAAGGGTGTGGGAGGAGTTTACTTTATTGCTAAAGGGTAGATACCATGCCTATAGGACCAATGCTGTTATTTAATCACTTAGATATCATGCCTATAGGTTCACGCTTTAAATCATCTAGAGATCATGTCTATAAGTTTCGCATTCTTTTTCATTCAATCATTTAGAAATCATATTTATAGGATTTAATGTTCAACCATGTTGCAAATCATTAGAAATCATGCCTATAGGACCTACTAATTAACTAATTGCATATAGAAATCATGCCTATAGGGAATGCATGAAACGTTAGGCAAACCGTAAGGTAATCAAATACTCATTTCCTTAACGTTTAAAAACAGTAACGAGTCTTAAAAATCAAGGTATATATATCCTACCTATAGGGTTTCAGACTCGCCTAAATCTGCGTAAGTGATAACCAGGCCATTGGCTTCAGCGTTTTCAAACAAAGTTCGTCCAAACTTGTCTGCAATTTTCCTAAACTTGCATTTTCTTTTTTTTTTGGAACATTTTCAACTCTCTACCTGAATTTTTATTCGTCTCATGAAGCTCTCTTTCAAAACAGGTTTCAAACTCACTCTTCTTTTAAAAGCATTCTTACTTCTGAAAACTCTACTTTACAATTTCACCGTACTTCTACTTAAACAATTCTGCTGATTTTTCAAGTCATCTCTGAATTCCTACAATTTTCAAGCTTCTGTCTTAAACTCTTCTGCATTAGGTGCTTAATCGGTAACTTGTTTAAAATACCTCAACTGCTGACAATTGGATCCGGGCTGCCTAATGTAGACTTTTTATCCAAATCTACGTATTGAACCAATATGTCCGCTGTTTAATTTTAAAGACCAAATCAGTACACACAAGACATGCTAAACTAGTTGCTATGTGATTTATGGGGATTATATGAGCCTTTTGTGTGTTTGTTTCATTCCCTATTCATTTGCTATTTGTTTTGATTGACGCCCTAGTATTTTATCCTTTTGCAACTCCATATATGCCTATACTTCCTTTCCTCCTCCCCTTAGGATTAGAAGTCCTAAAATCCCAGGACTGATAGGTTGGGACGGGTATTAGCATGCAATAAGTAAATGAGACTAATCTCGTTTAATACCTTAACGGGGGGGAAGGGTAGAATATGGATATGATGACCAGTGTGCTAATATCTCGTGTGAGAATGATTGCTGGGTATTGCACCAAGGTGATCCATATTGTACTTAAACCTAGGACCTTTTTCTTTATTTATACGATGCGATATATTCTTAAAAGTAATGTTTTCTTCAATCAATCTTTTCTTTCCAAAACCACTTGTCTTTTTTTTTTCTCTCTCTTTTCTTTCAAAACTTTCAACTTATTTGTATTCCTTATGTGCAAACATTGTCTGTTACTTCTACTCTTCTTAAAGTCACAACTAAGTACGGCCGGGAACCACACTAGTGGATCTTGAGGGGTGCCTAACACCTTCCCCTCGAGATAATCTCAAGCCCTTACCCTAATCTCTGGTCTCTTCATCTCAAACCCTTCTTAAAGTGTCCTAATGCACTATAATCATTAGGTGGCGACTCTTCAACTTCCAAACCCAATTCTCGAAAGGGAATAAGAGTTGTTTTGTCCATAATGTCGTAAAACCCGATTTCGCTTTAGAAAAAGGGGTGTCGACATTCTCGAAGAACAAAAGCTCGCACCAGAAACCAACAATCTTTCCCGATACATAAATGGACATAACTCTCTCGTATGACATCAGAATTTGCCTATTCTTGTTGCTATGGTTCGCTGATTATGATAAGGATCTAATGGTTCAGTCAAATCCAAATCAAAGGTCAATTTCTCAATATGGTATCCTTTATGCCCAAAGAAATGACGTTGAAACCTCAAATAAGAGTGTGACACAATCCAAACCCATTTGAAACAAACTTGAGGCCCTCGGCACCACGTCCAATCACACCAACAAGTCCAAAAATATATCATAAACCTACTCGAGGCCTCAAATCAAACCAAACATTAACAAAACTATGAATCGCACATCAATTCAAGCCTAATGAACTTTTAAACTTCTAAAACTCATGTCGACCCATGCCAAATAAACCCGAATGATCTCAAACTTTCATGCAAGTCCCAAATGACACATTGGACTTATACCAACTCTCGGAACCACAATTCAGAGCCGATATCAACAAATTTAAATCTCGATCTAACCTATCGACCTTCCAAACCTTCAATGTTCCAACTTTTATCAAAAACATCAAATTAACCTACGAACCTCCAAATCAAAATGCAAACATACGCCTAAGTCCAAAATCACCATCCACATCTAAAGAAACAGTCCAAACTTTGATCCGAGCTTGTTTACTAGAAAGTCAAACTTTGGTCAAGTCATTCATCTTAATGCTTTCGAGTTGAGAATTATCAAGTTCATTCCATAGGCCCTCAGGGATGCGTGGTGCATCAAGAATGAGTAGTTGCAGTAGAGGACTATGACCGTGTCTGAATATGATATGAGGTGTAGTGAGTTATCTCGTCATGCACATATCTTGGTTTCTACCGTTAGAGAGAGAGTCCACAGATTTATCGAGGGGCTTAGTTATGGTCTCAAACTTAGGATGGCACGGGAGTTAGAGAACGATATTCCATTTCATTATGTTGTGGAGATTGCTAGGAGGTTAGAGCGTATCCAGTGTCTGGAGATGGGAGGATAGGGAGGCCAAGAGGCCTCGAGGTCCTGGAGGATTTAGTGAATTCTACTCTTCAGCACTAACCCATCAGGGTGAAGGCTCCGTTGTTCAGCCAGTTTAGTCTACACTTTAGACTCCCCGTGGTACTCCAACCAATCAGGGACCTCAAGGTACTCATAGGGGGCAATCATCTTTTAGTGCACCTCCTACACGAGGTTCCTACAATGCTTATTCCAGTTATTCGGCACAGACTCAGTACCAGCAGCCAAGTCCATGAGGAGTTGTTATGAGTGTAGAGATACTATGCATATCATGAGAGATTGTCCCAGACTCCGGAGAGGTGAATTTGATCAGAGCACTCAGTTTATGGGTTTCACTCCAATTGATACTCCACCTGCACAGCTGGCTAGAGGTGGGGACATGCATATAGAGGGCATCCAAGAGGGGGAGGCCAGGCCTATTGTTATGCTTTTCCTAATAGGGCCAAAGCCAATGCACCAAATGATATCATTACAGGCATGGTTTCGGTTTGTCACAGAGATGCATCAGTATTATTTGATCTGGGCCCTATTTATTGGTGTGAATCATCCTATATTGCTTCACATATGGATAAGTTTTGTGGTTCTTGTACTCTATTGATATATTTATACTTGTTGTGAGATTCTACTATGGTAGATCATTTCTATCATTCTAGATTATCCACTATTGAGAGTTATGAGACTAGGATGAACTTTCTATTACTTAATACAGTAGGTTTTGATGTGATTTTTGGATGGGTTGTCTACAACTTGTTTTTTTGGTTCTCTACCAGTATGGGAAGTCCATTACATGTTGTGATTTTTGTTAGTTTATGTGAGTCCACCAATCAATAGAGTACCTGGTCCTCTACGAGATTCTGCTGAGAATGCTAATAAAGCAGTACGTAAATAAGGCAGAGGATTTTTACGTGGAAAAATCCCACACAAGGGGATCCAAAAACCACGACCTACACCTATACGCTTTCAACTTCACTAACTTGTAAAAACCTATTACAAGCCGCTTTGCAATGACTCCATTACAAAGAAGTTACTCAACTAACTTGTGGTACTCTTACCACAAGCCACTTTGTGACTTCCTAGTTACAAAGACTTTTACTAACTTGTGATGCTCTCACCACAAGCCACTTTGTAACTCTACGATTACAAAGACTTTTGCTTATGACTAAACCTAGTTACAACATAAACTCAAAGAGTTTACGGATTTACAAGAGGATTCCTAATCAAACGCTTCTATCTAGGCAGTTTAGGAGATATAATAAGTACAATCACAAAGTTACAACTCAACTAGGATAACAATAAGCTATCTTTAGGAACTGGTCCGTAGTTGCGTTCAACTTTGTTCTTCAAGCTTGTGAGGATTGATTTCTCTATTTTGGCAAGAAGCTTGAATAAGAAACTGAAACCTTCAAGTGATGTTTTGTATAAACTCATTGTAGGTACACCTTGATTATATCACTTGAAATGATGTGAGCACTTTAGTTGGTCAGAGAATGAGTGGGCGCTAGAAACAGCGCAGTGCTGTAGAAATAGTGCAGTCAGTCACTTCGTTTCTAGCTGTGTCTAATTGACTTTATACTACGATAAGGGAACCACAAGGGTATCAGATCCTTGGTTAGGTTCCTAGCTCTTAAAGCTGTAGCAGTTCACCTTTAGCTGGAATTCATTAAGCTTGTAGTAGTCCGAGTAGGTCAGGTTCCATATCTGGTTCTTAACAGTAAGTTTGTTAGATCATCAAAACATAAGGCAAGAACATTTATAACTTATTAATTTTTCCCTTTTTGATGATGACAAACTTAACATTTATAGAGCGGATTTAGAGTAGTAAGAACCATATGAAATAACAGGGGAACACAGGTTCCCCTAACTCTATGCCTTTCGTAACACATGTATTCCCCCTGAGTTGATGGCCATATTATTTTCCCCTCTTTTGGCATCATTAGAAAAAATACAGACAGAATAACAGCACAAAGAAGTCCAGCTAAGCTAACTCATGCCACATATGTGCACACAATTATGATAGAGAATAGAAACACAGAAGGAGAGTATTGACATAATTAAACAAGGATTGATATTAATAAAACTTTAATATGCCTTTACTTTGAAAAAGTGAAAGGCAAAATTGGACTTGTTAAAACGGGAGCAGTAGTGTTTCATCCCAACCACATAAAAAAAGAAAACAAAAACATCTACCAAAACATCAAAGAAAACTTAACAAACATTTCCAGAAACTGGTCACTGAAGGGGTACTTAGGGGGCACTAGGAGTAAAGGGCTTGGAAGCGGCAGCAAGCGTTTGGAGAACTAAGGTCTATTCGAGCATTTCCCGACTTTTGCTCATTGAGCAGTTCTGCTTTCAGGTTCTCTACTTGCGCCCTGAGATCAGTATTTTTCTTTGTCAAACTAGTGACGTCATTATTTAACACCGGAACCCCTTGGGCTTGCTGACCTTCCAGGATAGCATTTCTGGCCTTCAACCGACGAATTTCCTCAGTTGTACTATTCTGAGCATTAATAAGTTGTGTGACGGTTGATGTACTTCTTACCCCCCCCCCCATTCTTTTCTATGCACTCGCACTCTCCAAAGTTGTCTGTGAGAAAGTCTACTTCCTAGTCCCCACCTTGCCTGTCCCCAATGGGACTTCAAAGAATTTGAACACTTGAGTGAGCAGGAACCCATAGGGAAGGCCATGATTACTATCTTTGAAGGTGGCAACCTTTTGCATGTGTTCAATCATAATAGCAGGGAGACTCACATGAGTAAAACTGTCCAATTGCTCTATCAAGAATAGGTCAGACTTAGAAGTCACTGACCTCCTCTAAGCTCGAGGTAATAGAATTTTGTTAACCAATTCGAACAGCAACTGATAGACAGGGAGTAGCTCTTTCTTATGGATTTGGTCCCCTTTCTGGTTTTCATTGTCTTTTACCACGGCATTTCTGAAGTTAAACTGACACACATATTATACACTGGACACACCAACTGTAGGAACTTTAAGAATCTCTCCAAGCAACTTTACATCGAACACGATGTCCACCCCATTGACCAAGGCACAAATATGGTCAGTCTCAATGGGAAAGAGGCTAGCAAAGAAGCTTTGTACCTCATCCTCATATACCTTCGGTGCATCAATTTGAAATAGATACGCCCAGTGTTCAAACTCGACCATTTCTAGAATTTGGCGCATTCCAGCCATCTCAGAGATTGTTGGGTCAAATGTACTACCCAGCAGAACTTTTTGATACATCAGGCATTCAGAGTGAAGGCTGACTTCACCTCTCATTCTCCTTTTCTTCTTACTACTCTTCTTGCTCTTTTGAAGTAGGCCACCTCAACTTGAAGCCTGGTAGTAGGTTGTTTGGTTTCAGACTCAGGGGTGGACACAACCCTCCGCTTACCTATGAATACATCAAGAGCCACATTATCTAGGTCTTCTTCATCATTAGATCTCATTTAAGGTGTTTGAACGAATGTAGGAACAGCACTGTCCTAGAGTGAGAGCCCTGTCCTGGGTCCTCCGGAGAGGGATCAAGTTCCTCATGTGATGCCCCAGTAGTATTTGCTAGTGCATCCCCTTCAATAGTTACAATGGCCCCTTCTTCCGCCACAGCTTGTGCCTCGTTTTTCTGAGAGGTGATCTCATACAGTACACCATCAGCATATATCATAAACACGGTTACAACATTTTTCTCTTCCTCAAATGGTGCTACTACCACCATAGAATTGATAGCAACGATGGCAGAACTCTTTGTAACCTCAGGGTTTTGACCTTGGTCTCCACTTGGTCTTTGACTAGTCGGAGCCTTAGACGATAGGGAGAACGGAGCAGCAGTTTTAAGGGTTTCTGAATTAGGAAGAGACTGGGAAACTGGGTGAGGTGTGACTGTAGCGGCAAGAGTAATAGTGGGTGAGGAAGGCTCAGTGGGAGCGGAAGGCATCATAGATTGAACAGTAGTAGTTACGACTGAGGCAGGGAGATCGGAAGTTGTCTCAGCCATTGAAAAAGTGGTGTGACGATGCGTTTGGGAAATTCTAATGTAAGACTTATGGTTAGGAAGAGCAGAAAAGAAGGTTTTTAAGAGGAGAGGATAATTATGAAGAGAGAGGAATAGGCACCGGTTCTGAAACGGTGGTTGGGCGTGGAGAATTGCAATGCTTCAGAGGGAGATGAAACAATTTGAAATGAAGAGACGTCACAACAGGATCTGAAAAGTTGAGTGACATGGTAGTTGTGTTTTGTACCCTTTTTAAGACGTGTATTAAAGGATGCACAGAACTACTAACCTTTGGTACAAGAACCAGGTTCTTGACCTTTTTATTTAAAAGAATCAATCCTCTTTTATCATTCATGCACTGCATTTACAGCTTCTATACTCATCATGCGTGTTTACCTGCAACGGTATTGAAGTGAGTTAGACATGGCCAGAAAACACTTTTAGACAGTTATTTCTTGAAGGTGATTTTCATAGCCAGATAAAGAGGAATCAGGTTCTCAATTGGGCTTTAAAAGCCCTAACTTCACTCTGTTTCTTTCAAATTGTTCCCTACATAGTGCCTTGGTGAAAATATCTGCAATTTGATCAAATAAAATAAAATAAATTAGTATATTTTTCAAATAAATATTTTTCATCTTTAGGTTTAAGTAAATTAGTATATTTATATTTATAGTATTATAACTTTTGAAAATACAAAAAAAATTAGTTTCACTCGTAGTATTTAGTTTTATATTAGTTTATTTTAATTTAGAGTGATTTTTACATTTTTATAGATACATTGTATTATTTGGTCTTTTTTAGCCTAAGTTCAAACCCAAAAGACATGGTCCAACCCAATTACCCTTAGCCCATTCTTGCCAACCCTTTAGCTCACTTAAGTGCAAGATTTAATCATAGCCATCTATTTTCTTCTAATCCAATGGCCATCATCCCTTCTCACCTCTATATAAAATACCCAATTATAGAAACCCTACCCTAAGCTTTCAATTCCTAGACCTAGACAGCCCCTAATTCTAGAGCTTCAGCCGTTCCTACACAAAGAGACACCAAAAAACCTTGAACACCCCTTATCAACTAACAGCTACAAAGAAAAGGAAACGAGAGATTGTACCTGAAAAAGATCTATAGAAAAACATAAAAGAAGAACGGCATGCCATGGGCATTGATTTTTAAAAGGGATCTTTGATCTCATTTGAAAGAACAAAAAAAAGGAGTAGATCTTGGAATTCCAAAAAAAGGCACACACACTCACGCGACAAAAACAAAATAACTGCAGCCTAAAGTTGATTTTGGTTTTGGATCATATACGTTCTCTTCATCCCAAATCTGATGGAGAAACAAATTGAGACATAAATTAAACAAAAGCGGCACCGATTCAGAAAGGAAATGGAGACAATTGTCTCGAATTCAAAAAAAGCATAAAACGTGACAAGTAGCTCCTGCCGGCGAGAATTCGTTGGGATTGCCGTTCACCTATGCTAGAGAATTCGTGCTCTTAAAACTGAGGAACAGTAGCTCCTGATTTGGGTTTCGAACTTTCCGGTGTCGATTCGAGGTTCTAGTTTGTAATTTCGGTATTTCGGTCCAAGGATTGTTGCTTTGCTTAGCCCGATTGATTTGCAATTCTCAACTTTGTTCATCAATAAAAGGTCCATTTCTCAATTTTTATTCTCATTTATTGTGTTATGATAGCTTGGTGCGCGTGTTGATCGATTTGTGATTCTACGTTGTTTGAGCAGCATGTCTTAGTTTTCATTTAAATTGTTTTAATTAGTTTTTATTTCAATTGTGATGTATCTCGTCTAGTATTGGGTTCTTGAATAGATGTTTTTAATTGGGTAGATCAAAAAATTGGAGTTGTTTCTTTCTTGACAAGGAATAAGAATGAGCCATAAGGTGAGTTTTGGACTATAGGAATCTGGCCAAGTAATAGATCATGTTAGCTAGCCTATTCGCTCCCCCATAATATCTTGTTCATAAATTTGGCATCACAACAATCTCAAAGATTAGGAAAATAATTCAAAGGTGCTAGTTATTTTAGGCGCATTTAATAATCGTAGCTATGGGTATGGTTCCCGTGGCATAATTGCGATATATAAATCCAAATTCAGGTGTACATTTCATGTGACCCGATCATAACAACTTTGAATATTAATAATAAAAATAAGCATATCGCGAATCGCGGGTGCATTTCATGTAGCGTGATTTGTGGTGTGTTCCAAAATGACAAGAGTACGAGAATCGTAACTTGTGCAAGAAATGATTCCATAAATCCTAAAAAGTGATTTTAAATAAATAAAAGCGGTTATAAAATTAAAATGCACAATATGTTTAAAACATGTAATTAATCAGATAATTAGGCCAATATTAATTGTTTAAGCGACCGTGCTAAAACCACGGAACCCGAGAATGACTAACACCTTTTCCCGGGTTAACAGAATTCCTTATCTAGAATTTCTGATTCGCAGACTTTTAAATAAAGTTTAAAATTCTCCTCGATTTAGGATTTAAAATAAACCGGTGACTTGGGACACCATAACAAATTATCCCAAGTGACGACTCTGAAAAAATAAATAAATAATCCTATTTCGAATTATGTCACTTTAATTGGAAAAATTCCCATATACCCCCTCTCGGGTGGTAAAAAAGGAGGTATGACAGCTCTGGCGACTCTGCAGGGGAAAATAACCCAGAATCTCTGGTTCAGAATTCGAGCTTAGAATAACTGTTATAGTTGGTTTTTATTGATTATATAATTTTTACGGGTTTGAACCTAATGTGCTAAATGTCGCTTTTACCGCTTTGATATTGCTTGGACTATATATAAAACTGTTACAAAACACTTCTTCTCTTTGAGTCTTCTAGAACTTTAGGGGAGTATGAGCTTCGCTTGACTTCTTTTCTGTTAGAGTCATATACTAATTTTAGAACGGGGTTCGGACAAGTTGCAAAGCCGGTTAAGCTTCTGTATTCGCAGTATGCTGTCCCCCTCGGCTCGAGTTGTCCGCTCAGGTAAGTCAGGTCTAGAACAATACACCTAGGGTTCAAACCTAGAATAACATAGTCTCATGTCGGATCCCTAGTAGGAACGTTTGTTTGCATCACGTGCATTTGACTTTGGGGACTCAACACAGGGGTTTGGTGCGTCTATGTCAGATGTACCCAAATTAAAAGACCATCATGTTGCATCTTACATGCTACTTGTGTATCTGTCTATTCAGGCTTGCATGTTGAATGGCTTCTAGAATAGGGAAAGAACAAAAAAAAGAGAAAAAAGGAAAAGGAAAAAAAACAAGAGTGAGAGGTAGGTATTTGAAAAAATTCAAAACTCTACCAAAATTTTGAAGAAAAAGAAGAAAATAAGCCAATGTTTTCAAAAGTCATATTTCTTTTATTCCGTCAAAACTGGCAAACTACGTGGGTCTGATTCTCAGCGGATGTGAGATACGTAGGCAAACCTCATCGGTTCTGGCCCACGATTTTAAAAAGAAATCCAAAAATATTTCCCTTTGCTCCCTCCTATAGAAAAGTCTTTCTTTCAGACCACAATTTTCGAAAAATCCAAAAATATTTTCCTTTCTTTTATTCTTTAGAAAGTCTTTCTTTTAGACCCCAATATTTAAAAAAAAATCAAAAATATTTTTTTTAATTCCTTCTAAAAATCCTAAAATATTTTCATTCTTCTTTAGAAGCTTTTCTTTTAAAAATTGAAAAGAAAATTCAAAATTCAAAAATATTTTCTTTAGAAGTCTTTCTTTCATTAAAATAAAGTTCTAAAAATCTAAAAATATTTCCTTTCTTCTTTAGAAGTTTTTCTTTCAAAAATTGAAAAGAAAATTCAAAATTCAAAAATATTTTCTTTAGAAGTCTTTTTTTCATTAAAATAAAATTCTAAAAATATTTCCTTTCTTCTTTAGAAGTTTTTCTTTCGAAATTCCTAAAAAAAAATCAAATATCAAATAAAAATATATAATTTCTTTCTTATTTAGAAGTTTTTATTTTCAAAAATTCTCAAAAAAAATAAACAAATCGAAATCCAAAAATATTTCTTTCTACTTTATAAGTCTTTCTTTCGAAAATTAAAAAGATAAAAAAATGCAAAATCCAAAAAAAAAAGAGTTAGTTTATTTACTTTATTTCTGATCTTCCCGAACTACGCAAGATCTGATTCATGTTCCCACATGATACGTAGGCAACCCAAATCAGGTTTAATCAACCATTAAAAAAATGATAAAATGAAAAAAATGAAAATGAAAAAAAAAATAATGATAATAATAAGGACCGACTGAGTCCATTCTAACGTGTCTTTTGTTTTGAATTGTGAAGAAAGTTTTAGGTGGTCGGTTTGTGGTAAGCGGACAACACAAGATCCAAGGAAAAAATGTCAATGACAACTGACATCGAAGCTGTTACAAATGTTCAAGAGACTCAGGGTCAGAGGGTTCAATAAGAGTCTATTGTGGTTGAGAAAAATAGAATATTGAAACAAAAAATGACTGAGATGTGTCAAGCATGGGCCAATGGCCAAGGACCGCCCTTCTCTGTTCCTGGTTTTCCAGAGTTCACACCCATCTCGACTATTGCCATTCCGGTCTCATTATCTGATCAATCCTATTCACTTGGGTTTAGTCCATATCCCAATTGTATGACTACAGTTGGAACTTCTGTTGCATGCTGTCAAAGTTTACCATTGACAACCAATCAGAAAACCACTATTGTTATGCCCGTCTTTACCATCCCACAACCGACGGTGGTGTAGAGGAAAACTCATGAGTCACAGTTTGCTACCCAGAAAGAACAATCTCACTCTTCTAAGTACCATTCGTACCTATTTAATCTTCCTGCAAAGATTGAGAAGCCTGTCTAGAAGATGGAATAAGAAGAAATGACCCAAAAAGTAAAACGCTTAGAACAACAGTTGAAAAACATGCAAGGGCTGGTAGGTCAGAAGAGTATTTCCTTCAAGGATCTATGTATGTTCCCCGATGTCCACTTACCGCCTGGTTTCAAGACTACTAAATTTGAAAAGTATAATGGACATGGAGACCCCATAGCCCACCTGAAAAGGTATTGCAATCAGCTAAGAGGTGCAGGAAGAAATGAAGAATTGCTAATAGTTTATTTTGGGGAAAGCCTTATGGGTGTAGTCTCTGAATGATTTATGGATCAAAACACATCTCGCTGGTATATCTGTAATGATATATCATAGGCCTTTGTCAAACAGTTCCAATACAACATCGACATCGGCCCAGACTGCAATTCCCTTTCAAACCTGAAGAAGAAACCAACTGAAAGTTTCAGGGAATATGCCGTTAAATGGAGGGAGCAAGTGACTATAGTTAATCTACCCATAGATGAACACGAGCTAATCACTGTCTTCTTTTAGACTCAAGAGCCAGATTATTTTCAAAATATGATGTCCACAGTGGGCAAATCCTTCTCGGAAGCAATTAAAATGGGAGAAATTGTAGAGAATGCTCTTAAGACGGGCAAAATTATAAGTCAAGCAGTTCTCAAAGCCGCAACTTGGGCTGTCCAGATTGAATCTGATAATTTTAGTGACATGAATGAGAAGGATGAAGAAATCATGATGACATCAGGGTCGAGAAGAGGTCCTAGGAGAGCATCTCGAAGGTATGAGCAGCCTCATCAGGTTTCCGATGATTCCCCTGAGCACTACTATCCACCTCAGAACCCACAATACTCTGTTTCTCCATCTCACTATGTTGTCCAACCACCAAGACACCCTAGAAGGCGAGTACCAGCGCTGCAAAATCTCCACCAGCCTCTACAAAATTTTCAAGTGCCCTATTACCCACATCCAAGTTAGGGGTATAGAGGGGAACAAAGGTTGAATGATAATTTTATACCAATAGGAGAGTCCTATGCAAGCTTATTTGAGAAGTTAAAGCATTATGACATGATTGCACTCATTCCTCCAAATCATGTGGACCCATGTTCAAAAAGCTTTGACCCACCTAAAAGGTGGGAATATCATTCCAATGCCCAGGGGCACAATGTTGAAAGTTGTCGGGATTTGAAAAGAGAAATAGAAAGGATGATCTAGGAAAATCTAATTGTGATCCAAGACAGTGGCACCCAGAGTATCATGCAGAATCCTTTACCTGCACATGATGATGCACACTTTGTAGGGATGATGCCTGGTGACATAGAGTATGAGAATCCTCTCGGGAACTTACCGACTGAAATTGGAGAAGGCCATGGTGATTCTGATGAGAAATTATGTGGCTAAATATCAAGCTTAGCAATTGAAAAGTCATTCTCTCCTTACTAGGAAGGAATCTTGGTAGTTATTTTGATATTTTTTCTATTATCTGGGTTATTTCGGGGTTGTGATCCAGATTTTATTTGTTTTATTGAGTCAAACCCTTTTATCCCTCTATTTTGTTTGTATGAGTCTTGTCTGCCTGTTTTGTTGCTATTTGCATTATTTGGGTTATTTTAGGGTTGTAACTCGGATTTTAGGTTGTTTGTCTTGTTGTTTACTTAATAAAATAAAGTTTTCCTTTTGTGTCATTCCATGCTTAGTTCTTTTCCCGCTAGTTTTAGTGATATGACATGCATGTGGAATTTTTGGCCACATCTTAGAAAATTGATTTAAGCTTGAATTGGATAACTGAGAACAAGACATTTTTAAGATGAATAAAGAGTTGAAATACTGGGGAACTAAGGTCGAGTAAAATTCACCTTCAAATTATTGTCAGGACCGGGCTTGAGGATGTTTAATCAAATGAAGTTTGTTGGAAAGTTTGACATTAAGGGATGGAAAGTGTCTTGTGACCACGACACACCAAGAAGAAAGACATGCTCATTAATGTTGTGATCGCAAAAGGATACTTTGTTTAGCGTTCTCAAGGCTGGGAGGCCCTTTTTCTGCTACCCAAACACTTTATACCCTTTGTCACCCCTTTGAGCCTGTGCTATTTTCTTTGACCACCCTCTTTTGGAATCAAGTTTTGAGTCAAAGGTCACAAAAAAAATAACAATGAAAGTCCATGCCCCTAGAAAATAAGAGCCGGGGTAACTTGTTTTGAAAAAGAAAAGAAAACAAAAGAAAAATAAAGAAAAAAGAAGAAACAAAAAGAAACAAAAAGAAACAAAAAGAAAGATGGAAAATAGTTAGGTCAGATAGTTAGGCCAGATGTTTGAACTACGTTCAACCTGATTCCTTTTAAAAAATAAAAGGGGATATGTAGGAAGCCTCACAGTTCGGTCAACCCAAATAAAAATTCAAAACAAAAAGAAAAAAAATCCAAAAAAATCCCCAATAGCTGAAATTGGGGCAAAGATTTTATTTCACTTTGAGAGAGTCGATTCCAAGAGTTGTAAGTCTACAACCCCCTTTATTTTGAGTCTATTTTGAGCCTTCATGACGTCCTTTCTTTCCCACCCTATCCAAAATCCTCCCAAATAAAGACCACCCGATATGCCTTCAAGAATGCCAAGAGAAGCATGCAAGGAGCAACGATTGTCACGCAACATTGTCAAGATGCTCGTACAAGAAAGCAAAAGAAAATGAAAAATAAAAAAAATATGAGAGAGTCTTGCTAGTGAAAACCTTCACGAGCATTGTAAGACGACGATAAGAAGAGATAAATAAATGAGAGAGACTTGTAGGTGAAAATCCCTCGGGGCACCAATAGTCGAAAGTGAGTCGTGAAGCTGATGCAAAGGATTGGCACAAACAAGCCCGACTTCAAAGATCATAAGAATGGTAAAAGGGAAAATTGGATTAGTTTGATAGATCAGGCCATTAAGTCCAAAATGCATGTCATGATCATTAAGGCTAGTTATTGAAAAAACAATCTTCCAATCTGTCCTTCTGACAGGGGCATTTCTTGTTGATACTTGTTTTTTTGCAGCATTGTGCCCTTCACTCTGAGTCCGTCCTTGTCAAAACAAGCAAGAAAAGATTTCAAAATCTGCTACCATCTTTTCAGTTGCATAAAGTAAATTTGGCCAGCACACTCAGTTGTTACTGTCAACATGCCTTGAGGATGCATGCAAAGAGCTCCCCCAAAAGACTCTTGTCAGCCTACTTGGCGCAAGCAAGGATAATTTGTGATTCTCTCTGACAGACAAATTGCTCAAAAGCAGGAAGTCATTGAAGATATCGGAAAAGATCACCTAAAAAAAGATCTCCAGTTGGGATAAGGCTGATTGAGCCACAAATACAAATGGTACTGGGTGCGAAACAATTAGGGTTGATGCAGAGCAAAAGTCTCTTAAAACCGACTCAAACTGATTGAGCAGAAGCCAAGCTGCCCAAGATTCAAGGCCACAAACCGAGCACCATTTTCAAAACTGATAAATTTTTCTTTGTGTGAAACAGGAACAAAGTAGTGCAAGGAAAGCGGTTCAAAAAAAAGAGAAAATTAAAAATAAAAAAAATAATAAAAAAAAGAGACCTAGTCTGATGAACTTTCTCCTAGGATCAAAATTTTTGTCTGATGAATCTTTCTCCTTAGATAGAAGACCTAGTCTAATGAACTTTCTACTAGGATCAAAATCTTAGTCTGATGAATCTTTCTCCTAAGATAGAAAACCTAGTCTGATGAATCTTTCTCTTAGGATAAACATCTTAGTTTGATTAATTATTCTCCTAAGATAACCAAAAAAAGAGACCTAGTCTGATGAACTTTCTCCTGGGATCAAAATCTTAGTCTGATGAATCTTTCTCCTAAGATAATAAATTAGAAAACCTAAACTCATAAATTTTCTCCTAGGATAGATGTCTTAGTCTGATGAATTTTTCTCCTAAGAAAGAAAACCTAATCTAATGAATTTTCTCCTAGGATCAAATCTTAGTCTGATGAATCTTTCTCCTAAGATAATAAATTAGAAAACCTAGTCTAATTAACTTTCTCCTAGGATAGATGTCTTAGTCTGACGAATTTTTCTCCTAAGATATAAAAACCTAATCTGATGAACTTTCTCCTAGGATAGATGTCTTAGTCTAATGAATTTTTCTCCTAAGATAGAAAATCTAGTCTGATGAACTTTCTCCTAGGATCAAAATCTTAGTCCGATGAATCTTTCTCCTAAGATAGAAAACCTAGTCTGATGAATCTTTCTCCTAGGATAAACATCTTAGTCTGATGAATCTTTCTCCTAAGATAACCAAAGGCAAAAAAGAGACCTAGTATAATGAACTTTCCCCTAGGATCAAAATCTTAGTCTGATAAATCTTTCTCTTAAGATATAAATGAGAAAACCTAGTCTGATGAACTTTCTCCTAGGATAGATGTCTTAGTCTGATGGATTTTTCTCCTAAGATAGAAAACCTAGTCTGATGAATTTTCTCCCAGGATCAAATCTTAGTCTGATGAATCTTTCTCCTAAGATAATGAATTAGAAAACCTAGTCTGATGAACTTTCTCCTCGGATAGATGTCTTAGTCTGACGAATTTTTCTCCTAAGATATAAAAACCTAGTATGATGAACTTTCTCTTAAGGAAAAAAAAAGAGGTCTTTTGTTCATGCCTTTGAAAAAAACGATGGGGCAATTTGTTTAAAAATGTTTTTTTAAAAAAATAATCCTTCTTGGTCCATTTTAGCATAGGTACACAATTCATTAGTCTCACTTTCCAACATAGGATGCCATTATAACTTGGTAATCCTTTCCAGTATAGGGTCCCACTCCCTAGTCGATGCCAGCATAACCTGGTAATCTTTTCCAACATAGGGCCCCACTCCCTAGCTGATACCAGCATAACCTGGCAATCTTTTCCAACATAGGGTCTCATTCTTTAGTTGATGCCAGCATAACCTAGTAATCTTTACAACTTAGGGCCTCCAATCCCCAGTTGATTTCATTTTAGATATAGGGTCTCCACTCCCTAATTTTTTTTCTCAAGGATACACAATCCTGACTTTTATTGCTTTCAATAAAGAAGTAGTTTAGAATTTAGTTACAATAACTCACGAAATTTTCCTAGTGAAAACTAGGGCAGAAAAATTTCGTTCATTTGTTTGTTTTGGTGTCTGAGCAGGTTTAACCTCGAGGCACAGGGCTTGAGATGACCAGAAGAAGAATTCACAATCCAGAATAAAAGAAAAAAAAAAGAAAAGAAAAAGAAGTGAACTCGAAGTGCAGAAGCAGAGAAAAGTTGTGGAATGCTCAAAACGTGATTGAAGTCACAAGCTCTGCATGTCCGGTCTTGATCCCAAGAAGCCGTGAAAAAATAAACCAGCACATGCAGCTAACAATCATCAAGATTCAGATCAGAGTCCGCATGAAAAACCAACCAAGACTCAAGATCAAGCTTCAGAAGACTAGTAGATTGGAATCTTGTAACTCGTAGTTGATAGGCTTAGTTAGTCTTTTTAATTTTGATTTTTGATGTAATAACAGGACCACGGACCGGAACCTCGACGGCACCTCAATCGGCTCTCCACCTCCGTACTCCATCGCTCTTCTCACTTCTGAACTACATGTAGCCTGATTCCTTTATAGCCAAGGATATGTAGGCAGCTCAGATACCAGGGCTCGGTCACATTCTCCTTTCTCTTAGTTTTTGGTCTCTCTAAATAAGGGTCGGGTCAAAAAACCTATCTCGTCGTTCTTTGTATGAAAACTCTTCGCGTTTCCAGTCAAAGAGGGCAGCTGTAGATATACAATTTTGACCCTCCCCAAGATTCTACACATTTTAGCGTAAAATATTTAGTTTACGTTTAATATCATTATTTTAAATAGTTTTGACTCTTTTACTTTATTTTATCACAAAAATAAAAATTACAAAAACAATAAAATAAATATTTTTTATCTTTAAGTTAAAGTCATTAGTATATTTATATTTATAGTATTATAACATTTGAAAATACAAAAAAAAAAGTAGTTTCATTCGTAGTATTTAGTTTTATATTAGTTTATTTTAATTTAGAGTGATTTTTACATTTTTATAGATACATTGTATTATTTGGTCTTTTTAGCCTAAGTTCAAACCCAAAAGACATGGTCCAACCCAATTACCCTTAGCCTATTCTTCCCAACCCATTAGCCCACTTAAGTGCAAGATTTAATCCTAGCCATCTATTTCCATCTAATCCAATGGCCATCATCCCTTCCAACCTCCATATAAAATACCCAATTATAGAAACCCTACCCTAAGCTTTCAATTCCTAGACCTAGACAGCCCCTAATTCTAGAGCTTCAGCCGTTCCTACACAAAGAGACACCAAAAAACCTTGAACACCCCTTATCAACTAACAGCTACAAAGAAAAGGAAACGAGAGATTGTACCTGAAAAAGATCTATAGAAAAACACAAAAGAAGAACGGCATGCCATGGGCATTGATTTTGAAAAGGGATCTTTGATCTCATTTGAAAGAACAAAAAAAAGGAGTAGATCTTGGAATTCCAAAAAAAAGGCAAACACACTCACGCGACAAAAATAGAATAACTGCAGCCTAAAGTTGATTTTGGTTTTGGATCATATACGTTCTCTTCATCCGAAATATGATGGAGACACAAATTGAGACATAATTAAACAAAAGCGGCGCCGATTCAGAAAGGAATTGGAGACAATGTCTCGAATTCAAAAAAAGCATAAAACGTCAGCAGTAGCTCCTGCCGACGAGAATTCATTGGGATTGCCGTTCACCTAAGCTAGAGAATTCGTGCTCTTAAAACCGAGTGAACAGTAGCTTCTGATTTGGGTTTCGAACATTCCTGTGTCGATTCGAGGTTCTGGTTTGTAATTTCGGCATTTCGGTCCAAGGATTGTTGCTTTGCTTAGCCCGATTGATTTGCAATTCTCAGCTTTGTTCATCAATAAAAGGTCCATTTCTCAATTATTATTCTCATTTTATTGTGTTATGATAGCTTGGTGCGCGTGTTGGTCGATTTGTGATTCTACGTTGCTTGAGTAACATGTCTTAGTTTTCATTTAAATTGTTTTAATTAGTTTTTATTTCAATTGTGATGTATCTTGTCTAGTCTTGGGTTCTTGAATAGATGCTTTTAATTGGGTAGATGGAAAAATTGGAGTTGTTTCTTTCTTGACAAGGAATAAGAATGAGTCATAAGGTGAGTTTTGGACCATAGGAATCTGGCCAAGTAATAGATCATGTTAGTTAGCCTATTCGCTCCCCAATAATATCTTGTTCATAAATTTGGCATCACAACAATCTCAAAGATTAGGAAAATAATTCAAAGGAGCTAGTTGCTTTAGGCGCATTTAATAATAAACCATCGTGGTTATGGGTACGGTTCCCGTGGCATAGTTATGATATATAAATCCAAATTTGGGTGTGTATTTCATGTGACCCTATCATAACAACTTTGAATATTAATAATAAAAATAAACATATCGCGAATTGCGGGTGCATTTCATGTAGCGTGATTTGCGGTGTGTTCCAAAACGGCAAGTGTACGACAATCGTAACTTGTGCAAGAAATGATTCCATAAATCCTAAAAAGTGGTTTTAAATAAATAAAAGCGGTTATAAAGTTAAAATACACAATATGTTTAAAACATGTAATTAATTAGATAATTAGGCCAATATTAATAGTTTAAGCGATCATGCTAGAACCACGGAACCCGGGAATGCCTAACACCTTCTCCCGGGTTAACAGAATTCCTTATCTAGAATTTCTAGTTCGCAGACTTTTAAATAAAGTCAAAAATTCTCCTCTATTTGAAATTTAAAATAAACCGGTGACTTGGGACACCACAACAAATTATCCCAAGTAGTGACTCTGAAAAAATAAATAAATAATCTCATTTCGAATTATGTCACTTTAGTTGGAAAATTACTCCTATACCCACTCTCGGGTGGTAAAAAAGGAGGTGTGATAGTGAGTACCCCAAAGTCCTCCAGTTGCTACTTGATCCATAAAAGTTGAGTACAACAGGATGTTTCAGCTTCGGCTGTTGAAAGAGCCACTGAATTTTACTTCCTTGTGCCCCAAGAGATAAGACATGAACTTAAGAAGTGAGCTATTCCAGAAGTGCTTTTCCTATCCACAAGATAACATGCATAATCTGCCTCAGCATACCCAATCAGATTAAAAATGTCACCTGACGGATAATACAGCACCGGGTCCTGTGTTCCTTTGAGATATCTCAGTATTCTTTTGGCAACCTTCAAGTGAGATTCCTTGGGATTTGATTGAAACCTTGCACACAGCCCCACACTAAAAACAATATCAGGTCTGCTGGAAGTGAGATAGAGGAGAGACCCAATAATGCCTCTATACATGGTTTGATTCGTAGGAGATCTAGTTTCATCCATGTCCAGTCGAGTGGCAGTAGCAATGGGAGTGTCTATCACCTTTGATGCTTCCATGTCAAACCTCTTCAAGAGCTCTCTGATGTATTTTTACTGACAAATAGATATACCCTTTGGGGACTGTTTTACTTGAAGAACCAAGAAGAAGTTCAGTTCCTCCATCATGCTCATTTCAAATTCACTTCCCATGAGTTTTGCAAATTCTTTACACAGAGAATCAGGTATTGCTCCAAAAATGATATCATCAACATAGACCTGATCACTGAGCAGGTTCCTTCCTCGTTTCTTTAAGAAAAGAGTGTTGTAAATTTTCTCTCTTTTAAATCCATTTTCCAAGAGGAACTTTGACAACCTTTCATACCAAGCTCGAGGAGCTTGCTTTAGCCCGTACAGAGCTTTGTCCAGTTTAAACACATATTCAGGGTGCTCATGACATTCAAACCCTGAGGGTTGCTTCACATAGACTTCTTCCTTAAGGAGTCCATTCAATAATGCACTCTTGACATCCATTTGGAACAAGGTGAATTCTATATGAGATGCAAAAGTGATTAGAATTGTAATAGCTTCCATGCGATCCACTGGAGCAAACGTTTTATCATAGTCAATCCCTTCCTCCTGATTGTAGCCTTGGACCATTAGCCTAGCCTTGTTCCTTGTGGTAATTCCATGTTCATCGAGCTTGTTTCTGAATACCCACTCGGTTTCTATAATGGTTCGATCTGGGGGTCTAGGTACCAGGTGACACATATTGTTTCTCTCAAACTGATGTAGCTCGTCTTGCATGGCTGTGATACAATCTGCATCTTTCAAGGCTTCCTTGATATTTTTGGGTTTTATTTGGGAGAGAAAGGCTGAGAAGGCAAGTGAATTTCTGGCTCTTGACCTAGTTTGTACTTCAGAATCTAGAGGAGTAATAATGTTATCTATTGGATAAGAGCTTTGGTGTCTCCGGTTAGACGCCTGAGGTTCATACTGAGAGGAGGAGGGTATGTTTGGCTGATTTTCCTCTGTCCTTCTCTCAGGTGCTAGTAGAGTTCCCTGAACTGCATCAACCACTCTTTCTTCAGCTTCAGTGGTTGTAATTGAGGTGATTGGTTCTATTGAAGATGAGGTAGTGTTGTCTTCATTTAGCTCTTTTACTTGACTAATCATATCTGCCTTTCCGTTTGTCATGTTAAGGACTTCACCAGGGACTAGTAAGGGTTCTCCATCTTGATCTTCCTCAGCACTCTTCTCACATGATGGATAAGACTCATCAAAAATAACATGGACACTTTCTTCAACACATTGAGTCCGCTTATTATATCTTGTAAGCCTTGCTTTGAGAAGAGTAGCCCAGAAATATTCCTCCATCACTCTTGGCATCGAATTTACCAAGTTGATCCTTTCCGTTGTTGAGAACATAGCATTTGCACCCAAATGTTCTTAGGTGAGTCAGCTTGGGTTTCCTTCTATTCAATAATTCATACGGGGTTTTGTTCAGAAGTGATCTAATCATGCACCTGTTCACTAAGTAGCAGACAGTGTTGACAGCTTCAGCCCAGAAGTTCCTTGCAATTCCACTGTCTATCAGCATTGTTCTTGCCATTTCTTCTAGAGTTTTGTTTTCCTTTCTACTACTCCATTTTGCTGGGGAGTTCTGGGAGCTGAGAAGTTGTGAGTGATGCCATTTTCATTGCAGAATTCATCAAATTTGACATTGTCAAATTCTGTCCCATGATCTGATATAATGCATGCGACTTTAGACTCCATCTTCACCTGGATTTTCTTTATAAAGGCCACAAACCCCTCAACAGTTTCATCTTTGATTCTGAGAAATAGAGTCCACTTGAATCTGGAGTAGTCATCTACTATCACAAAATTGTATCTTTTTCCTTCTCTGCTTTGCACTCTCATGGGTCCATACAGATCCATATGCAGAAGCTCTAGTGGCTTTGAGGTGATCACATCTCTTTTAGACTTAAAAGAGGACTTCACATGTTTTCCTCTAGCACAGGCATCACAGACTTTTTGCATCCTGAATTGTGACATAGGCAGACCATGGACCAGGTCCTTCTAAATTAGTTTGTTCAGAAGAGAAAAACTTGCATGGCCTAGTCTTCTATGCCATAGTTCAGCATCATCATCAACAGCTTTCAGACACCTCAGATCACCACTCTGTAAGGACTCAAAATCAGCAACATAGATGTTCTTGTATCTTTTGGCCACAAGTACTATTTCACCGGTCATAAGATCAGTGACTGTACATATTTTGGACAAGAATTCCACGTTGTTTCCTTTATCACAGATTTGAGAGACACTCAAGAGACTGTACTTAAGTCCATTGACATAGTACACATTTTTAATAGAATGAGTGAGTGACTTCCTGACTTTCCAACTCCAAGAATGTACCCCTTTTTCCCTTTGCCAAAGGATACATTCCCTCTTTGCAGGGCTTTTAGTGAAAGAAAGTCAGTGGTGTTCCCAGTTATGTGCTTTGAACACCCACTTTCTGTGAACCATTGTTGACCTCTTCCTTTCATTGTTCCCTCTTTGTTTCCATTGTCTTCATCATCATCTGATTGAGCCATCAAATCAAAAGTTGAGTCATATCCAATCTCCTCGCCTTCAACTACCATCATGAAACTATCACCAGTATCAGGTTCATCTTCAGACTCACTAGAGGAATACCCCCATGCTGCAAGAGTTTGTCTCATCATATTGTCAGTGGATCTTTTTCTCTTGAGATCCTTGAAGGGAACCGGGTTCGTCTTAGCTATTTTCTCATCGTATCTCTTGGAGAATTCTTATTTCAAGAGAGGACGGTATTTCATGAAGTGTCCAGGATTTCCACACTTGTAACAAAGATCACAGTTTTTTGGTCTGTTAGAGCTGTCCCTTTTTAGTATTTCTCCATTTCTTCTGACCATCTTCTGAAATCTTTTGGTTAAGTAAGCCATGTCACTATCTTCCTCACTTGAATCATTGTTATCAGCTTTAAGTACCAGGTTCTTTTCCTTCTTTGGTTCTCTTCTTTCACTGTCTATCTTTCTCTTCAACTCATAGGTCTTCAAGTTTCCGATCAGCTCTTCTATGGTCAGCTCATGTAAGTCCTTTGATTCAGTAATAGCATTCACTTTGCTTTCCCAAGAGCTAGGCAGAAAGCTGAGGATTCTCCTCACTAGCTTGTTTCTAGGAATAGTTTCACCAAGTGAGTGTAACTCATTTATGATGGAAGTGAATCTTGTGTGCATATCTTGACTGGATTCATCATCCCTCATTTTAAAGAGTTCATACTCAGTAGTGAGCATATCAATCTTAGACTATTTTACTTGTGTAGTTCCTTCACGAGCTGTTTGCAAGGCTTCCCATATCTCCTTGGCAGTGTTGCAAGTGGAAATTCTATTGTACTCTTCAGGTCCTATTCCACACACTAGAATTTTCTTGGCACGAAAATTTTTCTCCACAACTTTCTTGTCTGCTTTAGTGTACTCTTTGCTGGTTTTTGCCATTGAAAATGGAAGTTCCTCTAGTACCTTGGTTGGAACGTAAGGACCATCGCATATGATATCCCATAGCTCACAATCCTCAACCATGATAAAATCGTGCATTCTTGTTTTCCACCACCCATAGTATTGTCCATTGAACTTGGGTGATCGGTATGTAGATTAACTTTCTTCAAAATTTGGTGGAGCAGCCATGAGGATCCTTCCTAGGTGTTAGCATGATAGGAGGAACCTGCTCTAATACCAATTATTAGTTTATGTGAGTCCACCAATCAGTAGAGTACCTGGTCCTCTATGAGATTCTGCTGAGAATGCTAATAAAGCAGTACATAAATAAGGCAGAGGATTTTTACGTGGAAAAATCCCACACAAGGGGATCAAAAAACCATGACCTACACCTGTAGGCTTTCAACTTCACTAACTTGTAAAACCTATTACAAGCCACTTTGCAATGACTCCATTATAAAGAATTTACTCAACTAACTTGTGGTACTCTTACCACAAGCCACTTTGTGACTTCCTAGTTACAAAGACTTTTACTAACTTGTGATGCTCTCACCACAAGCCACTTTGTACTCTACGATTACAAAAACTTTTGCTTATGACTAAACCTAGTCACAACATAAACTCAAGAAGTTTACAGATTTACAAGAGGATTCCTAATCAAATGCTTCTAGCTAAGCAGTTTAGGAGATACAATAAGCACAATCACAAAGTTACAACTCAACTAGGACAACAATAAGCTATCTTTAGGAACTAGTCCGTAGTTGCATTCAACTTTGTTCTTCAAGCTTGTGAGGATTGATTTCTCTATTTTGGCAAGAAGCTTGAATAAGAAACTGAAACCTTCAAGTGATATTTTGTATAAACTCATTGAAGGTACACCTTGATCACATCACTTGAAATGATGTGAGCACTTTAGTTGGTCAGAGAATGAGTGGGCGCTGGAAACAGTACAGTGCTGCAGAAATAGTGCAGTCAGTCACTTCGTTTCTAGCTGTGTCCAATTGACTTTGTACTGCGATAAGGGAACCACAAGGGTATCAGATCCTTGGTTGGGTTCCTAGCTCCTGAAGCTATAGTAGTTCACCTTTAGATGGAATTTGTTAAGCTTGCAGTAGTCCAAGTAGGTCAGGTTCCATATCTGGTTCTTAACAGTAAGTTTGTTAGATCATCAAAACATAAGGCAATAACATTTAAAACTTATCAATTTTATTCTGCAAAATTGAGTTAGTGAAAGGTTTTCGGTTGGTGTGATGTCTAGTCTACTTGCAATTCAAAGCAAAGGATGGGATCCTCATATTTTCGTGTGGATCGATATGTTTGGACCGGGCTACGTGTCGTGATGGAGTTATATTAGGATGAGATCCTTTGTTATTAGTTCATATACTTTTTTCTCCCTTATGGAATAGATTCATAGTATGGTACTGATAGGGAGTTGTGCCTATTGGATTTGTTGGGTAGCTCTCCCATGTATGTCTCTTTCCATCTTCAGTTGTATTAAAGTTGTGTTGGTTTGGTACGGATTGTGTCGTATGTGTCTAGGTGGTATTGGGTGTGACTTGTTGATTAGGTGATTGGTTATGAGATCTACATGTTTCATACATCATTAGAAGTGTTGGGAAGGTTTGGAACAAGGTTATAGTTGATATAAGGTTATTTACTGGTGTTGGGTTTGATTATGGGCAGCTATTATGGTTAAAGTTGTTGCTATGGGCATATGGGTGATGTGTTGCATCTTGTGGTTGTACCATGTGAGCATGCTTATAGTTTGTTGCAGTTGGTGGAGTATGATGCAGGGTGTATGTGTGGAAATCGGGACTTTGGGGATGCTTGGATGTTGAAATATGGTTTTTACACTTATTGGTTAAGGTTGAAGTGATAATCTTCGGTCAAGATGGCATTGTCAGGAATATGTCGATTGAATGACATGGTATCACCCGTGAGTATGTGTATGGTGAGTTCACTTAGTAATTGATGTCTTTAGAGTGACTATTGGCATGTTCAAGGATGAATATTTTTTAAGAGGGGGAGAATGTAACAACCCGACCAGTCGTTATGAGCTTTAGCATTCCGTTCGGTGGTTTGAGATCTTGAGCTGGTTCAAATTTTGTATTATGACTTGCATTTATGGTCAATTTCGGTATTTGAGCGATTCGGGATTTGAATTGAAAGAATGATTCTCAGTTTAGAAGTTTAAGTTGAAATAGTTGACCGGAGTTTGACTTTTGTGTATATGACTCCAGAATAGAGTTTGATGGTTCGAATAGCTTCGTATGGTTATTTTGACTTAGGCATATGTCCAGATTTGGATTTAGAGGTCCGTAGGTTGGTTTGGTGCTTTTTGGCAAAAATTAGAAAGTTGAAGGTTTGGAAGGTTGAGAGGTTTGACGGAGAGTTGTCGTTGTGATATCGGGTTTGGATTTTGGTTCTGGGAGTTTGTATAGGCCCGTTGTGTCATTTGAGACTTGCATGCAAAATTTGAGGTCATTCGGAATTTATTTGATATGGTTTGGCATGAGTTTTGGAAGCTGAAAATTCATTAGTTCATTAGGCTTGAATTTGAGTGTGATTAGTAGTTTTATGCTGTTTGGTGTTATTTGAGTCCTCGAATATGTCTTTCTTATGTTTTGGGATTAGTTGGTGTGAGTGGATGGAGTCCCGGGGGCCCCGGGTATGGTTCGGATAGGCCACGAGCTATTTCTTCATGTTTTGGAGTTGCTGGTTTTTCTGATGTTCTACAGTTCATTGCATTCACGTGAGGACGTACGCGATTGCGAAGTGTATTTGGGGTGTTTGAGGATTTACTCATCACGTTTGCAAGTTGGTCGTCATGTTGGCAGAGCCTAGGGGAAGATGGCAATCGCATTCGCGTCCCTTATGATGCGATCAAGTAGAGTTGGAGCTGGAGGGGCGCCAGTGGATTGGCCTTCACGTTCGCGTGAGAAGGGCCGCATTTGCGTAGGCTAGTTGAGCTGAAGGGTCGTGTTCGCAGGTTTCAGACCGTGTTCGCGTAGAAGGAATTTGGGCATCATATGATTTGTGCTTTGCGATCGCAAAGAGGACCCCTTGGGCTAAAGGTATAAAGTACTTTATTTCAAGGGTTTTGGTTATTTTATCACTTTTTGAGTTAGAGAGATCGGTTTGGGGCGATTTTGGAGGGGATTTTCACAATGTTGAATAGGGTAAGTATTTTTTTACTCGGATTTGTCCATTTTTCATTATTACATCTTTGTTTTATCATTTAATTGGTGATTTGAATTGGAGAAATTGGTGATTTCAGTAAAAACTTTTCTAAAACATAAATTGATAATTTGAAGGCCGATATGAGGTCAGAATTGATGATTTCAGTATGGTTGGACTCATATCGGAATGGGTGTTCGAAATTTTTGAGTTTTGTTAGGTTTCGAGTTACGAGCCTGGGGTTAACTTTGTGGGTTGACTATTTGGTTTTCATTAAAATTTGAATCTTTATTATCTGGAATCGTTTCCTACGACTTTTATTTATGCTATTAAGTTATTTTGGCTAGATTTGTGTCGTTCGGAGATTGTTTCACACGGGAAGGGCTTCTTAGAGTATGGGTTTAGCTTCTTTGAGGTAAGTATCTCGCCTAATGTCGTGTTGGGAAACTACCTGGTAAGATTTGATTTAATTGCACTATTTGTGCTATGTGAAAGACGTGTACACAAGGTGACGAGTGTGTACTCATGCTTATATGTGGAAATTTATTGGTTTAGACTCCTAGATTTTTTATTTGCATTTAATTGAAGTTGTCATATTTTGTTATATCTTTCATTGTTAAGTTTATTCTTATGCATTGAATTAAAATGTTATTAAATGTTAGATTTCTCATCTTTGGGTTTGTTCTTCCGTTTCATTGTGTTGTTGTGGAGACTCTGGTATACATTATTATTGAGCAGTGGGCTATGCATTATTATGATATTGGTATTATTGTTTTGGCCATATTGTGTCATATGTAGACATGTTGTTGGGATTGATTATTATTGTGAGGAGCATAAGGGTGGGGAAGATTGATAAGGGTAGCTATTATGATTTTGTCGACGCGAAGAGATACGGGTGGCCATGTTACGGATGATATGTGATGGCCTAAGGGCATGTTATTGATGATATTTGTTTGGTGGTGTGACTCCCTTGTGTGTGTCATATATATTACGTGATTTGTTGTGTTGTTTCAAATGTGTTACTCGATGTGACTGATATTACTTATTGACTTGATGTCATGCCCCGAACCTAGGGGGCATGACAAACTTGGTATCAGAGCAGTTCTATCCTAGGGAGTCTACAAGTTGTGTCTAGTAGAGTCTTGTTTATGGGTGTGTTGTGTACCACACTTATAAGCAGGAGGTTGTAGGGCATTTAGGACTTTCACTCTTTCTTCTTACTCTAGATCGTGTGGTAGAGCTCAGTTGTAAGATTCAAACTCCTAACTGTTATTTTATTCGTAATACAACAATACCTACATCCAAAAAAATAGCTGGTAAGATATTGAATGTGGCTGTAGAATAGTTGAGCCAGAAGAACTCGATTTTGCATCATGCTTACGATGAGTAAATGTGAGGTCTTCAGCAGATCATGCGTGTAAGACGTGTAAGTTTCTTGATAAACAACCCTAAGGCATGAATATCTATCCACCTATATGGTAAAAAGAAATAAGAGAATCAGAAGGTAAACACAACTTTCAACAAGTAAAAGAAGTAAGGTAAAGAAGGGTATGTGGTACCCACTTAGTGAAGATTATCAATATATACAATTCAGGCAGAAATATAAGCATTATGAGTTACTCTCTACAGTAACAGATATATACAATTGGCCACACCAATCTCAGTTATGCCCTATGGGAGCTAACATTTATTGTTTAAGAGAAAGATAGGACATTAGGATCCAGCTAGGATTAGAGTAACCCAAAATGGTGGATGGATTGTTATCATTAGCTAAAAAATTTGAAAGATAGTGCAAACATGGTAATACATCTCCTTGTGAGATACCTAGATGGTGCACTCTAGAATAGAATAATTAGATATGAATACTAGAATGTTCAGAAATTTTAAAAGACATGCAGTGGAATCCTAGAAGGGAAAAATATTTACCTTAGTATGACTCCTGCCCCTAGTAAAAAGAGAATAGTATGTGACCTGAAGAGCCAGTGAGATGGAGCAAGGGGAGATAAAAGTGAAAGAATGTTTTGATAAAGTTTTTAGAATAAGGTAATAAACAGAGATAGTAGCAGGATAATAAGAAGAGAGTAAATGAAGCATTACGAGTAAGATGCGATAAAAGGGTGGTAACGGTAAATAATAATATGATAGGATGACATAGTCTATAGTCAAGTAAAGAAAAAGACAAAAGGTGACAGGCCTTGAGACTATAAAAGAGTATAAGTTATAAGTCATATCCTCATTTCGAGAAAATGAGTTAGCGACTCCAACGTAATTACTAGAAGGCTAAGATAGACCCCCCGGAGTAATAGAATTTAACATAGGCTAGTAAACAAGAAAAAAAAATCGGACATGATTTAGGGATCAAAGGATCAATATCGTAAGAATTTCAGAAATCGTGTTCTGAAAATAATAGAATGGACAACAGAAGAATAGCTTTTAAAGGTCATTCAGGAGGACGCTTCCCTAAAGCAAGCAATGTGAGTAGAATTATGCTTAAGAGACTAAGTGTACCATTACACTAGATGTCACCCTCGCATGTAATAAATTCATATATCCCTGGTATAGAAGGATTACTGCAAGGCGAGTAAGTGTCAGTGAAGACGTGAAAAGATACCGAAGATAAAGAGGTAAAATATTTGTAGGTAGATATTCATATCATTAAATGTTAGTACTCCCCTAAAGGGGGGAAGATGGTGCGATATGGTATTAAGTCAAAGCTAGTGGTCAGTTAACTATGGATAGTAAAGGAATAATGCGGTAAAAAGGGCAAAAGGAATGAGATTTCATTATTCAAATCCTACAGATATGTTACGACTCTAGAACATTATGCAAGCACGATGCCAGGGAGAGGCAGTAAGGGTTCCCGGCTAGGATGTTATTGGTAAATAAGTGTGAATAGACACTTGATACATAAGAAGCTAATGCGAGAGGTAAGTTAAGATAAAGGACATAACCTAAGAGAGATTATGCAGAATATAGATATGAGAATGGACCAACGAGTAGTTAGTAATTGATTTAGGAAGAGCCTATTTATGGCTAGACAAGAGGTCTTAGATAAATCAGTAGATCATGCTAGATAAACATAGTAAAACCCAACATTGGAAATTCAGTCTTGCAGATACGACATCGTAATCCTTGAGAAATATTCATATAGGAGTTGGGGTAGTAGAAGGTACAGTATAAGTGTTACGAAAATAAAAGAGAGTTCCACTAAGGAGACAATTGAAATTTCAATTTAGAAGCAACCTTACGAGCACAAGGGTGTGGAGGTAAGTAACTAAGGATAATGATAAGCGGGTAAGAACATCAGAAATTATGTGGGGTATGTAATAAGCTCGCAGCTTTACAAGAGTCAGAGGGTCATCCCTAAGAACTGCAACGAAAGATTGGCTGAAAAAAATAAGGAAGAAGGCTTCCAGCTAAGCATAGTGACCTAAAGAGGAAATGATCTTATAACAACAGTCTCACTACAACATTGTATACACTCCATAAGAAAGTGGCACCTATCGTGGCTAACGAACGAATAACAAAATTAATATTCGAGATCATATGAGTTGCACGAAATTCAATAGGTGTGGGCACTAAGATAAGCCAAGTACTCATTCAACAAGTGGCAGAACAATCAAGAAAAGTAATTGCTTACTTTTTAAAAAAAGCTGAGAAGGCAGGAATGGAAATATTCAATCAATGACCCAGAGTTAGTTACATTATGAACGCACTTAAGATTTCGTAGTATTATCCATAAAGCATATATATTGGCATTACTACACCTATAGGAGACTTCGGTATAAGTTAAAAGAAAGAATTGATTTCACCTTACAGATAAAGGCTTGAATTGTTAGAAGATTATATTATGGATGTTCCATAGTGTCCACCAAAGGCGAATGTAATAACTAATACCTTGAGTCACAGATTAGAAGATAGCTTAAGCATACTTAAAGGTTGAGAGAGAAGAGGAAACTAAAGAGTTACATCAGCAAGGTGAATTACGAGTCTTATTATTAGACCCCACCTAAATATAGAATCGTGATTCAAAAAAATGCAAAATCACTCTTAATATCAGAGGTACAAGAGAGATAGTACAGTAGCCATATTCTATCCCGGCTCTATGATAAAGCCAGTTAGAAAAGTACCAGCCTCATAAGGAGTAAGTATGAAGTTCCCGCTGGATTGTATATGTACCAAATATGCAAGTATTATAGTAGAGCTTCAAGTTGTGGATGTGAATTCCACTTATATTGAAGGGTAGTTATGAAAGTGACAGAAAATACGATGCTAGATTTAAAGTTAAGTAAGGTAAAGGTGAAGAAGGTACGAGATACTCAAGTATAGAAGGTTGTGCATAGTCAAGATTTCAGATAGTGGGCTAGAAGGCTGTGATTTAGCATCTAGAAATGATAGTGGTGTCCTCAGTAGCATATCTTCCACTCAATCATTTCTAGGTACCGAGAGGTCTAATTAAGAGATTAAAGAAGAGTTAGAGACGACGTGATTTCTCGCTTGAGGTTCTAGAATAACGTAAGGAAATTTGTGGTGCTATCAAGTTAAAGGAAGGTTGCGAGTAGTATAAATAAATATCTGTAGGTCGCAAGCTAAAGTATGGTAGAGCGACAATGTTTTAGGTAGATGGAAGTAAGGATAAGAAAAGGTAAGTGAGAAGGTGACAAGAATAGGTAAGCCCTTGGGATTAAACACATCAAAATAACAGAGCTGGTGGTTTCCTTAAGTTATAAAACAAAAACTCAGTACACCTTGAATGAATTCGAAGGAGTTTAAGACTAGGAGCATTTAGAAAAGAGGGAATGTTGCCCTAGTAGTAGAATAAGGGTGTAATTGTGATAAATGTTAAGAGGATGACAATTAGGCTTTCGATTGAGTAATTATTCAAAGAGAAGGGATTTCATGAATTGCATGAGATTAGAATACCCCCATAAGATGAATCACACTGGGATGCGATGAAGTATGGTTATTGGAGTATATTTTTGTCCCTAGGTGGATCAGGAAAATAACTTCAGATTTTCCTCTATGAGACATGAGCCCTAGCGATAATGTATTACGTAAGAGGTTTCAAGTTATCAGTGGTAGATTATATATAAACATTAAGGTGAATCAACAATGGGCGGAAAAAAGTTCCAAAGTATGAGATGAGATTAGACCGTCATTCTTAAGATTAACAGTAATGAGGTTAGATTTACACATATAGGATAACCAACGAGAGAGTAACCTGGACCTAGGCAGCAAACCTCGGTAATAATAAACCGAAGTAAGTGTTATGGTATAGTATAACCTACCTAGATGTAGTAAAGCCATAAGGATATATATACAAGGCTATGAAACAAGATATAGCAATAGTCGTAAGTTTGATAAAGTACCAAGCGAAGAACTTTAGTACACCTATAGATGCCTTGAGGGACATCTTGTCATAGTTCTATATATGCTCCCAAAGTGAGGCCTAGAGATTGGCTAAAAGATGGAGGAAAAAGGACAGAAAAGTCGCATAGGTACACACACAAGGACAAAGTCGTACAGGATGCATGACAGAAGGTCGCAAGTTACAAGATTGGAAGAACTCCAACAACAAGTCGTGGTGTGAGAAAGAGGCCTAAAGGAGGGAATACCCTAGCCTTCGGATTTATTCATAGAACAGTTGCCTAGATGGAAAGGACAATATTAAAATATTCGTAACGGCTATAATTTATGAGACTGATAAGCACATCTGCCAACATTCAAGGATGAATGTTTCAAAGGGGGGAATGATGTTACACCCCATGTTTTCATACGTAAAAGTGCGTCATAAGCAAACTAATGTAGGACCAAAATGAGATAATATTTGAAAGTATATAAAGTAATTTAATCATGTTACCTCGGAGATTACAAATATTGAAGATCATGAACAACAAGTACAAAGAGGGTTGGAAGGTTCAGAAGCTAAGGAATTGAAGAAAATAATGTTTTGTCGAAAGTCGACAAGTTGGGAATGTTATAACATGTACTTTTGGGGTGCTACTAGGGTGCTTAACATGATAAGGAGGTTATGTTATGAGTTATGTTAGTCATATGATAGTCGTGTTCATAGGTTTAACTAAAATTTGGGTCAAATGACTGAAATTTTCTCCCAATATACTTAGAGTTACGGGGTGTTACACCCATCATATTGAAGATCTATGATTTTATTTTCTAACGCATTAAACCGTTTTTCAATACGACATTAGAGTATATAGATATGTGTGTTTCCGCGAGACTGCGCAGACTGCTAGGTGACAAGTAGGTGTGTCACCTACTTATTTAAATGAGAGTCCAAAAAGAGGCTATTTCGGGTCAGCCAAAGAGCCCATTTAAGAGTTTATCTTCTGCAATATAACACTCAATTATATAACACAATAACTAGACCTAAACCCCTGCAAACATCCTCCCAAAAATTGCCCACAAACCCTAATGGATTTTCTCTCCTTTTCACGTTCTAGTTGGAGGTAAAACCTAAAGTTTGAAAAACCAAGATAGGAGTTGAGTTATTCAACAAATAATGTAAGTTTACTGATCTCTTTCATCCATTCTTTCTACCGTATATGTATGGAAAGTCGTTCTATAATTGTAAGAACTCACATGACGGTGATCGGAAGCCGTGGGTTTGAGTTATTCACTTGTAACGGATTGTTTTGTGGACTGTTTTGTATTGTTGTTGGATTGCGTGTTTTAATACTCTTTTCTGGAGTTTTGGAGGAGTAAGGGTGTATAGAAACACCACATAAATGCAGGGTGGAGGGTTGGTCGTTCGTCGTAATATTTTCGGGTCGTTTGACACTACTGCGGTGGTCGTTTTGTGTATGAAGAGACTAGGGTGTGTTGGGTTATTTTGTAGTATTTTATGGTGCATATATGGTTGGAAAATAATGTATATATGTTGTTATTTTTTTTTCTTGTGTTGTTGGTATTATCTTGAATTTGGAGGAAGTAAGGATTATTGGAGAGATGATGCCCGTTTTAATACAAAATAAGTTTGTCGTTCGTTGTACGATAGTTGTACCTTTCGTAACTTAATGATAGAATTATTATCGTTGTTATAGATTAAGGCGTGAAGAGAAGTTCAACTTGGTGATTGGAAAGATTGTGATAAGGTATGTTAAGGCTAAACCTTTTCCTTATTTTGGCATGATCCTGTAACTACAAGTGTTTGATAACGAGGCTGTCACGCCTCATGCCTAGGGGCGAGACTGGCACTCAGTGCCTCAACTATCCTTGCGTATCACCTGTGACTCCGAGACTTTGAACATGTAATGTCTATTTTTGGCCATGGGCTGAAAGAAAATGTATGATGTAAAATATAAAACTAAATAGAGACTAACGCTGACTAACCATCAACATAAGGCTGGGCCGGCAAGGCCGTCATATTTACTACAACTGACAAGCCAACAAAATATACGTATAGGGCCTACCAGTCCAACATACTGTATTAACTGACATGACATATCTACAAACCTCTAATAATAGATGTACTATGATCGGAACAGTGCTCCGACCTACCCATAACCTATCTACATATATACACAAGATACACACCACACTGCTAGCCCCGGTAACTCCGAAAGAAGGGGAGCTTATCGATAAAGCTGATCTCGGGCAACACCTACTGAGGAGGTCTACCCATCTGGCTTTCTGACCCTGCATGCATAAAATGCAGCGTCCCCAGAAAGGGACGTCAGTACGAAATAATGTACCGAGTATGTAAGGCAATATACTGAAACTGAAACTGAACTGATAATATAACAACTGAGAACAACTGGGAGTCAAAGAAAACTCGAGGATATGCTCATCTGATAATACTGACTCAATTCTCTCAATATAGTAAGTAAAATAGTTGTCCGACCCTATAAGGCTCGATATACATATATATCTGCTCTGCCGTAGTAGGCTCGCTCATAAGCGCTCGGCCATACTAGGCTCTGTATCTCGACCAACTGGGCTCGCCCATATACGCTCGGCCACAGTAGGATCGTCATATAACTTACCATCTGATCAGAGGTTGCCCAATAGGGGCCTGCCCATCGATTATAGCTCGATGGTAATGAAAATACTTTTAATTTTGTATATATAAACTCTCTGCTCTCTTGACTGGAAGAAGAAAATACTCAACTGAATATGAAATCCCGATAAGGAAAATATTATAACTTACAACACTAGAAAAATATACGTAATTTGCGAGACTAGCAAAATATATGTAAATTTCGGGATGTGAATGTAATGACGAGATCATGCCAAATGAAAAAAAAGAGCTTAGCCTTAACATACTTGTAACAAGTAAGCACAGAATATATCCTGAAATCAATATTTTGTACCCGCTAAAACTTCCCACCATAATCCCATACGGATCGTTACTGAAGCAATCTCCATGAACTAATCATAAACCCGAAATGCTTGAGAAATCGAAGATGATGATTACTCAAGTCAAGTCTATGTTGGTGTTCGGGCTTACTTCTGAGACGACTGGTAATGTCGAGGACATAGTTGATTTTTCCAATGATGTTTTCAACACGTTGAATTGGCTCGGTGCTGATTATGATTATTTCTATAGAGATGTGAAGGAATTGATTTCTAATAAATATGAATTGCAAATTGAAGAGAGGAAAGGCATGACTAAGTTAGCGTTTATATCACTACTGATTAGGCATCCAAAAAAATGTTGTTTCAATCTTTTCTCTTTCCTATTTTCATCTGCTACCCCTAGTATTTGACAGCCTTACAATTTCTTGTAAGAGTCATGAAAGGGGTAAAGAGGGTGCTGCCATGTAGGAGTGTGGGAATGTTAATCTTTATCTACTTAGGTAATTAGGTAGTGTCTCGTTACCCGATAATTAACCAATTACCCGCATAATTAAGAATTGCCTCAGATTACTTAAAATTCTACTTATTTTTAATATATTTTATACACCATACTATTACGGTCATGTGGTACCCTGTAAAATAAATTCACACACTATTAACAATCATTATAAACATTTATACTGCTGTTTTATGTAAAATTTACACATAATGTCAATATTATTGAATCTTTAACTTATTAAGCTTTCATATATTACTACATAAAAATTACATTATTAATTAAATATATACTCACAAATTCAAACAACCACATTTTGTTAGTTGGTATTTCACTAACATTGTAATTAATATGCGATTTATACGTGTTTGTCATATATATCACTTAAAATTAACCTTTCTATCATAAAAATACTTAACTCACGAATACTAATTAATCACACCATACATACATAATATATGACCTTAATTATCAAAAAAATATTTGTAACTACTAATATTATTTTAATAACTAGACACACTAAACATAATATCTAATGGTATCAAGGTCGTAGACTTACAGGGTCTCATAATAATGATGTCTTAAACCCTATATAACATCCTAATGGACATAATCCCTACAAACTCATATGGATTTACTACGGCACATCCTAATGGTAAGGTACGGGATGTAACATCCTTCCCTCCTTTAGAATCATTCGTCCTCGAATGTTAACTCCCCATGTTCTGTATAACTTTGGCAGGGTCGTCTTTGTAACCACACCACTACCAATTCTCCTCTTAGAAGATTAATAACCCAACGCCACACAGGACCACAATTATGTATAATGACCATGGACTGACACGATCAACGATAATAACCAATATAAGAATTTGCACACGTACCTTATAATTATGACGTCTCAGTCGGACCCTTCTCTGGAGGAGGAAATAAGTAGGGATATCTAGACTTCATGTTTTCCTCGGCCTCCCAAGTCATTTCTTCCACATTATTGTTTCTCCAAAGTACTTTCACGGAGGCTACCTCCTTATTCCGCAACTTGCGGATTTGTCGGTCTAGGATGGCAATCGGAACTTCCTCGTATGATAAGTTCTGTGTAATCTGTACATCATCCGTGGGTACTACTTAGGTAGGATCGCCAATGCACTTCCGTAACATAGATACGTGAAAAATCGGATGAACAGACTCCAATTCTGAGGGCAATTCTAACTCGTAAGCTACTTGGTCCACTCTCCGAATGATCCTATAAGGCCCAATATACCGTGGGCTAAGCTTGCCTCTCTTGCCAAATTTCATTACACCTTTCATAGGTGACACCTTTAAGAATACCCAGTCATTAACCTTGTACTCTAAATCTCGTCGCCGCACGTCAGAATATGACTTCTGTCGACTCTGAGCTGTCAACAGTCGCTCCCGAATAAGCTTTACTTTTTCTATGGCCTGTTGAACCAGGTCTGGCCCATATAACCCAAATTCTCCAACATCGAACCACCCTATGGGAGATCTGCACCTGCGCCCATACAAAGCCTCGTACGGAGCCATCTGGATACTGGAGTGGTAACTGTTATTATATGAAAACTCGATAAGAGGTAGATGTTCATCCCAACTTCTATTAAAATCCAGCACACATGCTCGCAACATATCCTCGAGCGTCTGAATCGTGCGCTCGGCTTGTCCATCTGTTTGTGGATAAAAAGTTGTGCTGAGATTCACCTGAGTTCCTAGACCTTTCTGAAATGACCTCCAAAAATGTGCTGTAAACTGGGCCCCACGGTCAGATATAATAGATACGGGTACTCCGTGTAGTCTCATTATCTCCTTAATATATAATTTTGCGTAATCCTCTGTTGTATAGGTAGATCTAACCGATAGGAAATGAGCTGATTTCGTGAGCCTATCGACTATCACCCATATAGAATCAAGCTTATGCTAGGAATGAGGTAAACCTGTGATAAAGTCCATGTTAATCGTCTCCCATTTCCATGTCGGGATCTCTATAGTCTGCATTAGCCCTACGGGCTTCTGGTGCTCTATTTTCACCTGCTGGCAACTAGGGCATTGAGCGACATACTAGGCAATGTTCTTTTTCATATCGTTCCACCAATACACATCCTTAATGTCATGATACATCTTTGTCGACCCAGGGTGAATAGAATACCATGAATAATGTGCTTCTGACATAATCCTGTCTCGTAGCCCTGCTACCTCTGGAACACACAAACGACCCTTGTATCTGAGAACCCCACCTCCTTTGAGTTCTAACAACGGCTTCTTCTGTTGTGGAACCCGCTCTCTCAACTTGACTAACTCTGGATCCTCGTATTGTCTCTCCTTTACTTCAGCTATGAGAGATGATTTTGCAGTATTTTGGAGTACAACTCCTCCATTTCCAGAGTTCACTAATCGAACCCCCAAACAAGCCAATTGATGAATATCCCTTGTCAATTGTCTTTTCTCGACCTCTACATGTGTTAAGCTACCCATAGATCGGCGACTTAAAGCATCGGCTACAACATTAGCTTTCCCTGGATGGTAGAGAATGTTAACATCGTAGTCTTTCAATAATTCAAGTCATCGTCTTTGTCGTAAATTCAACTCTTTTTGCTTGAGGATATATTGCATGCTCTTATGATTTGTGAATATATCAACATGCACACCATAAAAATAATGCCACCATATCTTAAGTGCATGGACAACCGCAGCTAACTCGAGGTCGTGGGTCGGATAATTCCGCTCATGCTTCCTTAACTGCCTTGAAGCATATGCAATTACTTTTCCATGTTGCATCAGGACACATCCTAACCCGACACCTGAGGCATCACAATACATAGCATAACCATATGGACCATCTAGAAGTGCCAGAACTGGCGCTGAGGTCAATCTGTTCTTAAGCTCTTGGAAACTCTGCTCACAGGCCTCTATCCACTGAAACTTAGTCGCTTTCTGCGTCAGCTTTGTTAATGGTGCTGAAAGAGAAGAAAACCCCTCTACGAACCTCTGATAATATCCTGCTAAGCCTAGAAAGCTACGAATCTTTGTCGGAGTGGTAGGTCTAGGCCAGGATTTCACATCCTCAATCTTCTGAGTGTCTACCTTTATACCTCCGTCGGATACAATGTGCCCCAAGAATGCTACGGACTTTAGCCAGAATTCACACTTAGAAAACTTAGCATACAATTTATTATCGCGGAGGGTTTGGAGTACTGCTCGTAGGTGATCCACATGCTCATCCTCTAAACGTGAATAAACCAGAATATCATCAATAAAGACTATCACGAACAGATCCAAATATGGCCGGAATAGGCTATTCATCAAGTCCATAAATATGGGAGGTGCATTCGTCAACCTGAAGGACATAACAAGAAACTCAAAGTGGCCATATCGAGTCCTGAAGGCAGTCTTGGGAATATCTTTCTCCCGAACTCTAACCTGGTGGTACCCCGACCTCAAATCTATCTTTGAAAAGCATCTAGCTCCCTGCAACTGATCAAACAAGTCATCTATCCTTGGAAGGGGGTATTTATTCTTAATAGTTACCTTGTTCAGTTGCCTATAGTCGATACACATCCTTAGCGATCCGTACTTTTTTTGTACAAACAATACCGGTGCACCCCAAGGTGAGGTACTAGGCCTAATAAAACCTTTTTCCAATAAATCTTTTAATTTCTCCTTCAACTCCTTTAATATGGCAGGTGCCATTCTATATGGAGGGATGGATATTGGTTGTGTTCCCGAAAGCAAATCGATTGCAAAATCAATCTCTCGCTCTGGATGAATACCTGGAAGTTCATCTGGAAATACATTCGCGTACTCTTTTACTATTGGAATAGACTGAAGTATAGATTTCTCAGCATCGGCATCTTTAACTCGCACAATATGATAGATGCACCCTTTTGCGATCATTTTTCTTGCCTTCAAATAGGAAATAAACCTGCCTCTGGGTGTCGCTGTATTACCTACCCATTCGAGGACTGGCTTACCTAGAAAATGAAATCTAGCTGTCTGCGCTCGACAATCAACCGTGGCATAACAAGATGCCAACCAGTCCATGCCCATGATAGCATCAAAATCCAACATCTCTAGTTCAACTAGGTTGGCTGAGGTTTGACGACCACAAACTGTTATCGTACAACCTTGGTAAACACGTCTAGCGATAATCGATTCTCCAACCGGTGTAGATACCGTAAAAGGATCACTTAGTATTTCAGGCACTATACCAAATTTTTGCGCGACAAATGGGGTAATACATGATAAGGTAGATCCTGGGTCTATCAAGGCATAAACATCGTGAGAACAAATAGTCAACATACCTGTCACAACGTCTGGTGAAGACTCTTGGTCTTGTCGACCTGCTAAGGCATAGATACGATTCTGGTTACTACCTGAACTGAACCCTCTACCTCTACCTCGACCTCTACCAGCCAAAGACCGAGACTCATGCCCTGAAGGATGCACAGACATAGCTAATCCTGTTGCTGAATTCGCTGGTTGCGCCATATCCCCAGAATCCTTATTTGGGCAATCTCGCATCATATGCCCTAGACGTCCATATGTATAACAAGCATCAGAACCAGCTCGGCATTGGCCCAAGTGTCCTTGACCGCAGATGGCACATCGCAACTGAAATGGCCCTGTCTATCTCAAACCTCGTTGTTGCTGCAACCCTGACGCTTGGGGGCTCTCACCTGGTCCTGACTGAGTATAGCGGTCAAACCTGTACCCCTGTAGCTGAGGTGGCAGAGGTCTAGGTGGTCGTTTGAAGTACTGGGGCCGGTAGCTCCCCTAAGACTGCTCCTACGACCTGACAAATCTCATCCTCTTACACTGCCCTGACTCAGTCCTCTCCACACTCTGCTGCCGATGCCTACCCTTTTCTATATTCTGGGCAAATGCCTGAATTCGCGAGATATCCATACTATCCTGTAATGCAGCGGTGGCACACGCCTCGGTCAACTCTAGGGCCAACCCCGCTATAAACCTGTGGATTCTATCCCGCATAGTAGCAACTATGGATGGTGCATATCTGGCCATGGAGTCAAAACGGAGACTATATTCTCGAACACTCATATTGCCCTACTTGAGTGCTAGAAACTGATCGAGTCGGGCCTGTCGGATTTCTCGTGGTAAGTACTGGTCAAGGAAGGCATTTGAAAAATTCTCCCAAATAGCAAGAGGGGCATTACGTCCCCTGGACCTTTCCCATCCCTAATACCAAAGGATGGCTATATCTCGGAGTTGAAAAGCTTCTAACTCAACTGCCTCTGTCTCCGTGGTATGCATAACCCGAAAAATTCTATGAAGCTGATCTATGAAATCCTACGGGTCCTCCCTTTAATCTGTCCTCGTGAACTCTGGGGGATTCAAAGCAATAAACTCTCGGACCCTTGAACTCCCAGATCCCTCAGAAGGTCCTGCACTAGAGGATGCCCTAGCCTGTTGTTGGGTAGCTACCAACTGTGCCAACAAATGCACCACACCCCTCAAGTCCTGATCTGATGGAAGCGGAGGGGGAACTGGATGTGTGGTCTCCCTAGGAATCTCCTCAGATGGCGGAGGAACCGGTAATCGCTGAGTAGGGGTCTCTCCCTGCGACTCCGATTGGGCCCCAGCTGTTGGGGGTACCCTGCTAGTCCCCTCACCTACTGCTGGTTCTCTCCTCTGACTAGTTGTAGTCTTCCTAGTTATCGCCATCTGTGCATGCAAATGTCAATACGTAAGTTTAACTCAAATTTTCTACAACTCAGTGCTACAGCACGATTTAGATTTGAAAAAAAGGTAACCAACTCCTAGATGCCCTGTAGTCCCTTGCTTATATAATGTGGTGCACCACACATTTATAAACAAGACCCTACTAGACATGGCTTGTAGACTCCCTAGGACAGAACTGCTCTGATACCACTTTTGTCACGCCTCATGCCTAGGGGCGAGACTGGCACTCAGTGCCTCAACTATCCTTGCGTATCACCTGTGACTCCGAGACTTTGAACATGTAATGTCATATTTTTGGCCATGGGCTGCAAGAAAATGTACGATGTAAAATATAAAACTAAATAGAGACTAACGCTGACTAACCATCAACATAAGGCTGGGCCAGCAAGGCCGTCATATTTACTACAACTGACAAGCCAACAAAATATACGTACAGGGCCTACCAGTCCAACATACTGTATTAACTGACAGGACATATCTACAAACCTCTAATAATAGATGTACTATGATCGGAACAGGGTCCCGACCTACCCATAACCTATCTACATATATACACAAGATACATACCACACTGCTAGCCTCGGTAACTCCGAAAGAAGGGGAGCTTACTGATAAAGCTGATCTCGGGCAACACCTACTGAGGAGGTCTACCCGTCTATCTGTCTGACTCTGCATGCATGAAATGCAGCGTCCCCAGAAAGGGACGTCAGTACGAAATAATGTACCGAGTATGTAAGACAATATACTAGAACTGAACTGATAATATAACAACTGAGAACAACTGGGAGTCAAAGAAAACTGAGGATATGCTCATCTGATAATACTGACTCAATTCTCTCAACATAGTAAGTAAAATAGTTGTCCGACCCTATAAGGCTCGGTATACATATATATCTGCTCTGCCGTAGTAGGCTCGCTCATAAGCGCTCGGCCATACTAGGCTCTATATCTCGACCAACTGGGCTCGCCCATATGCGCTCGGCCACAGTAGGATCGTCATATAACTTACCATCTGATCAGAGGTTGCCCATAGGGGCCTGCCCATCGATTATAGCTCGATGGTAATGAAAATACTTTTAATACTGTATATATAAACTCTCTGCTCTTTTGACTGGAAGAAGGAAATACTCAACTGAATATGAAATCCCGATAAGGAAAATATTATAACTTACAACACTAGAAAAATATACGCAATTTGCGAGACTAGCAAAATATACGTAAATTTCGAGATGTGAATGTAATGACGAGATCATGCCAAATGAAAAAAAAAAGAGCTTAGCCTTAATATAGAAGAGCTTAGCCTTAACATATCTGTAACAAGTAAGCACAGAATATATCCTGAAATCAATATTTTGTACCCGCTAAAACTTCCCACCATAATCCCATACGGATCGTTACTGAAGCAATCTCCATGAACTAATCATAAACCCGAAATGCTTGAGAAATCGAAGATGATGATTACTCAAGTCAAGTCTATGTTGGTGTTCAGGCTTACTTCTGAGACGACTGGTAATTCGAGGACATAGTTGATTTTTCCAATGATGTTTTCAACACGTTGAATTGGCTCGGTGCTGATTATGATTATTTCTATAGAGATGTGAAGGAATTGATTTCTAATAAATATGAATTGCAAATTGAAGAGAGGAAAGGCATGACTAAGTTAGCGTCTATATCACTACTGATTAGGCATCCAAAAAAATGTTGTTTCAATCTTTTCTCTTTCCTATTTTCATCTGCTACCCCTAGTATTTGACAGCCTTATAATTTCTTGTAAGAGTCATGAAAGGGGTAAAGAGGGTGCTGCCACGTAGGAGTGTGGGAATGTTAATCTTTATCTACTTAGGTAATTAGGTAGTGTCTCGTTACCCGATAATTAACCAATTACCCGCATAATTAAGAATTGCCTCAGATTACTTAAAATTCTACTTATTTTTAATATATTTTATACATCGTACTATTACGGTCCTGTGGTACCCTGTAAAATAAATTCACACACTATTAACAATCATTATAAACATTTATACTGCTGTTTTATGTAAAATTTACACATAATGTCAATATTATTGAATCTTTAACTCATTAAGCTTTCATATATTACAACATAAAAATTACATTATTAAATAAATATATACTCACAAATTCAAACAACCACATTTTGTTAGTTGGTAGTTCACTAACATTGTAATTAATATGCAATTTATACATGTTTGTCATATATATCACTTAAAATTAACCTTTCTATCATAAAAATACTTAACTCACGAATACTAATTAATCACACCATACATACATAATATATGACCTTAATTATCAAAAAAATATTTGTAACTACTAATATTATTTTAATAACTAGACACACTAAACATAATATCTAATGGTATCAAGGTCGTAGACTTACAGGGTCTCATAATAATGATGTCTTAAACCCTATATAACATCCTAATGGACATAATCCCTTCGAACTCATGTGGATTTACTACGGCACATCATGATCTCGTAACTACATGTGTTTGATAACGAGGCATAAAGAGAAGTTCTTATTCCTGAATTTATGTACATTATCCTAGTCTCATAAGCTACAGTATTCTCCCTTATCGGGACTTTATTTTCAGTTTAGTTTTGTCTTCTTTCAGCAAAGAGAGCAGAGAGTCTATATATATACAATATTATAGTATTTTCACCATCATCGAGCTATAATCAATGGGCAAGCCTCTATTGGGCAACCTCTGATCAGATGGTAAGTCATATACCGAGCATATTGTGGCCAAGTGCCTATAAGCAAGCCCAGAATGGCCGAGATACAGAGCCTAGTATGGTTGAGCGCCTATGAGCGAGCCTACTACGGCAGAGTAGTTACACATATTGAGCCTTATAGGGTCGGACTGCTATTTTACATACTATACTGAGAGAGATGAGTCAGTATCAGCAGGTAAGCATATTCTCAAATTATGTTTGACTCCTAGGTACTTTCAATTGTTATATTATCAGTTCAGTTTCAGCTTTTAGTTATTTTGTTCCCTTACATACTCGGTACATTATTTTGTACTGACGTCCCTTTTGCTAGGGACGCTGCATTTTATGCCTGCAGGTCCTGATAGACAACTGGATAGACCTTCCTAGTAGATAAAGTCAAACATCAGCTTGGTTGGTAAACTCCACTTCCTTGGAGTTACCAGGTCTATATCTTGGAGTTTATTTTATATATATAGGTTTGATGGGTAGGTCGAGGCCCTGTCCTGACCATGATATAGTTTAGTTATCCCTAGAGGCTTGTAGACGAGTCCTGTACATTTTTAATATCAGTATTATGGCTTTACCAGCCCTATGTAGATGTTTAGGTTGGTATTGCTGGTTGTAGACATTATTTTCAGATGATTCAGAATATGGCCTCATCGGCCTAAGTTGAGAGTTACCCCTCCAGAGTTCACAGTTACAGAGTGGTATGCTCGGATCGAGTATGACACTAGGTACCCACTATGCCTTTTCATATTTGGAGCGTGACACTTGAGTTGTGATAGTATACTTGTACATGCATACACCGTATCATGTCATTTACACTAGTTCAGGAGTATGATACTTGATGTTCATTGACCACATGCATGACTTCTTGTATATCTGCTTTCTCTGCAATATAATTGGACTGGTAGCCTATGACCATGCCGGGCAGATTGAGATATTGAGCCTATGATCATGCCGGGAGAATTGAGATATTGAGCTTGTGACCACACCGGGCGGATTGAGATATTGAACATGTGACCACGTTAGACGGTTTGTGATAGTGAGCCTATGGCAATGCTGGGCGGATTATAATATTGGCATGTGAGTTGTCCGTGCGTTTGTGATTGATAACGTGGGCACGAGGTGCCATATGTGTATGATTTGTAGGATTGGGATTCGTGATTCATGAGTATGAGGTGTGGTACCTCAGGATGATTCTAGTTGTAAACCTTGTGATAGAACAATTTGATTATTTAGTTGTCATTTATTTTCTTTAATTGGTTTCATTGGTACTTTAACTGAGTTCTGATTGTTTGCTGTGTTATCACATGTTTACTTCTTGTTGCTATTTGTTGTTTCTACCCTCCATTGCTAGCGGTATATTGTTATTCTTCACATGCTTAGTTTTATATTGATATTTGTTCCTCTGTTAGGTTTATATTAATATTTTGCACATGTTATTTTATCTAGTAGGTGTCTTGACTTGTACCTCGTCACTACTTCATCGAGGTTAGTCTTGGTACTTACTGGGTACCGATTGTGGTGTACTCATGCTACGCTTTTGCATATTTTTGTGCAGATCCAGGTACTTCTGAGTATGTCGGACGTAAGTTAGCTGCTTGTGATTCGTTGTGGAGATCTCAAGGTATGCTTGCCATGGCGGCTGTAGGCCCCGGAATCACCTTCTATTGTTTTTCATTACTACTATTTATTTTCACTCCAGAACAGTCCTGTATTTAGAGACTTGTAGTGAACTTAGTAGAGCGTATGATTCCGTACTATCGGTTTTGGAGTTGTATGATTGTTATTCGGTTCAGTTATGTTATTTCAATGATCAGTTTTTGAATTAAGTTGGTTATTTCTGCATATTCTCAATATGTGCTATTTACCTAGTCCTAGGGACTAAGTGCCATCACAATCCATAAGATGAGATTTTTGGTCGTGAAGCGGTTGATTAGTAGGTTTGAAATGAGAAACTTTATTGTTGGTTTTTGTTACTAACTGCTAGAATAATTTTTAAATTAGGATAAGATTATTCCTACTTGGGTAAGGGAACTACTAATGCAAACATGACCCTTGAAAAAGAGATATTCACCATTACAAAGCTTCAAAGCTTCAAAAACTTCAGTTAAAAAATCAAAATTTTCGAAATTAGATTTGATTTCGATTGGGTGTTGTGGTAAACACTTGAAAACATTTTAAGGGCTTATATCTAGATTTTCAGGTAATTTGATAAACGAGCGAATATAGTAAAATTTTCAGTCCTACATCGAAGGAGGAAGAAGAGCTTGCTGCAATTTGACTGAATTGTATATATTTTGTTAAAAAAAAGTATAGCTACGTCTAAAAATACAAAAACCTAATTAAAACATGGTAAATAAGTTTATAATTTTGTATATAAACGAAAAAAATACCAATTATTTTTGTGTAACTTTCAGATTGTACATCATATTCCAATATTATTAGTACTCCCTTTGTTCCAGTTTATGTAAACTTATTTCTTTTTTTGGTCTGTTTCAAAAAGAATGACCCCTTTCTAAATTTGGTAACAATTTAGCTTAAACTTACAATTCTACCCTTAATGAAAAGCTTTTATAACCACACAAATACTCTGGGCCCATTTTTGACTTGTTTAGGCCCATTCAAACAGGTTCATGTAAATTAGAACAGAGGGAGTAATTAGTATTTGATTTAAATTCACACAAGAAAATTATATATTAATCCTATAATTATGAAACCTTTATCCTTTTTTGGGACTTTTGGGAAAAACTTGAAACAACTCATCAAGTGACCTTTCTGTTATATCTAAAACTACAGGGTAAAATTTCTTCAACTGTAATAAACCTCGGGAGCCAAGAGATTGGAAACAACAATGGCAATGGCCGTTGAGGTCGCCGGCGGTGGCGGAACTTTATCAGAATTCTACCAGAGTTCCCGACGGCTGTTACTCAAAACCAGAGACGGTTTAGAGAGGCTCGAACGTTTCGAATATACCTCCTTTTCTTCTTCTTCTTCTTCTTCTTCCTCCGTGTTGTCGTCGGGCGCTGCCGTGAGCGATCCTTCGGAGAAATCAGTTGACGGTTTAAGAAAAGATATAAGTCAGATCCAATCGCTTTGCTCTGAAATGGAACGTCTCTGGCGATCCATACCTGCTAAATCTCAACGTGATCTCTGGAAAAGGTCACCTCTTTTTTCTCCCTGAATTGTGATATTTGAATTTCAACTGCTTCTTTGTTTGTTCTCTTTTGGTTGATATTTTCGATTAAAGACTCATATAGTTGAGATTAAATTGGGTATTCTTGTAAGGATAAGTGTGAGGCTTAGAGAATCCTTAATTTTGGAAAATGATTTAGTAGTGAAATGGAGTTGTATGGAGCGGACTGGATGTTTAGGATATTCTTCTTCTTCCATCTGGTGCATGCTATCTCCCACCAGCACAAGACAGGTACTAGGTAACTTCGTTCATCAAGGCTCAGGTACATGAGAATAAATCATCTAGTAATTTTTGCTTTCTATAGAATTTGAACCCGAGACCTAGTGGTTGTCCTTCCACTTTATTGACTGTTAGGCCACACACTTGGGTGCATATGGCTGTTGAGGTTTCATATGGCTGATTTGATATTGAGGCATAGTTAATTGATAAATTAAGGTGAAAATGTTTTAGATTTCACTTTCTCTGGCTATGAGCAAATGACAATTGAGTAGTCTTATCGTCGAGTAATTCGAAATGAAGCTGTGAGTACTTAAAATTATGGAATTAGACACAATGCATGTCATTATAAATGATAATGTTAGATCATTCATACGAAAATGCTTCTATCGAGTTAGTATAAAAATTAGTTGAAACGCATGTCTTGGGTCCTTGACGTGCTCAAATTTGTAGAAGTCTCAGTTTTGACTGTTGAGGTAATATGATGTCGTATGATTTGATAGGATCCATCAGTAATCAGATTGTTGGAAGGAGACGCATGATTTGTTTAGTAGATGTCTGTCAAGTCCCACATTATTTGAGGGAATAGGTTGTGTTCTCCTTATATGGTCTTAGGAAATGCTCCCCTCATGAGCTAGCTTTTCGGAATTGAGTTAGATCCAAGGGTCATATCTTCACAATGTCCAAATTTGAAATTATCCAATCATTCATTGTTTATCAATTGAGAAATAAATCTGTATTTTCATACAATTTTAATTGTTAATTTCCTAGATCATACTGCAATGTGATTTATTGGAGAAATTTTGATTAGGATTTGTATTTAGTTTTTGAAATTAAGTCGAACTGTATTGTCGATTCAAAAAAAATGTTGGCCAGTGCTAATCAAATTTGGTGAGTCTGAATTACTATCGCAACCCTTTGATTAACAAAACCTAAAGTTTAGTGGTGATGAATTCACGTAGTTTTGTGAGGGGTTCTTAGTGAAAAACTGTCAGTCGTGTACTTCTTAAATAACTTTTATATCTGATATAGATTATTAGTGATAGGTGGAATAAGATGCAGTGGAGCAAGCACCAATTTGCAATAAACCAACGTTTTTTTTTCTTCTTAGAAGTGCAATGAATCAATGCATTTTCGCTTATTCTTTGTGGAGTCAAAAAGAGGGTCATGTTTTCCTGCAGTATGTATGCTTTAATGATGCTTTCATGGATATGTTGACGCTGTGGGGCTTTTGTGTTGGTGTTTCATGAGTATATTGCCATGTATCCACTTCATATGCACTTGATGCCTTCGGGTCTTACCCAGTCGTAGTCGGCCTTCGTCTCTAATTAGAAGTTTTTATTCCATAACAGAAAGTCTGTGTCTTACCTGTACAGGAAAGTGGAACAAGTGGCTGAAGAAGTTGACTCTTTGAAAGATAGTCTATTCTTGTCGGCTAACGCTTTCCTTCGATGCCTTTATTTTGTGAGCTTGGGGATGATATTGGTCCTTCGCCTTTTCTGAATGCCAGTTTTCATCACTTCGCTTGATCTACTGGGAACATGGCTCTCTTCTTTAAACCTTTCAATGGTTTCTTCAGTGGTATGGCTTTCTTCATCAAAATTGTTATGTTGGGCATGCTATAACGTTCCCAAATTGCTTCTTTTGAGACGCGTTCCTTCATCCTTTTGAATCGCGCGCTTGCCTTTGCAGCCTTCTGCTTCTTGGTGCTGGGGATTTTATTGTTTCCTGCTTGGGGATCTCTGTTGTAACCTTCCGTCTTCAGGTGGGGTTACTGATTCCAAAATCTAGAGCTGAAAAGTATTCCCGCATTTTACTGGTGGGCGACCTAGAACTTAAATGTATTCCCGCATTTTACTGGTGGGCGACCTAGAACTTAAATGTATTCCCGCATTTTACTGGTGGGCGACCTAGAACTTAAAAGTATTCCCGCATTTTACTGGTGGGCGACCTAGAACTTAAATGTATTCCCGCATTTTACTGGTGGGCGACCTAGAACTTAAATGTATTCCCGCATTTTACTGGTGGGCGACCTAGAACTTAAATGTATTCCCGCATTTTACTGGTGGGCGACCTAGAACTTAAAAGTATTCCCGCATTTTACTGGTGGGCGACCTAGAACTTAAATGTATTCCCGCATTTTACTGGTGGGCGACCTAGAACTTAAAAGTATTCCCGCATTTTACTGGTGGGCGACCTAGAACTTAAATGTATTCCCGCATTTTACTGGTGGGCGACCTAGAACTTAAAAGTATTCCCGCATTTTACTGGTGGGCGACCTAGAACTTAAATGTATTCCCGCATTTTACTGGTGGGCGACCTAGAACTTAAATGTATTCCCGCATTTTACTGGTGGGCGACCTAGAACTTAAATGTATTCCCGCATTTTACTGGTGGGCGACCTAGAACTTAAAAGTATTCCCGCATTTTACTGGTGGGCGACCTAGAACTTAAATGTATTCCCGCATTTTACTGGTGGGCGACCTAGAACTTAAATGTATTCCCGCATTTTACTGGTGGGCGACCTAGAACTTAAATGTATTCCCGCATTTTACTGGTGGGCGACCTAGAGCTGAAATGTATTCCCGCATTTTACTGGTGGGCGACCTAGAACTGAAATGTATTCCCGCATTTTACTGGTGGGCGACCTAGAACAGAATGTATTCCCGCATTTTACTGGTGGGCGACCTAGAACAGAAAGTATTCCCGCATTTTACTGGTGGGCGACCTAGAACTTAAATGTACTCCCGCATTTTACTGGTGGGCGACCTAGAACTTAAAAGTATTCCCGCATTTTACTGGTGGACGACCTAGAACTTAAATGTATTCCCGCATTTTACTGGTGGGCGACTTAGAACAGAAAGAATTCCCGCATTTTACTGGTGGGCGACCTAGAACTTAAATGTATTCCCGCATTTTACTGGTGGGCGACCTAGAACTTAAAAGTATTCCCGCATTTTACTGGTGGGCGACCTAGAACTTAAATGTATTCCCGCATTCTACTGGTGGGCGACCTAGAACTTAAAAGTATTCCCGCATTTTACTGGTGGGCGACCTAGAACTTAAAAGTATTCCCGCATTTTACTGGTGGGCGACCTAGAACTTAAATGTATTCCCGCATTTTACTGGTGGGCGACCTAGAACTTAAATGTATTCCCGCATTTTACTGGTGGGCGACCTAGAACTTAAATGTATTCCCGCATTTTACTGGTGGGCGACCTAGAACTTAAATGTATTCCCGCATTTTACTGGTGGGCGACCTAGAACTTAAAAGTATTCCCGCATTTTACTGGTGGGCGACCTAGAACTTAAATGTATTCCCGCATTTTACTGGTGGGCGACCTAGAACTTAAATGTATTCCCGCATTTTACTGGTGGGCGACCTAGAACTTAAATGTATTCCCGCATTTTACTGGTGGGCGACCTAGAACTTAAAAGTATTCCCGCATTTTACTGGTGGGCGACCTAGAACTTAAATGTATTCCCGCATTTTACTGGTGGGCGACCTAGAACTTAAATGTATTCCCGCATTTTACTGGTGGGCGACCTAGAACTTAAATGTATTCCCGCATTTTACTGGTGGGCGACCTAGAACTGAAATGTATTCCCGCATTTTACTGGTGGGCGACCTAGAGCTGAAATGTATTCCCGCATTTTACAGGTGGGCGACCTAGAACATAAATGTATTCCCGCATTTTACTGGTGGGCGACCTAGAACATAAATGTATTCCCGCATTTTACTGGTGGGCGACCTAGAACTTAAATGTATTCCCGCATTTTACTGGTGGGCGACCTAGAACTTAAATGTATTCCCGCATTTTACTGGTGGGCGACCTAGAACTTAAATGTATTCCCGCATTTTACTGGTGGGCGACCTAGAACTTAAAAGTATTCCCGCATTTTACTGGTGGGCGACCTAGAACATAAATGTATTCCCGCATTTTACTGGTGGGCGACCTAGAACTTAAATGTATTCCCGCATTTTACTGGTGGGCGACCTAGAACTTAAATGTATTCCCGCATTTTACTGGTGGGCGACCTAGAACTTAAATGTATTCCCGCATTTTACTGGTGGGCGACCTAAAACTTAAATGTATTCCCGCATTTTACTGGTGGGCGACCTAGAACTTAAATGTATTCCCGCATTTTACTGGTGGGCGACCTAGAACTTAAATGTATTCCCGCATTTTACTGGAGGGCGACCTAGAACTTAAAAGTATTCCCGCATTTTACTGGTGGGCGACCTAGAACTTAAATGTATTCCCGCATTTTACTGGTGGGCGACCTAGAGCTGAAATGTGTTCCCGCATTTTACTGGTGGGCGACCTAGAACTTAAATGTATTCCCGCATTTTACTGGTGGGCGACCTAGAACTTAAAAGTATTCCCGCATTTTACTGGTGGACGACCTAGAACTTAAATGTAATCCCGCATTTTACTGGTGGGCGACCTAGAACTTAAATGTATTCCCGCATTTTACTGGTGGGCGACCTAGAACTTAAATGTATTCCCGCATTCTACTGGTGGGCGACCTAGAACTTAAAAGTATTCCCGCATTTTACTGGTGGGCGACCTAGAACTTAAAAGTATTCCCGCATTTTACTGGTGGGCGACCTAGAACTTAAATGTATTCCCGCATTTTACTGGTGGGCGACCTAGAACTTAAAAGTATTCCCGCATTTTACTGGTGGGCGACCTAGAACTTAAATGTATTCCCGCATTTTACTGGTGGGCGACCTAGAACTTAAATGTATTCCCGCATTTTACTGGTGGGCGACCTAGAACTTAAATGTATTCCCGCATTTTACTGGTGGGCGACCTAGAACTTAAATGTATTCCCGCATTTTACTGGTGGGCGACCTAGAACTTAAAAGTATTCCCGCATTTTACTGGTGGGCGACCTAGAACTTAAATGTATTCCCGCATTTTACTGGTGGGCGACCTAGAACTTAAATGTATTCCCGCATTTTACTGGTGGGCGACCTAGAACTTAAATGTATTCCCGCATTTTACTGGTGGGCGACCTAGAGCTGAAATGTATTCCCGCATTTTACTGGTGGGCGACCTAGAACTTAAAAGTATTCCCGCATTTTACTAGTGGGCGACCTAGAACTTAAATGTATTCCCGCATTTTACTGGTGGGCGACCTAGAACTTAAAAGTATTCCCGCATTTTACTGGTGGGCGACCTAGAACTTAAATGTATTCCCGCATTTTACTGGTGGGCGACCTAGAGCTTAAATGTATTCCCGCATTTTACTGGTGGGCGACCTAGAACTTAAATGTATTCCCGCATTTTACTGGTGGGCGACCTAGAGCTTAAATGTATTCCCGCATTTTACTGGTGGGCGACCTAGAACTTAAATGTATTCCCGCATTTTACTGGTGGGCGACCTAGAACTTAAAAGTATTCCCGCATTTTACTGGTGGGCGACCTAGAGCTGAAATGTATTCCCGCATTTTACTGGTGGGCGACCTAGAGCTGAAATGTATTCCCGCATTTTACTGGTGGGCGACCTAGAACATAAATGTATTCCCGCATTTTACTGGTGGGCGACCTAGAACTTAAATGTATTCCCGCATTTTACTGGTGGGCGACCTAGAACTTAAATGTATTCCCGCATTTTACTGGTGGGCGACCTAGAACTTAAATGTATTCCCGCATTTTACTGGTGGGCGACCTAGAACTTAAAAGTATTCCCGCATTTTACTGGTGGGCGACCTAGAACTTAAATGTATTCCCGCATTTTACTGGTGGGCGACCTAGAACTTAAATGTATTCCCGCATTTTACTGGTGGGCGACCTAGAACTTAAATGTATTCCCGCATTTTACTGGTGGGCGACCTAAAACTTAAATGTATTCCCGCATTTTACTGGTGGGCGACTTAGAACTTAAATGTATTCCCGCATTTTACTGGTGGGCGACCTAGAACTTAAATGTATTCCCGCATTTTACTGGAGGGCGACCTAGAACTTAAAAGTATTCCCGCATTTTACTGGTGGGCGACCTAGAACTTAAATGTATTCCCGTATTTTACTGGTGGGCGACCTAGAGCTGAAATGTATTCCCGCATTTTACTGGTGGGCGACCTAGAACTTAAATGTATTCCCGCATTTTACTGGTGGGCGACCTAGAACTTAAAAGTATTCCCGCATTTTACTGGTGGACGACCTAGAACTTAAATGTAATCCCGCATTTTACTGGTGGGCGACCTAGAACTTAAATGTATTCCCGCATTTTACTGGTGGGCGACCTAGAACTTAAATGTATTCCCGCATTTTACTGGAGGGCGACCTAGAACTTAAAAGTATTCCCGCATTTTACTGGTGGGCGACCTAGAACTTAAATGTATTCCCGTATTTTACTGGTGGGCGACCTAGAGCTGAAATGTATTCCCGCATTTTACTCGTGGGCGACCTAGAACTTAAATGTATTCCCGCATTTTACTGGTGGGCGACCTAGAACTTAAATGTATTCCCGCATTTTACTGGTGGGCGACCTAGAACTTAAATGTATTCCCGCATTTTACTGGTGGGCGACCTAGAACTTAAATGTATTCCCGCATTTTACTGGTGGGCGACCTAGAACTTAAAAGTATTCCCGCATTTTACTGGTGGGCGACCTAGAACTTAAATGTATTCCCGCATTTTACTGGTGGGCGACCTAGAACTTAAATGTATTCCCGCATTTTACTGGTGGGCGACCTAGAGCTGAAATGTATTCCCGCATTTTACTGGTGGGCGACCTAGAGCTGAAATGTATTCCCGCATTTTACTGGTGGGCGACCTAGAACTTAAAAGTATTCCCGCATTTTACTGGTGGGCGACCTAGAACTTAAATGTATTCCCGCATTTTACTGGTGGGCGACCTAGAACTTAAAAGTATTCCCGCATTTTACTGGTGGGCGACCTAGAACTTAAATGTATTCCCGCATTTTACTGGTGGGCGACCTAGAACTTAAATGTATTCCCGCATTTTACTGGTGGGCGACCTAGAACTTAAATGTATTCCCGCATTTTACTGGTGGGCGACCTAGAACTTAAATGTATTCCCGCATTTTACTGGTGGGCGACCTAGAACTTAAATGTATTCCCGCATTTTACTGGTGGGCGACCTAGAACTTAAAAGTATTCCCGCATTTTACTGGTGGGCGACCTAGAACTTAAATGTATTCCCGCATTTTACTGGTGGGCGACTTAGAACAGAAAGAATTCCCGTATTTTACTGGTGGGCGACCTAGAGCTGAAATGTATTCCCGCATTTTACTGGTGGGCGACCTAGAGCTGAAATGTATTCCCGCATTTTACTGGTGGGCGACCTAGAACATAAATGTATTCCCGCATTTTACTGGTGGGCGACCTAGAACTTAAATGTATTCCCGCATTTTACTGGTGGGCGACCTAGAACTTAAATGTATTCCCGCATTTTACTGGTGGGCGACCTAGAACTTAAATGTATTCCCGCATTTTACTGGTGGGCGACCTAGAACTTAAAAGTATTCCCGCATTTTACTGGTGGGCGACCTAGAAATTAAATGTATTCCCGCATTTTACTGGTGGGCGACCTAGAACTTAAATGTATTCCCGCATTTTACTGGTGGGCGACCTAGAACTTAAATGTATTCCCGCATTTTACTGGTGGGCGACCTAAAACTTAAATGTATTCCCGCATTTTACTGGTGGGCGACTTAGAACTTAAATGTATTCCCGCATTTTACTGGTGGGCGACCTAGAACTTAAATGTATTCCCGCATTTTACTGGAGGGCGACCTAGAACTTAAAAGTATTCCCGCATTTTACTGGTGGGCGACCTAGAACTTAAATGTATTCCCGTATTTTACTGGTGGGCGACCTAGAGCTGAAATGTATTCCCGCATTTTACTGGTGGGCGACCTAGAACTTAAATGTATTCCCGCATTTTACTGGTGGGCGACCTAGAACTTAAAAGTATTCCCGCATTTTACTGGTGGACGACCTAGAACTTAAATGTAATCCCGCATTTTACTGGTGGGCGACCTAGAACTTAAATGTATTCCCGCATTTTACTGGTGGGCGACCTAGAACAGAAAGTATTCCCGCATTTTACTGGTGGGTGACCTAGAACTTAAATGTATTCCCGCATTTTACTGGTGGGCGACCTAGAACTTAAATGTATTCCTGCATTTTACTGGTGGGCGACCTAGAACTTAAAAGTATTCCCGCATTTTACTGGTGGGCGACCTAGAACTTAAATGTATTCCCGCATTTTACTGGTGGGCGACTTAGAACAGAAAGAATTCCCGCATTTTACTGGTGGGCGACCTAGAACTTAAATGTATTCCCGCATTTTACTGGTGGGCGACCTAGAACTTAAATGTATTCCCGCATTTTACTGGTGGGCGACCTAGAACTTAAATGTATTCCCGCATTTTACTGGTGGGCGACCTAGAACTTAAAAGTATTCCCGCATTTTACTGGTGGACGACCTAGAACTTAAATGTAATCCCGCATTTTACTGGTGGGCGACCTAGAACTTAAATGTATTCCCGCATTTTACTGGTGGGCGACCTAGAACTTAAATGTATTCCCGCATTTTACTGGAGGGCGACCTAGAACTTAAAAGTATTCCCGCATTTTACTGGTGGGCGACCTAGAACTTAAATGTATTCCCGTATTTTACTGGTGGGCGACCTAGAGCTGAAATGTATTCCCGCATTTTACTCGTGGGCGACCTAGAACTTAAATGTATTCCCGCATTTTACTGGTGGGCGACCTAGAACTTAAATGTATTCCCGCATTTTACTGGTGGGCGACCTAGAACTTAAATGTATTCCCGCATTTTACTGGTGGGCGACCTAGAACTTAAATGTATTCCCGCATTTTACTGGTGGGCGACCTAGAACTTAAAAGTATTCCCGCATTTTACTGGTGGGCGACCTAGAACTTAAATGTATTCCCGCATTTTACTGGTGGGCGACCTAGAACTTAAATGTATTCCCGCATTTTACTGGTGGGCGACCTAGAGCTGAAATGTATTCCCGCATTTTACTGGTGGGCGACCTAGAGCTGAAATGTATTCCCGCATTTTACTGGTGGGCGACCTAGAACTTAAAAGTATTCCCGCATTTTACTGGTGGGCGACCTAGAACTTAAATGTATTCCCGCATTTTACTGGTGGGCGACCTAGAACTTAAAAGTATTCCCGCATTTTACTGGTGGGCGACCTAGAACTTAAATGTATTCCCGCATTTTACTGGTGGGCGACCTAGAACTTAAATGTATTCCCGCATTTTACTGGTGGGCGACCTAGAACTTAAATGTATTCCCGCATTTTACTGGTGGGCGACCTAGAACTTAAATGTATTCCCGCATTTTACTGGTGGGCGACCTAGAACTTAAATGTATTCCCGCATTTTACTGGTGGGCGACCTAGAACTTAAAAGTATTCCCGCATTTTACTGGTGGGCGACCTAGAACTTAAATGTATTCCCGCATTTTACTGGTGGGCGACTTAGAACAGAAAGAATTCCCGTATTTTACTGGTGGGCGACCTAGAGCTGAAATGTATTCCCGCATTTTACTGGTGGGCGACCTAGAGCTGAAATGTATTCCCGCATTTTACTGGTGGGCGACCTAGAACATAAATGTATTCCCGCATTTTACTGGTGGGCGACCTAGAACTTAAATGTATTCCCGCATTTTACTGGTGGGCGACCTAGAACTTAAATGTATTCCCGCATTTTACTGGTGGGCGACCTAGAACTTAAATGTATTCCCGCATTTTACTGGTGGGCGACCTAGAACTTAAAAGTATTCCCGCATTTTACTGGTGGGCGACCTAGAAATTAAATGTATTCCCGCATTTTACTGGTGGGCGACCTAGAACTTAAATGTATTCCCGCATTTTACTGGTGGGCGACCTAGAACTTAAATGTATTCCCGCATTTTACTGGTGGGCGACCTAAAACTTAAATGTATTCCCGCATTTTACTGGTGGGCGACTTAGAACTTAAATGTATTCCCGCATTTTACTGGTGGGCGACCTAGAACTTAAATGTATTCCCGCATTTTACTGGAGGGCGACCTAGAACTTAAAAGTATTCCCGCATTTTACTGGTGGGCGACCTAGAACTTAAATGTATTCCCGTATTTTACTGGTGGGCGACCTAGAGCTGAAATGTATTCCCGCATTTTACTGGTGGGCGACCTAGAACTTAAATGTATTCCCGCATTTTACTGGTGGGCGACCTAGAACTTAAAAGTATTCCCGCATTTTACTGGTGGACGACCTAGAACTTAAATGTAATCCCGCATTTTACTGGTGGGCGACCTAGAACTTAAATGTATTCCCGCATTTTACTGGTGGGCGACCTAGAACAGAAAGTATTCCCGCATTTTACTGGTGGGTGACCTAGAACTTAAATGTATTCCCGCATTTTACTGGTGGGCGACCTAGAACTTAAATGTATTCCTGCATTTTACTGGTGGGCGACCTAGAACTTAAAAGTATTCCCGCATTTTACTGGTGGGCGACCTAGAACTTAAATGTATTCCCGCATTTTACTGGTGGGCGACTTAGAACAGAAAGAATTCCCGCATTTTACTGGTGGGCGACCTAGAACTTAAATGTATTCCCGCATTTTACTGGTGGGCGACCTAGAACTTAAAAGTATTCCCGCATTTTACTGGTGGGCGACCTAGAACTTAAATGTATTCCCGCATTCTACTGGTGGGCGACCTAGAACTTAAAAGTATTCCCGCATTTTACTGGTGGGCGACCTAGAACTTAAAAGTATTCCCGCATTTTACTGGTGGGCGACCTAGAACTTAAATGTATTCCCGCATTTTACTGGTGGGCGACCTAGAACTTAAATGTATTCCCGCATTTTACTGGTGGGCGACCTAGAACTTAAATGTATTCCCGCATTTTACTGGTGGGCGACCTAGAACTTAAATGTATTCCCGCATTTTACTGGTGGGCGACCTAGAACTTAAAAGTATTCCCGCATTTTACTGGTGGGCGACCTAGAACTTAAATGTATTCCCGCATTTTACTGGTGGGCGACCTAGAACTTAAATGTATTCCCGCATTTTACTGGTGGGCGACCTAGAACTTAAATGTATTCCCGCATTTTACTGGTGGGCGACCTAGAACTTAAATGTATTCCCGCATTTTACTGGTGGGCGACCTAGAGCATGAAATGAAAACATAAATGCATACTGGTGGGCGACCTAGAACTTAAATGTATTCCCGCATTTTACTGGTGGGCGACCTAGAGCTGAAATGTATTCCCGCATTTTACTGGTGGGCGACCTAGAACTGAAATGTATTCCCGCATTTTACTGGTGGGCGACCTAGAACAGAATGTATTCCCGCATTTTACTGGTGGGCGACCTAGAACTTAAATGTATTCCCGCATTTTACTGGTGGGCGACCTAGAACTTAAATGTATTCCCGCATTTTACTGGTGGGCGACCTAGAACTTAAAAGTATTCCCGCATTTTACTGGTGGGCGACCTAGAACTTAAATGTATTCCCGCATTTTACTGGTGGGCGACCTAGAACTTAAATGTATTCCCGCATTTTACTGGTGGGCGACCTAGAACTTAAATGTATTCCCGCATTTTACTGGTGGGCGACCTAAAACTTAAATGTATTCCCGCATTTTACTGGTGGGCGACCTAGAACTTAAATGTATTCCCGCATTTTACTGGAGGGCGACCTAGAACTTAAAAGTATTCCCGCATTTTACTGGTGGGCGACCTAGAACTTAAATGTATTCCCGTATTTTACTGGTGGGCGACCTAGAGCTGAAATGTATTCCCGCATTTTACTGGTGGGCGACCTAGAACTTAAATGTATTCCCGCATTTTACTGGTGGGCGACCTAGAACTTAAAAGTATTCCCGCATTTTACTGGTGGACGACCTAGAACTTAAATGTATTCCCGCATTTTACTGGTGGGCGACCTAGAACTTAAATGTATTCCCGCATTTTACTGGTGGGCGACCTAGAACTTAAATGTATTCCCGCATTTTACTGGTGGGCGACCTAGAACTTAAAAGTATTCCCGCATTTTACTGGTGGGCGACCTAGAACTTAAATGTATTCCCGCATTTTACTGGTGGGCGACCTAGAACTTAAATGTATTCCTGCATTTTACTGGTGGGCGACCTAGAACTTAAAAGTATTCCCGCATTTTACTGGTGGGCGACCTAGAACTTAAATGTATTCCCGCATTTTACTGGTGGGCAACCTAGAACTTAAATGTATTCCCGCATTTTACTGGTGGGCGACCTAGAACTTAAAAGTATTCCCGCATTTTACTGGTGGGCGACCTAGAACTTAAAAGTATTCCCGCATTTTACTGGTGGGCGACCTAGAACTTAAAAGTATTGAAATTGTTTCCCCGTTCTTCCGAGAAATTTTTTTGACAATCGGCAGAAAATTTTCTGCCCCGGTTTTTGATGATTTCCCTGGCGTTGCGTCTTGCTGCCATCATCAATTCTTTGTTTTCCTGCAGCAGACAAAAGGATTTAGTTAGTCTTAATCGTGGTGGGAGGAGGTGCCTTTCCGGCGGATGATTTTTCTCTCTTCCCCTTTTCTTGCTATATGCCTCCATAATTGGTTGGTGGACAAAATTGCTTGCTGGGGGTATCCGGCCTGCTGGGGACTGGTTTTCAATTTATCCCCTTTTCTGCTTTCTCTTTACAGTACATGTTGTGGGAGTCTGCTCTTACTCCCGAAACCACTCCCTTTAGGAGTTTACTTCCTCCAAAACCGCGGGGCACAACGTTGCATTGCCTGGGGCCAGCCTTTAAGACTGTTGGGGTTATCCTGCATTTGATGAATCCCCCTTCGGTCTCTGGTAGTAAGCTTTGAAAAATCCTTTTCAAGACAAATTTTTAGGAAGAAAAATAAAAGATAGAAAAGGGAGAAAATCTTTCTGAACCGATATTTGGTGGGAGAAGAAATTCAGAAGAACTTATCTAGAGGACATGACTGGTCCCCGTGATCATGTCGTGCACCATAGATTCCCGACCCAGTCTATTTGTATCAATTGATTTGCCTGATGGTCTGACTTGCTGGGGATGATAAATGAGTGTCCATTTCGTTGCGAATGTGGTCGCTTTTTGTTGATCTGTCTTGTCGCCTCATAGTGCCCTTCGAGGGGTTTTCACTAATGAGACTCTCTCTTTTCTCTCATCTCCCGGCGCCTTATGGTGCCTGTGAAGGTTTTCACCAATAAGACTCTCTCATTTTATATCTCTCATCTTACGTCGCCTTTCGGTGCCTGTGAAGGTTTTCACCGATAAGACTCTCTCATTTTATTTTTCATCGAGGACTCGGGGTGTTGTCGATACGACCCTCTCTTCTGGAGATTCCTTTGACCATCAACTCATTCCCAGTCTTATGATCCTCGTCTTTGCTGGGGATCGGTGTATTATTCTCGGCTTTATTTGCCTGACTTGGCATCTCTTGGATATTGATCGGAAGGTCTTTTGGACGTCGATGTTGGTTTTGGTGTGGGGCTAAAGAAAGGCTATCAAAAACGAAAATAATTTGATGGGTGATCTGCTACAACTTTTGGAATCAAACCTTTGTTGGAGCTTAAAACATAACAACCTCTGCCCCAGTTTTCTTGGGGAATTTTATTATATTTTTTTTATACTTATGTTTAGCTACGTGCGTTACGCACACTGTGCCTATTATGCACACTATGACCGAGCCGTGAGGCGCCTACGTATCCTCTTCGAGGAATCAGGTCAAACGTAGTTCCCACGGTTTTGTATTTCTTATGATTTTATCTTCTTTTTATTTTCTTTCTCCTTCTTTTCATTTTTTCTTTTTTCTTTTCTTTTTTCTTTTTTTCATGTCTTTTCCATTAGTGATTCCAAAAGAGGGGTATGAAAGAATAACTTAAGGCTCAAAGGGGGAAACAAGGGTTAAAGTGTTTGGATAGAAGAAAGAATTGCCTCCGTCATCTCATTATCCAATAAATACCAGATACAAACAAACGAACCAAAAATTGCCATAATTAAAGAAATTACGCATAATATCTCTTGACTGCATCAGAATTGATAGTCATGTCGACACATCTCCCCTCGATATCTATCAAATACAAAGCACCGTTGGACAATACTCTGGTCACGATATAAGGCCCTTGCCAATTTGGAGCGAATTTGCCTCTTGCCTCGACCTGATGTGGGAGGATCTTCTTCAATACCTGCTGCCCTACTTCAAACTTCCTGGGGCGCACCTTCTTATTATATGTTCTCGCCATTCTCTTCTGATACAGCTGACCATGGCACACTGCTGCCAATCTTTTCTCGTCTATCAAGCTCAACTGTTCTAATCGAGCTTTGACCCATTCATCATCATCAATCTTGGCTTCAGCGACAATCCGGAGGGATGGAATTTCGACCTCCGCCGGTATTACGGCTTCAGTTCCGTACACCAACAAATAAGGAGTTGTACCTATGGAAGTCCGGACAGTAGTGCGGTAACCCAACAAAGCAAAGGGTAATCTCTCGTGCCATTGTCTGGATCCTTCCACCATCTTTCGCAGTATCTTCTTGATGTTCTTATTGGCTGCCTCGACCGCTCCATTCGCCTTGGGACGATATGGGGTGGAATTGCGGTGTGTAATCTTGAATTGTTGGCATACCTCTCTCATTAGGCTGCTATTGAGATTCGCGCCGTTATCCGTGATGATTACTTTTGGGATCCCAAATCTGCAGATGATATGGGAGTGCACAAAATCCACCACTGCCTTTTTGGTTACCGACTTGAAGGTTTTAGCCTCAACCCACTTGGTGAAGTAATCAATGGTCACTAGAATGAACCTATGACCGTTGGATGCTGCCGGCTCAATAGGTCCAATGACATTCATGCCCCATGCCACAAACGGCCAGGGTGCTGACATCGTATGTAACCCTGTTGGTGGAGAATGAATCAGATCTCCATGTATCTGGCACTGATGGCATTTTCTCACGAAAGTGATACAATCGTGTTCCATGTGAGCCAATAACACCCTGTTCGAAGGATCTTCCTTGCCAATACATACCCGCTCATGTGTGGCCCACAAACTCCGGCATGTACCTCCGCCATAACCGTTGTGGCTTGACCGGCATCTATACATCTCAACAATCCCAAATCCGGGGTTCTTTTGTACAACACTCCTCTGCTGAGGAAGAAACCATTCGACAAACGTCGAAGGGCTCTTTTTTGGTCTCTAGTGGCCTGTTCTGGATATGTCCCCATTCTGAGGTATTCCTTGATATCATGAAACCAGGGTTCGCCATCTGGTTCCTCTTCTACGGCGTTGCAATAAGCGTGCTGATCACGGACCTGGATGTGCAGAGGATCAACATATATTTTGTCAGGGTGGTGCAGCATTGATGCTAAGGTGGCCAAGGCATCCGCAACCTCATTGTGAACTCTCGGGATATGCTTGAACTTCACCGATCGAAATCGCTTGCTCAGATCATGCAAGCATTGTCGATATGGTATGAGCTTTAGATATCGCATTTCCCATTCACCCTGAATCTGATGTACCAAGAGGTCCGAGTCTCCCAAGACCAAGACGTCTTGGACATCCATGTCCGCAGCCAAGCGCAGACCCAGAATGCAAGCTTCATACTCGGCCATATTATTGGTGCAATAGAAGCGTAGTTGAGCCGTAACAGGATAATGGCGTCCTGTTTTAGAAATGAGTACTGCTCCTATTCCAACCCCTTTCGCGTTTGCAGCTCCATCGAAGAAAAGTTTCCAACCCGGTTCCTCGGGTAATTCCAACTTATTTATATGCATTACCTCTTCGTCGGGAAAATATGTTCTTAAGGGCTCGTATTTTTCATCAACGGGATTCTCTGCCAAATGGTCGGCCAGCGCTTGGGCTTTCATGGCTGTCCTCGTCACATAGACGATATCAAACTCTGTGAGCAGAATTTGCCATTTTGCTAACCTTCCCGTGGGCATAGGTTTCTGAAAGATATACTTCAATGGGTCCAAACGGGATATGAGATAAGTAGTATATGAGGACAAGTAATGCTTCAACTTCTGAGCTACCCAAGTTAGGGCGCAGCATGTTTTCTCGAGTTGAGTGTACTTGACCTCATGTACTGTGAATTTCTTGCTAAGATAGTAGATGGCCTGCTCCTTCCTTCCTGTGTCATCATGTTGCCCCAGTACACAACCAAATGAATTTTCCAAGACCGTCAGGTAAAGAATTAAGGGCTTCCCAGGCTTAGGCGGGACCAATACGGGTGGATTAGACAGATACCCTTTGATTTGGTCGAAGGCCTCCTGACACTCTGCCGTCCAACCTACCGCAGCATCCTTTCTCAGCAGCCGAAATATGGGCTCACAAGTTGCTGTGAGTTGAGCGATGAACCTGCTGATGTAATTGAGTCTACCCAGCAAACTCATTACCTCTGTTTTGTTCCTTGGCGGTGGCAAATCTCGGATGGATTCAATTTTGGATGGGTCTAACTCAATCCCTCGTCGACTGACGATGAACCCTAGCAACTTTCCTGATGGAACCCCGAATGCGCATTTGGCCGGGTTGAGTTTGATATCATACCTTCGGAGTCTTTGGAAAAACCTCCTTAGGTCTGCTACATGGTCCTCCTGACGTCAAGACTTTATGACCACATCATCGACGTACACCTCGATTTCTTTGTGTATCATGTCATGAAACACAACAGTCATTGCTCGCATGTACGTTGCCCCGGCGTTCTTTAACCCGAACGGCATTACCCGATAGCAGTAGGTTCCCCATGGCGTAATAAACGCTGTCTTTTCCGCATCCTCCTCGTCCATTAGGATCTGATGATAACCCGCATAGCAATCTACAAAGGATCCGATCTCGCGCCCAGCGCAATTATTAATCAAGATATGGATGTTGGGCAATGGAAAATTGTCCTTGGGACTTGATTTGTTGAGGTTGCGGTAGTCAACGCACACCCTGATTTTCCCATCCTTCTTTGGGACTGGTACCACATTGGCCAACCACTCAGGATATCGAGTGACCCGAATGACCTTCGCCTGCAACTTCTTAATCACCTCTTCTTTGATCTTTACACTCATTTCTGTTTTAAATATCCTTAGTTTTTGCTTGACCGGAGGGTATGCCGGGTCAGTGGGCAATTTGTGAACCACTAAATTGGTGCTTAATCCAGGCATATCATCATATGACCATGCAAAAACATCTTTGAATTCCATGAGGGTTTTGATCAATTCTTCCCTGACATTCGGCTCAATGTGGATGCTGATTTTGGTTTCTTGGACGTTATCAGCGTCTCCTAGATTTACAGCCTCAGTGTCATTTAAGTTAGGCTTGGGTTTTTCTTCAAATTGGCATAGTTCTCGGTTTATCTCTTCGAAGGCCTTATCTTCGTCATATTCAAATTCATCATCGCAAACGACCTCTTGCATCATTGAGTCGGATTCAGATTGATTTATTAGACTAGGTCGAAGATCCGCTGTGCATGCCATGTCATTAGAACCAGTAAAAAGAGAACTGTTCAGAAAGGAAAAGAACAAAACAAAATTAAAATGGGCAAAAGAAGAGAACTTTATTAAACTTGCGGGATAAAAGGGTTCACACTTTTACAAAACAAAAGTAAAATTTGGATTACACCCTGGGATAATCCGAACAAAACAAAACAAACAAAACATAAATCCAAGTCTACTACCAAGACTCCCCCCGGACAGGAAGAGGAGTAACTGTCCAATTGTTGGTCTTGGCCTCAGGCCCCACAAACTGTATCTCTGTTCTGCTGGAACCTTCTCCAGCTTCTACCATACTGACATCAGCGAATAGCCTCTCAAAACTCTGATTCAGGTCCCCATCCATACCAATCAACGGTCCTAGGATCTTCGGGACTGGCAACCCCTTGGCACTTGCTTTGACAAAAGACCTTGAGAGACGTGGCACCGGCTTAGGCAGAAACCAAACCCTCTTCTTCATTTTTCGCGCTTGCTTCCTATCTGCTGCGGTTGGTTTGAACCCCAATCCGAAAGTTTCCAGATTTTTAGGCAAGGTGACAGGTTGGACAATCCCCTGAAGCTCGACTCCTAGACCCTTTCCCGGCACAAATCCATTACCCAGCATTTCTGAGACCATCATGATTGTCGTGGCAGCTACCCTAGGGTGTGGGATGATCTCTCCTTCAGAAATTTTGTTGGCCGACCCTGTATCAAAAATCTGGTAGACCCAAGGACCTTTGTCATCATCGGTCTCTATGAAAGGTACAATGGCTCCGCCCATGGTGCACGCTGCGTCCTCGCCATGTAACACGACCTCTTGTCTTTCCCACTCGAACTTCACCATCTGATGTAGGGTGGAGGGCATTGCTTTGGCTACATGAATCCATGGTCGTCCTAACAGCAGGTTATAAGACACTGTGGTATCTAACACCTGGAACTCCATGGTAAACAGGACTGGACCGATGGTCAATTCAAGTACAACATCCCCCACAGTGGCTGTTCCGTTTCCGTCGAACCCTCGGACGCAGATGCTGTTCTTGTGGATTCTTCCGTGGTCGGTCTTTAACTGGTTCAGGGTAGATAGTGGACAAATATTGGCACTTGAGCCGTTATCCACCAATACTCAAGTTGCCACCGAGTCTTCACATTTGACAGCTAGGTATAGAGCTTTATTATGCTCCGTACCTTCCATCGGCAGGTCATCATCTGAGAATGTTACCCTGTTTACCTCAAAAATCTTGTTGGCAATGGTTTCCAGGTGGTTTACAGAAATCTCGTTGGGTACATGAGCTTCGTTTAATATCTTCATCAGGGCCCGCCGATGCTCCTCAAAATGGATCAGCAATGATAGCAGTGAGATCTGGGCCGGTGTTTTTCTCAGCTGTTCGACCACGGAGTAGTCCTGCACTTTCATCTTCCTCAGGAACTCCTCAGCCTCTTCTTCGGACACAGGTTTCTTGGTTGCAGCTGGGTTGGTTCTCCTTAGTTCCACCGGAGCGAAACATCGACCTGATCGAGTCAGTCCTTGCGCTTCACAACTAACTTCTTCCACCTGTTTTCCTTTATACATCACCACCGCCTTTTCATATTTCCAAGGCACAACCTTGCTATCAATCATCGGCAGTTGGACCACAGGCTTTATGGTTACTAGTTCTCTACATACCCCTTTTAACATGATTGTCGGTGTGGGTGGAATCCCTGATATTACCAACTTGTTTGGCTCGGGTTTGCTTGTTATGGCGGACGAGCTCTTTCCCAATATCACTACCGGCTTGACGCCTTCTCCCTGCGACTGTACACTTGTTCCCCCACCGGTTGAGACTTCTTTCGGGGCGGCCTGGATCATCGTCACCGTTTGTGAGGGTTTTCTCAACTCTCCTCCCTCATACACCAACTCAATCATGTGAGTCTCGTGGTGCGCTGGTAGTGGGTTTTGGTTGATATTAGGAGCCTCCGGTGTCTGGACTTCGATCTTATTGGTGTCAATAAGATCCTGTATGGCATGTCTCAATTTCCAACACTTCTCGGTATCATGCCCGAGCATCCCTGAGCAGTATTCACAACTTATTGATCGATCCAAATTATGAGGTGGGGGATTTGGTTCTCGAGTCTGGACAGGACTAACCAAACCCAATTGCCTCAACTTGTGCAATAAAGCGGTGTAGGTTTCTCCCAACTCCGTGAAAGTTCTCTGTTTTCGCAACCTGTCATTCCTAGCATCTGAATTTCCCCGAAAGCCTACCCCTGAAGGGTTTCTATACGCCCTTGGTGGAGGGTAGGTGTTTTGTGGTGGCGTATATATGTTTTAGGGAGCTGGAGCGCGCCAATGCGGGCGAACCGGAGGCTGAGTGTATGCTTGGGCCTGGTGTACGGAACAATGTGGTTCTCGAGGTGGATAGAAATTTTGCGGTGGGTTGTATGGGTAGTTTGACCTGTGAGGTCTGGGTTGGTTGTAGTGTGGCCTGCCAGCCCTGGACCAACTGCCTGCCTCGATCGTGGCAACCTCTTCTTTCTTTCTTCTCAGCACACCTCCCGTGCCGCTTTGAATAGCCTGGGTTGTGGCCTTGAGTGCCGAATAGTTCAAGATTTTGTCAGACCTCAGACCCTCTTCTATCATGACCCCTATCTTGACCACCTCGTTGAAGGATTTTCCAACCGTTGTCACTAAGTGACCAAAGTAGGTTGGATCCAATGTTTGCAAGAAATAGTCCACCATCTCTCCCTCTCTCATGGGAGGATCGACTCTAGTGCTTGCTCTCTCCAATGGAATCCGAACTCGCGAAAACTTTCCCCGGGTTTCTTCCCAGTTCTTAATAATGTGAGACGGTCAGGGACTATCTCGAGATTGTACTGGAAATGACCTGCAAAAGCCTGCGCCAGATCATCCCATGTATACCACCTACTGGAATCCTGCCTGGTATACCATTCTAGTGCAGACCCGCTCAGACTTTGGCCGAAATAAGCTATTAGCAGCTCATCCTTGCCGCCTGCCCCTCTCATTTTGCTACAGAATCCCCGCAAATGTGCCATGGGATCACCATGCCCTTCATATAAATCAAACTTAGGCATCTTGAACCCAGCCGGGAGTTGGACGTCTGGGAAAGGGCACAGATCTTTGTATGCTACGCTGACCTGGTTGCCCAAACCGTGCAGGTTCCTGAAGGACTGCTCCATGCTTTTGAACTTTCTTAATACTTCATCCTGTTCAGGGGCCTTAGCCGGCTTTTCAATCTCTGCCGGCACTTCCAAGTGTGGATTGTAAGCCTGTGGCTCGGGAGCATGAAACGTAGGCTCGGGGGGATAGTATTGTGTATCGTGAGCCTGAAACAATGGCTCACTGGTCATTCTTTGCAATGGGGCTGATGTGGGTCCCACAAAAGTTGGAATACTGGGTGTTGGGAGATGTTGATGGGGTGGTGGAGCTTGGGAATCATGGGGGCTTCTTTCTTGATGATAACAGGGATTTGGGAGGCTTGTGGAAGGGCCGGAGTGAGGGTATTCCGGCGTGTGTCCCAGTGTTTCAGGGCTCTTTTGTGTTTTGGCTATGGCTAGCTGCATTGCGTTCATCTCTAGTCTCATCCTTTCAATCTTTTCTATCGCTTCTTTTAACAACTGGCTCATCGGCCTCTCTTCCTCATTACTGTTCTCTGAAGTAGTCATGCTTGTTGCTATCGGTCCTTTGGATCTGGTTTGATAGGAGTGTGTTGCCAGAATTCTTTAACAACTAACTTGTCTGGATCAGACAACAACAAACTTTGTTAGCGTTAGAGTTTAACAGATTTGATCATAACACATAGAGGATGCAATGCTCCTAGGCAGTTAACCGTTTCTACATGCTTTGCTTCGAACAACATGCGTCATCCCGGTTTGCTCATTTGTCCCCTTTTCTGTTATTTTATTTTATTTTTGTATTTTATTTTTTTTTATTAAGAGCGGTCGAATCTTATGGGGATTGCCTACGTATCACGTCCCCGTGCGAATCAGACCAAGCGTAGTTCTGCCTTCAAGTAAAGACACATAAAAATTCTTTCGGAGTCACTTAACTTCAATATCAAAATTTGCTATTACACATTACTTCAAACAAAATAGCAACAGCACAGACTCCATAGTTTTTAACTTGATTTGACTAAAAAGAAAAGAAAACAACATATGGGAAAACAACAAAGCCAAATAAATAGGACTTGACCAAAGATTAATTCTCCAACTTAAGGGCCCGCGAGGCATCATTCGGTCTTTTCACGGCTCTAGGTGTAAGGTCTCTTTGCAAGCTCTTCAACTCGTTCATAATCCGGTGGACGCAGCCCATGATGGAAATAAGGAGGGTTTTCCGAGGTATTTGCTCCCCTGCTAAGCATTTCATGTAGATGTAATGCCCAATTTCGTCGATCCTTCCTCGAATGTTGCCCCTCTCAATGAACAATTGCCTGATTTGTTGGTTCTTCAATCCCAGTGCCTAAGCATTGTCGGCAAGTTGGTCTTGAAACAACTTCATTTGTCTTTCCATGCAGGCCATTGCATCGTAACAATGTCTTCTGTCGGCCTGGGCATCTCGTGCTTGTTTGATGATCCGATCATGTAGAGTGGGGTTCGTCTCTCTTAATATCCCGATGCTCATTTCATAATCCCTTATGACCTGTTGCAGACGCTACCTTCGGGCTGTTGTACCTTTTGCCCATTTGACCTTCATCCTTGCGAGGCAAGCTTCTGATTGTTCTAACTCTTCTTGTCTCTAGATGACCCGATTTCTCAAACTTGCTATCAATCTTTCGTCGGAGCGACGCTTCTGTCCGTCAATGTTATTCTTACTGGCTTGGCGAAGGCGGGCCTTCAGGGTCTGGTTTTCTTGGGCTAGCTTGTTCTTTTTGCCCTGCTCCGAGGCGACTTGCACATTGTTCTCAAATATAAGTCTTTCGACTTGTTGCTTTAGCCTCCCGATTTCAGCCCGGTAGCCCTCTTCTCTTTTTAACCAACTCCACTCTGCCTGTAAAGATTCCTCAAAGCCTTGGATATGAGCTCTCTTAGTTGGTCTCTGATGTTCAAGCTCTCTTTTGTACCACGGGAAGTATTTCGGAGTCACTTCGCCCTTAGCCCGATCTCGTACACAAGTGTTTAACTTAAGGGTTTGACACTCATTCCAGACCCTCCGAACGAATGCTTCAGGGAACTGCCCACTAGGTCCGATTTCAATCACCTGGCTACTAAGGTCTTCTTCCTTAGGGATTACTTGGTATCGTCCCAACTGCCTCAACACCCTGCATGGTGTGTAGGGCTGGATACTCTGGAGACCCATCAACAACAAATAAGATTCGGTGGCTGACATGTGTATAACCTCATCTAGGGATAACCACTCGAATGCCCACTCTATCCGGTTGGCTAAAACAAAGCGCAATAGCGAGACCCATTCGGCGACCCCTTCCGGTAATGTGAACCCGTTGATCCTGGTGGGGAACTCTTCTATGCAAGTTTTTTGCGACGACCCATATTTCAGAATTTGAGGGCGACGGCATAGATGATCTATCGCCCACATTTGCAGTAGTACATTGCATCCCTCAAAGAAACTTCCTCCGGCCTTGCAGACGGTGAGGGCGCGGAAAATTTCTGCATTTATCATAGGTGCTAGGGTGCTCTTTTCCTGCCTGATCAGAGTATTGACTACCCCAGCGATTTGTATGTTAATTTTTCCATCTTTCCTAGGGAACACTAGAAACCCCAGAAAAGCTATCATAAAAGCAATACATCTGTGTTTTTCCCATTCTAACCGGTTCTCCCCACTGCAGATCCTGCTCTCAGGATTGTTGAACCCTCCCAGGTGACCGTATCTGTCGTACAGAAATGCCAAACTACAAAATCCTTTTGATAACTCTGGATTATGTACCGTTCTGCGGATCTTTACGATATCCAGAAACTTATGTATAGCTACGGTCCTTGGTGCAATGAGGTACTGTTCTTTCATAGGGACATTAGGTCGTCCAATATACCCTGCCAATTCCTCCAGTGTTGGGGTGAGCTCGAAGTCTGAGAGGTGAAACACATTGTGTGTCGGGTCCCAAAATGAGATTAGAGCCCTGATAACGTCTCCTCTTGGCTCGATGTCCAGTAATCCAACCAAGTTTCCCAAGTATACTTTGACCGTATCTTGCCGGGAACCTCCCAAGTCGTTCCACCATGTGCGTAAGCCCAAAGGAACTTTGTTTATAATGGCCTCAGATGAACTCCTACTTGTGCTCATTCTGCACATTTATTAAGGTGATTTATTAAGGTGAGAGAAATAACATGTGTATACACATATATGGGCGGAGATATGCATATATATATACATATACATTCATAGATACATATATATACATATAATATTTGGTAAAACAAAACCGGGGAGTTGGACCCGATAAGGGTTGCCTACGTATCCCACATCCGGTGGGAATCAAACCGACGTAGTTCGGGCCATTTAAATGAACAAACCATTTTTGAAAACAAGGTAAAATAACTCTTCATTTTTCCTAAAAAAAAATAATACAATGACCTATTTTCCCAAACTAAATAAAGACTTTTTTTCAATTTCTTTTCGACAAACGATTTTCCAAAATAACGACTTTCTTTTTTTTTTCATTTTCTAAATTAATCGATTAATACCTTAACTATTATTATTTTTCCTCTTTTCTCGACATTCCCAAGGTTCAGAAACCAGTCAACATGTAGGTTTGAAACAAATATGTGTATACAGCAAGTAAGATGCATCAGGATGGTCTTTTCTGTTTCAGGTTGCTATTCCTATACGGACACAACCCCTGTGTTGAGTCCCCTAAGTCGAAATGCACATGATGCAGACAAGCGTTCCTACTAGGGATCCGGCATGAAGTTTCGTTATACTAGGTTTATAACCTGGGTATTTGTTCTAGACAGTGTACCCGAGCGGACAACTCGAGTCGAGGAAGGGGCTACGTACCGGGGACCCGCGGGATCGTCCGGCTTTGTAACTTATCCGGCCTCTTTCTTATTTCAGGTATCGACACTAACAGAATAGGGAGTCTCGGCCAGCGAGCTTCTCCCCGGAGGTAAGAAGTGAATGGTTTCGGCACAGTTTATATGTACAGTTCAAATAATATCAAAGCGGTAAAAGTAGCATTTAGCACATTAGGCTCAAAACATATAATAAAATCAGATAATAAATAAAGTCAAATAATAACAATTATTCTAAGCTCGAATCCTTAACCTTGAACCAGTGGTTCTAGGTCGGTCCCCAGCAGAGTCGCCAGAGCTGTCACGCCTCCTTTTTCCGCACCCGAGAGGGCGCAAGGGAGTTTTTCCAATTAAAGGACAATCGAAACGGGATTGGTTTGTTTATTTCAGAGTCGCCACTTGGGAGATTTAGGGTGTCCCAAGTCACCAATTTTAATCCCAAATCGAGGAAAAGAATGACTCCATATTACAGTCTGCGTACCAGAAATCCGGATAAGGAATTTTGTTAACCCGGGAGAAGGTGTTAGGCATTCCCGAGTTCCGTGGTTCTAGCACGGTCGCTCAACTGTTATATTCGGCTCGATTATCTGATTTTATACAAATATGAACTTATGTGCAAATTTTAACTTTTAACCGCTTTTGTCGTTATTATTATTTTACAAGAATTGCAACGTCGTGAACACATATCTCGAACCACGTTACATCAATGCACCCGTAGTTATTGATATATCTCGACTCGGTTGAGATTTGGATTTGGGTCACATAAATGTGCACCCGAATTAAGGAAAATAAATTGTTAAAGGCGCGCCTAAAGCAACTAGCGTCTTGTTATTTTGGGGAAAGTCGTAAAAATTCGTTAAACGGCATATCCCGAATTCTAAATACTTTAATATATACATACATCTGGAGGGCCCCGCAGCTTTGTACATACTATAAATACTTTAAACGGCATTGGCTCTATTTTGCCATGCTGATGAGGTATCCGCCATCTCATCAAAAATTTCACAAACGTCGGCATAAGGTGTGTTTATGAAGTTCTTACCGGCGAGTTGATTTACCACATATTGATTTGTTATGTTGATCCCCCTTTATAAGATTTGTTGGATCATGGCCTCGATCATATCATTATTTGGGCACTTTTTAACCATGGTATGATATCTTTCCCAAATCTCGTGCAATGGCTCATTCGGCTCTTGCTTGAACACAAGAATCCCATCCCGAAGTGGAGCCATATGCCTAGGAGAGAAGAATTTGGCAATGAATTTTTCCGCCAACTCATCCCATGTATGGATTGAATGATTGGACAATCTCTATAACCAATCTAATGCCTTACTCCGTAGAGAAAAGGGAAATAGCCTCAACCGCAGCGCGTCCTCGGAGACATTGGTTTACTTTCTCCCCCAACAAGTATCGATGAACCCTTTGAGATGCTTGTAAGCATTTTGACTCGGAGCCCCGGTGAAGAATTCCCGTTGCTTAAGTAGTGTAAGCATCATATTGGTGATTTGGAAGTTGGTCGTCCTAATGCAGGGCGGGACTATAGCACATGCATAACCCTCGTTCGGCAACACCCGATGCGTTGCCGCTCTTGGTGGAGGTGGGGGAGGGACAAGAGAATTATCATGAGGCGGTCGACCTAGCCTATTTGCTTGAAGTTCGGGAAGAACCTCATTTCCTTGATCATCGTCCACTTCCTCCAGCAATGGCACATTCCCGATGGGCTCATTGTTGAGAGATATTCTCGTACCTATAATCAATTCAAAAACAAATTTAGTGACTCGGAAGGAAAATAAGACATTCACACACAAAAAAACTAGATATATAGCTAAATCCGTTTAACTCCCCGGCAACGGTGCCAAAAATTAATGTCGCCCAAACTCATACCACAAATATAGGTTGTGAGGTGGTCGAAGCAATAATAAAAACCCAACACAAGTCGGGGTCGAATCCACAGGGAGTTAGATTTTGGATTAGGTATACACCTAGTGCGACTGTATGATGTACCCCAAATTACACTTCCACATTTTCAATTGTTGTTTTTACTTCTACTTTTAAGCTATTCATTGTAATTGTATAGCTAAGAGACAATATTTTTAATTTTGGTTGTTTTTCAAGTTATGAAAGATCTAGGGTTGCGACCTCCGCCTAGTTGGTTACCTAACAGATTTAGAGCTTTAGGGCATGTTTGATTGATCGGGATACAATATAGTAATCACACTCAATTGCTCACTCTATACCTCTCGGTAGTTTGAGTAATTTTGCCCGATTTGGTTTTCTCAAGTCCAAACGGGTATTTCACAAATCAAGTGATAAATGCTCTAGTCGGGTCTTACTATATCTAGGTTCGACCATTTAATTGGGGCTATCAATTTCTTGAGTTTACTCCAATTCCTAGTTAGCCAAGTTTTGCTCGACTTAATCTCTCTTTCTCAAGTAGAAACTAAGTCAAATAGGTATGAATCAATGTTTGCAACCATCAATTCTCAAATTCAAGCAAGAACTAGGATAAATATCATACACTCAATCATAAATAAACCCTAAATTAATTACCCATTAAGCACCATACTAGGGTTGGGTGACAACCCTAGCTAAGGATTTAGCTACTTAAGGAAAATGAAGAAATTAAAGAAGAAACTAAGATAGAATTCATCTCTAATGTTTAAAAGCTTATCTAGTACAATCTTATCCAATACAGTAAACAAAAATGGCTCAGGTACTCCCAACTTATAAAACTTAACCTAAAAATGACAAAAAATTCTATTTATGCTAAGCTAAAAATATCTGAAAAAATTGCCCATGCGAAGGTTGTGCGGCCGCAAAATTCTGTGTGCGGTCCGCATTTTGAGATTGACTGGTCAATTGGGCTTTCTGCGGTCGCACAAAATTGGAATGTTGTTGCACTTCATTTAATTGTGCGGATCGCACTTTTCTAAGTGCAGCCGCACACTTGAACTTGGACTGGAGCTGGCCTTCATTATGTGGACCGCATATTTATGAGTGCAGCCGCATTTCTTCAATCTTCCAAAAACATGGCTCTCTGATTCTCCTCTTCTGCGGACCGCATAATTGTGAGTGCGGTCGTACTTGGCATCATGCGGCCGCACAATAATAGTGCGGTTCGCACACCTTCAATCTCCCAACATGCAAGTTCCCTGAAGCTTGTTTTTTGCGGTCGCACAATAAGTGTGCGGTCTGCACTTTGTGAGGAAATTCCATCAGTGTTCCTTCAGAGTTTGCGGCCGCACACAATATTGTGCGGTCCGTACTGTGGCCATTTTTGCCTTGTTTTGGTCCTTGTTCAATTTTTCTCCTTTTTGAGTTGATTTTCACTTCTTTGGCTCGTTTTCCATATTCCTGCAAGAAAGCAGATTTCATTAGTTTTCGGGAATAACTTTAAGCATTTTTAGCTAAAATGCAAGTAAAAGAGAGCAAATTAGCAGTCAAAATCTCTACTTATTAATAATCTACTTAATTCATAATACTTTCATCTGCCCTCCTCCGGCCACACAAGACACCCCTTACTGGAATTCACACCTCATGGTGAATTCACCACCACCTCCACCTATTAAATTATATCAACAAACACACACACACCAACATTCCCCCACACCTGGATATGGAAGCTTCCAACCTTACCTAAAATCAAATATTTTCTATGGCTTGCCATGCATAATTCACTACCCACCTCCTACAACCTTTACAAAAGGAGGATCACGCAGTCCACCACTTGCTCACTATGTCAATATCACACTGAAAACATCCCCTACATTTTCTTTTCTGCAAACCTGCTATACACATTTGGAAACACTTTCACATACCCCCACCTACAGCTGATTATTCCACATGGATATGCACTAATTGTACCACTACGTCGCATATAAAGATCAACACTTAACTCACTCTACCCACATCTATACTTATTCCCCTAATACTTTGGCAATTATGGCTCACTCGAGATTACAACTATTTCTATCACTCCTTCAAGCCCATAAATCCGTGTTTAATTATAACCCTTGCCACAAAACAACTTTTTCTCACTTCCACCCCTGCCAAACCAATAACTCATACAATTGTTCCCGTCAAGTGGGAAGCTCCGCCTCCATCCCACGTCAAATTAAATATAGATGGCGCCTTCGATAACATCAGTTCGACAGGAGGACTAGGTGGAGTATTTCGAGACTCCACTAGTGCATGGCTATATGGTTATACACCATCACACGAATGCCTTGCACGCAGAAATCCTTGCACTTTTCCATGGCCTTCGCATTGCTGTTACTCACAATTATCAACCATTGATAGTGGAAACCGACTCACGGATATTAATTTTACTGCTACCACATGGGAACAGAAAATACTCACCTATTTTACATGCTTGCAGGTCAATGCTGTAAGATAGTTTGTTATTGGCAAGTTGGTAGTGGGATTCTTCCCACATCGGAAGAAAGAAGTTCCGTGCCTGTCATGTGAAACAACCCCGGGACCGACCTTACTCGTACCGTTCCTGTTAGCCTCGGAACTGACTCAACAGGCACGAGACTGACTCAACAGGCACGAGACTGACTCAACAGGCACGAGACTGACTCAACAGGCACGAGATCCTAGAGTTAATTATTTTTAACAGAAAAATCAAATTTATTTGAATTTTAAATTCAAAATTCGAATAAATAGTCGTGTCTGTTTGTGAAACAAGACATCTTTTCTGAAAGGGTCTGTTGGTTGCCTATAAATACACAAGAATTCCAACGAAATGATATAGAAAATCACAAGTGTTATTGCAGACTTTGTTGTATCCTGAAGAGAATCATTTTGTATTTTCCCTAAATTAGTATACAGGCGATAACTCTTTAAGGACAGTCAATTTTCACGCTTCAAAGCCAATTTTGATTATTATTTTCTTAACAATCTTAAAGAGTTATTCTGCTATGGAGAAATTGATGTCTATTGTTGAGAATCCGAAGGAGTTCATCAAACTTGATCGCTTTGATGGAACGAACTTTACCCGTTGGAGAGACAAGATGATATTCTTGTTGTCCGCTCTCAATATCTACTATGTTCTTGATTCTGCCTTGCCTCCGATGCCTGAGCCCACAACAGAAGATTCTGACGTAGTCAAGGAAGAAAGGAAGAAACGAGAACATGATGAACTGTTGTGTCGCGGCCATATTCTGAATACTTTGACAGATCGACTCTATGATCTTTACTGCAATCTGAAGTCGCCAAGAGAGATTTGGGATGCTCTACAAACTGCATACCAGAATGAAAAATAAGGTATTGACAAATTCCTGGCTCTGCAGTACTTTGAATTTAAAATATTTGATACTAGGCCTATAATGGATTAGATTCATGAACTGTAAATCTTAGTATCAAAACTAAGTGATCTTGAAGTTAAAATTCCTGATGCACTTCAAATAAGTGCTATTCTTTCGAAATTGCCTTCCTCTTGGAATGACTATAGAAAGAAAATCCTACATTCTATGGATAAAATGACTGTGGAACAATTTCGTACTCATATTCAAATTGAAAGTGAGACTCGTGCTCGTGATGCTATTAGTCAGCCTTCGAGTTCCGCAGTCAATTTTGTCAGTCAGAATGATTCAGGAAGTAGGAACAAACATCTGAAAGTTTCCAAAAAGTCTTCTTTTAAAAAGAGAAAGAACTTTAGTTGTCATCATTGTGGAAAGAAAGGCCATATGATTCGGGACTGCAGATATAGAAAGGCATGAATAAATTTCAATGCAGGCAATACCGAAAAGTCTGGAAAGATTCAAAAATCTGGAAATTCTAAAAAGGCAAACGTAGTGGAAAATTCTACCCAAAGACTGGTTGCCATGGTTTCCGCAATGCAAATTGGTATGGTCACAGAGTTGAATGTGGCTACCGCTGCTACAAATACTCAAGACTGGTGGCTAGATTCGGGTTCTACTATTCATGTCTGTTATGACAAGAAGATGTTCAAGACATATGCAGAAGTGCAGGATTCTGAACAAGTCTTGATGGGAAACCATGTTGCGGCAGATGTTGCTGGAAAAGGAAGTGTTGAGATTAACTTCACATCTGGCCAGAAGTTGACGTTACTGAATGTGTATCATGTTCCTGATATGAAGAAAAACTTAATGTCCGTTGCTTTGCTGTCAAAGAAAGGCTTCAAGATAGTTATTGAGTCTGATCATGTAATAGTGTCTAAGAATGGAGTTTTTGTTGGAAAAGGCTATAACTGTAACGGCATGTTCAAATTGAGTATTAATGAAATAAATTATGTTTTTGCTTACATCGTTGAGTCTGATTCTTGTTTATGGCATGCTAGACTAGGACATTTAAATTTTGGCTCCTTGAATTATATGTCCAAAAATGGTTATATCTCATGTAAAACTCAACATATAAAATGTGAAATTTGCATACAAGCAAAGATGACTAAGAAACCATTTCGTAAAGTTGAAAGATCCACAGAACTATTAGATTTAATACATTCAGACTTGTGTGAATTAAATGGAGAATTAACTAGAGGAGGCAAAAGATATTTTATTACTTTTATAGACGACTTCTCTAGATTTACATATGTTTACCTACTTAGAACTAAGGACGAAGCTTTTCAAAAGTTTAAAGAATACAAGTCTGTTGTGGAAAATCAAAGGAGTAGGAAAATTAAAATTATTCGAAGTGATAGAGGCGGAGAATATTTTCCTAACGAATTTAATAAGTTCTGTGAAGAGCATGGCCTAATACATCAAATGAGTGCCCCTTATACTCCTCAACAAAATGGGTTAGCGGAAAGAAAAAATAGAACTTTGGTGGATATGGTTAATGCTATGTTACTTAATGCACATTTGCCACATAATTTATGGGGTGAAGCACTACTAACTGCATGTTATATTTTAAATAGAGTACCTTCAAAAAGTATGCATATTTCGCCTTATGAGCTTTGGAATGGTAGAAAACCAAATTTAAATTATTTTAAAGTGTGGGGGTGTATATCCTATTATAGAGTACCTGACCATCAAAGAACAAAATTGGGTCCTGGAGGAATTAAAAGTGTTTTTGTAGGATATGCACAACACTCCAAAGCTTATAGACTGCTAGATCTAGAATCTAATGTCATTATAGAATCTATACATGTTGAATTTATTGAAAATAGATTTATAAATGACAATGTTGATGAAATGACTGAAATAAATGGAAAACGTATTGATGCTAATAAATTGTCGCTTTCTGAAATTATTAAAACTAAGGAAAGAAGTGATGATATGCAGATAGAACCAAGGAAAAGCCAAAGAATAAGAAAAGAAAAACATCTTGGTTCTGATTTTATTTCTTCACAATCTATAGTATTTCTTGTTGAAGGAGATAGGACAAACGTTTGTAATCAAATTCCTATTATATTAAATGTTGAAGAAGACCCAAAGACGTTTCAAGAAGCAATGTCTTCTAGAGACGCTGCCTTTTGGAAAGAGGCCATTAATGATGAAATGGACTCAATTATATCCAACAACACTTGGGTTTTGGTTGATCTTCCTCTTGGATCAAAACCTATAGGTTGTAAGTGGGTCTTTAGGAGAAAGTACAATACAGATGGTTCTGTCCAAACCTTCAAAGCAAGATTAGTTGCAAAAGGTTTCACTCAAAAGGAAGGCATAGACTATTTTGATACATATGCTCCTGTTGCAAGAATAACATCCATTAGAGTCCTTTTATCCTTGGCCTCTATCTATGATCTTTACGTACATCAAATGGATGTTAAAACAGCCTTTTTAAATGGGAACCTTAGTGAAGAAATATATATGCAACAACCTGAAGGTTTTGTTCTTCCGGGAAACGAGAAGAAAGTTTGTAAATTGATAAAGTCTCTTTATGGTCTTAAACAAGCGCCTAAACAGTGGAATGAAAGGTTTGATAGTGTAATACTATCAAACGGATTCGTACATAATAATGCAGACAAGTGCATTTACTCTAAATTTACAAAAGAATATGGAATAATAATTTGTTTATATGTCGATGACATGCTGATTTTTGGTACGAATCTACAAGGAATTACCGAGACCAAGAAGTGTCTAACCTCAGTTTTTAAAATGAAGGATTTAAATGAAGTTGATACTATTTTGGGAATCAAGGTCAAAAGAGATAACAAGCAAGTGACTTTGTCACAAGCACATTATATAGATAAAATCCTTACTAAAATCAGTCATTTAGGAATAAAGGGGTATAATACTCCTTATGATTCTAGTGTTAAGCTAACTGCAAATACTGGAAGAGCAGTAGCACAGTTGGAGTATGCAAGTGCGATAGGTAGTATGATGTATGCAATGCATTGCACTAGACCCGACATTGCATTTGCTGTTTGTAAACTTTCAAGGTTTACCAGTGATCCAGGTAATGATCATTGGAAAGCAATAAGTAGAGTACTTGGATATTTAAAATATACAAAGCACTTAGGCATTTGCTATAATGGTTTTCCTAATGTATTAGAGGGATATTCTGATGCAAGTTGGATTACAAGTGTTAATGATAATAAATCCACATCAGGATGGATATTTACTCTAGGCGGTGGAGCCATTAGTTGGGCATCCAAGAAACAAACATGTATTTCTCATTCTACTATGGAATCTGAATTTATTGCATTAGCAGCTGCTGGAAAAGAAGCAGAATGGCTGAGGAATATGTTACTTGATATAAAGTTGTGGCCACAACCTATGCCAGCCATTTCCATATTCTGTGATAGTGAGACTACAATGTGTGTTACTCACAATAAAATATATAATGGGAAATCGAGACATATAAGCTTGAGACATGCTTATATAAGAGAATTAATTACAAATGGAGCTATAGCTATAATATATGTGAGATCAAATAAGAATTTGGCTGATCCACTTACGAAGCCATTAGGTAGAGATGTAGTACAACAAACTTGTGGAGGGATGGGGCTGAGACCCTTAAATTAAATACAAGGAATAGGAACCCCACTTTGAGTTAGTATACACTCTAACAATATAAGTTCAATGGGTAATAACAAGTTACTTGTATTGTTTAAGCACTGATCTCCTCTTTAGGAGCCCTAATTCTATTGTACTACTTACTGTTATATGAGGAGTTAAGGAGTTGTTAAATGCTTGTTATAACAGGGGCATAAAGACAAACTCCAAAGTGCATACTGTTACATGAAGAGGTTGATTAATCTTAATGGAATTATTAATGTCTGGAGTAATAGGGACATAGTAACTAATTCCACCTATATGAATATTAAAGTGGTGCCGCTTCTAGCAAGATTTAAAGGGTTGATCTTGTAAATATTCATGAATTCAGGATGAGCACATGGCCGTAAACGTGCTAAAGCGAATACTGGATTTTCTAAGCTACTAGATAACGCTGTGTGTGTGGTACTTTCGGTTTTGGCACAAGGATTTGTGGTTCAAATCTTAAGATACCATTAACTTCGTCAAAACTTTAATATACTTACACTAAAGGAAAGTTCAAATCTGTAAAAGATACTTTCAATTATTCACAAGTGTTATGAAGTGAAATAACAAACTAGTGGGGGATTGTAAGATAGTTTGTTATTGGCAAGTTGGAAGTGGGATTCTTCCCACATCGGAAGAAAGAAGTTCCGTGCCTGCCATATGAAACACTCCCGGGACCGACCTTACTCGTACCGTGCCTGTTAGCTTCGGAACTGAACTGATCAAATAGCACATAACAAGCACGAGATTGACTCAACAGGCACGAGACTGACTCAACAGGCACGAGATTGACTCAACAGACACGAGATCCTAGAGTTAATTATTTTTAACAGAAAAATCAAATTTATTTGAATTTTAAATTTAAAATTCGAATAAATAGTCGTGTCTGTTTGTGAAACAAGACATCTTTTCTGAAAGGGTCTGTTGGTTGCCTATAAATACACAAGAATTCCAACGAAATGATATAGAAAATCACAAGTGTTATTGCAGGCTTTGTTGTATCCTGAAGAGAATCGTTTTGTATTTTCCCTAAATTAGTATACAGGCGATAACTCTTTAAGGACAGTCAATTTTCATGCCTCAAAGCCAATTTTGATTATTATTTTCTTAACAAATGCTACTTGAACTACAAGTGCCCAAGCTCCACCGCACATTTAGGGAGGGTAATGACGTGGCAGATACTCTGGCAAAATATGGCAAACAACTACTCCTTCATAACCAATCCGATATTTTTCTTTTTGAAAATCCCCCCCACCCCAAACATTATTTTCCAGTTATTAGATTTTGATGTAACTGGGGGTGTAAAAAAAAAAATCTATTTTCAAGCAAAAGAAAACAACATTCTATATAAACGTATCTTTTTTTTTTATTAGCATAATTTGCATCTTTTTGAAATCGCCAAAGTTTTAAAAATGAACCTTGTCTAATTACTAAAAAAATAAACCTTTTGAAAATTAACCATTGATATCAGTATGAAATATATTACACAGCTCGTCAACAAAATACTCCTTATTTTATAAAATTGTGATAACTGGCATTGAGTACTTTTGTAGATTGATCATTTGCTACCACATTAATCTGCAAGAAAATTCTATAAATAAAATATTATTTATTTTAAAATTAGAATTATGAACTTTTAGCATTAAACATTTTAGTGCTTAAATGGAGTGAAGAGCCAAATTTGCATAAAAGACTTCATTCACAAATTACTACTTAAGGCAACAAAGGAAATAGTGTTTGATGAATACGATGAAGAGTTGGTTTAAACGGAAGAAATCAGAATGATTTTTACGTTAATGCAACAGAGAATATGGTGAGAAATTTTTTTTTTGTTTTGAGAGTAGTTTCAGTGAAAAAAACAGAAGGCTCTTAAGGAACCATTTGTCCATAAAACATTTAAGTGTTATATTTCTTCAATTCATTTCTGATAGAGATTTTTGGCTTTTGCACAGGACCCACAATCTTTTATTTTTTATCTACAGTTGACCCACATTCCACTATTCACCTTTTCTTCTTTGTTTAAGCTCAACGTCACTAAATGAACCCTACAAATACACTAGTTAAAATTAGAAGGTGACCTCGTACAATTATTGTTGGGTGAGTCTTGCTCAAAATAAAAAAAATTCAGTTCATGTAGTCTAAAGCTGCTAACCTGGATATTGCCTGTTTGAAAAGTCTATCTTGTAACTGTATTTGGTATAACTGTATAGTTTTGGATTGTTTGTCTGCCATACAAGTACGGCATGTAATTTGGTATAACTATCAAAGATTAATCATCTGTTGGTGGAAATTAAAGGTGTAATTATAAGGTGATTTTTAATATCTAATAATAAATAAAATTTAATAGTTTTATTTGCACACATATTTTTCACATTAAACTTTATTCATTTGTCCATTTATAAAAATTAAATAAAAAAATTATTTAATTTTATTTTAAAATTAAAATATTTAACTATGTAACTGTACTTGTGCAACAAAATATGGCGCATAAAATTGCATTGTAATATGCTACGCCAAACTATATATATATATATATATATATATAGTTTGAGAGAGAAAGAGAGAGAGGTTGGGCCGAGAATAGTGGTAGAAAGTGACGAGGCAATGGTGAATTCAATAATGAAATTTTGATTTCTGTTAACTTAGCTCTTTCCCATCGAACTTTATATTATTTGTGGAAAAAATAGAAATAATTAAATTTAGACGTACTCTTTAAAATATTCTTAGCTAAAAATTCATAGCGTTTCCTGAACTTGCACTAAATTTTAAAGTCGGGTCATTCAACTTTAGTTTCCAAGTTTTAAACTTACACTAATTACTTTCTCAATGTAATAAGTCCCACATTTTTTTAAAATGAATTTTCAAAAAATAGTTTTTTTTTCTTTCTTTCCTTTACAACGTAGCTCGCCAAACTCATTTCTAACACCACCACCACCACCTCCCATCAAAATTCATAACAGCAACACAGATCATTCCCCCTTTCACCATCGACATTGACGTCACCACTTCCACTTCACGCTAGAAACCCTCCACCTTTCTATTTCTATACTTCCCATCCTACCAAGTATTTTTTCTCCCAGGCCACAGCAGTCACTGTTTCTGAATAAATCATATATTGAAACATTTTCAATGTTTCATTAATTTATTACTGGGAGAATAGGATCAAAACTGATAAAGTTCGATTGAGCTTTTCTAGTTTATTAAGGTATATAAATGTTAAATAGTACAATGCAACATTTTCCAAATATAAAATATTTAAGTGGATGGAAAGACTTTTAGCGTGAAAATAAACGGTATAAATCCAACTTTAAACGGAAAAATCACTAATAGTTGAGCAAGAAAATTTAATATAACAAATTAAAGTAGTGGTTGCACGATAGATGATATTTTACTTTGCATGTGTGATATTTATCATGTACGTAACAATCAAATGTACGATAAACACCACCACCAAATGCAATTTCTCCCGTTCAGCATTTAAATTAAGCTAGCTTTCTTAATAATCAAGCCAGAAATTTTTTTCAAAGCTATTCAAATTTGAAAGAAGTTAAAAAAAATTCGATAAAGGATGCTTAATAAATGTTAGATATATTTAAAATCTAATATTTTATTTATATACACAGTATAATTTTTCGTAATATTTTCATGAATAGTGGTCAATTGACCACCCTTAGCAAAAAGTGGCTTCGCCCTTGTCAATAACAAACCATATATTATTATAATACGATTGTAACATAATTTCGACAAGTACTTTTTACTGAATGAAAAACCTTTTACATAATACCAAATGCATACTTGCATTAAAGGTTCTTTTTAATGAATTTTTTAAATGTGTGTGGTTACTTAAACTAAATGTAACAATGAAATATCTTTTTGGATGATTTAATGAGAAGCAATATATTTAGAAGTGATAGCGCAAACCAATTAATACTACCTTATGGCCGCACAATTTTCCCTATATAATTTACTTTTTATTTTTCAATTTTTGAAAATAACTTTTGTAATAAGTAAGAAAATATTTAGTCCAAATATTTCTCGCGAGATGCGATTATATAAAAGTGTTTACAATATTTTAACTCTTTATTATAACCCAAATTCAAACACAACAGTTTTTCATAAAGTTGATTATTCGAGAACTAAATTCATATAAAACAAATAAAATTTAGAATTTTTTCCCTATATTAAATTCAAGATTATCTTCAACTCACTGCTGCCCGCGCCTTAAATTCGTGTTATCCAAATACAGATAGCTTCTAATACTATTGAATTAGAACACATATTCCTCATTCACTGGTCATGTCTATCTTTAAGGGTGTGTTTGATGTAACGGAAAATGCTCTCCACGGAAAATGTTTTTCAAAAAAATGTTTTCTTGGAAAACAAGTGGTAATCTTATTCATATTTCGGTGTTTGGTACACAAATTAAGGAAAATAACTTCTCAAGAGTATTTATAAATAACTTAGATACAATAAACATGAAGCTATAAATTTTCGAACCAATAACCTTCCGAACCCACAAATTTCATAAACTTCCGAACCGTTAAGTTTTCGAAACCGCAAACTTTCGAACCCTTTAACTTTATAATTTCTAAACCTGTAAAGTTCCAAACACATAAACCTCCGAACTCATAATTTTGGAACTTGTAAAATTTCGAACCTGTAAACTGAAAGATGAAAAAACTAAAACAAAAAATATATATAAAAAAAAATTCTGGTGGGGGGGGGGGGAGCGGGAGGGGGGGAGTGTGCAGAAAAATAAAAAAACAGAAATTTGAAACTACAAAAGGAAAAAAAAATTAAAAAGTTTTTTAAAAAACCTTTTTTGTGCGCGCGCGGGGGGGGGGGGGGGGGTTGGGAGGGAGGGATTGAAAAAACATAAATTTTTTAATTTTTTTTGTGCGGGTGGGGGGGAGTTGGTGGGGTTTGGGGGGAGGGGTAGAAGGGTTGGTGGTGACGAAAAAAAAACTAAAATTTGAAAAAGAAAAAAAAAGAAGCCTTTTTGGAGAGAGGGGGTGGGGTGGGTAGGGCATGGGTGGGGTGGGTGGTTGTGGGGTGGGTTGGGGGAAGGTTGAGAAGGAGTTTTGGAAAATATTTTCCCTTCTCTTGATAAGAAAAACATTTTAGGAAAATGAGTTCATAAGGAAAATATTTCTCAAAACATTTAAGCCAATCAAAAATAGAAAAATTAAAAAAAAACATTTTCAGGAAAATATTTTCCTTTCCTACCAAACACACCCTAAATGTCATTCATTTTCGTTTTAAAACCGAAAACATTCACGTATAATTACTTATTAAGTTGTTTATTTAAAACTTGACTTGCTTTATGAGAAGTGGTTCAGGGAATCAGGATTTATTCAATGTTGGAAACAATAAAAACGTAGTCCCTTTTTTATCAAGTGGATGTTAAATCAAATAACATAACACAAAATGAAAAGTACGACACCAAGTTTGAAGGTAAAAATAGCACGGTATAGCTAGTTTTCGGACGGGTCATTCAAAAATAGTCAGCGTTTACGAAGTCAATGAAAAATAACCATTATTTTGCTGCAACAGAGACCGGTCCAGCATAATATACTGGAGTTCGGTGCACCTGTGTATGAACTCCATCATATTATGCTAGACCGGTATACTTTGCTGACTCCAGTATAATATACTGGAGACTGGAGTACCGGTGCTCCAAACTCCAGTATATTATACTGGACAATTATAGTTGTTGGAACTCCAGTATATTATGCTGGAGTTCTAGTGTACTTATGCTGGAGTTCCAGCATACTTATCCTGGAACTCCAGTATAATATACTGGCGTATTTTTCGGGTTTTGAACAGTGTTTTCGCTCAAATTTATATTTACATAAAAAGTGGCTAAATTTCGATTACTTTTAAAATTGAGCTATTTTTGAACGACCAGTTGTAAATCTGGTTATTTTTTAATTTCTCCCAGTTTGAAGCATAGCACGGCAGGCCCATTATGTTCTAGAATTGTGTAAAATTCTCAAATAACCACTTTTCAGCATTTATAATTGAAAATAGTCACTTTTATGGAATTTTAACTTTCAAATAACATTTGGAGTTTCACATATGGAATTTGAAACTCCTTCATAGTGGCTGTTTTTTAATTACAAAGCTAAAAATGGCTAGCCCGCGCTATTACTCAAATTTATCGTCCAATCAATCATCATATCATAGCCCCCATTTGGAGTCAGGTTTTTTTCACTTTTAGCTCGCATAAAAAATTATTTATATTTAGTAGCTGAAAAAATTTATGCAATTTGTACAATTTTTATATATAACATATATATATATATATATATATATATATATATATATATATATATATATATATATATATATATATATATATATATATATATACACACACACACACACACGCACACACATATCTATGTATATTTTTTTTCGAATAAACAAATAATATATATAATTTTTCGGCTATTATTTTGAGAGTGTCTATAGAGTATCATTTTTCCTTTGGAGCCCCATGCATCAAGCCCATATTTTTGTGGACACTATTTAAGGAAAACTTACACAAATGTCCCAAATAACTCTCAACTTACCAACCTCTAGCCATTAGTCATAGACTTACCAAAACTAGCCAAGTATATATAAAAATTGAAAAACCAAATAAATAAGGTTCTTTCTCTCAAAGAATTACATGTAAAAATCACCTTCCATATTTTTAAGCGTGATTAGGGTTTTACGGATGAGGTAGCAAATAAGGTGATGATATATATATATATATATATATATATATATATATATATATATATATATATATATATATATATATATATATATTCAAAAAATCTAAGCAAAAAAGGAACTTTTTCAATGGGTATAGTTGAAATTCATTGAAAACATATAGATAGGTCAATATACAAAAATTGAGGAAGATTGGAGGTGATTTGGATTGGTTTTATATCAAAATTCGTAATTAAATCGAGTTCAAAAAATTCTTCTGTGATACATGTATCAAACATGCATCATGCATATATCTCACACACAGTTATACATGGATATGCATGTGATACACAATTGATATAAATATGATACATGTGTGATACACAAATGATACACATTGTGATACACATATCATTTTTATTTTCATGTTCAGTTTTTGAATTCTCAATTCAAACCACCTCAAAACTTCACCAAATCATCCCAAAACTGAAATTGAAGCTCCTTAAGATGTACTCAATCCATTCTAATAATACCCACTCAAAACAAAGCAAATATTATTTTTTTTTGCTACAAATAGCTAATTGGCTAATATTAATAATATTTGGCTAATATTAGCAATATTTTATGAATTGACCAATTTTTATAATAACTTACTTATAAATGGACATAACTGATAGTTTCCCACTATTTAATCCATAGCACTCGTTCTATTTGTTATCGGTTGTTAGCCCATAGCACCCGAAAGTCCAATTGTAACAAATACCTCTTAGTAAAAAAATAAATTTCTTAGAAAACTTCAAAGCTATTCAAAAACTAGAAGAAGAAAAATGAAGAAAAAAAGAAAAAGAAAAAGAAGATTCCCATACCAGAAAGTAATACTTCGTGTCAAAAAGATTTATTTCTTGCGAAATCAAACAAAAATATATTTTGACAACCAAAAACAACAGCTTGGTTTTCAAAAACCAAACACAAATGCCCTTTAAAAAAAATTTGCTTAAAAGGGAACTATATGCACAACGTTCCTCGCAATATTTTCCATAAAGACCTAAACCAAATCCACTATGGAAATTTATGTCAAGTCCTTAGTTGTTAACTAAGTACATGTGCGGCACGTGACAATTTGCTCACAATCTTATACAATTTGCTCACGTTCTTGCTATGTCAAGTATCGCTAAGAGAATGGAAGAAAGAACACAAGAGAATTGTTAAAGGAAGTTTTTGTATTAGAGAGAACTTGAATTGTTTGCTTGATGAATTACAAATGAATGACCCCCTTTATATGCTAGTCTCCTAGGGGCTAGTGTGTAAATATCAATTATTACACAAGTCCTTGATATTTACAAAATAAGGGCTTTTTCTAGAATTCTCTACAAGCCTAGAAGATTCCAAGGACTTTTCTAGCAAATCCATAAGGATCTAGGTTTTTCCTAAGGAAATGTTCATACCTCTCTAGAATCTTCTCATAAATGCTAGTCTTCTTCTTATGTAAGCTTTCACATGGCATTAATATATGTCAAATGACACCTATATGACATGATGACATGGCGGGTCATCTCACTTAGCTACATATTTGACGTTCTAAGTTGTAATTACTCTTAATTCTAGTTTCAAATTCTACCGCCCTTAAGAAAGAAAGGAGATGAGCTAATTAAGACGAAAATTCCCAAAAAGAGTTTTCTCTTCTCCTTTTTTTTTTCTTTTGCTTTTTCTTTCTTATCTTAAGGGTCGTTTGGTTTGAAATATAACACAATTAATCTCCGTTTAAATTCTATAGTACATATAAAATATTTTTTCTTGATATAAATTCTGCACAAGTAATATAATCTTTGTATAAAAGTACATCATCTAGTTTCAGGTATTGAACACCACATAACATTTGCAGAGTTCAACATCGAAAATTAAATATTATAATATTAATTTCAAATATAATTTATACTAGAATTTATGTATTAGTTAAAAAATCAAACGATTCCTTGAAGTTGAATGACGATTGACAATGAGAATTGAGAGCTCGAACTCGAAGGACATAAGGACCAAAGACCAAGAATGGAGGGGGAAGGGACCCATCTGAGAGCCTAATTCAAAACAAAACAAAAAAAAGTGGAATTGGGCCCTTCTGTAGTTGGAAAAACGTTTGTTGTTGAGGGTGGGAGATCCGAGGGGATGAAGACAAAGAACATATATTGTGTGCAAAAGCTGTTGAAACAAAGACACATTCAGTGTATGTTATTATGATATCGAACAGATTCTTTGTTTTACATCCATTGTTACAAGATTAGTTTTCTAGCGATTCATAAAATACAGTGTCTCAAAATTGTGAATCCATCTGTATTGAGAAAGCTAAAAATATTAGGGCTTATTAGCGAAAAATGACACACAAAGTCAAGTTGTGTTTGAAGTCCTTTAGCGATAGGTTCTTTTGATTTTTACAAATATTAGTACTTATACCTGTGCATTGTGCGGAAAATATTATATATAATTTTCTATAGAAAAAATATTACTTGAAAACTACTATGCAAAGAAACATGTAAATGATATCATTTTATGAACATGTAAATACACTGGATATTCTTATATTCAAGTCTATCCAAATTCTACTATTTTTCTTGAATTATAATTTTGTTATTTAAGTACTTGAAGAAATTGAAAAAAAAAAAGGATAAAGTTTGTACTTTAAAATAGTTTAATATATTATCATTCTTTTATTTTCTTCATGAAATAGTAGATATTATTTTTATATAAACCCGTCAGCTAATAAATATTGGTGCAACAATATAAAAATAGATAAGTAGTAATATAATTAATAGGTTGAAAAATTAATATTATTTGATATATATATATATATATATATATATATATATATATATATATATATATATATATTAGAGAACATTTTGACCAACCAAAAAACCTTGCTATGGTGCACAATTGCATTTATATATTATTCGTAACAATTATTACAGTTTGTGAGAATGCTGAAATCTGCTGGCATAGTTGGATCAAATAGAAATTTGGAGAATAATAAATTTTTAATTAAGAATATATTGGTGATGGAGTTAAGGACAGTAGTTTTATTTTTTGTTTTTTTAGAGATATGATTTTTGGGGTTAGGTGTTTTCGAGGAATTGTCTAAATTTATCAATAATTTTTTTGAGTGATATTATTTAAATTATTTTTTAATTAATTCAAATTATAAATATCCTAACATTATATTTATTTCCTCTTTTCGTATATTTTTTTTCTAATGTTGTGTTTGATTATTTTTTCCATTTAGTAATTTACTTATTAATTAATTATCTTTATTTTTATTAAATTATAATTTTAAATCCTTAAAATTATAAAGAGAGAAGCCTTTATTATTATTATTTTCAAACGTCTAAACAGAGAAGTCTTCTATTATTCACAAGAATTCAATTTGTCTAAATTTATAAATAATGCTTCTATATATTATTTACTAACTTTATAATTGTATTTTTTTTTTTGGTGTTTTAAAATTTTTCATGAATAATTGTAAAATTTATCAAATGGCTTTGTAGTATTTTAACACTTGACTTAATCTTATGAATAATAATTTTAATCCTAAATTGCCAAGTGGCTTTTTTTATGCTGCCATTTGGCTTAATATGGTATTTTTGCCTCAGCCTTTTTACTATGTTACTTGTAATTATTTTGAATTTAAATTAGACTTTTTTTCTATGTTTAAATTCAAATTCAAAATAGTAACTAATTAGTAACAACACATAGTGCATAATTTATTTAATTTTTAAATTTAAATTCAAAAAGAAATCAATTATTACCTAACTTAACTAATTTTGCCCTGAAATTGTCAAGTGATTCTTTATTATGTTGCCACTTGACTTACTATGGTGTCTTTGCCTCTCCTATTATATATAAATAAGATAAGATTTTTACTGTATTCCCTGTCAAATACCCAGATGTTTAAATTTGTAGTTTGTTTTCCTTATTTACATTGAATTTTGTATTGTTTTTGTTGTATATGATGTTGAACCACAAATTTCTATAGGAGAAAAATAATGAATCTACATGATGTTCTCTCCTTTACAGTCCGACATGGTAAGGACATCACTTATTAAAGTCTTCATCATCATGTGAATCACAAAGGAATCAAACTTTGGTATTTGCATGGTCATGATCACCTAACAAATGCTCAAGTTATTTGTCATTGTGTTTTCAGAAAGGTCGAATAACCTAATTGACATCTACTTATTTTGTTTTGACACCATGTCTTTTATATTTGACGAGGTTTCATCAACATACTTATAGTTGTTAAAACATACTATTTTAAAAGATATAGTCAGTCAACTTTTAATCACTATACACAAGTTCGAATTTCAGTTTCTCATAACTATGGTTTTATTCTAGTTTTTCATAATCTATATTTTTCTTACTACATCGTGATATATTGTGAAAGTTTTCCTTAAAGCTTGTTAAATGTAAATTTGTATTTGCATTATACAGCTCAAATATAATGGACTATAATTCTTCTATAAGATACAAGTCTTTGCCATCTAAAATGCAGATGCATTTCCTTTTGAACTGGTAATTGAAAAATAGCCAGCGTTTGTAAAGTCATTAAAAAATAGCCACTATTTTGCTGCAACTCGGAAAATTCCAGCATAATATACTGGAGATTGGAGTACCTGTGTATGAACTTCCAGCATATTATGTAGGACCAGTATATTATGCTGGTACTCCAATATATTATGCTGGAATATTTTTCGGTTTTTGAACAATATTTTCGTTCATATTTATCTTTATATGAAAAGTGGCTAAATTTCGATTACTTTTGAAACTGTGGCTATTTTTCAATTACCACTTGTAAATCTGGCTATTTTGAATTTCACCCTCTAATTCTCTACCTTGTGATTCCCTCCCTCATTTTTTCTTCTCCAAAAAAAAAGAAAAGAAAAAACAAAAAAAGTATGATTATTTTTCAAGGGAAAATAGCGATTTAGTCTCTATTATTGCATTATTCCAGTTTCAGTCCTTGTGTTATTCAATTAAGCACATTTTTTAACACGTTAAATATGCCTAGTTGTATAATACGAGAACCAAAACTAGAATAAACAATAAAGCAATAATGTGGGAACTAAAATCGCCATTTTCCCTTTTTTCAAAGAGTTCGTTTTCATGAGTTATACAGTAGTACAATCATAAACAAGCTAAACAGGTCTTACTTTATATCATGGCTTATTATATTCTGCTTTTTTGGATTATAGTGGACACAACAAAACATGGGATTGCATATAAATACTAGTTGCACACGCGTGGCCTGATATATAAACATTAATTTAACTCTTTCTTTTTTGTCAGATCAGCTTCAATTAGATATTATTGTTAATCGCAGGCAATTAAACTGATGTAGAAACCCTTTAAAAATATAATATCCCTCCAAAAATCAAGAAAAAGAAACAATAGAAGAATAAGAGTGTTATAAAATAAAGACTGTAAAGTAAAGACAAGTATAGAGAGAAACTGATATATTATTCGAATTCAAACTGATGTACATAATGAACTGAAATCTCTTCTATTTATAGAAGAAAGGAAGTTGTTGTGTAAGCTGCTACTATACCAGATATGGATAATCTTCTACTGAGAGCAATGTTTATCCATAACGGAGTACTGAAAGGATAAGCTTATAAGCTGCTACTATACCAGATATGGATAATCTTCTACTGAGAGCAATGTTTATCCATAACGGAGTACTAAATGGATAAGCTTATTATACCCGGTATGAATAATCTTCTACCTAGGGTAATGTTTATCCATAATCGGGTACCGAAGTGATAAGCTTCTTCAGGAAGCTTATTTCCAATAGAGTACTAAATGGATAAACATATTTACGGTGGAGTCCCATATGGATAAGCTTCTTCAGGAAGATTATTTACAACGGAGTACTAAATGAACATCCATAATATAATATATTTATAACACTTCCCCTTGGATGTTCATTAAAAGATAATGTGTCTCATTAAAACCTCACTAGGAAAAATCACGTGGGAAAAAAATCCTAGTGAAGGAAAAAGAGTACACATATTTAGTAATATGCAATGCTAGGTGCCTCATTAAAAACCTTATAAGGAAAACCCCATGGGAAAAATCATAGTAAGGGAAAAAGAGTGCATCGCGTATTTTACTCCCCCTGATGAAAACCTTGTTTCAAATATTTGAGTCTCCGCATTCCAATCATGTATACCATCTTCTCAAAAGTTGAAGTTGGCAAAGATTTAGTGAATAAATCTGTTGGATTATCACTTGAACGGATTTGTTGCACATCAATGTCACCACTTTTCTGAAGATCGTGTGTGTAGAATAATTTTGGTGAAATGTGCTTCGTTCTATCTCCTTTTATAAATCCTCCCTACAATTGGGTTATGCATGCAGCATTGTCTTCGTATAAAATTGTGGGTCTTTTCTCACATTCCAAACCACATTTTTCTCGAATAAAATAAATTATTGATCTCAACCATACGCATTCCCTACTTGCTTCATGAATAGCTATTATCTCAGCGTGATTTGAAGAAGTAGCAACAATAGATTGCTTTGTGGAGCGCCATGATATGATAGTACCTCCATATGTAAATACGTAGCCGGTTTGAGATCGAGCTTTATGGGGATCAGATAAATAACCCGCATCTGCATAACCAACAAGGTCTGCACTATCTTTGTTAGCATAAAACAAACTCATATCAAGAGTTCCCTTTAAATATCGCAATATATGCTTAATCTTATTCCAATGTCTCCGTGTAGGAGAAGAACTATATCTTGCTAGTAAATTAACAGAAAATGCTATGTCAGGCCTTGTAGCATTAGCAAGATACATTAGTGCACCAATTGCACTGAGATAGGGTACTTCGGGACCAAGGAGTTCCTCGTCCTCTTCTGGAGGTCGGAACAAATCCTTATTCACTTCAAGTGATCGAACAACCATTGGTGTACTCAATGGGTGCGCTTTGTCCATGTAAAAGCGTTTTAAGACCCTTTCTGTATAGGCAGATTGATGGATAAAGACCCCGTCTGCTAAATGTACAATTTGCAGACCAAGACAAAGTTTTGTCTTTCCAAGATCTTTCATCTCAAATTCTTTCTTAAGATATTCAATTGCCTTTTGGAGCTCTTCTGGAGTTCCAACAAGATTTATGTCATCAACATAAACAGCAAGTATAACAAATTCTGATGCCATTTTCTTTATAAAAATACATGGACAAATAACATCATTTATGTAACCTTCTTTCAGCAAATATTCACTAAGGCGATTATACCACATGCGCCCAGATTGCTTTAAACCGTACAAAGATCTTTGTAATCTGATTGAATACATTTCCTGAGATTTTGCTTCAGGCATTTTAAATCCTTCAGGGATTTTCATATAAACTTCATTATCAAGTGAACCGTACAAATAAGCTATAACTACATCCATTAGATGTATTTCAAGCTTTTCATGTAGTGCTAAACTGATGAGATATCGAAATGTTATGGCATCTATAACAGGTGAATATGTTTCATCAAAATCGATTTCAGGTCGTTGTGAGAATCCTTGTGCAACAAGGCGAGCTTTGTATCTTTCAACTTCATTTTTATCATTCCTTTTTCGCACAAAAACCCATTTATGACCAACTGGTTTTATACCAGCAGGTGTTTGGACTACTGGTCCAAAGACCTCTCTTTTAGCAAGTGACTTCAATTCCGATTGAATTGCCTCTTGCCATTTTGGCCAATTAGATCTTTGTCGACATTCTTCGACAGATCGAGGTTCAAGATCCTCACTATCTTGCATAATATTAAGTGCAACATTATATGCAAAAATATTATCCACCACTATTTCAGGTCGATTTAAATTACTCCCATCACCGATCGAATTTATTAAAAGTTCCTCACTCACATGAGCTTCGGGTTCATTAATTTCTTCAGGAATCTCAGAACTAATCAGATTTTGGGTCTCTTCAGGAGATCCCTTCATAGTATCGTTTTGATCATTTGTCGATTTTCTTTTTCGAGGATTTCGTTAGAACCCAAAGGCCTACCACGCTTCAGGCGTGCTTTAGGTTCACTATCTCTCATGCTGGTAGATGGTCCTACTGGGACATCAATTCGGATAGGCACATTCTCTGCTGGGATATGTGACTTAGTTATCCTTTTCAAATCAGTAAATGCGTTTGGCATTTGATTTGTTATATTCTATAAATGGATAATCTTCTAGACCTCCTGATTACATATAGGGGTACGGGGATCAAAGTGAGATAATGATGAAATTATCCACACAATTTCTCTTTTGATTTCCTTTTTCTCTCCCCCTAATTGTGGAAAATTTGTTTCATCAAACCGACAATCTGCAAATCGAGCAGTAAATAAATCTCCTGTTAATGGTTCAAGATAGCGAATAATAGAGGGTGATTCAAACCCAACATATATTCCTATCCTTCTTTTTGGTCCCATCTTACTACGTTGTGGTGGTGCTACTGGCACATATACAACACATCCGAAAATTCGTAGATGGACAATATTTTGTTCATGACCAAAAACTAATTGTGACGGAGAATATTTATTATAATGTGTCGGTCTGAGACGGATAAGTGATGTTGCATGCAAGATAGCATGTCCCCAAGCAGTAGTGCGTAATTTTGTTTTCATAAGTAGTGGTCTTACTATCAATTGCAGGCGTTTAATAAATGACTCTGCAAGGCCATTTTGAGTATGAACATAAGCTACAGGATGTTCAACTTTTAGCCCAACGGATAGACAATAATCATCAAAAGCTTGAGATGAGAATTCTCCAGCATTATCAAGGCGAATAGCCTTTATAAGATAATCTGGGAATTGTGCCTTTAATCGAATTATTTGGGCTAATAGCTTTGCAAACGCCAGGTTGCGAGATGATAGTAGGCACACATGAGACCATCTTGAAGATGCATCTATTAGGACCATAAAATATCTAAACGACCCACTTGGTGGGTGAATAGGTCCACATATATCCCCATGTATACGCTCTAAAAAGGCAGGGGATTCAATACCAACCTTCATTGGTGATGGTCTAGTGATCATTTTTCCTTGATAACAAGCATCACAAGAAAATTCGTCATTTGTAAAAATCTTCAAGCTCTTTAATGGATGCCCACTCGTATTTTCAGTAATTCGTCTCATCATTATTGATCCGGGATGGCCCAAACGGCCATGCCAAAGCACAAAAGTATTTGAATCCGTAAACTTCTGGTTTACGATAGAGTGTGCTTCAATTGTACTAATTTTTGAATAGTATAAGCTAGAAGATAAAGTTGGTAACTTTTCTACTATGCATTTCTGGCCAGAAATATTCTTTGTAATACAAAGATATTCCCTGTTCATTTCATCTATTGTCTCAACATGATACCCATTTCGGCGGATATCTATAAAACTCAACAAGTTTCTTCGGGACTTGGAGGAGAACAATGCATTGTCTATAATAAGTTTTGTTCCCTTAGACAGAAATATTATGGCTCTTTCGGAGCCTTCAATCAAACTTATATTACCAGAAATTGTTGAAACATTTGCTTTTTCCTTATGCAAATAAGAAAAGTATTTCTGATCGTTGAATATGGCATGAGTTGTTCCACTATCAATAACACAAATATCTTCATGATTTCTCTTTGATCCAAACATAATTTGAGGGTTATCCATATTCTTCAAAATAACATAAATAAAATATATTATAGTAAACATCATTATCAAAGCATAACTTTTATTTATGTACAACAATTACATAACCATACTATCTATTACAAACAACAAAAATTAAAATATTTACATTTCTACAGATTCACTACCGATTACATGACTTGTTTCTCCTTCTGGGAGTGCAAAGTAATCAGCTACATCCAAATGCATAAAGTCTAAATTATCTTCAGAAAAAAAATTTGCTTCAGCATTTTTCTCTGTCTTCTTCAGGGAGGCTTGATAAAGCTCAACCAGGTACTTTGGCGTACGGCAGGTACGTGACCAGTGCCCTTTTGCTCCACATCTATAGCATGCATTTTCTGCATTTGGCGCTTGCACCGCTTCATGCTTTTGTTCCTTCCTTTTCCACTGCTGGTGGTGAGGAGGCTTCTTTGGTGCATTATTATTACCATGATTGGGGTTTCTTCCCCGACCACGGCCCTGACCACGACTTGGGCCACAACCTCTTCCACGTTTAGCTTGGTGGAAGATCGTCTCATTCACTTCAGGGAATGGACAAGAACCAATAGGTCGACTTTCATGATTTTTCATTAATAGCCCATTATGTTGCTCTGCTATAAGAAGATGTGAGATAAGTTCAGAATACTTTTTAAATCCCATCTCTCGATATTGCTGCTGCAGGAGCATATTCGAGGCATGAAAAGTAGTGAAAGTTTTCTCCAACATATCATGATCAGTAATATTATCACCACATAATTTCAATTGGGAAATAATTCTGAACATAGCAGAATTATACTCACTGATAGATTTAAAATCTTGTAGCCTTAGATGAGTCCAATCATAACATGCCTGTGGAAGAACGACCATCTTCAGGTGGTCATATCTATCTTTCAAATTATTCCACAGTATGACTGGATCTTTAATAGTGAGATATTCCATTTTCAGGCCCTCATCAAGGTGATGACGTAGGAATATCATTGCTTTGGCACGGTCTTGGTTTGATGCCTGATTTTTATCCTTGATGGTGTCTGCCAGACCCATCACATCAAGATGAATTTCAGCATCAAGCACCCAAGACATGTAGCTTTTTCCCGATATATCCAGGGCTACAAATTCAAGTTTAGAAAGATTTGACATTATTTAGGAAAAGAAAGTTCTTACCTCTAATACTTTCAAAGTATTTGCTCGAGATGTCAGAGTCTCGTGCTGATAACATGTTATAAAATAAAAACTGTAAAGTAAAAACAAGTATAGAGAGAAACTGATATATTATTCGAATTCAAACTGATGTACATAATGAACTGAAATATCTTCTATTTATAGAAGAAAGGAAGCTGCCGTGTAAGCTGCTACGTAAGCTGCTACTGCAAGCTGCTGTGTAAGCTGCTACTGCAAGCTGCTGTGTAAGCTGCTACTATACCAAATATGGATAATCTTCTACTGAGAGCAATGTTTATCCATAACGGAGTACTGAATGGATAAGCTTATTATACACGATATGAATAATCGTCTACCTAGGGTAATGTTTATCCATAACCGGGTACCGAAGTGACAAGCTTCTTCAGGAAGCTTATTTCCAATAGAGTATTAAATGGATAAACATATTTACAGTGGAGTCCCATATGGATAAGCTTCTTCAGGAAGATTAGATACAACGGAGTACTAAATGAACATCCACAATATAATATATTTATAACAAAGAGTATTTTTTTTTTTGTAAATAAGCTTTTCTATATATCTGGACAAACTGTACAAGTATGTCATCATCTTAAAGTTGGACATTCAGCCCCAACTTTAGCGTGCATCTATATATATACATATTTTGACCGATTCGTGATAATATGTGTATTTTTCTGTTATGTTAAAGGAAGAACCATAAGGAGTTTGGAATTCTCGCTGTTAAAGAAGGCGTTATTTATTAGTCTTCTGCTAATTAACTTATATGCATTAATATCGTAACTTTATTTTTTTCACTATTAACATTTTTAACCTGTTGTAGTAATTATCTTCCTTATTTTCTAAGTTAATAATTTCATTTATTATGAAATTTATCGATCATTATATTATAGACAATTCGATATATAAAAAATAATTTTCAAATCAAGCACATGGGGAGAGGGAAAGTGGATTAGAGGGGCATGCTAGTTGTACTAAGCGGCAGAGCTACCTTTGTCCAAGACTGACCCCCCTTTACCAAAAGTTATATTGTGTAGATACGTAATTTTTATATATATATATATATAGAATCCCTTTAATTTCTTTGTCTATTTACTAATTTATATTTTTGATTCTCTTTACCATAGCCCGTACTAGAAGGTACTTCCTATGCGTGAGTTGCTTGGAGTATGAACCAATGCGCTCAACTACATGAACTTTGGGACTCTCAACATTCTCAACACCAATGACACTAGAGTCAATTAAATATGTATCCACAATGTCCTTGGTTGACTCTAGTATCTCTTTTACAATATCCACATTCTCAAATTCTGGTTTGATTGATTGTTGGTGTTCTACTATGGACCCCTCTATTGGCACCTCAATTTCTGTCTCTAATGTATACTGCTCCTGGATACAATTTGTAATATTATCTTGTTGAGTATTTAAGGCCTCAACCAATTGCCTCACTTGTGCCTCCAGGTTAAGAATAGTTGCCTATTGCCTTTGGATAATATCCCATTGCCTTTGGTGAGTATCCCCTAACCTTTGTATTTGCAGTTGTTTCTCATTAATTCGTTCCATCGTGAGGCACTTTAACATATTTTTGATCTCCTTCAGGTCAGCTTCCCTGGGTTCTTTTTTCCTACTAATTTCATCAGAAAAAGTAGAACCATCGTCGTAAGGGGGTTGGGGGAGGATAAGACATATAACCACAACCATGAAAGTGATCATCTTGACCACTACACATATCACACACATTTCACACATAAGATTGAGTTGGTGCATATAACTTGCTCTCGGGATAATAATTTTGTCATGAGTGGTTTCCTCCACAATATGCATAAGGAGGATTAAAGGTAGAATTACTAACATCAAAACTCTCATAATTCCAAGATGCCATGTGTTCGATCTAAAATCAACAAGTAAAACAGAAATTAAAAAAAAAATCAAATACAAGAAAACAAAAATAAAAGTTCAAACTTGCAACCTAGCAAAGGTACACCCACATCTATATCGTTAGTTCCCCGGCAATGGTGCCAAAATTTTATCACGCCCAACTCTAGTCCTAGAAAGGATAAGCGATCGCTGCAAATATAATCCGGTCTAAAAGTCCAGAGTCGAATCCCATAGTGAACTAATGCTTAGCTATAACTGTTCAATATCACTAAGAAGGCAAGCTCGAATAGTTTCTAAGTTATGAATATTAAGATTCTTATGTCTAACTAATTAACTAATAAATTAAAATAGTAAATTAATAACTAAAGATATTAAGGGTTGAAGACTAAATTAAGGAGGTCTAGAGTTATCATTTCCCTAATTTTTGGAATCCTTCCCGCTACGTCTTCTATAATTTTGCCTAAGTATTCTCTACCAATCCTGAGTACTTTGGGTGTCATAGATCTCTCTCGAGCAACTACCACAATTTACTAGATGTATTCTCTCGAACTACGCTAGCTGGCACTAATTCACCGCTCACTACAACCGCACTAAGGTTTCGTTATCTCTAATCCCGCCTTTAAACCCTCCGTATTGATCTTGCACATACGTTAGGAGTGATGTTGTTCAACAACTACCTAAATGTGTACTCTCTCTCGAGCAATATACATACTAAATAGGTACAGTCAATTGATGGTCATTCAATCAACAACAATAAACACGTAGTTAAATAAGTAGAGAAATCCAATGGCTAAATTATATAAAAATGTCACAAGAATTTATCCTACAAAAGGTTCTATTAAAATCCTAGATAACAAATTAGTTATTCATAATAGTATACAAAATTACAATACTAGAATACATAACCTATAATGAAAAGAGGAAGAAGGAAGTGAAAAACTCATTGGAAGAATTCTCCGTCTTGCTCCTAGCGTGTTATTTTCTCCTTGTGTTGAATCCCTTCTACAAAAATGTCTCTCCCTTTCAAAAGTGAGTTTAAGGACTATTTATATGGGGTAGGGTTTGATTACGGCAAAATAATACAAGCAAAATTTGGAACAACCTTTTCAGGTTAGCTCGTTCACTCTCTCGTGCGCACGCGAGAGTGAACGAGCAAAGTTCTTCTCTTTTTCTTTTCCTTCTAAGTCTCTCGTGTACTTCCATGCCTTTTTGCCCTAATTCGCTGTTTTTTAAGCTCTTCCTCAGCTAGTCCGTTCACTCTCTCGTGTGCACGCGAGAATGAACGAGCAAAGTTCTTTTGTCTTTTGGTCCCGAATCAACTTCTTTTGCTCACTTTTCGTCCAACTTGCTCCTACACATAAGAATGCATGCAATGAGCATAATTCACTACAAAAACTCATGTAACCTACCGGAACCACACAAGTTATGAGATGAAAGTATACTGAAAAATATGTATTTTTAGCCGTTTATCATGTGGGTCACAATCAATAACGCAAAACACATTTGCCCGTCAAAATTTTACGTAATTATATTTGTTGATCGTACCTTTGAATTCTGCTACTAGCTTTCCTCCAGCTAGAATCCAGTCAATTATATATGAAGTTACACAAGTTGCTTTCATCAAGCTCTTTCTTAAACAAAGTTTTAAACTTTCCCTTTCTGGCCAGTTCTGATTTTTGAGAGAGAGAAGACTTGTATTTCAACGTTAATGACGCAAAAGAGCCTTCCATTTGCTATGTCATTGTTCCTTGAAAAATTGGAGGTCAACGTCCTTCCTGTCACTTAACAAATTGTGCACCTAGTTGAATTAATACTTGGACTAAATCTTTTGGGTAGGCAAAGACAAATGAGAAGAAATTTCTGATTGGGAGCGCATTTTTCTTAAATTAATGAGCCCTATGCGTCTCCGATCATAATAAGTCGGTTTAGGGGTTCAAATACCAAATTATGGTTAAACCAAAATATTTATAACTGTAGAATTTTTATCTTTTACCTGTCATGTTAAGATTGGCTAAGGTGACCATCATAAGGGTAAAAGGGATTGGTAATCATTAGACAGACAACTGATAATGTGGCTAGCAACTTGGTTTAGAGTTGAGTTGTAATCAAAATGTTAGTGTCCCACTTGATTGAGTTTGTACAAATTATTAAACTTTTTTTAGCACTTCCTTGCGTTGCATGTAGAAACAAAATGTGAATTTTCACTTCTTTTTTTTTTCCTTCGGCAAATTAAACTTGAAAATGTGGTCATTTATCAATAGTAGTAGGGTTTGCACCACAAACCAATAGGGACATAATTTGCATCAGGAACCAATAGGGATGTAGCTTATTAGGTTTTGGATAAGTCTCTCTCTATATATATCAAAAGAATAAGCTCCGCCCTGCGAACCAAATAAGAACCATACTGTTACCTAACTTGGTTTGGTAGTACTGTTCTATCCTGTTCATTCAAAGCTTAGGGCTGCTAATAACTAAGTAGGAATAGTGAATACTGTTCATTTAAGTCTTTCTAAAGGCTAATGCTGTTCGTTCAATGCTTCGAATAACAATAACCGTTAGTTACTTGATCTCCTAATAACAAGAAAAGAAATGAAACGTGCCATGTGATCGAAAATATTTATTCCAAGAGAATAACTAGCCGTGAGGGGATCACCCTACCAAATAGCCATAAGTCCAAAATCAATTAATGTTAATTGTATTCATGAGATCTTTGCCGCTCGTATCTGTATATAGTGTGCACATATAGTTAAGAGTTATGAATCCAGAAGTTAAGTACAGCATGTGCATTAATCATGCTCATTACTCCATCCGTCCCCATTTATCCAACAGCGTTTGACTAGACACTGTATTTAAGAAGGAAAAAGAAAATACTTTGGACATTTATTGTCTAAAATAAGCAATAAACGTTTGTATGACTATAAATTATCTCACTAAAGTTAAAATGAGAAGTTTAAAATTAAACTATTTCTAAATAAATAAATATGATATTTGTTGGGTCAAGTTAAAAACAAAAGTATGTTAAACAATTTGGGAGGGCATATTGCTACAATCTGTATGTTAAACAATCCAAACTAGTGGTGCTATAAACTAGTCAACTTTTCTGTAAAATTCCCTCCTCTTTCACGAAATAATTGAGAGAAATTGAGAATAAATGAATAACTATACTTTTATTTTTTTAAAGAAACTTCTGACTATAATCTTTAAATTGTGTCCCAACCTATTAATTAATTAATTTCGAAAAGAAAGTTCGGTCGTTGTCTACATTTTAAGTCTCTTATTGCCATCCCAAATGATATACGAGCCAATTTATATAATTTTACGATATCATTATCGAAATTGACATTACGATGACAAGTTTATTACAGTGAACTTATCATGTTTTATATACAATATTTTATTTCATGGCATCCTACATTAATGAGAATGTCACGATCCGGATTTTCCACCGCTGAGGTCGTGATGGTGCCTAACCTTTGAATGCTAGGTAAGCCAACAGTTATGGTTCTAACACATTAATCATTAACCCAGAATAACAATAAATAATAATTAAAGCTAAACAGATATAGGTGCGGAATTTTTTTTATAACAACTCAAAACTCTAAAACACAACTACCCCAATGATCTGGTATCACAATCCACGAACGTCTAAAAATTTCTACAAATACTGGTTTAATGGAAAAATACATTTGTTTTTCGGAATGAAAGAAAACAGGAAATAAAATAGAGGGAAGGGACTACAGGGTCTGCGAACGCCGACAGATCTACCTTGGGTCTCCTGTGGACTGAAGGCAGCAACCCAAACTCTACTCACGAGGTCCGGCACCGATATCTGCACAGAAAGTATAAAGTGCAGTATCAGTACAACCGACCTCATGAACTAGTAAGTGTTGAGCCTAATCTCGGCGAAGTAGTGACGAGGCTAGGACACGACAACTATATATAAACCTGTGCAGTTAAATCATATACGAGAAAACAATAATAATAGAAATTTAACACAACATAACGAGAAGGGGAAATATATTGAGGGAAATATCAAATTCTGACAATACTACAATAAAGAAGCAAGGTAAATATCATGCTTTGAACTATGGGTGTCTAACGGGTCGGGTCAGCCCGTTTTCGGGCCGGCCCAGATCGGTTGAAACCAGAATCGGCCAGGACCGGTACAAGGGGGCCAGGTGAGGCTGGGTTAAAGTGGTAGGGGGTTTGGTTCGTTCACCTATTTTCAACTGGTTAATCGGACCGGTCAAACCCGGTCAACAGAAATACTGTAAAACCGGTTAAATCGGCTCAGACCGGTTAACGAGTAGTTTCTTTTTTTTTTCTTTTAAATTGTTGATTGGGCAGCCATGTTAACCATTGGCAGTGGTCCCCTGCCAAGGATCCGTTGCCCAACGGCTGATTTGCACAATTAGCCCTTTTTGGGCTTTTTTTTTAAAAAAAAATTAACACTTTTGTAATTACAAATTTAACCCTTTGAAAAACTATAAATACACCCCCCCCTCTTCTTCATTTCTTCGCTTATCTCTCATTTCTCAAACTCAAATTCTCAATTCAAGTTAAATCATGCCTCGCACTTCTAGAATGCGCTCATATGTTTGGGAATACTTTGAGGTGGTAGAAGAAAATGAAGAAGTTCAGAAAGTAAAGTGCAAGAACTGTGGTCGGGTCTTAAATATTCATCCAAAGTGTGGCACATGCAGTTTAAGGAGGCATATAAAGAGTTGTCTTGAGCTTCCTCTGGAAATTCGTATTTAAGTTGATTTGAGATAATTTGTGTTATTTTAAAATTATTTGACGTATTTATGCTTAATATTATAGTTTGTTAGATTAATTTGAAGTATTATTATGCATGAAAATTTAGTTTTACTCTTTTTTTGTTAATTTACTTGTTAAATGTAAACTTCAATTTTGTAATTTTGAAATAAATGTAGCACTTGCAATTTATAAGTGCAATTTTTTCTCATCTTCATTGTATTCTTTATATTTTTACTTTATATTAATATAACTTACAATATTTATACAAAATTAAAAAAAAAATTAAAAATTATACTAACCCGGCCCGGCCCGGCCCTTGTACCCGTAATCCTTACGGTTCATTTTTTACCTGAATGAACCCGAACCCGTTAAACCAGGTAAGCCCCAAACCGTAACCGGTCCGAACCCCAACCCGTACGGTTCCTAAATTATCCTACCCAGCCTGACCCGGCCCACCCATTAAACACCTATACTTTGAACCAACAGAAATAATAACACAGTAACACGTGCACGACATCACCCTTCGTGTTTTTATTCTCGTCCTCATCATAAGAAACAACACAAACAACACGACATCACCCTTCGCGCATTAACTCTCTTATAATCATGGCACGGTGTCACCCTTCGTGCATTAACACTCATAGAATATGGCACGACATCACCTTTCGTGCATTAACACTCACATGATATGACACAGCATCACCCTTCATGCATTAACACTCATAGGATATGGCACGACATCATCCTTCGTACATTAACACTCACTCACAATATCGTACACGGCATCACCCTTCGTGCTTTACACTCTTCCTCACCCAAACAATAACATCCTGGCAAGGGAATCAACAATAACCAATATCGTTTCAACAATTAACTTCACAATATATGCCTTCACTTGAGTCAATACTCAACAATTATCCAATACTAGGAAAAAAACATAATAAGACTTGTTCAATCATGAAGAATAACCAGTTTAAGCATGAATATTACGTAATAAGAGACACAACGATCACAAGTATAGATCTCACTTGCATGCTATGACCCAACAACAATGTATAGATACTCGTCACTTCACCTATACGTCGTACTCAAACAACTAAACACGTAGTAAATAAGGCAACAACACCTACTCCCTCAAGCTAAGGTTAGCCAAAACACTTACCTCGATTCCACGGCCAAAATCAAGCCTCAATTACCGCTTTACCTCTCTCTTTCACCTCCAATCCACTCATATCTAGTCTTAATTAACTTAATAACATCAGCAAATGTTAGAGAAATCAATTCTAATGCATAATTATAGGTTTCCCAACATTTTTTCCAAAAAAATTAAAAATTGACCCTAGGACCGCTTGGTCAAAACTCGAAGTTCGGACCAAAACCCGATTACCCATTCACCCCCGAGCCCCGATATGCAATTGATTTTAGAATCCGACCTCAATTCGAGGTCTAAATCTCCAAATTTCGAAATTCTCAAATTTCATCCAAAAACACCCAATTTCCCATGAAATCCCTAAATTTTGTGATGAAATCTTGAAAAAATATGAAGTAGATTGAAAGAAATGAGTTAGAAATTATTTACCAATGATTTGGAGAAGAACTACTTTTTATAAAATCACCTCTTGAAGTTTACGGTTTGAAACTTTGAGAAATGAAGGGAAAATCTCGTCCAAATCTCTTTTGAACAGTTGCAGGTATCGCATTTGCGATCACAGGTTCGCAAATGCGAACTCGCAAACGCGACTAATACTTCGCAAATGCGAAGCTTGGCCTGGCCTGCTGTCTTCGCAAATGCGAACAAATGTTCGCAATTGTGGCTACTGTTCAAGTCGCATTTGCGACGATGAACTTCGCAAATGCGATGATCGAATTTGCGAGCTAGACTTCGCAAATGCGAAGTTTTCAAACCTGCAATATACCAAAAAGTTTCCTTAAGTCCAAAACACTTCGTGGCCTATTCAAAACTCACCTGAGCCCTCGGGGCTCCAAACCAAACATCACACACGTCTAAAAATATCATACGGACTTACTCGTGCGATCAAATCGCCAAAATAACATCTTAAACAACAAATTTAACACCAAAACTCATGAAATCTTTGAGAACACTTGAAATTTCTATTTTTACAACTGGACGTCCGAATCACGTCAAATTACTTTCGTTTTTTTACCAAATTTTACAGATAAGGTTTAAATATTATAACGGACTTGTACCGGGCTCCGGAACCAAAATACGGGCCCGATACCAATAAGTTTTAACATTATTCAATTTCCATAAACTATTATATTTTCAGTTAAATAATTTTCTTCAAAAAATCATTTCTTGGGCTAGAGACCTCAGAATTCAGTTCCGGGCATACGCCCAAGTCCCATATTTTACTACGGACCCTCCGGGACCGTCAAATCATGGGTCCGGATCCATTTACTCAAAATATTTACTGAAGTCAACTTAAATCAATTTTAAAGGTAAAACTCAATATTTTTCTCAAATTTTCATTTAAGGTTTTCCGGAAGCACACCCGGACTGCGCATGCAAATTGAGAAAAAAGAAAATGAGGTTTTCAAGGCCTCGAAACACGGAATCGGATTCTAAAACGAAAGATGACCCTTTGGGTCATTAGAGAGAATTAACTTTTTCTTTTTGTTTCTCTCATCTTAGTTTTTGTTATATGAGACCTTAATTTTTATGTTCTTAACAAATGTTAAGAAAACAGCTATTTACGAATTTATTTGTTGCCTATGCTATTGAGATTCTAAGATCAAAATGAGAAAAGAAGAATCTAGAAGAATGAGAGAGAGAACGACTGGAGAGAGCAAATTGCTTCTTCATTTCATTGTAGAAAATAAATGAATACATCTGAGTATCTCTAGCTAATCTATACATATATATATATATATATTGTAGGATGAATGAATACATCTAAATGTCACTAGCTAATCTATACATTTATATATTACAAACACCCTACTAATAGAATCTACGACTAATTAACCGACTCCACTAAGTTAGTTACAACTTTGGATTATGTATATTTAGGTCCCTAAAGTTCTTATTGCTTCACGTTGGTTCAATACAGCCTTGGTGGGTTCAGCGGGTTTGTTCTTCACTCCTAACTTGCATAATAGGTGATCATGTTGTGTCTTCCCAAGACCTTTAGTTAGCACATCTGCTATCTGCTCCTTCGTATTCACATGTACTATCTTGATTAAGCCTACTTTGATCTTTTCTCGAATGAAATGACAGTCTATATCTATGTGTTTTGTTCGTTCATGAAATATAGGATTGACAGCTATTTGAATAGCTCTTTTGCTATCACATATCATGTTTACAAGCCTATTGAGCTCAATGCTCAACTCTGCAAACAGTCCAATTAACCAAACTATTTCTGCTGTTATGAATGCCATGCTTCTGAACTCTACCTCAGCTGAGCTCCTTGCCACTGTTTCCTATTTTTTTTTTAATTTCCATGAGATTAGAGCATCTCTATAGAATACCAGGTATCCTGTTACTGATCTTCTAGTTTGAAGATATGCCCCCAATCTGCATCACAATATGCTTTCAGCTCCCCATTTCCTTCTGCTTGTAGCAATAAGCCTTGTCCAGGTGCACTCTTAATATATCTCACCACCCTGATAGCTTCATCCATATGAGATTATTTTGGAGCATACATGAATTGACTTAGTGTCTGCACAACAAATGAGATATCTAGCCTGATTATTGTGAGGTACAATAACCTGCCCACAAGCCTCTGATATTCTCCTGCATCCTGTAGTGCTGCATCATGTCCCATGCCATCTGATGGAACCACTAATTGATCAAACTCAATAGAGGTCAGTTTTTGGTTCACTTCAAGTGGAGTGATTGCAGGTTTGACTCCTATTAATCGTAGTTCTGATATGAGTTCAAGGGCATACTTCCTTTGACTCATGTATATGCTTCTGTGTGACCTTGTAAATTCAATTCCTAGAAAGAATTTAAGCTTTCCTAAGTCCTTCATTTTAAAGAACTTTTGCAAATCTCTTCTAGTGATAGAGATCTCATCAGCATGCATTATTGCATGTGACTATCAAGTCATCCACATAGATCAACACTAGTAATAGGCAGCTTCTTGACTTCTTTGTGAAAAGAGAGTAGTCATAATGGCTTTGTGAGAATCCCATCTTCTGCAATGCTTCTGTGAGTTTGATATTCTACTGTCGAGAAGCTTGTTTAAGATCATCCAATGACTTATAAAGTCTGCATACCTGGTACTCCCCCTTCCTTGCAACATCCTTAGAGAAATCAGGAGGAATAGTCATATACACCTCTTTATTCAGATCACCTTGTAAGAATTCATTGTGAACATCCATTTGATAAAGAGGCCAACCTAAGTGCGCAACAACTGCTATGACAGACCTCATAGTAATCATTTTGGCCACAGGTGAGAATGTATCCGTGTAATCTAAGCCTTCCTTCTGAGTATAGCCCTTAGCCACAAGCCTAGCCTTATACCTTTCTACTTCCCTTGAGGATTTGTACTTGATTTTATAAACTTATTACACCATATGGGTTGTTTTTCAGCTAGTAATTGGACTAGACTTCATGTCTGATTATCCTCTAGAGCTTGAATCTCCTGTTGCATAGCTGCAACCCACTTGGGATCTTGAGCAACTTCAAAGAAGTTTCTAGGTTCTACTTCAGCAGAGTATGCTGCAAGGCACTTAGAATAGGATGATTGTAATGAGAGGTAATTGATGGAGTCTGAAATAGGATAAACATAAGAGCCTTGCTTCTGTTGAGGCACTACTTAATCCCTCATCCATATAAGAGGCCTGGACACCCAAGTAGAGTGTCTAACAGTGGATGGAACTGCAGCTTCAATATGTACCATTGGTGGTGAGCTAGAAGCTAGAGGTTGAGAAGAACTAGCAGGTGAACTAATTGGAGAATCAGCAGCAGAGACATCAGTTGTGGCAATGGTCTCAGAAGAGGAAATGGCAGGAATATGCAGATCTTCTGAATCAAAAGGTACCCTAAGAGAATGCTAAACTATAGTGGTTTTAGATGGAGATGTAGGGAATGAGTCTTTGGCAGGAAATTGATCTTCTTTAAAAATGATATCCATGCTCACAAATACACAATTATTATGTAAATCAAATAATTTGTATCCCTTTTGTACCAGGGAATAGCCTAACAGTACTGCAGGAATTGCTCTTGAAGAAAATTTATCCTGCTTCTTGAGATTTGCTGCATAACAAAGGCTGCCAAAAACCCTCAGAAGATCAAGAGATGGTTGTTTGTGAAATGCCAGCTCAAATGGAGACTTACCTCTTAACCTTCTCGATGGAATTCTATTAATGAGGTATACAACTATCATCACACACTCTCCCCAGAACCTTAAGGGAAAATTGGCTTGAAACTTTGGGGATCTTGCAGTATCTAAGATGTATTTATGTCTCCTATCTACAACACCATTCTACTGTGAGGTGTAGGGACATGTACTCTGATGAGTGATGCATGAAGAGCTTAACAACTCTTTCAATTGACTATTGTGAATATCCCCCATTGTCACTTCTGATGGTTTTCATAGTAGCAAAAAACTTAGTCGTCATTAGGGAAAGAAAATACTTTAATATAACCACTGACTCATCTTTAGAATTCATAATACATACCCAAGTATATCTACTAAAATCATCCACTAGAGTGAGGAAGAATTTTTTACCATCATGAGTAGGTACTTTAAAAGGTCCCCATACATCTACATGAATAAGTTCTCCATAAACATCATTGATAGTTTATATGAGTGCACCAAACTATAGAGTACCAGGTCTTCTATGAGTTTCTACTAAGAATACTAATAAAACAGTAAGTAAATAAGACAGGTAGTTTTACATAAAAAAATCCCTGCTCAAGGGGATAAAAACCTACGACCTACACTGGTAGGATTTCAACTTCACTATGAGCAACTTTTATATTACAACCTTTGCAATCTAGAAATTAGACTCTTAATCCCTCACTAACTCGTAATACACCTATTATGAGCCACTTTGCAATACACTTATTACAAAGACTTCAACTCATGACTAACTCTAGTCACGACACAAATACGAGGGTTTTATAGTTTTACAAAGGGGTTCCTAAGTAATGCTTATAGCTAAGCAATTTAGGAATTACAATGAAGAACAATTATAAAGTTACAATTCAACTAAGGACAACAAAATACTAGATTTAGGAACTGGTCTGTAGTAGCATTTTACTTTGTTCTTGAGTTTTTGAGAATTGAATTCACTGTCTTTGAAGGCTCAAAATGCTTGAAGTGAATTCTCAAGTATTCAAATGATGTTTTGTTGTAATACTCTTGTTAAAATAACTTTGATGACATCACTTGAATGATATAAGCACTGGTTGGTCAAAGGACAAGTGACTGCAAAACTATTCCACTATTTCTATGGCAATCGCTTTTCAACTGTGCACAGTTGACTTTCATACTGCTGTCAGGAAAACACAAGGGAACATGTCCCTGTCTTGTTTCTTTATTTTCTATACTTGCAGCAGTTCACATTAGCTCGAGTTTTGGCTGGAATCCATTTATTAGCAATGTGTACCAACTTTGTCAAGTTCCCTATCTGGTTCTTGACAGTAAGTTTGTTAGATCATCAAAACATAAGGCAAAGATATTGAAAACCCATCAATTTCCCCATTTTTGATGGTGACAAACTTAGACATTGATAACATATATTTATATCAGAAATAACCAAATGAAGCAACAAGAACTTCACAAGTTCCCCCTGACTTTATGTTTCCCCCTTAATCAGATCCCTGTTTCAATTATACTTCCCCCTTTTGGCATCATTAAAAATACACAAGCAGGCAAATAGTATAAAGAAGTCTAGCCTAGCTAACTCATGCCACATATGTACACACAACATGATAGAAAAGAGAAACATAGAAAACAAGCAATTAGATAGCAAAAGAGGAGAGTTCTTATATATAAAACATATGCCTTTGCTTCCAAAGCAAAGGAAAATATTGGACTGTTGAAATCAGGAGCAGTACTGACACATCCCATCCACATCAAAACAAAAGAAACAAAAACATCTGCCAAGTCATAAAAACAAAAATAGACAATCCAGAAACTGGTCACTGAAAGGGTTGTTTAAGGGGCACTAGGAGTAGAGGGCTTGAAAGCTACAACAAGAGTTTGGAGAACTAGGTCTATTCGGGCATTTGCTGACTTTTGCTCATTGAGCAGTTCTGCTTTCAGGTTCTCCACTTGTGCCTTGAGATCAACATTTTCTTTTGTCAAACGAACCACTTCCTCGTTTGACTCTGGGGCTCCTTAGGCATGCTGACCTTCCAGGATAGCATTCCTAGCCTTCAACCTTCGAATCTCCTCAGTTGCACTATTTTGAGCATTGATGAGCTAAGAGATTATTGATGTACTGCCTACCCCCCATTCTTTGCAATGCACTCACATTCTTCTAGAGTTGTTTGAGAGAAGGTTTGCTTCTTGGTTCCTACCTTGCCTTGCCCCAGTGGCACCTTGAAAAACTTAAACATTTGCGAAAGTAGAAACCCATATGGAAGACCATGATTGCCATCCTTGAAGGTTGCTACCTTCTGCATATGTTCGATCATGATGGAAGGCAAGTTCATAAGTGTAAATCCATCCAGTTACTCCATTAAAAACAAGTTAGACTTGGAAGTCATGGACCTCCTCTCAGCACGGGGTAACAGAACTTTATTCACCAACTCGAAGAGCAACTGATAAACAAGGAGTAATGCCTTCTTGTGAACCTAGTCCCCCTTTTAGTTCGCATTTTCCTTTACCACAACATTCTAGAAGTTAAACCCACACGCATCTCTCACAGTAGACACACCAACCATAGGGACTTTAAGAATATCCCCAAGCAGACTCACATCAACAACAACATCCACCTCATTCACTAAGGCACAAATGTGGTCGGTATCAATAGGAAAGAGGCTGTCATAAAAGCTTTGAACCTCATCCTCATACACCTTCGGTGTATCCATTTGGAATAAATTCCCCCTCCATTGAAACTCAACAATTGCAAGGACTTGTCTCATACCAGCCATATCAGAAATTGCTGGGTTAAACGTGCGACCCAACATGACTTTTTGGTGCCTTAATCATTCTAAAGCAGAACTAGTTTCACTTCTCATCCTTATCGCAGAAACAAGTTCCTTAACAGGTTCCAACTTTCTCTTGCCAGACTTCACACCACTTGATTTTGCTTTTCTCTTAGACTTGACCAATACATCCTCATCAGAAACTGAGGGTTCACTCACAACATCTTTCAATTTTGAACTGGGGTTGTAACATTCTCCACTGAAGCAGATTGTTTCTTCTTCTGGGACCTTCTCACTAAGGAACTAGGTTCCTCAGTTATTTCCTCCTCAACTTCCACCACAGGGACATCCTTATCACACACTATTTTATTGTCTTTCACCAGTTTCCTCTTTTTCTTCTTATTGCTCTTTTTTCTCTTTTGAAGGGCAGAGTCATATGCTACCTTTGCCTTCAGCCTAGTAGTAGGTCACTTAGTAGAAGACTCAGGAGTGATCACTACCCTTCACTTGACTATGAATGCATCAAGAGGAATGTTGTCTTAATCCTCCTCATCGCTAGACCTCATCTCAGGGACTAGAATATCCAAGGGCTCAACAACAAATGGAGGAGAAGATGCAGGAGCTGAACTGTCCTAGGAGTGAGAACCTTGACCTGTTTCCTCCGGAGAGAGGTTAGGTTCCTCACAAGAGGGCCCTGTAGTTTCTGCTGGTGCAGAGCCTTCAACAGCCACCATGGCTCCTTCTTCCACCAGTCCCTGTGTCTCGTTCCTTTGAGACATGGGTGCACCAGAAATTATCTCATGTAATACTCCATCGGCAGATACCACAAAGATGGTCGCGATATTTTCATCATCGATAGGCTCCATGGCCACCACAAAATCTAAAGCAACAATGGTGGAAACCTTTACGACCTTAGGACTTTTACCCTATTCTCCATTTTTCCCTTGATCAATAGGAATCTCACAAGATAAAGAAGAAGGATCAACGACTTTAGGGGTTTCTGAGATATTCGCCTTAGAACTGGAGGGTGATGAAAAATCTGGGTTAGGAGTGATTTCAATGATGAGGACATGGATGGTTACAGAGGACTCATCGGGGACGGAGGACTCAATGGTTTTTTCAGGGTTAGTGACTACTGAGGCAGGAATTTTGGAGTTTTTGTTAGCCATTGAAGAGACAGAGTAGAATTTTTTTTGGAGAAGTTCTAATGAGGGACTATGGTCTGTAAAGAAATGAGAGGGTTTTTAATGAGAGAGGATAATTATGAAGAGAGAGATAGGAACCGGTTCTGAAACGACGGTTGTGCTTGGAGAGTTGCAATGTTTCAGAGGGAGATGGAACGATTTGTAGTGAAAAGATGTGACAATAGAGTCTGAAAAGGTGGATGACATGGCAGTTGATATTTGTACCTTTTCAAGATGTGTATTAAAGAATGCACGAACTACTAACCTTTGGTACAAGAACCAGGTTCTTGACCTGTCTTTGAAAATTTCAATCCTCCTTTATCACCCATGCATGCATCTACAGCTTCTATAATCATCATCCATGTTTACCTGCAATGGTATTAAAGTGAGTTAGACTTGGCCAGAAAACACTTTAGCTAATTTTACCTGAAGGTGATTTTCATAGCCAACTGATGGGAATCAGGTTCTCAATTAGGCTTCAATAGCCCCAGCTTCACCCTATTTCTTTCAAAATGTTCCCTATCCAATGGTTTGGTGAAGATATCTTAAATTTGGTCTTCTGTACTGCAGAACTTCATACAGATCAGCCCTTTCTCCACATTGTCCCTCATAAAATGATGTCTCACATCAATGTGCTTGGTTCTTTTGTGTTGAACTGGATTCTTGGACATGTTGAATGCATTGGTGTTATTATATATAAGAGGCACACAATCAATAAATACCCCAAAATCCTCCAGTTGTTGTTTAATCCATATCACCTTAGCACAACAGGAGGCTGCAACTACTTATTCTGCTTCAGCTGTTGAAAGAGCCACTAAGTTTTGCTTCCTTGTGCCTCAAGAGATGAGACATGATCATAAAAAGTGAGCCATTCTAGAAGTACTTTTCCTGTCCACAAGATAACCTGCATAGTCAGCATCTGCATACCTAATAAGATTAAAACTGTCACCTAAGGGGTAATACAGGACCAGGTCCTGTGTTCCCTTAAGGTATCTCAAAATTCTTTTGCAGCCTTCAGATGAGATTCCTTGAGATTTGATTGAAACCTTACACATAGCCCCAAACTGAAGACAATATCGGGTCTGCTGGCAGTAAGATAGAGAAGCGACCCAATAATGCCTCTATACATAGTTTGATTCACAGGAGATCCAGTTTTATCCATGTCCAGTCAAGTAGCCGTAGCAATAGGAGTGTCTATCACTTTTGATGCTTCCATATCAAACTTCTTCAAGAGCTCCTTGATGTATTTCTATTGACAAATGAATGTATCCTTCGTGGACTGCTTCACTTGAAGACCCAAGAAGAAATTCAGCTCCCCCATTATGTTCATTTCAAACTCACTTCCTATGAGTTTTGCAAATTCTTCACACAGAGAATCAGCTGTTGCCCAAAAAATGATATCATCAACATAGACCTGAACAATGAGCAGGTTCTTCCCCGTTTCTTCAAGAATAAGGTGTTGTCAATTTTCCCTCTTGTAAAACCATTTTCTAAGAGGAACTTTGACAACCTTTCATATCAAGCTCGAGGAGCCTACTTCAACCCATACAATACTTTGTCCAGTTTAAACACATATTTAGGGTGTTCATGACATTAAACCCCGGAGGTTGCTTTATATAGACTTCTTCCTTAAGAAGTCCATTCAGAAATGCACTTTTGACATCCATTTGGAATATAGTGAATTCCATATGAGATACAAAAGCAATTAGGATTCTAATAGCTTCCATGCGAGCAACCGGAGCTAACGTCTCATCATAATCAATCCCTTTCTCCTGATTGTAACCTTAAACCACTAGTCTGGCCTTGTTCCTTGTAGTGTTTCCATGTTCATCAAGCTTATTCCTGAATACCCACCTGGTTCCTATAATGGTTCAATCTGAGGGTCTAGGTACCAGGTATCATACATTGTTCCTTTAGAACTTGCATGGCTGTAATCCAATCTGCAACTTTTAAGGCTTTCTTGATATTTTTGGTTTCTATTTGGGAAAGAAAGGCCGAGAAGGCAAACGAATTTCTAGCTTTTGATCTGGTTTGCACTCTAGAATCTAGAGGGGTAATCATGTTTTCAAGAGGATAAGAGCTTTTGTGTTTCTAGTTGGGCATTTGAGGTTCATTTATAGAGGATCTGGGTATATCTAACTGGTTCCCTTGTGTTCTTCTCTCAGGTACTTGTGGAGTACCCTGCAATGTATCAACCACTCTTTCTTCAGCTTTAGTGGCTGTAATTGAGGTACCTGGTTCCCTTGAGGAAGAGGCAGCATTGTCTCCACTTGGCTCCTTCACTTGGCTCATCATATCTGCCTTTCCATTTGTCATGTCAATGACTTCACCAGGAACCAGTAAGGGCTCTCCATCTTGATCATCCTTGGTACTTTTCTCGTAGAAGTGATATGACTCGTCCAAGATAACATGAACACTTTCCTCAACACATTGAGTCCTCTTGTTGTATATCTTGTAAGCTTTTCTTTGAGAAGAATACCCCAAAAGGATTCCTTCATCACTCTTGGCATCAAATTTACCAAGCTGTTCCTTTCCATTATTGAGAACATAGCATTTTCACCCAAATGTTCTTAGGTGAGTCAGCTTGGGTTTCCTTCCATTCAGCAACTCATATGGGGGTTTTGTTCAGGAGAGATCTGATCATGCACCTGTTCACCAAGTAGCAGACAGTGTTGACAACTTCAGCACAGAAATTCTTTGAAATCCCATTGTCGATCAGCATTGTTCTTGCCATTTCTTCAAGAGTTCTATTCTTTCTTTCCACAACTCCATTTTGCTGGGGAGTTCTTGGAGCTGAGAAGTTGTGGGTAATGCCATTTTCATTACAGAACTCATCAAATTTGGCATTGTCAAATTCTGTTCCATGATCTTATCTAATACATGCTACTCTAGACTCCATCTTCACCTGGATTTTCTTCACAAAATCCACAAATACCTCAAAGGTTTCATCTTTGGCTTTAAGAAACAGAGTCCATGTGATATTGGAGTAGTCATCCACTATCACCAAAATGTATCTTTTTCCTCCCCTGTTTTTCACTCTCATAGGGCCACATAAATCTATATGAAGAAGATCGAGTGGCTTTGAGGTGCTGACATCCTTTTTAGACTTAAATGAGGACTTCACATGCTTCCCTCTAGCATAGGCATCACAGACTTTCTTTACTTCGAACTTTGACATAGGCAGACCACGGACCAGGTCCTTCTGAATTAGTTTATTCAAAAGAGAAAAGCTTGGGTGCCCCAGTCTTCTATGCCAGAGTTCAACATCATCATCAACAACTTTCAAACAACTTAGATCACCACTTTGTATAGACTCGAAATTAGCAACATAGATGTTCTTGTATCTCTTGGCCACAAGTACCACTTCACCAGTTACCAAATTAGTAACTGTGCATATATTGGACAAGAACTCCACCTTATTTCCCTTATCATAGATCCGAGAAACACTCAAGAGACTGTATTAAGACCATTGACATAGTACACATTCTCAATTGAGTGAGTGAGTGATTTCCCGACTTTTCTAACTCCAAGAATGTACCCTTTTTTCCCATTGCCAAAGGATACACTCCCTCATTGTAGGGCTTTTAGTGAAAGGAAGTTCATGGTATTCCCAGTCATCTACTTTGAACATCCATTATCCATGAACCATTGCTAACTGCTTCCTTTCACTGTTCCTTGTACAAGAAAATCAAGAGTTAGTTTTAGGAACCCAAACAAGTTTGGGTCTCTTGTAGTAGGCAAGAGGATGAATAAGATCTCTCTTAGTCTGGGTGGCACCTGGTCCCTTTTTAGTAGTTACATTTTCAGCAAACACTTTGTTTTTTTGAATAGACTGGACCCTGGCTTGGCAATTTTCCTTGAAATGCCCATTGTTCCTATAGTGGGTACACAGCCAGTTATCCGATACAGTAACATACTTGTTATGGGGATTGTAAGGGATTTTCTCCCTTTGGAACCATATTCCCTGCCTGTTTCCACCATTATTAACATACATGGCAGTGATAGCTTCTGAGGACCAGGTCCACTTTAGGGACTTTTTAAGATCATTTTTTACTCTTTCCAGTTCAGTTTGAAGATGACTGTTTTTCTCAGTTTCAACACACAAGCTAGTTCTCACAGCCTCCAACGCATTTTCAAGTCTAATGTGTGCCTCACTAGCTACCTCTTTTCCTTTTCTAGAATTTTCATGTTTAGACTCAGTTGCTAGTCCCTCTACTGTTTCCCTCAGGTCTGCAATCACTATCAAGAGACCGTCTCTTTCTTCCTCAATCTCAATCACTCTCTTCACTAAGGCCTCCTTATCTTTGTTGAAGTTCTCAATGGTTTCCTTATAGTCAACAGCTACAACCACTAAGTCATCTCTTTCATGTTCTATGTTAGCTATTTTTTCGGTTAAAACAAATTTTTCTTTCACCAGCTCACAAATGGTTTCCTTCAGATCAACTACACACACTACCGGATCATCTCTAGTTTGTTCAGCTTCTCCTAGCTCTAAGGTCAAGGCATCCTTATCCTCCACAAGACTATGATAGGCATCAATCAATACACTAGTTAAGACATGAGTTTCTTAGGAGAGTAGGATTTCAGATTTCTCTGAACATCCCAGAAATTTACCTCACTATTGTCATCGTCTTCATCATCATCTGATTGGGCCATCAAAGCAAATATTGAATCATATTCATTTTCCTCACTTTCAACTGCCATTATGGAGTTGTCACCTGCATCAGTTTCATCTTCAGACTCACTAAAGGAGTCTCCCTATACTGTAAGAGCCTGTTTCACCACATTGTCAGCAGATCTATTCCTTTTGAAGTGCTTGTCAGGAACTGGGTTCCTCTTGGCTACTTTCTCAGGGTTGTACTTGGAGTGTTCTTACTTCAGGAGAGGACAATCTTTGATGAAGTTGTCATGACCCAAACCTATGGGCCGCGACGGGCACCTGGTACCTTACTCAACTGAATACCAACGTAATGCATATTTCTTATTACATCATCTTATACACGTGACATACGGGCCTAATAGGCCAACATAATTATTTATAAACTCAAAACATAGGCCGACAAGGCCGTACAATCTTTCACGTACACGACATATGTCTACAAGCCTCTAAGAATACATAAATCGAGACAGAGTCCAGCTATACTAAACAATACATGTCTAAATCATACTAACCAAACAAGTAACTCCAAAGCAAATGGAGTGCACCAACATCTTCTGCTGAGCTGATAGCCTACTTAGAGGGCTCTCAACCTGTCTATCGAGACCTGCGGGCATGAACGCAGCGTCCCCAAGCAAAAGGGACATCAGTACGAATAATGTACCGAGTATGTAAGGTACATAAATAAATACATAAGAGATATGGAAGACATATAGAGTACATGACTCAACCTGTAAGTCTGTATAACTTTGTAAATCATAAATTACTTTTAGCGTCATACATATGCATTTGAATGTCATGTCGTGCATAAGTACATGTTTTATAACATCATCAGCTCTGAAGGCATCCCATCATATCATATCAGCCACTGTGGGCAAAATCATCATCGTATACCAGCTGATTAGGTGGTGGTATGTATATAACGCCATAACCTTTTCTCATATCCCATATACATATAATATATATATACGCGTATATAACGCCGTTTGAATCATATTTCAGCTATTGTGGGCAATATCATTGTAACATATTACTACAGAGAATAATATCGTCGTAATATAATACTGTAGGATGTAATATTGACGTAATATTGTGGGGCGTAACATCATTCCACCCTTTGGAACATTCATCCTCGAATGTTGACTAATGCTCTTATCATTTTTGTAACTTATAGCTCTTGTGAATACCTTAATACTCTTCTTGTCGTTTAAGCAGTTGCTCTGTGAATAAATCCAAAGTCTAGGGTATTCCCCCCTTTAGTCTTTTTGCTCGTATCATGACCTGTGGTCGAAATCTTCCTAATCTTGCAACTGCTGTTACCTCCTGTCATGCAGCCTGTATGACCCTGGCTTTGTAAGTGCACTTATGCGATTCATCTTTCCTTTTTCCTTTTATCTTTTAGTCAATCTCTAGTCCTTGTTTTGTATATACAAGGCTTAATAGGATGCCTCTCTGGGCCTCTATAGGTATAATGAAGTCCTTTGAACGATACTTTGTAGAACTTGCGAATATGGCCATATCATATTTCATAGATCTGATTATCCATTCATATGACTTTGCTGCATTTACATGGCTTATACTATACCATAATTTTTTACTTCAATCTACCTCTACTGAGGTATGCTTACCAAGCTCCCAGTTACTTTTGTTGCATATTCTTTAGGTATAAATCTCAGTCTTTCAATGCTACTTCATTACCATTCGTCTTAAGAATGGTGGCTTAATCTCATCTCATACTTTGTGACTTTTGTCCATCCATTATTGATTCACCTCAATATTAATCTACAATACACCAGTGATAACTTGAAACTTCTTACGTCCTACCTTGCCACTAGGGCTTAAGTTCCATCAAGGAATATTTGAAGTGATTTTCCTGATCCACTTAGGGGTGATACTATACTTCAATGATCGTATTTTATAGCATCCCAATGTGATTCACTTATGTGGGTATTTTAATCTCGTACAATCCATGAAATTTTCAATCATTACTCAATCGAAGGCCCAATACGTCATTCTTTTTCTATCACAATTACACCCTTATTCTACTATTAAGGCAATATTCCATCTCTTCTAAATGCTACTTATGAAGAGTAACTCCTTTGAGTCCATTCAGGCTATACTGAGCTTACTATAACATAGAGAAACCATTATCTCTCTTGTTTTCATGGACTTAATCCTGAGGACTTATCCATTCTTGTCACCCTTTTCACTTGCCTTTCCTCATTCTTACTCATGTTTTCTTAAAACTTTGTCGCTCTACCATACTTAAGCTTGTGACCTATAAATATCCATTTATAATACTCGCAACTTTCCTTCAACTTGCTTGCATTTCCTTGTGTTATTTTAGAACATCAAGAGCGACATCACATCATCTCTAACTCTTATTTACTTTCTTAACTAGACCTCTCGATACCTAAAAATTATTGACTAGAAGATATGCCATTGACAATGCCGCTATCATTCTTGGATATTGAATCCTCGTGCTTCTAGCCCTTTTATCCGGAGTATGGAATATCCTCAACCTTCTGCTTTTGAGTATCTCATACCTTGTTCACCTTTACCTTACATTCCTCAAAGCCTCACATCATATCTTCTATCTTTTTCGTACCTCTGATTTTAAAGGAGATCCTACAATGTTCTCGATCACGATATTTCTATTTTTCTGGGTCCAATAATCAAACTCCAGATTTACTTGGGTGATGTAACTCTTTAGTTTTCTCCTTCTTTTGATCGGCCTTTATGTCGGCTTAAGCTATCTTTCGATCTATGGTTTATGGTATTATTTATTCTGTTTAGCCTTTCATGGGTCGCTGAGGAATATGCATGATACAATCCTTTAACAATTTAATCCTCTGTTTATGACCTGGGCTCAATTCTTTCTTTTAACGTATACCCGAATCTTCTACGGCTGTATATGCTACATATATAAAACTCCAAACCCTTAAGTGAGTTCTTAACGCAACCAACTCTGGATCATTGATCGAGTAATTCTCTTTTTTCCATCTTAGCTTTCTTTAAACGTAAGCTATTACTTTTCTTGATCTTTTTGCCCCCTTGTTGCATCCATACTTAACTTATCTTAGTGCCCATATATATTGAAATTCCATACAACTCATATGATCCTGAATATCACTTCTGATTTTACTCCCTGTTCATTAGCCACTTTAGGTGCCACTTTCTTAGGGAGTGCATACAATGTTGTTTTGAGACTATTGTCACACGACCATTTCCTCTTTAGGTCATTGTACTGAGGTTGAAGCCTTCTTCCTTATTTCCTCAGCTAGTCTTTCGTCATAGTACTTAGGGAGAACCCTTGACCCTCGTAAAGATGTGAGCTTATTACAGACCTTTTGATGTCCTTCCTTGCCTATAATTATCCGTAGTTGCTTATCTCCGTACCCTTGTGCTTGTAGGGTTGCTTCTGAACTGATATGTTAATTGCCTTCCTATTGGCACTATCTTTCATTCCCACAATACTCATACAGTACCTTTAACAAGCCTATAATTATCCGTAGTTGCTTACTTCCGTGCTCTTGTATTTGAAGGAGATCTATTAAGCTGATATTTTGATTGCCTTCCCAGTGGCACTATCTGCTGACTCATCTGTAACCTACTATTTGGACATAACTAGGCTCTTCCTTAATCAATTACCAACTACTTGTTAGCCCATTCTCATATCAATTTTCTGCGTAATCTTTCTTGGGTTATTTCCTTTGTTTTAACTTACTGCTCGTATTTGCATAATGTTCTGGAATCGTAACATATACGTAGGCTTCAGATAATTTCAATCTCATCCCTTTTCATTTTTTTCGCATTCTTCCTTTATCATTCCATAATTACTAGAACCACTTAATTCTGGCTTAACATCACATCATTCCATATTCCCCCCTTTAGGGTGTACTAAAAGCTGAAGCCACGAGGATCTACCTATAGATGTTTTATCTCTTCATCTTTGGCATCATTTCTCAACATCAATGATCCTTACTCACCTTGCGGCAATTCTTCTGTACCAAGGATGACAAATTCCCTTACTCGTGAGGGTGACACTTAGCGTAACTGGCACATACAGTATCTTAAGCTTAACTTTGCTCACATTGCTTGCTCTAGGGAAGCGTCTCCCTGAATGACTATTCTCTGAATTCATGGGTTAAAGAGTTTTTCCAATTAAAGTGACAAAATTTGAATAGGGATTATTTTATTGTTCAGAGTCGCCACTTGGAATTGATTTTTTTGGTGTTCCAAGTCACCATTTATTTGAATCCCTAGTCAAATGAAGGTTTGACTCTATTTTTATCGGTCCGCAAAAACAAAGTTCGGGTAAGGAATCATGTTGACCGGGGAAAAGGTATAAGGCATTCCCCGAGTCCCGTGGTTCTAGTACGGTCACTTTATTGACTTAAACTTGGCTGGAATTAATTTTGGACAAATTGTGATTTATATTATTTTCATGTTTTACCTACCCTCTTTTATCTCTTGATTATTAGAAAAAAATTAAAGAATATTTTTGAATAATAAGATGTCATAACTACACTACGCAAGCGAATGCGTGTTCGACGAAATTTATAGTTTATTCATAACGGCGCTACGCAAGCAAATCCGCAGTCATGACAGACGATTGTTAGCACGTTATTTACTTTTGAAAAAAAAATCCTACAACTGTGCTTGGAGGAAACATTAACCCTCTTTGTTTTCCGGAAAATTTATTAAATGTCAATACTACGCTATGCAAGCGAATCCGTGATTATGACAAAAGATTTATAAATTAATTAAAACTATTGAATATGACATGAAATTTATGAATTAACTTATTAAAAGTTAAGCGTCACGCTACACAAGTGAGTCCGTGAAGTTAAAGCGCACCTACTATTTGCCTAGCGTTTAAATTAATTAAAAGGAAACGAGTTAATTAAAATAGTAGAAAAATCTGAGATTATTATTATTTTCGAGGTTTATAGTTGGGAAAAATTATGCAAATAAATGTTGGACCAACTTTATCTAATTTAAAAGAAATGAGCCAACTTTTTTTTAAAAGAAAAAAAAATGGGTTAGCTTGTATAAGGATTTTGGGCTGCTGGAGTTTATTATTAAAATAGGCTAAGAAATGGATTTCAATTGGCCTAATGCTATATAGAAGAAAAAGGGTAATTTTGTTGTTTAAAGGTAAATGGGCCAGCTTTTATTTTTGATTCAATAAGGCCCAAAGTTGATACAATCTTAGCTCTTTACTTAGTTTGCGTTCATGATCATTAACTACACAGTCCCAATTGTATAAACGCCCACTTTACAAAAATAGCCACTTTTTCAAATCCGGCAAAATTGCCAGATTCACAAAGATATTATCAGCATTCCTAGAAGCATATATTGACAGTGAAATTTCAGCAAGTAAAACGAACTCATGCTATGTGTTATACACCTAAAGTCATTCATGACATACTTAGCATTGTTACTCGGATACAATAGCTTGAAAACATGCTTAAAAATCCATAAACGACTTACATATTACATTCAAAAAACTTACAACTCAGTATTGAAGTATTATGAAGGACTATATTCACATTATCACATGCTTGATACATAACAATAACATACAAAGCTCTTTTGTTGTCGAACTATTCATCACATCAAACACATTTAAATGGTGCAGCATGTTCAAGTTGTTCCCATTTCTGAAAATACATACATTACGAGTCTTAAAGGATTATCTGGATAGCAAAAGAATAAACAGTAGTTCAGCAACTAAAGCAACATAAAAATAACAGCAAAACAGTGGAGAACCAGCAGCAAATCCGTGTTAAAACAACCCGAAAACTTAGAGAAAAACCCAGAGACGAACTCTATAGAGGACTTATACTTTTCTAAAAGTTTGCACTCTAAGATTCACTCCTAAAGCTCACTATTTCAGCTTACTTTTCATGTGTTCAACTGCTGAATTTTTTTTTATTTTTTTGTGTGTTCAAAGTAATTCTAAAATCTCTATGGAAGTGTGATGGAGTCCCCTCTCATTATGAGGAAAGGGCAGCCCCTTAAATAGGCAAAGACATTGTGTGCTAAACACTGTTCAAAATCTGTCCAAAATCTATTGTCAGAAGTAAGGAGAAAAAATGTCATTTCAGCCACCCTACTAGTAAAAGTAGGCTACTAGCACCCTGTTTTGTGATAAAAATATCTAAATTTCAGATATAAACAACACCAATATCACCCTATTGATTCAAATTAAACCAAGTGTTAAAACATGTAATTAAACTTCAACACATGTACTATGAACCAACATGAGCAAACAAAAATTAACTATTAAAGCCAGACAGAACACACGCTATCGCTAAAGCGATTTAACAAACCAACTAGGCAAACATAATTAGAAATGGATTAAATAAAGAAACAAGACAGAAACTAATTCTAACCCAAAAAATCAGAAAATTAATATCAGGGTAGGATTACGATTTTACCATATACTTTCAAGTATTTTCTCACTACCTCACTTTAATTAATACAAAGCTATTTTACTACTTCAACAAGTGCAAAAATAGAAAATTTAACATTTCAAACTTCAAAAACTAATGCTAAAATAATTAATAATAGAAAAAATAAAATCTGAAAAATAAAAATAAAATAAAAAATCAGCCATGAAAAAGAATAGGATTTTTACCATTTTACAATTCAAGTGACCGAAAAAATGGTGGTATGCCAAAAGAGGGTGTTCGGGGAGGCCGCCGGAATTTGGTCGGATTTTGGTCGCTGAATTTTCAAGGTGAAATTGACATCAATAGCTAGGTCTTGAGGAGCTCTAACCGTTGATATAGGTATTGTGGGGGTGGTAATTGTTGGAGCTTCAAGAATTTGGGCAAAAAAGTGACAGGTAAGTTTCCTAGATTTAAGATTCAAGGAGTTTGATGGGTTTTTGAAGGATTTGGTTTTGAGATATGGAAAGAGGAGGTGTTGGAGATTATATGGTGAAATTTTGAGATGGTTTGGAGGTGGTCCGCCGCCGGTGGGCGATTTCCGGCGGCGGTGGAGGGGCGGCGGTTATGGATAAAGAGAGAGGGAAGAGAGAGGGAAGAGAAAATAATTATGGGAGAAATGAGGGTCATTTTTCAGATTTTTGAGACTTTAAATACCTAGGCCAAGAGTGAATGAGATCCATTGGATCAAGATGTAATGGATGGATAAGAATTGACCTTGTTTCATTTAGTGAAACGACGTAGTTTTGAGTGTAGTTTCGGACCCTTTCAATAGCAACCCCTTATCTTGCACTCTTGGATATTTTTTCTTTCAAATTTAGCCCAATTTCTTCCTTATTCAAACTTACTAAACTAAATTTTATACAAACAAATAAAATAATTAAATAACTTATTCAAATGATCAATTAACTAGATTAATTCACCTATTGAACATTTAGTTAATTTCTAAAATGCGCAAATGAAGAAAAAATTATTTTTGGTGTTTTTATGATCGAAAATACGCAATTAAACACACAAAATTGAAAAAACTATTAAATAATAAAAAACACTAATAAATTTAGGAGGTGTTAAAATAGCGCAAAAATTAGGTATTCACACCGAGTACTCTCCAATCATTCAGTCCCTAATTCATATTTAGTTTATCTTATTCACCAGGCCATATTGACTTCTATTACTCTGGGGTCTAACTTTTCCTCTTGGTAATCGCGCTAGAGTCACAAACTTATTTCTCGAAATGAGAATATAACCTTATGGCCTATACTCTTTTGTTGGCTTAAGGCCCATCACCTTTCGTCTCTTCTTTCATTTGACTATAGGTTCTGTAACACTCTACCGTTTTCATCCATGTATCACACCTTTTTTATAATGCTTCCTTATCTCTCTTCTCATTACTCTACTAATATTTTTGCATATCCCTTTTCTTGTGAAAACTTCAATACGACATTCTTTCGCTTTTAGCTTTCCTTTGCTCCCTCCAATGGTTGTTCAAGTTGCTTAACGTTCTCGTTTTACTAGGGACACGAGCTACACTAAGGTAATACTTATTCCTTCAAGGCTTATTGTGCATGTCTTTGTAGTACACATATCTGGCTGCACTATTTTAGAGTGCACCATCTAGGTGTCTCATAAAGAGATCTATTAGCACATTTGTAATATCCTTCGAAAATGTCAACTGACACAATCAATTCATCCATCATATCTTCTTATACTACTTTTGTTAACCGCCATAGGGAATATCTGGAAGGGGTGCGACCAATGGTATATACCTTTGTACTATTGAATATAACTCAAAAAGCTTATGCTCATCTGCCTCAATTATAAACGATGTTAACCTTCATTAACTGGGCGCCTCGTACCCTTCTTCATCTTGCTTCTTTTGCTTGTTGAAACTTGTATTTATCTTTTTAATCTCTCATTGTCTTTCATCATAAAGGTGGATAGGCATTCTTGCCTTAAGGCTCCTTATCAAGAGGCTTACACCTTTCAGTACACACATGATCTGCTGAAGGCCTCATATTTACTTATCATAGGCATCATACAAAAATCCAATTCCTCTTACTCAACTCTTCCACAACTATCTCTCTTTCCAATCTTTTTTCCGGATGTAGTTATCGTCTTATTACAAATAAAAAGAAGAATTTTGGAATTTGAATTCTTATAAGTGAGCTCTACCACACGATCTAGAGTAAGAAGAAGCGTGACAATCCTAAATGCCCTATAGCCTCATGCTTATAAGTGTGGTGCACGACACACCCATAGACAAGAATCTACTAGACACAGCTTGTAGACTCCCTTGGATAGAATTGCTCTGATACTAACATAACGTATCTTTCTTATTACATCATCATATACACATGACATACGGGCCTAATAGGCCAACATAATCATTTATAAACTCAAAACATAGGCCGACAAGGCCGTACAATCTTTCACATACACGACATATGTCTACAAGCCTCTAAGAATACATAAATATCATAAGGGTCGAGACAGAGTCCCGCCATACCAAACAATACACATCTAAATCATACTAACTAAACAAGCAACTCCGAAGCAAATGGAGCGCACCAACATCTTCTGCTGAGCTGATAGCCTACTTGGAGGGCTCTTGACCTGTCTATCGAGACCTGCGGGCATGAACGCAATATCCCCAAGCAAAAGGGACGTTAGTACAAATAATGTACCGAGTATGTAAGGCATATAAATAAATACATAAGAGATATGGAAGACATATAGAGTACATGACTCAACCTTTAAGTCTGAATAACTTTGTAAATCATAAATTACTTTTAGCGTCATGCATATGTGTATGAATATCATGTCTTGTATAGGTACATGTTTTATAACATCATCAGCCTCTAAGGGTGTTCCATCATATCATATCGGCCACGGTGGGCAAAATCATCATCGTATACCAGCTGATCAGGTGGTGGTGCGTATATAATGCCATAACCTCTTCCCATATCCCATATACATATACATACATATATACGCGTATATAACGTTGTTTGAATCATATTTCAGCCACCGTAGATAACATCATCGTAACATATTACTACAGAGCATAACATCGTCGTAATATAATACTACAGGACATAATATTGACGTAATATTACGGGGTGTAACAGAAGTGCCCTGGCTTTCCACACTTGTGGCAGAGATCATAGTTCTTTGGTTTGCTGGAGTTGTCCTTTTTCAGTATTCCTCCATTTCTCCTGACCATCTTTTGAAACCTTTTGGTTAAGTAAGCCATGTCACTATCCTCCTCACTCGAGTCATTGTTTTCAGTTTTGATTGCTAGGTTCTTTTCTTTCTTTGGTTCTCTTCTTTCACTGTCTATCTTCCTCTTTATCTCGTAGGTCTTCAGATTTCCAACCAGCTCGTCTATGGTCAGCTCTTGCAGGTCCTTTGCTTCAGTAATAGCATTCACCTTGCTTTCCCTAGAATTGGGCAGGATACTAAGAATTTTCCTCACTAGCTTGTTCCTAGGAATGATTTCATCAGGTGAGTGTAACTCATTTATGATAGAGGTGAATTTTGTTTGCATATCTGGAATAGATTCATCGTCCTTCATCCTAAAGAGTTCAAATGATGTTTTATTGTAATACTCTTGTTAAAATGCCTTTGATGACATCACTTGAATAATGTAAGCACTTGGTTGGTCAAAGGACAAGTGACTGCAAAAATGTTGCACTATGTGCACTGTTTCTGTGGTAGTCACTTTCTAGCTGTGTACAATTGACTTTCGTACTGCTGTCAGGAAAACACAAGGGATCATGTCCCTGTCTTGTTTCTCTATTTTCTACACTTGCAGCAGTTCACATTAGCTGGAGTTCTGGCTAGAATCCGTTCATTAGCAATGTGTATCAAGTGTGGCAGATTCCCTATCTTGTTCTTGACAGTAAGTTTGTTAGATCATCAAAATATAAGGCAAAGACATTGAAACCCCATCAACTTTAATTGCTACTATTAGGAAAAGGCAGTCTACTTTGTTTTTCCAGAGGGCATACATCACAATGATCAGTATAGATTAAACATAGGAAATATCTTCATTATATCAATAGGCACATGACCTAATCTTCTATACCATAGCATGCCACTTATTCTATTGACTACTAATGCAGAAGAAATACCGTGTACTCCTAAATCTCATGTGTAGTTGCCTTGAATAACCAGATCCAGCACATACATATCATGCTTCAATCTACTAATCCCCTTCACCTCCCCACTGTAGATGTCCTGGAACACACAAAAGTCAGGAAAGACGGATATGAATAATCCTCCATCCTTGGTAAGTTTTGATATTGATAGCAAATTATACCTAAACTCAGGTACATACAGTACATTCTTAACATGCAGGTTACCTAAGATAATGGAGGATCCTAGGTGAGTAATGACACTTGTTTCACTATTTGGCAATTGCACTTTTCTCATATCAATCTTAGAAAGCTCCACAAAATCTTTGTAGACATCCAGATTATAGACCATGTGATTAGTGGCTCCGGAGTCTGCAATCCATCTATCCTTTTTAATTTTACTAAAAATATAAGATAGGTATACCTGTCGCTTTAGCATGAGCTGCTATTTCAACAGGCGTGACATTCTTGTTAAACATCTGGAGTAGTTGCTGATACTGCTACTATGTAAAGAAGTTGTCATTCCTTGGAGAAATATCTTTGTGCTCCTTCTGCTCTTCTGATCCTTGAGTGACATCAAGTTGCACATTGTGAGCTGCAGTAGTATTTCTAACAAAAGGCTTCCACTTTGGTTTGTAATCTGCAGGGTAAATAAGTTGTCATTCCTTGGAGAAATATTTTTGTGCTCGTTCTGCTTTTATGATCCTTGAGTGACATCAAGTTGCACATTGTGAGCTGCAGCAGTGTTTCTGACAAAAGGCTTCCTCTTTGGTTTGTAATCTGCAAGGTACCCTACCAGCTTGTAACAGTTATCCCTAGTGTGACCTTTTAGTTTGTAGTAGTCATAATAGAGTTGTGCTTTCTGTCTATACATTAAAGGTGCCCTTTACATTGAGTTGCAATTCACTTGATTAACTCTATGAGTTAGGTTGTAGGGAACTACACTGCCAACATGTCCCGTGTTATAACCCATAATAGTAGCTCCTATTTCCAAGTTGGTTACACAAGTAGCTCTAGCTCGTTGGATTTCATCTTGTACTACTATTCCATAAGCTACATTGATAGTAGGTGTAGGTATCATCCTCATCATCATAATGATGATTTGTCCCTTTGCTTGTGCAAACGACTCATTTAACCTATTCAGAAACTAAACTAGTGGTTGTTGCTATATATGTTCAATGAATATTTTTGATTCTGGACAAGGGCACGATGGTGTAGGTGTCATAGCATCATACTCATCCCACAAATCCTTCAATTTTGAAAAATAGGTGAAAATTGGCGCTAGTCCTTGTTTTAAGGCGCTAATTTCCTGAAGAAAATTGTGAACTCGTGAAATGTTTCTCTTACCAAACCTCTCCTTTAAATCGTTTCACACATTATATGTTGTAGATGCATAAACAACACTACTATAAAGTTCCTTTGCGACAACATTCATGACCCACGAGAGAACAAAAGCATTACATCTATCCCACTGATCATGTAATTCCTTCCTAAACTTGTTCTTCTCACACGTTCCATCAACAAAACCAACCTTGTTCTTTGCGAAAAGTGCAATCCTCATAGGTCGACACCACAATTGTAGTTTTGAGTACCTAGAAGTTTGAATTCAATTAAATGCTTACCCGACGAATGAGAAGGTCGCAAATACATAGGATGATTGTAACTTATTGCAGTCTCATCACTCGTTCCTTCTCCTACCGCCATCGCAGCTCTGAAATCCCAAACCCTAGCAAATGAATTGAGTTGATAACAAATAATTTACCAGCAAATTGAAGAGAATCAAAGTCGGTATCAGCATTTGATCGTAGGCTCTCATACCATATTGAGATTCTAAGATCGAAATGAGAAAAGAAGAATCTAGAAGAATGAGAGAGAGAACGACTGGAGAGAGCAAATTGCTTCTTCATTTCATTGTAGAAAATAAATGAATACATCTGAGTATCTCTAGCTAATCTATACATATATATCTGACTAACACCCTACTAACAGAATCTACGGCTAATTAACCGACTTCACTAAGTTAGTTACAACTTTGGATTATGTACTTTAGGTCCCTAAAGTTCCTATTGCTTCACGTTGGCTCAATATATGCTTCTGGTCTTATTGTTCTTTATTATCTTAATAAAAAGGAGATAATTTCCTACTCTTGTATTAAAAATAATTTGACCATCGATCTTTGACATTGTTTCTACTTTTGACCATACAAATTAATATTAGCAGTCCATTATAAATAGGGAAAAGGTGGAAGATAATTTGTGGATTGCATAATTGGATGGGGTTGATATATCGTATTGTTCTTTCCTAAAGACTTCTGTTTTTGTCCGTTTTGACAACGCTATAGCCTAAATCTGAGTAACTAGATTGTTTTAATTTTAAATACAACTAACTGAATAAGAGCGGGTAGCACCAATCACACGGTAAATCCACCACTCAGTAGCACTTGCCCACTTGTTTTTCTATTTATCAACTTGCCCACTAATTGTTGATTAAGAGTAATTTAGGCCACTAGAGTATTGTTAATTAGAGAATAAACCTTAGTGGCATTCTTGTGCATTCCCCTAATATTGAGGGCTTTTTATTAACTTTTACCTATTTATGATACTTGAATTCGCAGAAGAGGTTAAGTTCATAGGGTCCTGTGCTGCCCCATTCTCTCTCTTTCTCCACATTAAAACAGTTCTTTGAGTTGTAGTAATAAGGAAATAAAAGTTCTTTTTAGAAGGGGAAAAAAACAAAACAGAACCTGGGGCTCTTCAGTTTAACCTGGGGCTCTTCAGTTTAAGGTTAGTATACCAGCTACTGAATTGATTTGAATTACAGTTACATTCTTGCATTTCAGTTCAGAATCTTTGTGTCTGCTTCTGTGCTCTGTTGTTCCATTTCAGTTTCCCTTCTTTTCTTTCTGCTATTGGATAAAAATGCAATTTTGCTATATTTGAGGAATTTTCGATTGAAACGCTGAAGTTGTCCATTTTTGCAATATTCCAAGTGTTTGAGGTTGCTTTTATGCTCTGTTGTAACATTTCAATTTCACTTCTTTTTCTTCTGCATTTTTTGATTTTTTGGTATAATTTGAGGAATTTTTTAGGAAAGTTTGAAGTCAGTTCATTCTTGCACTTCTATCAAAATCCGTTTTGTTGCCTCTGTCATCTGTTGTACAATTCAGTTTCCCTCCCTTTCTTTCTGCAATTGGATAAAGTGGCAACTTTTCTGGGAATTTGGAAGTATTAATTAGTATAGCTTGGTTCTTGGTCTGAATTAGATAACTTGGATAATTTTGGTGCAAAAGATAAGTATAATCCGCCTGTGGGACATAAAGCAATCTAAATTGATCTTAATGGGAGTTAAAATAGTTTATTGTAGTTTATCTTTTAGATGTGAACACATATGTTTTTTTCTTGGTGTGCGCTAATTGCTTTACAAATTTTCATTATTTTTTAGTTTCTTGGCGTTCTATTTGCATTAATATGGTTTTCCTGCCAACCTTCTGATGTTATGTACTTAGTAGAAATCTTATGAATTTTCATGCTCTAGTATGATTGGAAACTTAAGTTTCTATATGTGACTTCATTTATTCTCTTTTTCGCTGCTTTGATGTATCAAGTAATTGACATGTGTAGGTTCTATTGCACGTCCTAATTCTGCAGTCTATGAGGTTGGTGTCGCTGTGAAGGAATATTAAAGGCCCTCGTTGCAGCAGCCAGAGAACCTTGCTATATAAATGGTTTTTGTAGAGTGCTGTAAACATCTAGAGTGAGCAGATGATGCAAGATTGAATACATCATATACAAAAGTGGCAGTTAGCATCCTTTCAATGCAAGCGTCACAGCGACTTAGAAGATCAGCCAAGTCTGATACGCTTTATCAATCTGTGCAAAAAACAGAGGCATCCTATCTACCTCAGTTTCAAACATTAGACACGCAGATGACCAGTATTAACCGAACCCAAGGAGGTAATCACTCCATTCAAACTTATTCTGATCGGTATTGCACAATGGAGTCCTCCTCACCTACTGGCAAGTATGTTGTTCAAAACTCAATATCAGCTGTCAGTTTCACTCCAAATGGAAGTCCGACTTCCCATCAAGAATCTCAGTCATGCTTATCAGACGTACATTACTCGCCTGATACTAACTACAACTCCCCAGTAAGTGGATCATGCATTACAGATGATGTGAATGATTTCAGGCACAAGCTAAAAGAATTGGAAACTGTAATGCTGGGACCTAATTCAGACGTTCTGGATAGTTGTGATAATTCCCTGCCGAGCTGTATGACCTCCCCAGAGATTGACTGTTGGAGACAAATGATGGAGGCGATACCTAGAGGGGATTTGAAACGTGTGCTCATTGCGTGCGCAAAAGCAGAATCAGATGGTGATTTACTTACAGCTCAGTGGTTGATATCAGAGTTGCGTCAAATGGTGTCAGTGTCAGGGGAACCAATTCAGCGACTCGGAGCATACATCCTTGAAGGGCTTGTAGCAAGGTTAGCGACATCAGGAAGTTCCATATACAAGTCCCTAAGATGCAAAGAACCAGCTAGTTTTGAACTGCTTTCATATATGCATATTCTTCATGAAGTTTGCCCCTACTTCAAATTTGGATACATGTCGGCAAATGGTGCCATTGCAGAAGCAATGAAGGATGAACAAAGAGTTCATATCATTGATTTCCAAATTTCTCAAGGGAGTCAGTGGGTTACTCTAATCCAAGCTTTTGCAGCTCGGCCTGGAGGTCCACCACATATCCGCATAACGGGTATTGATGATTCCAAATCAGCCTATGCGCGTGGAGGAGGGCTTAATATTATTGGCAAGAGGCTTTCTAAGCTTGCTGAGTCCTTCAAGGTGCCTTTTGAGTTTCATGCTGCCGCCATATCTACTTCTGATGTTCAGCTAGAAAACCTTGGAATTCGACCTGGTGAAGCACTGGCAGTAAATTTTGCATTTGTGTTGCATCACATGCCAGACGAAAGTGTGAGCACAGAAAATCACAGGGATCGACTGATACGGCTGGTTAAGAGCTTGAATCCCAAGGTGGTTACCCTTGTTGAGCAAGAATCTAATACAAATACTGCAGCTTTCTTTCCTCGATTCCTTGAAACGTTAGATTACTATACTGCCATGTTTGAATCAATTGATGCGACACTCCCAAGGGCGCATAAGGAGCGCATCAATGTTGAGCAGCATTGTTTGGCAAAAGATATTGTTAACATCATCGCCTGCGAGGGAATTGAGAGGGTGGAGCGGCATGAGCTTCTTGGTAAGTGGAAGTCACGGTTTAGAATGGCTGGATTCAGCCCGTATCCGTTGAGTTCATTGGTGAATTCTACTATCAAAGCATTGGTAGAAAACTACTGTGACAAATATAGGCTTGAAGAAAGAGATGGAGCTTTGTACCTCGGTTGGATGAACAGAGATTTGGTTGCTTCTTGTGCATGGAAGTAGAGTTGTTAGTTTTAGTAGCAAGCTTGGTGGGTGGAACCTTTAGTTTTCTTGTCATTTTGTCACTAGCCAATTCCTTCCCCTTTTTAAATGGTTTGAGAAAAAATAAGGTTCCTCCATAGTGTATTCACTTAATCAATCAGTGAAGCTTCCTTCTTGGAAAGCATTAATCCCAATATGCAATGTTGGTGCTTGTAAGATTTTGCTTAAGGTGTTTATGTTCTATGATCTATAACCTCCTACTTTAGATTTGATATCAGTTGATATTTGAGTGGTCTTCCACAAAGTAATAACATGAAGTATATAGCAGATTCTTCTTGTACAAGAACTGGAAATTTTGTCACAAAACTTCTTGTATATCCTCTACTAACTTGGCTGTCTTCAGAACCAGAGGCGGAGCTAGCACCGGATCTGCGGGTTCGGCCGAATTCAGTAACTATGATCAAAACCCTGTATTTGTCTTAAACCTTTTTATTGAATATGTATATATTGTTAAATTAAAACCCAATAATATAAACGAACTAGAATTCCGAACCCACAAACCTCAAATCCTGGTTCCGCTCTGTTCAGAACATAGGCTCTTAAAATCTTCCATTTTTTCTTGAAAATTACATATCATTGAAATATGACCAATTGTACTTTAAATTATGTTTCTTGTGACGTTTTCTTTCAAGTCGCTCAAAATGTCACAAAGGAGGAGTATACGTCCATAATGTTTAGTTATGCTCTCGTTATAGATAGAGGAGTCCATTACTTATGGTTACTTAACTATCCAAAATTATCTAGTAAAGTCATCTTTCTTTCGTTTGTACCATAAATGTCACTTAACTATGCATATAACACTCAAAAGGTCACTCAACCAAATTTCTCAAACTTTTGATCGTCAAATACCTATTTTACCCTCCAAATTATTTTTTTTTTACTTTTAAATATTATAATGTTTTCTCTTTTTAATCTACATTATTTATTTGTCTATAGGAAAAATATATTTTATTTATAAAATAAAAAATTAGTTTTTTAGTTTATATAATGCTGGATTAATAATATAATTCGGTATAATTTTCAATAATATATAATGTATATTATAAAAATATCTTTATTTTAAATAATTATTTTTTATATTACGTGCATGAAATATATATTTTACAATTTTTTTTCTTTCATTCTCAATTGTTAAATAAAGTTTTTGAATTGTCCTTTTTAATATCGAAATTATTATTACGAACAAATTGTTCTAATTATATTTTTTACTATGCTTAATATTGTATTGTTCTAACAATATATGCTTAAATATTATTTTTATTTTTTAATTTATAAATAAAATTTATTTTTTCTATAGGTAAGTCCATAATATAAATTAAAAAATAATAATATTAAAACGTTAATAAAAAATAAAAAGAAAATAAAAGTTTGATAATTTAGAGGGTAATATAGGTTCAAAAGTTTGAGAAATTTGGTTGAATGACCTTCTGAGTGCTATAGGCATAGTTAAATAATTTTGCGGTTACAAACGAAAGAAAGAGAATTTTAACAGGTAATTTCAGATAGTTGAGTGACCATTTGAGTAACATACTCTTGATAGAGTGATATTCTTCGCCTTTAATAGATAAATAGAGAAAGATAACTCGAAAAGAGAAAGGAAAAAAAAATTAGACTAAAACCAGGTTTTATTTCACTCCTGAAACTATTTAGACACTAGTCAATTGGAGCCCTTTACTTTTTCATAAGAAAAAGAAAATTCAATTAGAGCCCTTCCAACTGTCACCTCCGTAGTGACGAGGCACCTTTTTTTTTAAAAAAAAAAAAAAGTTAGTAGGAGACAATATTTTCCGAAAATTGTAAAGAGTTATTTTGGTGTCCATAGGTATTTTTTACTTGATCACCTATATGAATTATGAGGACATAAATAAATAATCTTAAAAAGCGAAATTTTGTTGTTTTATCAGCAAGTTAGAGCAAGACAAGTTTACAATAAGTTGTCACTTCTCTACCAATAATTTGGGAAGTGAATATTGACCATTTTAAAGATAGCAAAATGAGAGCCACGTTTTTCATATTCTTCTTTTACTATCCTATTCAGGAGCAACATAGTTAATAAAGTCGGTTGCCGTAGTGTCTTAGAAGTGAGGCGAGGGACTGCCACAGCAACAACAAAAGAGGCAAAAGCCGACATATATTTGAACAAACCAAAACTTTACCAGCTTGTGGGGTTTAGTCTACAGTCAAACCTGCGAAATATTACATGTAATTAATTAATTAAGACTGCATTTCCATTAATTTACTTTGCCTAAGAACATTTTGCTACCATGATGAGCAGTGGCGTGTGCAGAAGTAAGCGGTGTTAGTTGTCACTTGTCACATAACAAATGAACAAATTAGTTGTCACATACAATTAAGTACAAAACTTTCTTCGACAAGTTTTCATTCTTTTGAGATGCATTCATAATAGCTTTTAAACCAAAACTCGATACAAATTAAAAGAATAGATTAATATTGAAATTGACGATAAAAGAATAAATGCAAATCACACGAATCGAATAGCCTTGGCCCTTTGGTCACCCTTGAACCAAAGATGTTTCAACTGACGTATGAACAGAGTAACAAGATAATAAAAGCTAGAAAATGACAGCATATTGCTTTATGTTGCATAAAAATGATGTGTTTTACAAATGATCAGACCCCATTTATATAGTAGGGGAGTCCTACTCTTGAAACAGTTATATATGAGGTAAGAAATCTCATGATTAGCTAATTAATCGGCCTCTTCCTGATACGTGCCGGGATTTCTACCGTGATCCTCGACCGATTGCACATATTTCAATTTTCCGTTATTTGGCTCGGTAAGTTTCCCTCGATCTTGATCGGTATCTAGGTCACGAGCTCGACGGTCTAATTTTGCACCATAGTTCGATATAATATGAGGTCGAACCTTAACCTATCATATTCTAGTCCAGATTAATCACACAAGAGGCAAGCCCGGTTTTGACCGTATACAGATAGTCCCCTCGTTTCTCGGAGAGAAGATGACGAGAAATGATATGAACTTCCGAATTCCATCTCGATGGGCCACGACATAAGCAACGAATGTCACTAATACACCTGACTATGACGTAAGCAACAAATGGATACCGAAATATCCCGTCGGTCTAGTTACCAAGGCATTAAATTTCTATCAGTTGCTGATCGGCCACTATGGGTTCTGAACCGTCACCAGTAAGCTAATCTAACCTTCTTTTATTCAAACTTTACGTTCACAACTCTTCCTATTCTTGTTTCTTTTCAAAAAATCCCTTTGCTTTGCAACTTTTACACCAAATTTTCTTGAACTTTTAGCAAACCGCATACCATCCTAATTCCCTTTTATTCTTTTCTACAATGGCGAAACTTCTAAGATTGTACCGCAAAAGGAAGCTGCCTCTTCATCACGACCCGTTGGCGACGGGGCTGCGACAGAACTTCATCCTGAGGAATTCTTTCTGGCAAGGTACCCTACTGTTGCCGATTTTAAGATTGAAAAGACCTCATCGGTACCGGGTCGATATGAGCCGGTCTCGAGGTACAAATGCACAATATCGATGATCTCCTCACCAAGGTTAAAGAGGATTGCAACTGGATCAATAAGCATGTGGTGGTACCTTCGCCCGAGGAATCGATCACTATCCTTGTGGAGGGTTTTCTAAGTGTTTACACTTACCCCTTCACGTTGGGTCCCTTAGACCCCATCATCATTGCCTTCTGCAAGAGGTATAACGTGGAATTTGGCCAGATCCACCCTTCTTTTTGGAGAATAGCGATTCTCCTCTGATTATTCGTAAGCAAAATCAAGGGATGTCCCTTTACACTCGATCACCTTATGCGCCTCTACAGTCCCCGACTCTATCGAGGGGGGCTGATCAAACTTGCTTGCCGGGCTAGTAGGGCCCCGTTCTCGAGTATAGACGAGGCTTGAGATCGAGGTTGGATGGGCCGATTTGTTCGGACCTGATTCCTACTGAAGACATGCCATTTCCCTAGAAATGAAAAATGAAACGTAAGTAGTACTTCACCTTAAAGGTTCAATCTTCTTGTTTTACCTCTTATCTCCTTCATTATCGATGTTTTTAGTGTTGCAGCTGTGGCCCAGGTACCTGTGAGCACGTGATTTTTGCCCAATATATGAATTACTCCCATAAATTCAAAACAAAATAACTTTTTTTCATTATTTGGAATTTTGAGCATTTTGTGATAATTGTTTGCATTTGTCTATGCATGTTAATTTTGTTTAACTAATAAAAAATACAAAAATACGTGGCATTTGTATTTAGAATTTAATTCTATATTTTAGGATTAATTAGCAAATTAGTTGTTTTATAAAAATGAGAAAAATTACAAAAAATTGGCTTACTTTTGCATTTTTAGCCTTTTAGCTTTAAATTAGTAATTTTCTCTTTTAATTTAGGAGTAATTAATTTTATGTAAATATTATAGTATATGATTAGCCTAATATTAAAGATTAGATCAATTTAGGAGTTAATTTGGGATTTCAATTAATTATAGGAAAAAAAGAGAAAAAGAAGAATAATAGAAAAAAGAAAAGAGAAAAGGAATTTGTTCTTAAAGATCTGTTGGGCCAAATCTGATTAAGAAACGCAGGCCCAATTGTTAAGTACCAAAACCCGGCCCAAACCCGCGTCTTAACCCGGTCCGGTCCCCTTTCATCCGAAACGACGTCGTTTCGCCTTTTGATCTCGACCGTCGAGGTTAGTTGATCTGACGGTTCAGAAGTGGGGAGGTCTTAATATATATATGTACAAACCCTACCCCTACCCCCCATCTCGCCTCTTTCAACTCCCACCTCAGAGACCCCTCCAAAACCCTACCCGCCGCCCCTATTTTCCACCACACCTGCCGGCGACGCCGACCCCTTTTCCTACCAAATCAACACCAAATGACCACCATGACCTCCTCATCCCAGATACCCAACCCACTACCCTCGAATCCTAATGAGACTCTTCGAATATTAAATCACAAGTTGAGCCCTAAAAGTCAAAATCGAGAGTCTGCGGACGATGTTGGTCCAAAATGATTTTATTCACTTGTTCTCTACGAGAACATGCAATTAATATCAGATTGGACCAGGAGTCCAAGGATTTTGAAGATTTGAGTTGCCTTTTTCTTGGTCCGAATTGTAGAAGGTATTTCTTTTTGTCTATGATTAATCTTCTTTTGTTTTGTTTTTCCTTCATTGTTTTCTTTCTGTTCTTTCTCTTCTTCTGGTTTCTTTCTTATTTTTGATTACATGCATGGTTAATTGAGAATCCTGTCTTGATTGGTTAATTAGTTTGGTTTGACAATTTAGTTAATTCTTTCTGTGTTAATTAAGCAGTAATCTAGTTTTAGGCTCATTAGTTGGTTATTTCAAGTTTCTAAATCAATTGGTATAGATTTTTTATTTGAACCATCTCAGCGTGTGCTTACATTTCACTAGTTGTGTCGTTTGGGTTCTAGGTTGGCTATGACCCATTTGCACAAGAACAACCCATTCAATTTGGGGCTCAGGTCATTGGGTCACTTGACCCATGACCCATTTGGGGTAGGTTTCAGAGGTAATTAACAGGACCTTAAATGGTAATTTGGGGATTGTAGTTAAGGAATCTTTAGTGTAATAGAAATAAGAAGCTTTTAGGAAGCTTGGATGGGGGTGTTAATTTGAATTTTAGATTGTTAGTAGGTTAGCTTGGCCAACAAGTCAGTAATTGAGGGATTTTTAAGCTAAAAAGGAGAACTAAAGAGGGGGTAGAATGCAAAATAAGAAATCTGAAGGTTGCCCTAGGACCTTGCCTATAAAGGCAACCCAAACTTGCTTTGCAAAAAAAGCAAGAGACCTAAAAGATAGAAAAATAGAGAATTTCCGAAACAACTAAGATTTTACTGTTCCATCAAAATTTCAGTGATCTTTTACTTCTGAAAAAACAAAGTTCCTATCGTGATATCCACCATGGATTGAGGTCTGGTTGTTAAAGGTTCTGAGTCAAACTGGTTGAGTATTGATCTTCCGTTGGTTTTCTGAGTGGATTTCTGGGTTTAATTGTTGAATCTGGTTGGTTTCTGCTGCTAATTGCATGCTGATATTACTGATGTCTCCTCCTTTTCTGGTTTCATTTCCTTCCAGGTACATGTTTCTTGAAACTCCACATGTTTGGGTGAACTTTCAGTTGAAGAATAAATAAGAAAGAAGAATTTTGAAGCATAATTTCGATCGTTTTCTAGTTTAACTGTGATTTACTTTCAATTTCGTTTCTTGTTTGACATGCCATACTGTTAGTTGACCTCTGTGCTAAGTAAACAAGTACTTTTGTAATTGATTTGGAACTATTGCAAAGCTAAAGGGACAGTTTGTTATATAGGTTCAAGTCACAAATGCATGTTTGAGAAATCTGGTGATTGTAAATAGTTTTGAACTCAGCTGCTAGGTGTTCTTTAGTTGACAATATATTAATCATGTTCTGTGGATCATATGTTCAGCTACTGGTTTTAACTGAAAGTATTTTTTTCAGATTTCTGGGGTATTATAATTATGCTATAAGAAAAATGATCTATAGTATATCCGACAATAGATTTAGCTCATTTTGGTTTGATTGTGAGCACTTGTAATTGAAAATCGTGAGTTGTAATGTTCAGTTAATGGTTCAACACTTAAAGAACAGAGTTCAATTTCATTTTTATGTTGGTTTCTGATTAAACGTAAATGGTAGTTGGTCCTGAGGACTTGATCCTAAGGTTTGAGTTGGGGCACTCATTTTATTAGCAAAATTTGGGATCACGCTGATTCCCCTATAATTGGATGATTCTCGTGCAGGGAGACTCGATCTCGAGTCTGCACTTAATGTGGCTCAAGTTCCAAATTCGTAACTCCCATTGGGCTAGGGATGTAAGCCCATTTGTTTTTTATTTACCTCGTCTGTCTTTCCATGTAAAGGGCTGGCTGTTGGGCCCAAGTCCTTGCATAATAATACAATTCACAACGCAAAACTGTTGACTTTAATTTGGTCCAAAGGTTTAGTCTAGTCAGCAGCGATCTCTCTTTCTCGTTGAATTAATAAATTAAGGAGAGCCGTGGTTAGATAACACGAAATATCTATGGCCCTCAAACATTTAGATTGAACTTTTTTTCTTTCTTTTAAAAATGGAATTGAGGTGCACCGCGCCAAATAAAATCTTAAATGCGTGGCCCTCGTTTAATTATTTTAAAATCTCTAGAATTCGTGGCGTGTCATTTAAAAACGCATAATTGTTTTTGGCGCGTTATCTTAATAATTTACCTTCCTAAACTCGAGTGCACATTTACGTGACCCAAATCCAAATCTTAATGATGTTAAAATATGTCAAAAACCACAGGTGCATTTATGTGACGTGGTTCGAGACATGTTTTAATAATGTTGCAATTTTCTTTTAAAAAAAATGAATAAAAGCGGTTAAAGCTAAAATTTGCACATGGGTTCATAATTATTTAAAATCATATAATTAATCCGAACATAACAGTTGAGCGATCGTGCTAGAACCAAGGAACTTGGGAATGCCTAACACCTTCTCCTGGGTTAACAGAATTCCTTACCCGAATTTCTGGTTCGCGGACTGTAATACAGAGTCAATCGTTTCCTCGATTCAGGATTTGAACCGGTGACTTGGGACACCATAAAATATCCAAAGTGGCGATTCTGAATTTAATAAATAAATAATCCTATTTTGATTGTCACTTTAAGTTGGAAAAAACTCCCCTTACTACCCTTCTCCGGGAGTGTAGGTAAAAAGGAGGTGTGACAGCTCTGGCGACTCTGCTGGGGAACGAACTCAGAATCTCTGGTTCAGGGTTCAGAATTCAAGCTTAAATGAATAGTTGTATTAGGCTTTATTTGTTATCTGATTACATGCTTGGGCCTAATGTGTTAAATAATGCTTTTACCGCTTTGATATTATCTGAACTGTATATAAACTACTACGAAACCCTTCTCTTTTCATCTTCGGGGATGTGCTCGCTGGTCGAGACTCCTTATTCTGTTAGTGTCATACCTTGAAATAATAAAGAGGCTCAGACAAGTTACTAAGCCCGATGACCTTTTGGTTCCCGATACGTAGCCCCCTCATCGGCTCGAGTTGTCCGCTCGGGTACAAAGTCTAGAACATATACCCAGGTTTTGAACCTAGAATAACTCAGCCTCATGCCAGATCCCTAGTAGGAACGTTTGTTTGCATCATGTGCACTTTGACTTTGGAGACTCAACATAGGGGTTGGGTCTGTCTAGGACAGGTGTACCCGAAATGTAAAGACCATTATGTTGCATCTTACTCGCTACTTATGCATTCATTTGCTTCGGATTTGCATGTTGACCGGCTTATAAGGAAAAATTAGAAGGTTTAATGAGATGGTTGAGAAGGATAAGTGTCTTTTTTGAAAAACCAATGTCCCAAAACATACCGAAACTCTGCCGAAATTTTGAAAAAGAAGAAGAGAATTTTGTAGTTTTCAAAGAAAACAAAACAAAAGGGGAAACCTTTGTGTTTTAGAAAGGAGAAATAGTTGGTTTTATTTTGACAAATTTGCCCGAACTACGCCAGTTTGATTCCCACCGGATGTGAGATACGTAGGCAATCCCAATTGGGCCCAACTTCCTTTTTGCGAAAATATCCAAAAGAACAAAAAATTTACGTTTATTTGAAAATAGTTAGGGTGATGCCATTATTGTCAGAAATAACCGAATGTCCTTTAAAAAGGGCGCCGGAAGGCTGTTTTTGCAAGAACAACCACTTGTGGTAATTTTTTCAAGGTTTTCACCAGTTAGCCAACACAACCTTAAAATCTTCGACTCTGAGGTGCTGAAAGGCCGTATTTGCAAAACTGGATTTTATTTTTAAATGAAAAAAAAGTGTCAATTTGTTTTTGAGTCAATTGAATCGTGATTTTTGCTTAACCACCCTAATAAATGTGCAGAATGAGCACAAGTCAGAATTTGCCAATAATAGTCGTGAACAAGATCCCTTTGGAGTTGCTTATGTGGTGGGATGATTTGGGTAAATCGGGACAAGACAGAGTCAATCAATACTTGGGAGGCCTCACTGGGTTGTTGAAGATTAATCCTAGGGGGGACATCATAAAGGCGTTGGTTACATTTTAGGAGCCCACAACGTATTTCATTTCTCAAATTTTGAACTTACCCCAACATTGGAAGAAATAGCCGGATATATTGGGAATCCCAAAGTTCCCCTGAGACAGCAGTACCTGATTGCTCCAATGGCCGTAGCCGTACACAGGTTCTTAGACTTTTTGAAAATAAGCAGGGGGTCCACAACCCAGACTTGGAAGCTGGTTTTTGTACTTTGCAGTTTATATACGACAGATATGGTCATGTAGGAGGGTTCAACAAACTGAAAAATAATATCTGCAGCAAAGGAAACCGCCTTAAGTGGGAAGAACACATGTGTTTCGCATTCATGGTGGTCTTTTTGGGACTTTTGGTGTTTCCTAGAAAAGATGGGAATATTGAAATACGAGTAGCCGGAGTTGTCAGCACTTTGCTTACTCAGGTCAACAACACCCTCGCACCCATGATAGTAGCTGAAATCTTCCATGCTCTCACAACCTGCAAAGCCGGAGGAGACTTTTTTGAAGGGTGCAACGTGTTGTTGCAGATGTGGATGATCGAACACTTATGCCATTGTCCTCAATTTATGAGTTATGGGTCGACAAAGAAAACATGCATAGAAGAATTTTACACGAGGGTTGACGGGATCAACTTGCCAGAGGGGGTCACAGAGTGGGTAGCGCGCCTCCATTCCGTCACTGCAAACCAAATAGAGTGGACATTTGGCTGGCTGTCTGTGGATGAGGTCATATACATGCCAGCCACCGGGCCTCATTTCCCCTTGATGGGACTCAAGAGTATCCAGCCTTATGCTCCATATTGAGTTTTGAGGCAGCTGGGGAGATGCCAGATAGTTCCGAGAGATGAAGATCTTAGTGCACAAGTAGTCGAGATCAGACTTAACGGTCAATTTCATAAAGTAACAGTCCGCCAAATCTGGAGCGAATGTCAATACTTAACAGGCAATACCTGGGTGCGTGATCGATCCAAAGGTGAGGTTTCACCACGGTACCTTACTTGGTATAGGAGAGAAATTGAGTTTGGGAGGCCGACTAAAAGACCCCATCTTTTGGAATTCGTCGAGGCATCGCAGGAACAATGGGACTGGTTGGCCAAAGAAAGCGAGTATAGGGATACCATAAGCAAATTGGAAAAACAAGTCAGGGACCTTCAGCTTGAAAATAGCTTGCAAGCCACGGAGGAAGAAGGAGAAAAGAAAAAGCAAGCCATAGAAAATGAAACCCTTCGAGCCAAATTCAGAAAATGAAAATAGCGGTAGAAAACCCAGCCCGAAGTGCCAAAGATGAGAAACTCATAGTTAACTTGAGGCAGAAAGTGAGTGACTATAGTTTTGATTTGAACAAAGCAGAAAATGAACTAGCCAAGGCTCGAAAACATTGGCTAAAAATGCAGATGAATGAGCATGCCTGGTTAAGTAGTTGAAAGAAAAGTACAATGATGAGGTCACTGGATTAAAGAAAAGGGTTATTGCCACGGAAAACAAAATGATCAAACAAGCTAAAGACTTCAAAGTTGAAAGAGAGCATTGTTATACAACATTGGCACAATTAGAAATAGATTTGCAAAAACTTCAGGAGCAGAATCAAGTGGCCGAGAGAACTTTGGAGGTCAGGGCCCAGCATATTGGGCGTTTGTTACAAGAAAAAGGTGTCATAAGAGAGAGAATTAGAAACATTGCCGATTACATCGTTATAAAGTGCCAAATCTGTGAGGATATGACTCGCACTACCTTCTTCAAGGCAGTGTTGACATTCGTTAAGCAGATAATGAGTGACTTGGACCGACTTCAAAGGGATCTTGCATATAGGCCCACGGCGAGACCGAATGATGTCCTGCGGGCACCAGGAGCATTGATGTATTCATGATTTTTCATTTGAGTCTGTATTTCCTTTTTCGTTGGAGTCTGTAAGTTGTGTTGAGTCTGTATTTTCTTTCTGCTGAAGTCTGTCGTTTGTTGTCGAGTCTGCATTTTCTTTTGTCGGAGTATGATAGTTTATTTTTGGAGTCTGTATTTCATCTTTTCATCAGTGTCTGTTAGTTTCTCTTGAAGTCTGTTAGTGTTGAGTATTTGTAATCAAAGCGTTTGCTTTTTATGAAATTGAAAATCCCAAAAATTGTTTCATTATTTGCTTTCACACTTATCTCCCAGAACTATGCTCGGTCAGATTCATGCGGGGTCATGATACGTAGGCAATCTCCATAGGATTCGACCATAACTAAAAGAGAAAAAATAAAAAGAAAAAGAGAGAGAGAGAGAGGAAAAAACAAGAAAAAAAGAGAGAAAATAAGAGAAAAAAGCAATGGCAAAACAAGAGGGAAGTGAGAGGATAAAAACAAAGAAAAACAAAGGCCAAAATGGAAAACGAGAAGAAAGATAAGGAAGTTGCAAATGGAAAAGTCGGGATAATGCAAGCAACCGATCAAATGCATAATAGAAATGGTTAACTGCTTAGGTGCATTCATTCCCTAAAATGTGGTTACCAATCTGTATAAATCCTAATCGCTAACAAGGTTGTTGTTGATGTATTGAGACCAGGCAGGTGGTTAGTTGATTGGCATTCTGGAAACTCACTCATACAACACCTGATCAAAAGACAGGCTGAATATGGCCAACCAAGAACCGGAGACAAGTATTGTTGACCCGTCAAAAGAGGTGGAAGAACTGGATGTTAATGCAATGAAGGAAGAGGTGTATAAGTTAAAGCAGCAGATGACTGAAATGTACCAAGCCTGGGCAAAGGGGCATCCGCCACTGGTTTATCCTGCCAACCCTGCTTATATCCCACCATCAGCCCAACCTCAGGAGCCTCCCACTGTGAGCTCATCTCCAGCCTTTCCCCTCTACCAACAATGCTATGGCGCCACTTCCCATACTTCTCAAGCTCCACCACCCAAACAAGTCCCATACCCTCCCCCACCAATCACACCCATTTTTGTGGCACCTCCACCTGCTACATTACACCGTTCTTCCAGTGAACTTCTGTTCCAAACTCACGACAACCAGTACTATCCCCCTGAACCCACCTTCAAAGTTCCAGAACCATATTCTTACACCCCTCATCTTGATTTCCCGGTAGAGACCGAGAAGTCACCCAAAAATCCCGAGCATGAAGAGATGATCAGAAAGTTCAAAAGCTTAGAACAATCATTCAGAGATATGAGGGGGTTGGGAGGTCAAGTAAGTGTGGCCTATAAAGATTTATGTCTGTTCCCAGATGTTCAGCTACCAACAGGGTTCAAAATGCCCAAGTTTGATCTGTACGACAGGCATGGTGACCCAGTAGCACACTTAAGAGGATTTTGTAGCAACATGAGAGGAGCAGGCGGAAGAGATGAATTGCTGATGGCATATTTCAGCCAAAGTTTGAGTGGATCGGCATTAGAATGATATACCAGACAAGATCACAGTAGGTGGTACACATGGGACGATTTGGCCCAAGCCTTTGCCTGCCATTTTCAGTACAATCTTGAAATTATTCCAGACCGACTGTCATTGACGAAGATCGAGAAAAAGTCCGGTGAGAGTTTCAGAGAATATGGGTTCCGTTGGAGAGAGCAAGCAGTGAGGGTTGACCCTCCGATGAAAGAAAGTGAAATGGTTGATTATTTCTTGCAGGCTTTGGAACCCACTTATTTTGGTCACTTGGTGTCAGCAGTGGGCAAGTCCTTTAATGAAGTTGTAAAAATGGGAGGCATGGTTTTGGAGAGACTCAAGTCCAACAAGATCATGAGTTATTCAGCAATCAAAGCGACCACCCAGTCCATTCAAAACGGTACTGGAGGTGTACTCAAGAAGAAGAAGAAAGAGGACGTTGCGACAATTGAGTCGGGAGCTTGGGTCGGTTCCAGGAACCTTCCACGTTACTATAACCCGCCTCGACCCTATCACCAAACTTACCCCCACACTCCATATAGCCCACCACAACACTACTACCCACCGCCCGATCCCCATTTTTCCGTCCATCACACACAAACTTATACCCAACCCCCCCGCTCATGCACAATGGCATGCGCCAGCTCCACAAAATGCCCATCCACCCCCAAGATCCTATAGAAATCCCCCTTGAACAGGTTTTCGGCCAAATCAAGCTTTTAAGAGTGAGAGGTTGCAGAAACAGAAGACTTTCACTCCGTTGGGAGAATCATATGCTAGTCTATTCCACAGACTGAGACAGTTGGGTATGTTGAATCCGATCGAGGCTAAACTACCGAATCCCCCTCCCAGAAATCTTGAACACTTGGTGAGTTGTGAGTATTGTTCAGGGACCCCGGGTCATGACATAGAGAAATGCTGGAAATTGAAAACAGCTATTCAAGAGATCATTGATACTAATCCGATTGAGGTCCAAGCCCCGGAGGCACCCAACATCAACCAGAACCCGTTACTAGCCCATCATGAGACTAATATGCTTGAGATAGTGCATAAGGGAGGGGAGCCTACGAAGCCTTCGCAAACCGTCATGATGATTCGGGCTAGTGAAGCCAAGCCGTTTGAAAAGTCAACAAATGAGAAGTTTGTGATCAAGTTGAACGGAGCAAATAATGAACCATCTGTGGAGGTCAAGAAGGGGTCCTCAAGTGACGTTGCAGGAAAACATGAAAGAGAAAAAGTGGCTGTGCCAGGAGTGAAGAACAAGCCTGTGGTAATTGTGAAGGGTGCCCGCACAAATCATGTCATTATCAAACCGGTAACTCAATTACCCATAGTCAACAGCAAGACAGTCCCATGGATTTATGAATGAGTGACAGTGACTTACAAGGGGAAAGAGGTTAAAGAAGAAGTGTGTGAGACCCATGGTTTGACTCGATCGGGGAGATGCTTTGCCCCCGAAGAGTTGAGAAAAGCTAAGATCTCCAAAGATAACCCAGTGTTGGTGAAGAAAGCTGTGACCGAGGTAGAAGCAGAAGAATTTCTGAGAAAGATGAAAGTACATGACTATTCCATTCTGGAGCAGTTAAGGAAGACACCGGCTCAGATCTCTCTCTTGTCATTATTGATCTATTCAGACGAGCACCGTCGGGCTTTGATGAAGATCCTGAATGAGGCCCACGTTCCTGACAAAATCTCAGTAAACCACTTGGAAAAGATAGCTAACAAGATATTTGAGGTAAACAGAGTCACTTTTTCTGATGATGAGTTGCCCGTGGAGGGTACTGAGCACAATAGAGCCCTCTATCTGACGGTGAAATGTGAAGATTCCGTGGTTACTCGGGTACTGGTTGACAATGGTTCCAGTGCAAATATTTTTCCTCTTTCCACTCTGAACAAGTTGAAGGTGGATGATGAAAGAATTCACAAGAACAGTATCTGCGTTCGGGGATTCGATAGTGGAGGGAAAAATTCAGTCGGGGACATAGTGCTCGAGCTTACAATAGGGACAATTGAATTTACTATGGAGTTCCAGGTGCTCGATGTGGCTATTTCTTACAATCTGCTGTTAGGACGACCTTGGATTTATGCTGCCAAAGCGGTCCCGTCTACTCTGCATCAAATGGTAAAGTTTGAATGGGATCTACAGGAAATTGTTGTGCACGGCAAAGATAATTTGTGTGTTCCCAATAATGCCATTATTCCGCTCATACAGGTTGAAGACGACAAGGGACCGTGGGTTTATCAGGTTTTTGACATGGTATCGGTAGATAAAATTCTAGAAGGGAAGTGTGTGCCAACTCCAAGGGTAGCTGCTGCATCAGTCATGGTAGCCGTTGAAATGTTGAAAAACGGTTTTGTACCGGGCAAAGGTTTGGGTGCATTTCTGCAAGGTATCGTACAACCGGTTTCTCTTCCTAAAAACTTGGATACATTTGGTCTGGTGTTCATGCCCACAGTTGCATCCGTGAGAAGAGCCAGAAAAATGAAACAGAGAGCATGGGCCCTTCCAAAGCCAGTCCCGCATCTTTCCCAATCATTTCTCAGGCCTGGTACCAGAAAACGCCCAGTGACGAGAGTTCCCAGTTTGGTGGTTGATGTGGATGGAGATTTGATGGAAAGGTTTGAGAGGATATTCGCTGATGTGAACGTGTTGGAAGTTGGAGAGGGTTCTAGCAAGGCGGATGTGCAATTTGTTGGGCCCAGTGCAAAGATTAACAATTGGGAAGCTACTCCTCTCCTCATCAGGAGGGAGTTTTGGTAGTTTGCTTTGATTTTCTTTCAATTTATCTGGATTATTCCAGGGTTGTAATTCAGATTCTATGTTCCATCTGTTTGGATGTATAAACCCCGTTATCTTTAGTTTCAATAAAATGCAATTTCTTTTTCTTCCTGATAGTTTATTTTTGTTTTCCTTTCTTCCTTGTACAGTGCTTTTTATGCTGGCTTCAGTGATATGACATGCATGCGGAATCTCTGGCCCAGTCTTAAAATCCAATCTAATTCTGAAATAGTAATTCAAGAAATAGAGTGTGATGTTGAATCGGAATATGACGAGGATGAAGCCTTTGAAGAGATTAGTAAAGAATTAAGCCACTTTGAAGAAAAACCCAAGCCTAACCTGAGTGATACAGAAGCAATCAATTTAGGGGACCAAGATAATGTCCAGGAAACTAAAATAAGTATCCATCTTGAACCACAACTCAAAGAGGAGATAATTAAGACACTGTTCGAGTATAAAGATGTTTTTGCATGGTCCTATGACGACATGCCAGGTCTAAGCACTGGTTTGGTGGTTCACAAATTGGCCACTGATCCGGTATTCCCCCCTGTCAAGCAAAAGCTCAGGAAATTTAAAACTGATATGAGTGTGAAAATTAAGGAATAGGTCACCAAACAGTTTGAGGCCAAAGTCATTCGGGTCACCCGGTATCCCACCTGGTTAGCAAATGTTGTGCATGTGCCGAAGAAGGATGGTAAGACCAGGGTGTGTGTTGATTATCGAGATCTCAACAAGGCAAGTCCCAATGATAACTTCCCATTGCCGAACATCCATATATTGATCGATAATTGTGCCAAACATGAAATTGGTTCTTTTGTGGATTGTTATACGGGTTACCACCAGATCTTAATGGATTAGGAGGACGTAGAAAAGACAACATTCATCACGCCATGGGGAACATACTGCTATCGGGTCATGCCATATGGTTTGAAAAATGCCGGGGCAACCTACATGAGGGAAATGACGACCATATTCCACGACATGATACACAGGAAGATTGAGGTTTATGTGGATGATGTGATTGTAAAGTCTAGAAAGCAGTCTGAACATGTCAGAGACCTGAGAAAGTTCTTCCAAAGTCTTCACAGGTACAATCTCAAGTTCAATCCTGCAAAATGCGCGTTCGGTGTTCCGTCTAGAAAGTTGTTGGGATTTATAGTCAGCCGACGAGGTATTGAATCAGACCCGTCAAAAATCAAAGCCATCCAGGAATTGCCGCCTCCAAAGAATAAGACTGAGGTGATGAGTCTGTTGGGAAGATTGAATTACATCAGCCGGTTTATTGCTCAGCTCACGACAACTTGTGAGCCTGTCTTCAAATTGTTAAAGAAAGATGTCGCAGTCAAGTGGACAGATGAATGTTAGGAAGCATTTGATAAGATAAAAGGGTACTTGTCAAACCCACCTGTGTTGGTCCCACCAGAACTAGGGAAACCTTTGATTCTATATTTGATAGTCTTGGACAATTCATTTGGATGTGTGTTGGGACAGCATGACATCACCGGCAGGAAGGAGCAGGCCATATATTATCTCAGTAAGAAATTCACATCTTACGAGGTTAAGTACACTCATCTTGAGAGAACGTGTTGCGCCCTAACTTGGGTAGCCTAGAAGTTGAAACACTATTTGTCATCTTATACTACTTACCTCATCTCTCGTTTGGATCCGTTGAAGTATATCTTCTAGAAGCCTATGCCCACGGGAAGGCTCACAAAGTGGCAGATCTTGCTCATAGAATTTGACACTTTCTACGTGACTCGGACTGCGATGAATGCACAAGCATTGGCCGACCATTTGGCGGAGAATCCTGTGGATGAAGAATACGAACCTTTGAAGACTTACTTCCCTGATGAAGAGGTAATGCACATTGATGAGTTGGAACAGATTGAAAGGCCAGGATGGAAACATTTCTTTGATGGGGCTGCTAACATGAAAGGCGTTGGTATAAGAGCGGTACTTGTTTTTAAAATAGGGCATCATTACCCTGTTATGGCTCAGCTTCGGTTCTACTGTACTAACAACATGGCGTAATACGAGGCATGCATTTTGGGTTTGAGGATGGCTCTAGATATGGGTGTCCAGGAAGTCTTGGTCTTGGGTGACTCGGACCTTCTGGTACACCAGATTCAGGTAGAATGGGATTAAAACTCATACCGTACCGGCAATGTTTGCATGATCTTTGTCAACGGTTTCAAGCAATAGAGTTCAGGCATATTCCTAGCATTCACAATGAGGTCGCTGATACTTTGGCTACTCTGGCATCGATGTTACATCATCCGGATAAGGCTTATGTTGACTCGTTGCATATTCAGGTCCGCGATCAGCATGCTTATTGTAATGTGGTAGAAGAAGAACTCGATGGAAAACCATGGTTCCACGATATCAAGGAATACATCCGGATGGTATTATATCTAGTACAAGCTACATGTGATCAGAAGAGGACAATTCGTCATTTGGCAAGCGAAATTTTCTTCAGTGGGGGAGTTTTGTACAAAAGGACTCCGGACCTAGGACTGCTGAGATGCATAGATGCCAGACAAGCTGTGGCTTTCATGACCGAAGTACATTCTGGAGTCTGTGGACCAAACATGAGTGGGTATGTGCTGGCAAAGAAGATTCTCCAGGTAGGTTATTATTGACTCACTATGGAGTGAGATTGTATCAGTTTCGTGCGTAAATGTCATCAGTGCCAAGTGCATAGGGATTTGATTCATTCTCCACCATCTGAATTTCACACGATGTCTGCACCGTGGCCTTTTGTTGCATGGGGTATGGATGTCATTGGGCCAATTGAGCCATCAACATCGAATGGGCACAAGTTCATTCTGGTGGCCATAGATTATTTCACCAAGTGGGTTGAGGCTAAAACATTCAAGTCTGTAACCAAGAAGGCGGTGGTTGATTTTGTGCACTCAAATATCATTTGCCGGTTCGGGATACCGAAGGTAATCATCACAGATAATGGTGCTAATCTCAATAGTCATCTGATGAAAGAGGTGTGTCAACAGTTTAAGATTACATATCGCAATTCCACCCCATACCGCCCCAAGGCGAATGGAGTAGTTGAGGCGGCCAACAAGAATATAAAGAAGGTACTTCGAAAAATGGTGGAAGGTTCTAGGCAGTGGCATGAAAAGCTGCCGTTTGCATTGCTGGGTTATCGCACTACTGTTCGAACTTCAGTAGGGGCGACTCCTTATTTGTTGGTGTATGGTACTGAAGTAGTAATACCCGCAGAAGTGGAAATTCCATCCCTTCGAATTGTCGCGGAGGCTGAGATCGATGATGAGGATTGGGTCAAAACCCATTTGGAACAATTGAGTTTGATCGATGAGAAGAGACTGCCAGCTGTGTGTCATGGCCAGTCGTATCAACAGAGAATGGCAAGAGCATACAATAAGAAGGTGCGTCCACAAAAGTTTGAAGTAGGTCAGTTAGTATTGAAACGCATTCTTCCTCATCAGGTTGAAGCAAAAGGAAAATTCTCCCCAAATTGGGAGGGGCCGTTCGTTGTGACTAGAGTGTTGTCCAATGGTGCATTGTATTTGACAGATGTAGAAGGCAAATGTGTAGAAATGGCTATCAATTCTGATGCAGTCAAGAGATACTATGTATGATTTCTTTCTTTGATTGTACTTGTTTGTATTTGGCATGTCTCGAATATTGAAATGACGAAGGCATTTTGTTATGCTATCTAAACACTTTATCCCTCGTTACTCCTTTGAGCCTCATTATTTTCTTCATACCCCTCTTTCAGAATCAATAGCAAATATCGGAAACACAAGCGTAAATATAAGTAAAGGAAGGAGAGAAAAAGAGTAAGAAAAAAGAAAAGAGAAAGAAACAATGAAAAGAAGAAAAGAAGAGAAAGCAAAAGAGAAGAAAAATCACAACAAACAAAGTAATTCCTACGTCATGAACTACGTTTGACCTGATTCGTTTTAAGATACGTAGGCAGCCTCATGGTTCGGTATCGTCAAAATAAAAATTCAAAAGTCCCCAAGCAAGAAACTGGGGCAGAAGTTGTGGTAGTTGTAAGAAATCTGGTTCCGAAAGTTGTAATTTTGAACCCATGATGAGTTGTTTTGAGCCTTTTATGCCCTTTCTTTCTAACCCCATCCAAAAGCCCACATTATGGTCCAAAGAAAGACCTTCCGATCAATCTTCAAGAAATGCCAAGGCAAGTAGGTAATGGTGATTCACATAAGGGGCAACACTCTGGTCCAAAAAGGAAAAAGAAATCAAAAATGAGAGAGTCTTATTGGTGAAAACCTCATGGGCACCGTAAGGCGACGAGAGCCGAGAGAAATAAAAATGAGAGAGTCTTATTGGTGAAAACCCTCACGGGCACCATAAGGCGACGAGAGCTGAGAGAAATAAAAAATGAGAGAGTCTTATTGGTGAAAACCCTCACGGGCACCGTAAGGCGACGAGAGCCGAGAGAAATAAAAATGAGAGAGTCTTATTGGTGAAAATCCTCATGGGCACCATAAGGCGACGGGAGCTGAGAGAAATAAAAAATAAGAGAGTCTTGTTGGTGAAAACCCTCACGGGCACCGTAAGGCGACGAGAGCCGAGAGAAATAAAAATGAGAGAGTCTTATTGGTGAAAACCCTCGCGGGCACCATAAGGCGACGGGAGCTGAGAGAAATCAAAAATGAGAGAGTCTTACTGGTGAAAACCCTCACCGGTACCGTAAGGAGAAAGTGAGCTAAGAGATGAACGGATGAGAGAGGTCTGCTGGTGGAAACCTTCCAAGGCACCGCAGAATGAACAAGGTCAAGATTTGGGTGAAGAAATCAAGTTGTGGAAATTCCGGGGCAACAAAGTGTGGCAACTGAAAATTGATTGGTTGGACAGATTGGGCAGATTAATCCGAAATGCATGTCATAATCATCGGTGCCAGCTGCTCCACTCAGATAAGTCTCTTTTCTTCGTCCTCTTCAGATAGTCTTCCAGTATATGATTTTCTTATCCTTAACTCTGAAAGTCATTGCATTTCATTTCTTTTGGGTTTTATTTCTCTAAAATATTCCAAATGTCAGTTCTGTTTAAGAAAATAAGAAGGAATTTCAAAGCTCACTACCAGCTTCAAAAATTTAAAGCACAGTGCGGCCAGAGTACACCGAAGATAGCATGATATAAAGTGGGATAAAGTGTCAGCAAAAGTTCTATCGGCAGAATGATTTAGTAATTTCATGGGAGATGCAGAGGTTCAATTAAAAGGGTCAGAGGTGTGAAAAAACGGTTCGGATATAGAACACTCGGGTCATCCAGGGTCATAGGGTTTGAAAGTCAGTCAGAAAGTCAAGTGGTTCAGGGCCAGTTCGGGGAAGCCAGTCAAAACAAAACAATACAGCGAAGAGACCTTCAACAAGAATGCCATCAACTAACCACCACATTTTAAACTGACAAAATTTTTCTTTGATTAAAACAGGGGCAGGAAATTTTGGTTGTTTCGGGAAAACCCTCCGTGGAGAAAGGCAGTCACCAAATAGGTTTGATTTTTGATTTTCAGGACCCTCCTGGAAAATGGGACCTAGCGTAAAGTTTAGAAATTGCGTAATCTAGCATAGTAGTATTCCAAAGGAGTATAAGTAGGTTTAGAGTTTTGCATGTTCGAGATAAGATTCAATTAGGAGTTTCCAGGGCCCTCCTGAATAATGGGACTTAGCTTTAAGATTTCGATTAGATAACAACATGTAGCGTAAACTCTGCTATAGGATAGTATAATTTTGCCATGAAAGTTGTCACCCTTAAAATAAGATTTGACCTTTGATTTTCAAGACCCTCTTGGATAATGGGGAGTAGTTTAAAGACCCTCTTAGATAACAAGATTAAGCAGAAGTCACACCTTTAAAAGATATAGCTTAGATTTAAAATTGTCGTTTAGTTAAGAGATGTCAGGACCCCCTGGATAATGGGACCTAGCTTTTAAATTCTTAGTAATCTTTGGTAATATGATTTAGTTTTACACTCACATCTGTGCCCAGCCACCAAACTAGGGCAGAAAATTTTTCTTTGTTTTGTCTATTTTGTTGAAGTCAGGCGCCCACCTGGAAAGCAAGAGAATACATTTCAAGTTAGAAGTCAGGAGCCCGCCTGGAGAGCAGGGAATACATTTCAAGTCAGCAATCAGGAGCCCGCCTGGAGAGCAGGGAATATATTTCAAGTCAGCAATCCGGAGCTCGCTAGGAGAGCAGGGAATACATTTCAAGTCAGCAATCAGGAGCCCGCCTGAAGAGCAGGGAATACATTTCAAGTCAGCAATCAGGAGCCCGCCTGGAGAGCAGGGAATATACTTCAAGTCAGCAATCAGGAGCCCGCCTGGAGAGCAGGGAATACATTTCAAGTCAGCAGTCAGGAGCCCGCTTGTAGAACAAGGGAGTACAATTCAAGTTTATCTTTCAAGTTCTTATTAATACTTGGTAATATGATCCGTTTTACACTTACATGTGTGCCCAGATACCCAAACGGGGGCAAAAAAATTTCTTTGTTTTTGTCTATTTTGTTGAAGTCAGGAGCCCGCCTGGAGAGCAGGGAATACATTCAAGTTCAGCAATCAGGAGCCCGCCTGGAGAGCAGGGAATACATTCAAGTTCATGCAGTCAAGCGGCCCCCTGGAGAAAAGAAAAACATCTCAAAGTGTAGTTGGCAGTCAGGCATCCACCTGGAGAAAGGAAAACATCTCAGATTACAATTCAAGGCGGCAACAAAAGGATTCCACCAAGAGAATACAAGTCAACAAGGCAACAAGAACCACAAGAGCAAGTTTGAAGATATAGATAGGATTTCGTAATGCATAGACCACAGTATAGTCTAGCTTCTTTTTATTTTATCATGGTGTAATAAGGGGATGCAGTAAGCAGTAGCAGCAGCAACAACAACAATGAGATCACCGCTTCATGGTAGTCCCAACTACCAAATATTCCTGAACTACACTGACCTGATTCCTTTTTAGCCAAGGATACGTAGGCAACCTCGGAAGCAGGGTGCGGTCAAATCTTTCAAATGCTTCCAACGGAGTATTCAAACGGGCAAAAATTGCTCGTATCCGCTCACTTTATCTTTTCACGAAAACTCTTCGTGTTTCCGGGCAAAGAGGGGCAGCTGTGAGCACGTGATTTTTGTCCAATATATGAATTACTCCCATACATTCAAAACAAAATAACATTTTTTCATTATTTGGAATTTTGAGGATTTTGTGATAATTATTTGCATTTGTTTGTGCATGTTAATTTTGTTTAACTAATGAAAAATACAAAAATACGTGGCATTTGCATTTAGGATTTAATTCTATATTTTAGGATTAATTAGCAAATTAGTTGTTTTATAAAAATGGGAAAAATTACAAAAAATTGGCTTACTTTTGCATTTTTAGCCTTTTAGCTTTAAATTAGTAATTTCCTCTTTTAATTTAGGAGTAATTAATTTTTTGTAAATATTATAGTTGATAATTAGCCTAATTTTAAAGATTAGATCAATTTAGGATTTAATTTGGGATTTCAATTAATTATAGAAAAAAGAGAAAAAGAGGAATAATAGAAAAAAGAAAAGAGAAAAGGAATTTGTTCTTAAAGATCTGTTGGGACAAATCCGATTAAGAAACGCAGGCCCAATTGTTAAGTACCGAAACCCGACCCAAACCCGCGTCTCAACCCGGTCCGGTCCCCCTCCATCCGAAACGACGTCGTTTCGCCTTTTAATTCGACCGTCGAGGTTAGTTGATCTGACGGTTCAGAAGTGGGGAGGTCTGAATATACGGAGAGGTCTTAATATATATATATATGTCCAAACCCTACCCTACCCCCCTCATCTCGCCTCTTTCAACTCCCAGCTCAGAGACCCCTCCAAAACCCTACCCGGCGCCCTTATTTTCCACCACACCCGCCGGCGGCGCCGACCCCTTTTCCTACCAAATCAACACCAAATGACCACCATGACCTCCTCATCCTAGATACCCAACCCACTACCCTCGAATCCTAATGAGACTCTTCGAATATTAAATCACAAGTTGAGCCCTAAAAGTCAAAATCGAGAGTCTACGGACGATGTTGGTCCAAAATGATTTTATTCACTTGTTCTCTATGAGAACATGCGATTAATATCATATTGGACCAGGAGTCCAATGATTTGAAGAGTTGAGTTGCCTTTTTCTTGGTCCGAATTGTAGAAGGTATTTCTTTTTGTCTGTGATTAATCTTCTTTTGTTTTGTTTTTCCTTCATTGTTTTCTTTCTGTTCTTTCTGTTCTTCTGGTTTCTTTCTTATTTTTGATTACATGCATGGTTAATTGAGAATCCTGTCTTGATTGGTTAATTAGTTTGGTTTGACAATTTAGTTACTTCTTTCTGTGTTAATTAAGCAGTAATCTAGTTTTAGGCACATCAGTTGGTTATTTCAAGTTACTAAATCACTTGGTATAGATTTTTTATTTGAATCATCTCAGCGTGTGCTTACATTTCACTAGTTGTGTCATTTGGTTTCTGGGTTGGCTATGACCCATTTCCACAAGAATAGCCAATTCAATTTGGGGCTCAGGTCATTGGGTCACTTGACCCCTGACCCATTTGGGGTAGGTTTCGGAGGTAATTAACAGGGCCTTAAAGGGTAATTTGGAGATTGTAGTTAAGGAATCTTTAGTGTAACAGAAATAAGAAGCTTCTAGGAAGCTTGGGTGGGGGTGTTAATTCGAATTTTAGATTGTTAGTAGGTTAGTTTGGCCAACAAGTCAGTAATTGAGGTATTTTTAAGCTAAAAAGGAGAACTAAAGAGGGGGTAGAATGCAAAATAAGAAATCTGAAGGTTGCCCTAGGCCCTTGCCTATAAAGGCAACCCAAACTTGCTTTGCAAAAAAAGCAAGAGACCTAAGAGATAGAAAATAGAGAATTTCTGAAACAGCTAATATTTTACCGTTCCATCAAAATTTCAGTGATCTTTTACTTCTGAAAAAATAAAGTTCCTATCCTGATATCCACCATGTATTGAGGTCTGGTTGTTAAAGGTTCTGAGTCAAACTGGTTGAGTATTGATCTTCCGTTGGTTTTCTGAGTGGATTTCTGGGTTTAATTGTTGAATCTGGTTGGTTTTTGCTGCTGATTGCATGATGATATTACTGCTGTCTCCTCATTTTCTGGTTTTATTTTCTTCCAGGTACATGTTTCTTGAAACTCCACATGTTTGGGTGAAACTTTCAGTTGAAGAATAAATAAGAAAGAAGAATTCTGAAGCATAATTTCGATCGTTTTCTAGTTTAACTATGCTTTACTTTGAATTTCTTTTCTTGTTTGACATGCCATATTGTTAGTTGACCTCTGTGTTAATTAAACGATTACTTTTATAATTGATTTGGAACTATTGTAAAGCTAAAGGGACAGTTTGTTATATAGGTTCAAGTCACACATGCATGTTTGAGAAATCTGGTAATTGTAAATAGTTTTGAACTCAGCTGCTAGGGTGTTCTTTAGTTGACAATATATTAATCATGTTCTGTGGATCATATGTTCAGCTACTGGTTTTAACTGGAAGTATTTTTTTCGGATTTCTGGGGTATTATAATTATGCTATAAGAAAAATGATCCATAGTATATTCGACAATAGATTTAGCTCATTTTGGTTTGATTGTGAGCACCTGTAATTGGAAATCATGGGTTGTAATGTTCAGTTAATGGTTCAACACTTAAAGAACAGAGTTCAATTTCATTTTTATGTTGGTTTCTGATTAAACGCAAATGGTAGTTGGTCCTGAGGACTTGATCCTAAGGTTTGAGTTGGGGCACTCATTTTATTAGCAAAATTTGGGATCTCGCTGATTCCCCTATAATTGGATGATTCTCGTGCAGGGAGACTCGATCTCGAGTCTGCACTTGATGTGGCTCAAGTTCCAAATTCGTAACTCACATTGGGCTGGGGATGTAAGCCCATTTGTTATTTTTATTTACCTCATTTGTCTTTCCATGTAAAGGGCTAGCTGTTGGGCCCAAGTCCTTGCATAATAATACAATTCACAACGCAGGACTGTTGACTTTAATTTGGTCAAAGGGTTTAGTCTAGTCAGCAACGATCTCTCTTGCTCGTTGAATTAATAAATTAAGGGGAGCGGTGGTTAGATAACACGAAATAGCTATGGCCCTCAAACATTTAGATTGAACTTTCTTTCTTTCTTTTAAAAATGGAATTGAAGTGCACCGCGCCAAATAAAATCTTAAATGCGTGGCCCTCGTTTAATTATTTTAAAATCCTTAGAATTCGAGGCGTGCCATTTAGCAAATTTTCATGGCCTTCGCAAATGTTAAAAATGCGTAGTTGCTTTAGGCGCGTTATCTTAATAATTTACCTTCCTAAACTCGGGTGCACATTTATGTGACCCAAATCCAAATCTCAACGATGTTAAAATATGTCAAAAACCACGGGTGCATTTATGTGACGTGGTTCGAGACATGTTTTAATAACGTTGCAATTTCCTTTAAAAAAATGAATAAAAGCGGTTAAAGCTAAAATTTGCACATGGGTTCATAATTGTTTAAAATCATATAATTAAGCCGAACATAACAGTTGAGCGACCGTGCTAGAACCACGGAACTTAGGAATGCCTAACACCTTCTCCCGGGTTAACAAAATTCCTTACCCTAATTTCTGGTTCGCGGACTGTAATACAGAGTCAATCTTTTCCTTGATTCGGGATTTGAACCGGTGACTTGGGACACCATAAAATATCCCAAGTGGCGACTCTGAATTTAATAAATAAATAATCCCATTTCGATTGTCACTTTAAGTTGGAAAAAACTCCCCTTACTACCCTTCTCCAGGGGTGTAGGTAAAAAGAAGGTTTGACAGTATCGAACGTAGTTCCTGAACTCAAGGAATGGGTCGAGGGCCTTGTGTCACAAAGACCATATTCCGAGCGTGCTTGGATGGAGTTATCAAAGCATCGATAGGAGGCCCGTAATCATGGTAGGTTTTCTCTTCTGATTCAATACTATTTGATTTTCTCCTTGTACTGTGGAATTCTTATATGCTCTATTTTCTTTTGTAGTTCTCCCCAAAGACAATGCTATGAGGCCTCCATCTGGTAATGAGGATGTGCCTCTCGAGCCCCTTGCTCCGAAGCAGGGTGACGATAAGAAGAGAAAAAGGGTCTCGAGTTCCTTGAACTCAGAAAAGAAAAAGCCGAAGAGGAGGTCTTGCAAGCCCAAGGGGAGCTCCGACGCTTTATCCTCGAACTTAGTCCATCGACTAAGGGATGAGTCCGAAGAAGAAGAAGAAGAGAAAGATAAATCCAAACTGGTGATCCGCGTGCGGGCTGGTGTCACGATACAAAAGGCTCTCGAACAGGCGGGTGCTGAAGTTGAATCATCTTAACATGAGGAGGTCAGTGAGAGAGCTCTGGCTGAAGCTCCCAAACCAGAAGGGGGTGAGGCTGTTTCACCCCAAGCTAGGGGTGTCGAGATGGAGACCAGAGCTGACACTCCTCGAGCAGAGGAAAGTGCCCTAAAAGACGTGCTCGGGGCAATTGACATTACCGAGTCTCCTTAGTTCTCAGATGCCATGATCTATGAGGCCAGTATGTTAGAAGATTGTCCTTACGAGGGGCTTTAAGAGGCGACATATATCCACACCTTCTTGGATAGGTTTGAGTCTATTGCATTCGAGGGTGTCACTTGGCTCGGAGACTTGCTGGTGCCAAAGAAGGTACCATCGCCGGGAGCCAGTGGGTCTTCCTCGAGCCCAAAATTGGTAAACCGGTTCCCAGCCCCGAGTGTCTATACTGACCGAAGACGGTCAATAACTTTCTCTATCCCATAAGATGTTCGAGTTTTCTCTACCCCCGTAGGGTCGCTAGCTATCTTTGGTGCTTGGTGACCGAAGAAGATCAGGCAGTGATGGACAAGGTGGAAACCCCCTATCTATTTAATGAAGCCCAACAAGCATTAAATCGGGTAACCTTTTGTATTTTTCTTCTCATATATTCTAATTTTATAGTTGTAAATAACCATAACACCTTCCCTTATGCTTGCAGGCTTCAGTGCTGCATCATGAAACTTTCTACCGATACCGAGAGGAATTAACCCACCACGAGGCTGAAGTTTGGTATCTCACTAAGAAGAGGGACACCTACGAGCTTCTAGGTGAGAAGCTTCAGGTCGAGTTAGAAATGGCTCGAAATGAGCATGCTGAGATGCCCAAGCAGGTATTTCGAGTGCTTCACGATAGTGAAGACAAATTGAAAATAGTGACTAACAATCCGATCCTGCAGGTCCAGCAAAGGCTTGAACAGATCGGGGAGCTTTAGGAATAGGTAGATATGATTCAAGCCGAGGCTGAGGAGTTCAAGAAAAATATAGACATCTTAGCCTCGAAAAGGGAAGCGCCCAAGCACAATTGGAGTCGGACGAGACCCAACTGCTAACTGCAAAAGAGAAAGCCTCGGTGTAGGTCAAGAAAATCAAGTGGCTTCAATCCCAATTGGACTTGGCTAGTTCTAATAAGGCAAACTTAGCCAATGAACTCGAGGCAGCCAAATCTGAGGTGGCCGTGGCCAATAGCAAAGCTGATTCTAAAGTGGCCCAATTCAAGGTCGACGTCGAGGCCATCCAGGCGCAGGCCAAGAGTATGGTGGATCATGCATGGTGGCAAGCTCTAAGGGAAGCCCTCGAGGGAGTCCATGCTCAGGACTTCGATATACTAACTGAAATCAAGAACACCAAAAAAGAAGAAGATAGGGCCCGAAAGCTGGCCTTTCCCGAGGAAGATTCTGAGAGTTTAAGCGAGTCTGAAGGTGGGGAAGATCCCTACGGCGGAGATGCTACCTCCGATGAAGACCGGGCCACTTATGCCTTTATATTTTTTGCTTTCTTTTGCATCTTTTTAGGCTGTTTCGGCCATTGTAAATATTTGAATTAAGGCATTCTGGCCTTTGTAAAAAGATTATTGGATAAATATATACAAGGCTTTCTTTTCCCTTTTGGCTTTGAAATTTTTTATTTGCTTTATTACTTGTATTCACAAAGGTCGGAATGACTTAGCATAAAATAACTTAGGTTGTGTAAGTTCGAACAAACCCTGCCTTTACATTATTTTGTGTTGAGGCGTCTTGGGGGTTCGGTGTTACCGAAAACTTTCTCCCGAAGTAAGTAACTCAGGTTATAGTTTGCCGAGGGTAGCCTTTAGAACTGGTTTTTGAATATTTTAAGGCCTATTTTTTTTACGATTCTCGGATGTCTCCGAGCTTTGTTGATATGGCTGTAACCTAGTGAGCTTGCTTTCCCGAGTTATCCAGTCTTCCCTAAGATAACAATCCCTGAATAGGTATGGCCGTGGTCTTTAAAATTCGGGGGTTGCCTAATAGGTCTTGTGTACCCCATGTTTAATAGCTCGATCTGTTCAAGTTTGTTTTCGGACGATAGTCTTCGAGTGAGGGAGCGACCATCCGAATTCTATTTATAATTGGCCCTTGAGCTCGTTTCTTTTAGGAGATCGAAAGTATGAAATTCTTTAAGGTAAGTAAAGAGGAAATTTTTAAACATAAGATGACTGTAAGGAAAGTACTTCTCTTTATTCTTGTGCTAAATAGTTATACATGCGCACATGTTTTATGCCAGGGTTCGATCAATCTACGTGGGCACGATCCGTTTGACTATTTGGACCTTACAATAAATTCTACCTATTAAGACCCTTCCATTACGAGATAATTTCCTCACAAAAGTCGATATCTAAGGGTAACGCCCCCCAGTATTTGAGGTTGATTGTAGAGGAACCTCAGATACTGTTAATGATGTCTTCGACATCGATTCATGATCGGCCTTTGATTCTAAGTTAGCATGATCACTGTTGCCTCATTAAAAACCTTACTGAAAAACCCAATTTGGATCAAAACGGTTCAAGGGAAAAAGAGTGCAACGCGTGCTTTCAGATCTAAAGACTTCGTGGCGCTCTTTTTCGACCACCTACAAGTGTTAGTCCGAAAATAAAAAGAAATGAAATGGGGTCATACCTTAGTATATCATTTTAGGTGAGTTACGTTCCAATTGTTAGGTAGTTGTTCTTCACTTGTCATTCCGAGCTTATAGAATCCTTTCCCTTTGACCTCGAGAATCTAGTATGGTCCTTCATAGTTCGGACCTAATTTCCCTTCGTTCGGATTTCGGGTGCTTAGTGTGACCTTCCTTAGAACTAAGTCCCCGATATTGAAGTATCAAAGGTTGGCCCTTCGATCTTAATAGCTCTCGATCCATTGCTTTTGGGTGGCTAATCTAACAAGGGCGACTTCAAGCCTTTCATCCAATAGCCCCAGGCTCGTATTCATGGCCTCTTTATTTGATTCCTTTGTTACATATCGGAATCTGATACTCAGCTTCCCGATTTCAATCGGTATTAGAGCTTCGGTGCCATAAACCAATGAGAACGGGGTAGCCCAGGTACTGGATTTCAAAGTTGTGCGATATGCCCAAAGAACTTCGGGCAAGATCTCTTTCCATTTTCCCTTAGCGTCAGTCAGCCTTTTCTTAAGGCTTTGGATTTTTGTTTTGTTGGTCGATTCGGCTTGCCCATTCCCATTAGGGTGATAAGGTATCGATAAAATCCTTTTGATCTTATGATCTTCGAGAAATTTGGCCACTTTTTTGCCGATAAACTATTTTTCCTTGTCACATATAATTTTGGACAGTTTCTCGAACCAACATGTGATGTGGTCCCAAATAAAGTCAATGACTTCCTTCTCCTTAACCTTCTCGTATGCATGTGCTTCAACCCACTTAGAAAAATAGTCAGTCATAAATAAGATTAATTGAGCCTTACCTGGTGCCCATGGAAGAGGGCCGACGATATCCATCCCCCACTTCATGAATGGCCATGGCAATAAGCCGAATGCAACAGTTCCCTAGGTTGGTAAATCATCAGAGCATACGTTTGGCACTTGTCACATTTTCGTACGAACTCTTTCGCATCCTTTTTCATGTTGATCTAGTAATAACCGACTCTGATCACCTTTTGAACCAATGATTCGACGCCTGAATGATTTCTGCTAGTGCCCTACTAAACTTCCCTTAGATCGTATTCAGTATCTTCCAATCCCAGACATATTGCTAGTGAGCCATCGAAAATTCTCCTAAATAAGGTTTCATCCTCAGACAAACTGAATCGGGCTGCTTTTGTGCATAGGGCCCTCGATTCCTTTGGATTAGAGAGAAGTTTCCCGCTCTTCAAATATTCTACGTATTTATTTCTCCAATCCCAAGTTAAGCTTGTGGAGTTTATTTTAGCGTGACTGTCCTCTACTACCGACCTTATGAGTTGTACGACCGCCCCCGAGTTGAGCTCGTCATCTTTTACTGAAGACCCTAAGTTTGCAAGGGCATCGTCCTTACTATTTTGATCTCGAGGCACATGGTGCAAAGTCCACTCTTTGAACCGATGTAACGTTACTTGGAACTTGTCTAGGTACCTTTGCACTCATTCTTCTCTGACTTAGAACATCCCGTTAACTTGGTTTACTACAAGGAGGGAGTCACACTTAGCTTCAATCACCTCCACTCCCAAGCCTTTAGCTAGTTTGAGACCTGTGATCATGTCCTCATATTCGGCCTCTTTGTTAGTCAATTTTACAGTTCTAATAGATTGTCTAACTATATTGCCTGTGGGTGGCTTTAATACGATGCCAAGTCCGAACCCCTTTACATTCGAGGCACCGTTCGTAAAGAGGTTTCAGATTCCTGTAGGCTTTCCCGAGTTTACCAACAACTCTCTTTCGACTTCGGATATTAGGGCGGTGTAAAGTCGGCCACTAAATCTTCCAAAATTTGAGATTTAATGGTTGTTCGGGGTTCATATTCGATATCGTACCCACTGATTTTTATGGACAATTTGGCCAATCGTCTCGAGAGTTTGGGTTTATGCATTATATTTCGTAAAGGGTAGGTTGTCACAACACATATAGAATGGCACTGAAAATATGGTTTCAGTTTTCTAGAGGCACTTAGAAAAGCGAGTGCCAATTTTTCTAGGTGAGGATATCTAGTTTCGGCCTCACCTAAGGTCCTGCTAAGATAATAAATTGGAAATTATATACCTTGTTCTTCCCGGACTAGGACTCCACTTACTGCTATTTCTGATACTGCTAGATACAAGTATAGTCATTCGTCTACCCTCGGCATGTGAAGCAATGGAGGGCCCGATAAATATCGCTTAAGTTCATCTAAAGCCCGTTGGCATTCCAGGTTCTATGTGAAGTTGTTTTTATTTTTCAGCAACGAGAAAATTGATGGCTTTTATCGGAAGACCCCAAGATGAATCACCCCAGTGCTGCAATGAGCCCAGTTAGCCTTTGTATGGCCTTGATATTATCTACTAGCGTGATATCCTCGATTGTTTTGATCTTTTTGGGGTTGATCACGATTTTTCGGTTGGACTCCATGAATCCGAGGAATTTACCTGATCTGACTCTGAACGTGCACTTTTCTAGATTCAACTTCATGTTGTACTTCCTCAATATACTGAAGGTTTCTTGCAAATGCTTTAAATGGTCCTCTGCTCGTAGGGACTAGGATATCATCAATGTAAACTTCCATGGATTTTCCTATTTGTTCTTAGAACATTCGGTTTACTAGGCATTGGTAAGTGACACCAACATTTTTTAATCAAATAGCATTACGTTATAGCAGTATGTGCCATACTTAGTGATTAAAGAGGGTTTTTCTTAATCATCCGGGTTCATCCATATTTGGTTGTACCGGAGTTGGCATTGAGAAAACTGAGGATTTCGTGGTTGTGGCATTGATCATGCGATCGATGTTAGGCAAAGGAAAAGAATCTTTGGGGCATGCCTTATTTAAATATTTATAATCCACACACATTCTTAGTTTGTTCCCCTTGGGACTACTACTACATTTGCTAACCATTCGGGGTATTTGACCACCCAGATGGACCCTATTTTAATGAGTTTAGTTACCTCGTCCTTGATGAATGTGATAACTAGGGATTCTAGTCTATTTTATATTCCTTTTTGCTTTTGTTTTGGACTAAAAATGTATACAAGTAATCCTGAAAGCTTACATGTTGTGCTTGTTTGCAAGGTTTGGTAAAAAAAGTGATAAGTAGCCAAAACCAGCACAAAAAAGGAGTGAAACCTGCACAAGTACCAAGAACAAGTCAAGGCACTGCTACAACATAAAATCCACTACAGTCGCAATCGACCCACCGCGGACGCAGACCATTTAGTGCGGTCTGCGGTGGATAAGTTCAGAGAGGTGCATTTCTGGGGCTTCAAGCAGTGCAGTCCGCGAAAGATTCTTTGCGGACGTAGTAGCCTCACCGTGGCCGCAATAGCTTCACCGTGACCGCAATCCATTTTATGCGGTCCACGGAGAGGAGATTTAGAGAGCTGGGTGTTTGGAAGATTGGAAGCCATCGCAGTCCGAGGTCCATTTTGTGCGGACCACAGTGAAGCCACTGCGGCCGCGTTGTATTTTATGCGGTCCGCGGTGGACAAATTTACAGACTCAGAATTAAAGCCAAAAAGCCTCACTCGGTGGCAGCCCAGTCCGTACCCCCACAGCTACAATTCCAGCCTTAATGAAGGAGACTCTCAAGGAGGTTCTGGACAACCAGAAGAAGCTCCCGGAGAACCAACAGTTGATATTGGAGGCTGTAGGTACTCATGGGAAAACGTTGAAGGAGCTGACTAAGGAAACAAAGAAGCTGAGAAAGACTCGAGCATCAAAGGAGTCTGTGAAGGAGATGAGGGTAGAAGTGGAAAAGATGAATGCTACTGATAATTTGCCATTAGCGTTGTTGTTTCATGAGTATCCTCCAGTAGCTCAAACTGATATGGAGTAAGAGTAGGAGATGGAGAGGGCACCAAAAAGGAGGAGAGTGATTCCACAGACGGTTGATGCAGTGATAGAGTTGGAGGACCCGCAGGGAGGTTCCTCTAGCCAGCCTTAGGCCCCAGAGCAGCCTCAGGCCCCACTGCAGGCACAAGATACCGAGATCTAGTCATAGGTTCCCGAGCAGTCACAGGACACAGGGACCTAGGCTCATGATCCCATACAAACGAATGGCCAATAGGGAGTTTCTCTTTACTCTCTATCTTTTCTTGAACTATCTTTGGTTAGTTAGCATTGAGGACAATGCTAGCTTTCATTTGAGGGGGTAGCCCTATTTTGATGATATTGGGTTGTAAATATGATACTATTTTCATTTTATTATACTTTTTCATTTTTGGTATATATATAATTTTACCCGTTTATTTCACTTTTCATACTTTGCAACCTTGGTCTGTATATAAAGTTACTTTCTGATGTATATATTCATTCCCTTTTATGTATATTCGTCTAAATCCCCTATTGTACATATTCTTTTTCCTTTGCGCATTTTCTTTTCATAGCTTCTTACTTCATTTTCGTAGCTTCTTATTTTGAGTTTTGCGTGCAATAAGCCTTTGGTTTTCTTAATGCCACGATTCTTTTCAAAGGTGGAATTTGTGTGAACCAGGTGACTCTTCCCGATGATGGATGACATGACAACCTTCTTAAGGGTTTGAGTCTGTTTTCTTTTTGTTTTTGTGTAAATAGTAGCTAATGAGTAATAGTGCCTCAAGCAAAGCTTCACTTGGGCCTATCACATTTGCCTTTGATCTTATGGTCAAAAAGAAATTGGTGTGTATAGGATGGTGACAGTTGTGACCTTGAGACTCTTATGTTGGCCGACAATCATCAAGTGGTTTTTCGGGACCATTTGTGTTGCTCAAATCTTAGCTAAGGTTGTTGTGGGCCCCCGACTCTGTCTCTTTAGCAATCCTATAGCTTTTGTCGTGAGAATTTGAATTGTAAGTCCAAGTCCTGTGCCATTGAGTCTAGAACTTGCCCTGAATGTTTGTCTAGGCAAAATCCTAAGTGTAGTTTGACTTGAGAAGTGATTATAGGCTCTCCTTGATCCGAATGTTATCTTGAAAACATCCATAGCCTACCAATGATAATATCCCTAGTCAACCACTTTGAGCCATATCCCTTTTTCCTTCAAAGACCATGATACAAGCCTTTACCCGTTCTAAAAAGACCCTCTCTTGGCACCTTATCTTTCCTTAGAACAAGGCTATAGCATAAGTTTTTTTGGGGGGGGGGGGAGACGAGGAATGCAACAAAGTGGTAAAAGGTACAAAATGAAGAAAAGGAATGACACAAAGAAAAAGAAAGAAAATCAAAAAGTCAAAAAAATGAACAATGTAGAAGAAATGAAGGAATTCAATAAAAGTAAAGAGATGAAAGGTATGGAAAGTTTAGAAAGGAGAAAAAGGTTTGAAATGAACAAGAAAGAGTGACAATGTGTCTCTCTGACCCCTAAGAAAGAAGTAAATGACTTAAAAAGTCAAGAGAATGTGTGCCAAAATGAAGAAAATGAAGTGCTTAAGGGAAGATAGAATCTACTTAGACCAAATATTTCCTACCCTGAACAAAAAGCCTTCACTATATTTCCACAAAAGCCCTATATGATTTTGAGTTGAATGAAGCTTACATTAGTGGTGACTCACATAAGGGGCAAACTTATGGCACTTAGAGCCGGACTTGTGACCTTTCTTTGAGAGAGATGAGTGTATTTTCCACAATCCTCGTTTTGAGTGCTACAACCTAAAAGTGAGGTTTGCTTAGGGAGAGTTGAGGATGTATGTGTTTGGGTTCCACAATGACCAAAGTAATAAAAAGAGTTTCCTTGATGAGTTGAGTCAACTCTTGATGCTATTGTGTCGCACTAAAACCATGGTGCTTAAAAGGTTGAATGTTGTTAATGATTCATTTGATTTAAGAGCAATTGTTAGTCCCAATTGATGCTAGATGAAGTCACTTTAGGTTAGCTGAATTTTCGTGGTTCTATTCCTAAGGCAGTGGGAATTACATTGTTTGCTTGAGGACAAGCAAAAGCTTAAGTTTTGGGGAGTTGATAACTAGGGATTCTAGTCTATTTTATACTCCTTTTTGCTTGAGTTTTGTACAAAAAATGTATACAAATAATCCCGAATGCTTACATGTTGTGCTTGTTTGGTCAAAAAAGTGATAAATAGTCAAAACCAGCTCAAAAAGGAGTGAAACCTGCACAAGTACCAAGAACATGTCAAGGCACTACTGCAGCATAAAATCCACTGCAGCCGCAATAGACCCACCGCGGCTGCAGACCACTTAGTGCGGTCTGCGGTGGATAAGTTCAGAGAGGTGCAGTTCTAGGGCTTCAAGCAGTTGTTGATACCCAATTTTCCCCTGTATATATTTTTAGTAGGCCAAATACTTTCAAAATAATATATGTAAACATATATAAATATTCTCAAAACGTTTTATTATTTTTTCCTTAATTTTTAAAAGATTTTAAATCAATTTATTGCCCATTTTATTCAGAAAAACCCAATAATTATTCCCAAAATTATCATTTTAGTAATTCACTTATTGAATTCTTATATTTATGCTAAAATATAGCTAATATAAGTTTTTACATATTTTTATAAATCTATTTAGTATTTGTAAAGCTAAATTGCATATAATTGCAATATTAGTCTCTTTTAGATTTAATTACGTTTTTATCTAAAACAATTAAGTCCAGTATTTTTAATTTGATAATTATGTACTATTAATCATTTTAGTACCTTTAATTTATTTCCAGAAATTATTTTACTATTTTTTATAAATCAAAAAGGGAAAAGTGGCTATTTAAGTGTTAGCCCCATTTTATTTCAATTTTAGCCTGATTTTGCACCCCAATTAAACCTAATTTGAGGCCCAATTACCCTGACCCAATCCCCGTTTAATCTGACCCTAACCCGTCTTCATAACCCACCCACTCGCCCGTTTTAATCCAGGCTGTTGATCATTCAGATCAACGGCCAACAACAATCCTTACTTTTTTTAATTCAAACGACCCCAAACCCTAACCCAATTTCACACACTCTGCTGCCTCTGAATTCCCTTCTCTCTCAATCCTCTCTCAAACCCTCTCAAACCCTAGCTGCCGCCCTCAACTACAACCCAAAAACCTCCCAAATCCATGACTTCTAAGGTCATCGAAGACTTGTGTCCACCTCCCATGGCTTCTATGTGTTCGATTATTATGGTTTCAAGGCTAGATCTTGAAGGAGCTTGGTCCAGACCTCGGTCGATTTTAGTTTACGGTTGTTCTCCGATCATCTCTGACCTTTCTCCGGCTAGCCATGGCTATTTGAGTCTGACTCTTGACTCTCCTGCTTAGATCGATGGTTTTCAAAGCCTTTCTCACCGCTTAGGGTTCTTCTGAAACACTAACCTTTAAGGTTCTCTCGATTTCTCTTAGATCTGTTTGAAATCTATGTCTGCTCTGAACTTTTAAGCACTTTTCTCGAAGTTTCTTTTAAAACTCCACTTTCAAAACACCTTATCTTTCTAATTAAGGTTCTGTTAAGTTATTTTGAAACCTTTCTTTGATTTTTGATATGTTTTGCTGTGTTTGCTCGTATTATTCTTCTGCTTGAGTTTGCATGTTAATAAAACCTAATTTCTTTTAACCGTTTATTAAATGAATGTTTGTTTGCCTGCGTTTTGTCCGATCTGTCTGTTTATCCTCTTTTTAAAACCCTTATATTGCTGAAAATCTTATGGTTTTGGGGTCCAAGACTATTCGTTTAAGTGCAGAAGTTCTTTTCGAAATCTCTTGTTCCCTTTGTGTGATTCTTCTGATTCTGGGTTTCTATCTTCTCTTTAACTCGTCTATGTTGAAAGCCCTAATTTTTAGGGGGTTCTTTGTTTAGTTTTGTGTATCAACATGACTAGCCAGTTCTCGTTTTTAAGTTTATGTGATTCTTCGTGACTATCTTGCCTTGATTTATTTCTACTCAGTTTCTTAGCCTAAAAACTTACACTGACTCTACGTGCTTGTGTTCATCTTGACTGTTCGAAACTTGCCTCTTTCTCATCAAATCAATATTATTTGACTCTCATGTTTGCTAGGTTTGTATGTCGACTCTTGACCATCTGTGTCTTAATTTATTTATATGTAAAATATTGACACATGACTTTCTCTTTAATTGATTCTAATTCCCCATTTCTTGGTCTAATTTGAATGCTTTCCTTTAGACCTTCGATCCCAACTTTCTACTCAATCTGATTGATTCCCTTACCTTGGCTGTTTGATTCTTACTGTCTGTTTCCCTAATTAGAGTTTTTCTGAACCTAGCTCTAGTAGTTTACTCTATGCCTAATATATTTGAATTATTACCTTGTCTACACATTGATTTCTTTCCTTATTTGTTACTTGTTTTTACCGTTTGAACTGATTTCCTTAAATTAAGGGAGTACTTGTACTAATTTTGGTTCTAATTGGTTCTGAGTTCCATAATTACTAAACAATTGTAATTTTTGCCTTATTTTACATGGTTTCGAACTACTATATATACATACTCTCTCATTAACACAAACAGGAACACTTTTAGTTCTCAACTCACACTTACACTAAAAACACTCTCTCTTGCTTTACTACTTGTATTGTGGCTTGTTTTGCTGGCTGAAAGCCAAAGCTATATTTCGAAGTCCTGCTACCTTTATTTACTGCATTTTTTTTCTTTTTTGACTGGTATATTCAAGTTAAGTTTTCAGCATCAACAACAACATGGTTACTTAATATTGTTGCCTTCTTTTCTGCCTATTACTTGTATCTAATTCAATACCTTATTTAGCATGTTGTAATTTCTTTTCTCCTGTTTTGAATTAATGTATTATGAATCTTAAATCCCTACCCCAATGTGTTTGATACTTATGGTTTGTTTGGGGCATGACAACATTGAATATTGCAGAACATGACTCAAACTTGGTCCTCCTAGGAACATAACCTCCATGTTACCCTTATACGTTGTGTGTTCTGGTTGATTTTACAAGCATGACAACACTCCCTATTACTGTGCATACCCAGAATTAACTTATGCCTATGTATATAGGCTCCTTGCAATGGATTTCCAAACCCCTGCCCCCTTTGATGTAAAATTATCAACTTGTTTTAACTGTTAATGGCTGTTTCCCAGCACCTCTTTCCCTCTTATTTACTTCCTTAGTTCTTAAAGCTCTGTTTCTGCACTTGCACTCTCCTCTTAGACTTAAGTTCTGCCCCCTCATGGGAGCCTTGTCTTGGGACCCATGAGCTCCCTCTGAACTTGGACACATGAGGGCTGGCGTTTCCACACTGCACTTGTCCCTATTCAGGTTATGAAACTTGGGTGTGAGCACTTCCCAGGGTCCTATTGAGGCCTTTAGGGAACTATGACACACTCAAGTCCGAGAAAGGCTTTGGATCAGGGTCTTTGAGTTGGTTTATCTCATAACTCAGATAGGAAGTCAAAAATCTGGCTTCCTCTGGTTGTAATTCTTTTCTTTGTATTTTCCAGATGAATTTAGTATTTAGTATTCCTAATTTGTAATAAGTTGTAATAAACATTTGGGGCTGACTAGTGAAAAGGGTTGGGTATTTTATGCATGTCAAGGATAGAAACCATGTCTATAGGACTATTTTAAATTTCTACATATTCAAGCTGCATTTAGAAACCATGTCTATAGGACTTATTGTTCAACTTCACATCTAGATAACCTGCCTATAGGGATCATCTAAAATCCTGTGCATTTGTCACCATTTAGGTACCATGTTTTAGGGCACAAGTGGTTATAATCCAGTAACGCGTTAAAATCAGTAACATATAGAAATCATGCCTATAGGGGTTCATAAGTAAAATCTCGTTCATTTCTACTCACATGCAATGTTAGATATCATGTCTATAAGGATATAAAATCAGTAACGCTTAGAAATCATGCCTATAGGGATTCTTAAATAATTCTGATTCACTTCATTCACATTCGATGTTAGATATCATGTTCATAGGGATTAAAATCCGTAATAGTAGATACTATCACCTGTAGAATCTATAATCAGTCTAATTTAATTTTATACATTCTACATCTCTTTTAATAATCTTATTCCCTTACTTAACAAGGTTTAACAAGCATGCCTATAGGATCTCAAACACTTCGTTTTGAGTTATTACTGTCTCATCACCTTTTGAACTCAGTAGATATCATATCTATAGGACCCCGTCGAAACACTTAGGCAAGCCTTGGAGTAATAACTATAAACTGCATTTGCTTCTGTTAATCGCTACAACCAGCAGGCAGGCCTGATTCGGACTTCTTATCTGAGTTATGTAATAAACTAATCTGCCTCAATAATTAACTTTTCTCGTCTTTATATGCTTTAATCAGACCCAAAAAGTATGTGCAAGTCATGCTAGTTATGTGCTTTTGTTTGAGGAGGTATACTTGAGCCTTATGTGTTATGTGATTCCCCTTTAACGTGCAGTCTTCTATATGTTTTGTATGCCGCCTTAGATTTTTACCTTTGAAACCTCAAGTCAGCCTAATATCCCTCATTTTTAGGATTAGTAGTCTTAAGTGCCTCCGGGACTGATAGGAATGGGATGGATAATAGCATGCAATAAGTAATCGAGACCAATCTGCGCTTAATACCTTAATGGGGGTGGGAAGGGTAGATATGGATATGATGACCACACGATAATGTCAAGTGTAGCCCCTCATTGAGGAGTGATTACCGAACATTGTGTGGGGTGATCCATATTAAATATAAACCTAGGACCCCTTTCCTTTATTTGGAAACTCTTTCTTTTTTAAAACGCTTCTTTCAAATGTTCTTTCTTTTATTTGTTTAAATCCTCTAATATTTGAGCCCATACCTGTCTATTCGCTCAATTCACAATAACTGTCTGGTCGGGAACCACATTAGTGGATCTTGAGGGGTGCCTAACACCTTCCCCTTGGGATAATTTCAAGCCCTTACCCAATCTCTGGTTATTCAAACAAACTCAGAGTTGAATCTCTATTGGTGTCCTAATGCACCTTAATCATTAGGTGGTGACTCTTCAAATGCAAACCCAATTCCCAAAAGGAACTAGTTGTCCCTCCAAATGTCATAAACCCGATTTCACGAGAAAAAGGGGGCGCGACAGCATGGCGACTCTGCTGGGGATTTTTAGGCTTTTACCATTTCAGACTATTATTGTGAATTTATGCTCCTTTATGTGCAATTACTTTTTTAATTTCTTTAAGCATTCAATTCCCTTTTCAATTGCAAAATTGACTTCTCTTTTTGTTTCCTCCTTTTATTACTGCTTTGAATTATGAAACTGCTGTATTTACTGCTTTCTTAACGTGCAAATACGTGGCAACATGTTTTTAATTATTGTATAATCATGCTCAACATCATATTCCACTCATGCCAACCAAATCCCATAGCAATGCTTATAATGAGTGGTTGCGCTCTTCCTATATTATTACCCCTAAATCCGGAAAAGGCGTATTTGCGGTAAAATCGGTCGATCAATGGTGTAGTTGACGGTTCCGTGCCTTTCCCCCTTGATTTGTCCGCTCAAGGGTACCCGTCTAAAACCCCATAGAAACCTTACTCTGTTTAAAATGTGCATGAATCATGGTCAAACCTAGCCGAGTCAGTTATGTTGTCCGCATAATGACTCTTTAAGATAGCCTTGTCCAAAGTCCACTAGGTTTCCCTAAACCCAAACAGACATCCCCACGTTCTGCATTTATTTGGAGAACTAAATGCTTCGTGCTAATTGCTGGTATTAAATAGTTGAGTCTGGTACGGGTAAGGGCCTAACCTTGTTTGTCTTGCAGAAAATGAAGAACGAGGTCCCCAGTTTCGGTATGACTAGCATGCCCTCACTCTTGCTAGATTGGTGGAAGAGTCTTCCATCAGATGACCAAATCAATGAGTGGAAAGAGAGGGCCGCCAGAGCTAGTGAAGAGTTGGAATATCTGGAATACAGTCTGCTGGAATTAGAAGGAAAAGTGAGGAAGAGAGTCACCAACTGCCAGAACGCTGAGGGAAACGAAGGAGAACGCCTGGCCAAGACATTTTTACTGGTGAACCTACGGGAACTGGAGGATTTGATTAACGAGAGCATTCAACTTGAGTAAGGTCCTTCTGGACCAAATAAATAGGAGTTTGTCTTTTCGCTTTATAAAATGTAATAAGGCCAATGGCCATTAATGACATTTATTTCCTGTTTGTTTAGTATCGATTCGTCTTATTTTCTATCAATTAAATGAGGCATTTAGCATTCTAAGTTTTCCAAATTAATTTGTTGATAGGCCTACCTCGGGCACAAAGAGGTTCCCAAATTAGGACATGTTTTACATTTCGCATATGTGTTTAAATATCGTAACATTTTTATAATTCTCACTAACTTGTTACCTTTTTGTTTTTACTTTTCGTTTTATTATTCCCCTCCCTAAAGGTTAGTTCGAGCACTCTGGCAACATCATCATATTCCACGAGATCTAGAGGCCCTCCACCCACTCCTTCTCTTAGTCCTGTCAAAAACAAGAACAAAGGGAAATTGGAAGATTTGAACAATGTCAGAAGGGAGAACTCAACTGAACGGGTAGAGGTCACTCATGGTCATGGTACTCAGGTTTCCAAAGAAAATGCATCCCAACTCGAACAAAAGCTGCTGAAATTCCAAGAAGAACTTGATCAAGTTCAGAATCTGGCAAATCTGTCATTTTCTCTCACCACTCCAGATATCAATTTCCCAAATGCTCAGAACCCCACACCTCCACAAAATATCCCAAAGCAACAAAACCATCTCGTTCCTCACCACCACTGCAACACCTGCCATATCTCAAACTACACCCCGCTGCTCATCCCAGAACCCCAATGACCACTTCCACACCCACCATAGCACCCCCATCTACGTGTAAACTATGCCACACTCCACCCAACCCATCTCAAACACACCCGAGTCTGAAGATAAAGACTCACTCATCAGGAACCTGGCTGAAGAACTTAAGAAATTGACTAGCCGAATTCAAGGTGTTGAAGGAAGTAAGGGAATTAAAGGGCTGAACTATGAAGATCTTTGCATACAACCCGATGTCGAATTGCCCGAGGGGTACGAACCTCCAAAGTTCGAAATATTTGATGGTACAGGGGATCCAAGGGTCCATTTGAGAACTTAATGTGACAAGCTGGTTGGAATAAGGAAAGACGAGAAAATTCGCATGAAGCTATTCATGAGGAGTTTGAAGGGAGATGTTTTGTCTTGGTACATTAGCCAAGATCTGAAGAAGTGGTCGAACTGGGTAGGCATGGTGTCCGACTTCATGGACAGGTTCAGGTTCAACACTGAGAATGTGCTGGATGTGTTTTACATTCAGAACCTAAAGAAGAAGCCCACAGAAATATTTCGCGAGTATGTTACTCGCTGGATGTCCGAAGTTGCTAAGGTCAGACCTGCCTTAGAGGAGGAACAGATGAACAAATTCTTTGTTCGGGCTTAAGACCCGCAGTATTATGAATGACTAATGTTGATTGAGAGCCATAAATTTTCTAACATTATCAAGCTAGGTGAAAGGATTGAAGAGGGCATCAAAACCGATATGGTTACGAACTTCGAGGCCTTGCAAGCTACAAATAAGGCTTTGCAGTCTGGTGGCGTGTCCAAGAAAAAGGATGTAAGGGACGTAATGATTGCACAAAGAACCAAACCTCCCATTAAATACCAAATTTACCCAACACCTCCACTCACATATCAACTAACTCCGAAGTACCAAGCACCCTCACCCTCATACCAAACTCCACCACCCACTTATCAATCACCTCCACCTCCTACATATCAGCCTACTTCACCCAGATATTCCCAACCCGCACATATTTACCAAGCCTACAATGCTCACCATCCCGCTATCAATCACCTCCTATATGCCAAAACTTCCCTAGACCTCGACCAAATTTCGATCGTAGACCTCCTAAACAATACACAACCATTGCTGAACCTATTGACCAGTTGTACGAAAGACTTAAAGCTACTGGTTACGTCACCCCTATCCCTGGTGCAACACCTAAGAACCCTTCTCAGTGGGTTATCCAAACAAATCCTGTACATATAATTCCGGCATGAAGGGATACACCATCGACGAATGTCGTTCTTTGAAGGACAAGATCCAGACTTTAATTGTCAACAAAATTATAATGGTAAAGGAACCCACTCCGAATGTCCGCAATAACCTGCTGCCAGAACCCAAGGGTGGAGGCATTCACATGATTGAAATAGAGGATGATTGGGATCCCGAGGGATCGATCAATTTGATCACAGAAGGTGATGACACAAAGAAGCCAATAGTTACTCTTAATCCGATCGTGGTCCAGATTCAGCCCTCTAGGGACGCCGAGGTAAATATACCCGTGCCACTTGAGTTTGAAACAACGTCATCTGCAAAGACACCAGCATCAATTGAGGTCAAATTCGTGTCTCCAGCAAATGCACCCACACCGTTTGAAGTTGTGGTTTTACCACCCAAGGCACATGCTCCGTTCGGAGTAAAAATATCCATGCTGATTCCAGTGGTGATGTCAACCATGATGCCATACCATACAAAGGTATACCATGGGACTATCCAACCGAGACAAGGAGGAAAGGCAAGGTTAGGTTTGAGGAAACTATCGCCGCACAGGGTATGGTGAGAACCGGTAGGGTCTATACCCCAGAATACCTAGCTTAGTCAAGCAAGAAGGCCTCCAATCGGTCACCCATCATTGAGGCAGGTCCAGACGATCTTTGGAGTAAGATACAGGCCAAAGAATACTCAGTCATCGACCAGTTGAACAAAACACCAGCGCAAATCTTCCCGTTCAAAATGATTATGCAATTTATCGAAGTATTTTGATTTTTCTTACGAATCAACACTCATTATTATTTTTTTCTCTCATTACTTTACTTATACAACATTACTATTACTTATCTTGATGAACCGATGACTGGACAAGAGAGAAGTTGTTAACCTAGGAGATGCAGAAAATGTCAAAGAAACACGAATCAGCATTCACTTATCGCCATTAGAAAAGAAGGAATACACATAATTTCTAAGGGAATATGAGGACATATTCGCCTGGTCGTATGATGACCTGACTGGTCTAAGTACATCTATTGTGGCTTACAAACTGCCAACCGATCCAACATGTCCGTCGGTAAAGTAAAAGCTTAGAAAGTTCAAGCCTGATATTAATTTGAAAATTAAGGAAGAAGTCACCAAACAGGTCAAAGCTAAGGTTCTCAGGGTAGTATAATACCCAACATGGTTAGCCAATATCGTGCCAGTACCAAAGAAGGATGGAAAGGTCAAAGCCTGTATCAACTACCGGGATCTCAACCGGGCAAGTCCGAAAGACGACTTCCCTTTACCAAATATACACATCCTGATTGACAATTGCTCCAAGCATGAATTACAGTCGTTCGTAGATTGCTTCATTAGTTATCATCAAATCTGGATAGATGAAGAAGATGCTGAGAAAATGGCTTTCATTACGCCATAGGGAAAGTACTGTTATAAGATGATGTTGTTCGGCCTGAAGAATGCAGGGGCCACCTACATGAGGGCCATGACCACCATTTTCCACGATATGATACACAAGGAAATTGAGGTATATGTAGATGATGTCATCATCAAGTCCAAGAGAGCCACCGATCACATGGAAGATTTGAGGAAGTTTTTCAATAGATTGCGAAGGTACAACCTGAAACTGAATCCTGTGAAATGTGCATTTGGGGTTCCTGCCAGAAAACTACTTGGGTTTATTTTGAGTCGCCGAGGAATAGAGATGGATCCATCAAAAGTCAAAGCTATTCAAGAATTGCCACTGCCAAAGAATAAGAAGGACGTAATGAGTTTATTAGGGAGACTTAATTACATCAGCTGGTTCATAGCACAATCCACAATTATCTGTGAGCCAATCTTTAAGATGTTGAAGGACGCCGCTACCAAATGGACTGATGACTACCAAAAAGCTTTCAACAGAATCAAGGAATACCTGTCGGCACCACTAGTCTTGGTCCCGCCCGAGCCCGGTAGACCTCTATTACTCTACCTCACAGTATTAGATGGAGCGTTTGGTTGTGTTCTGGGGCAGCATGATGAAACAGGGAGGAAGGAGCAGGCCATTTATTACCTCAGTAATAAGTTTACCCCGTACGAGGCCCAGTATTCTCTATTGGAGCGCACCTGTTGTGCTTTGACCTGGGTAGCTCAGAAGCTGAGGCATTACTTCTGTGCCTATACAACATATCTCATATCAAGGATAGATCTTTGGAAGTACATCTTTCAGAAGCCCATGCCCCCTAGCAAACTAGCCATGTGGCAAATCCTGTTGAGTGAATTTGACATTGTCTACGTGACTCAGAAGACAATCAAGGGACAGGCACTAGCAGACCACCTTGCCGAGAATCCCGTGGATGGAGAATACGAACCCTTGAAAACATATTTTCCTGATGAAGAGGTATCGTTCATAGGAGAGGACATTGCAGAATCCTATGGTGGTTGGAGATTGTTTTTCGATGGAGCAGTAAATTTCAAAGGAGTTGGCATAGGAGTAGTCCTAGTATCAGAAACCAGTCAGCATTATCCGGTTTCTGCCAAACTCAGGTCCCCATGCACCAACAACATGACCGAGTATGAAGCTTGCATCCTAGGGCTCAAAATGGTCATTGACATGAACATTCAAGAATTGCTAGTGATTGGAGATTCGGACCTACTCATACATCAGGTGCGTAAAGAATGGTCAACCAAGAACTCCTAGATACTCCCGTATTTACATCACGTGCAGGAATTGAGAAAAAGGTTCACAAAGACAGAATTCCAACATGTTCCTAGAGTCCAAAATGAGTTCGCCGATGCATTGGCCACCCTGTCATCTATGATACAACATCCAGACAAAAATTTCATTAATCCTATTCTAGTAAAGATCTATGATCATCCATATTATTGTGCCCATGTTGAAGAAGAAGCAGACGGAAAGCCTTGGTTTTATGATATCAGGGAATATTTGGCAAAAGGAGAGTACCCAGAGCTTGCAAATCCTACTCAGAAATGCATGCTTCGGAGATTGTCCAACAACTTCTTTCATAGCGGAGGAATCCTGTATAGGAGGACTCCTGATTTGGGATTACTAAGATGTGTCGACGCAAAGGAAGCATCCAAACTACTAGCGGAAATTCACGCTGGGACTTGTGGTCCACATATGAACGGTTTTGTCTTAGCAAAGAAGATACTCTGGGTTGGTTACATTTGGATGACTATGGAAACAGGCTGCACCCAGTATGTTCGGAAATGCCACCGCTACCAGATACATGCAGACATGATAAAGGTGCCTCCAAATGAGCTTAATACAACAAGTTAACCATTGCCGTTCGTCGCCTGGGGAAAGGATGTTATTGGACCAATCGAGCCTGCCACCTCCAACGGGAACATGTTTATCCTAGTAGCAATCTACTATTTCACCAAATGGATTGAAGCAACATCTTACAGAGAAATGACTAAGAAAGTCGTGGAAGACTTTGTCCGCGACCGCATTGTTTGTCGATTCGGGATTCCAGAGTCAATCATTACTGATAATGGCTCCAACCTCAATAGTTACTTGATGAAAGCTATGTGTGAAACCTTTCAAGATCAAACACAAGAATTCTACAGCCTACATGCCTCAGGTGAATGGAGCTGTAGAAGCTGCCAACAAGAATATCAAGAAGATATTGAGGAAAATGATAGAGAAGCATAAACAATGGCATGAGAAGTTATCATTTGCTTTATTGGGGTATCGCACCACAGTCCGCAGATTAACCGGGGCAACCTCTTATATGCTTGTTTACGGTACAGAGGCTATCATTCCCGCTGAGGTAGAAATTTCTTCCCTAAGGATCATACAGGAATCTAAGCTCGACGACGCAGAATGGGTGAAAGGTCGTTATGAGAAACTAGCCCTTATAGATGGAAAGAGAATGAATGTAGTTTGCCATGGTCAGCTTTATCAGAACAGAATGTCCAGAGCCTTCAACAAAAGAGTCAAGCCGAGATAGTTCACACCGGGACAATTGGTGTTAAAGAAAATTTTCCCCGCATCAAGATGAAGCCAAAGGAAAGTTCTCTCCCAACTGGTAGGGTTCATACATGGTTCATCGGGTTCTGACAAGAGGAGCCCTCATACTTGCAGAAATGGACGGAGAAGTCTGGCCAAAACCAATTAATTCAGATGCAGTCAAGCGTTACTACATGTAATTTTCATGCTTTCCTTATATGATGTATTTGAACTACGCCTGACCTGATTCCCGTTTAAGAGGGGATACATAGGCAGCCCTATGGGTTCGGTCACAATTCAATAAAATTTTTCATTCCCCTCGCAATTGGAAACTGGGGCAGAATTTTGAGGAGGACCCTCAAAATTCCGTAGCAAGAGAGGTTGCAATGTCCTAAACCATGTCACAGTCGTCGGCTCATCTAATAGTTATTCGTAATTACATACTTGTGTCATATTTTACGAAATCATGCATGTTTATTACTGAAATTGCTTTGTTTAGCAATGCTACCCCAATGATACATACAGTATCACCAGATCAAAGCCATACAAGTCAAGCAGAGCTAGCGAGGATACGAACTAACCTCCCCCCTCTACAAAACTCATGATTTTTCTTTGGATGCAGGCACTTGGATTAGAAAGCATCAGACATACTATACATTCACGAGACAAACATTGTTCAGGAATACAACTCTCAGAACTATCGCACTTACCAACATTTTCTATCCACGCACACCAGTGACATTCCGTTTGTCACAATGTCCCCAGCAGTCACAATACCGCAATCTGCTATAAGCTTAGAAAACTCTATTACCATTTACCCTTTTTTCTTGCATAAGGCTACTATTCTGCCTTCCGAGACTAATCACTGTCTCCATCTGCATTTCTGCATTGCATAAGGCTACCATTCTGCCTTTCGAGGTTCAGCTTTACCTCCCCCTACATTTGCATGGCTGAAAGATCGTCACCTTATCTACAATTGCATGGCCGAAAGATCGCCACCTTATCTGCATTTGCATGGCTGAAAGATCGCCACCTTATCTACATTTACATGGCTGAAAGATCGCCACCTTATCTACATTTGCATGGCTGGAAGATTGCCACCTACTGCATTGCATGGCTGAAAGATCGCCAAATACTGCATTTCATGGGCTGAAAGATCGCCACCTACTGCATTGCATGGCTGAAAGATCGCCAAATACTGCATTTCATGGGCTGAAAGATCACCACCTACTGCATCTCATGGGGTGAAAGATTGCTAAATTATCCAAAGGCGTCATCATTCGGAGGCACCATTTTCATAGCCGAGAACACCATGCCATGGCCTGAGGACCCCTCCCTTTTAATCTTTTGCATATCATTATTCAAAGGCATCATGGTTCGGAGGCATCATCCTCATAGCCCGAGAGCATCATTTCATGGCCTGCGAATCCTTTATTATACGCTTTATGGCCCAGGACGTCATGGTTTAAGGACGTCATTCTAACCGTCCAGAGACAGTCTTCATGGTCCGCTGGGAAATTGCATCATGTTTAAATTTACACACAATATAGGCTTGAATTGCTTATTTGCAGGTAAACCGGCAAGCAATGGCCGTCTCGGCAGGAGCTATACCGCTCCAGTTCTCGCAGCCATGTCAAACCTTAACCATCCCCGTCCTGAATATTGCATCCGTTTTTGAAAAGTCTCCATCCGCATACTCCTGCCGACAGATCCTGAACTACATATGGTCTAATTCATGTAAAACCAGGGATATGTAGGTAGCTCAGAAGCCAAGGCAAAACCTAAGCCTCCTCGAACCATTTCATTCGGTCAAAATTGGCCATCATATCTTTACCCGACAACTCTTTCATCCTTCCCAAGTAAAGAGGGGCAGTTGTTGATATCCAATTTTTTCCTGTATATATTTTTAATAGGCCAAATACTTTCAAAATAGTATATGTAAACATATATAAGTATGCTCAAAACGTTTTATTATTATTTTTCTTAATTTTTAAAAGATTTTAAATCAATTTATTGCCCATTTTATCTAGAAAAACCCAATAAATATTCCCAAAATTATCATTTTTGAGATTCACTTATTGGATTCTCATATTTATGCTAAAATATAGCTAATATAAGGTTTTGCATATTTTTACAAATCTATTTACTATTTTTTAAGCTAAATTGCATATAATTGCAATATTAGCCTCTTTTAGATTTAATTACGTTTATATCTAAAAATAATTAAGTCCAGTATTTTTAATTTGATAATTATGTACTATTAATCATTTTAGTACCTTAATTTATTTCCAAAAATTATTTTACTATTTTTTATAAATCAATAAGAGAAAAGTGGCTATTTAAGTGTTAGCCCCATTTTATTTCAATTTTAGCCTGATTTTGCACCCCAATTAAACCTAATCTGAGGCCCAATTACCCTGACCCAATCCCCGTTTAATCCAACCCAAACCCGTCTTCATAACCCACCCACTAGCCCGTTTTACTCCAGGCCGTTGATCATTCAGATCAACGGCCAACAACCATCCTTACCTTTTTAATTCAAACGACCCCTAACCCTAACCCCATTTCACACACTCCACCACCTGTGAATCCCCTTCTCTCTCAATCCTCTCTCAAAACCCTCTCAAACCCTACCCGCCGCCTTCAACTATAACCCTAAAGCCTCCTAAATCCATGGCTTCCAAGGTCATTGGAGACTTGTATCCACCTCCCATGGCTTCTACGTGTTCGATTATTATGGTTTCAATGCTAGATCTTGAAGGATCTTGGTCCAGACCTTGGTCGATTTCAGTTTACGGCTGTTTTCCGGTCATCTCTGATCTTTCTCCGGCCAGCCATGGCTATTCGAGTCTGAATCTTGACTCTCCTGCTTAGATCTATGGTTTTCAAAGCCTTTCTCACCACTTGGAGTTCTTTTGAAACCCTAACCTTTAAGGTTCTCTCCATTTCTCTTATTTCTATTTCAGATCTATGTCTGCTCTGAACTTTTAAGCACTTTTCTCGAAGTTTCTTTTAAAACTCCCCTTTCAAAACTCCTTATCTTTCTAATTAAGGTTCTGTTAAGTTATTTAGAAACCTTTCTTTTATTTTTGATATGTTTTGCTGTGTTTGCTCGTATTATCCTTCTACCTGAGTTTGAATGTTAAAAAACCTAATTTCTTTTAACTATTTATTAAATGAATGTTTGTTTGCCTGAGTTTTGTCCGATCTGTCTATTTATCCTCTTTTTCAAACCCTTCTATTGTTGAAAATCTTATGGTTTTGGGGTCCGAGACTATTCATTTAGTGCAGAAGTTCTTTTCGAAATCTCTTGTTCCTTTTGTGTGATTCTTCTGATTCTAGGTTTCTATCTTCTCTTTAACTCGTCTATGTTGAAAGCCCTAATTTTTAGGGGGTTCTTTGTTTAGTTTTGTGTATCATCATGACTAGCCAGTTCTCGTTTTTGAGTTTCTGCGATTCTTCGTGACTATCTTGCCTTGATTTGTTTCTACTCAGTTTCTTAGCCTAAAAACTTACACTGACTCTACGCGCTTGTGTTCATCTTGACTATTCGAAACTTGTCTCTTTCTTATCAAATCAGTATTATTTGACTCTCATGTTTGCTAGGTTTGTATGTCGACTCTTGACCATCTGTGTCTTACTTTATTTATATGCAAAATATTGACACATGACTTTCTCTTTGATTGATTCTGATTCCCCGTTTCTTGGTTTAATTTTAAAGCTTTCCTTTAGACCTTCGATCCCTACTTTCTACTCAATCTGATTGATTCCCTTACCTTGGCTGTTTGATTCTTACTGTCTGTTTCCCTAATTAGAGTTTTTCTGAACCTAGCTCTAATAGTTTACTCTATGCCTAATATGTTCGAATTATTTCCTTGTCTACACATTGATTTCTTTCCTTATTTGTTACTTCTTTTTACCGTTTGAACTAATTCCTTTAAATTAAGGGAGTACTTGTACTAATTTTGGTTCTAATAGGTTCTAAGTTCCATAATTACTATACAATTGTAATTCTTGCCTTATTTTACATGGTTTCAAACTACTATATATACATACTCTCTCATTAACACAAACAGGAACACATTTAGTTCTGAACTCACACTTAAACTAAAAACACTCTCTCTTGCTTTACTACTTGTAATGTAGCCTGTTTAGCTGGCTGAAAGCCAAAGCTATACTTCGAAGTCCTGCTACCTTTCTTTACTGCATTTTTCGCTTCTTGATTGGTATGTTCTAGTTAAGTTTTAAGCATCAACAATAACATGGTTACTTAATATTCTTGCCTTCTTGTCTGCCTATTGCTTGTATCTAATTCAATACGTTATTTAGCATGGTGTAATTTCTTTTATACTGTTTTGAATCAATGTATTATGAATCTTAAATCCCTACCCCAATGTGTTTGATACTTATGGTTTGTTTGGGGCATGACAACATTGTATATTGCGGAACATGACTCAAACTTGGTCCTCCTAGGATCATAACCTCCATGTTACCCTTATATGTTGTGTGTTCTGGTTGACTTTACAAGCATGAAAGCACTCCTTTTTGTTGTGCATGCCCAGAATTAACTTATGCCTAAGTATATAGGCTCCTTACAATGGATTCCCAAACCCCTGCCCCCTTTGATGTAAAATTATCAACTTGTTTGAAGTGTTAATGGCTGTTTCCTAGAACCTCTTTCCCTCTTCTTTACTTCCTTAGTTATTAAAGCTCTATTTTTGCACTTGCACTCGCCTCTTAGACTTAAGTTCTGCCCCCTCATGTGAGCCTTGCCTTGGGACCCATGAGCTCCCTCTGAACTTGGACACATGAGGGTTGGCATTTCCACACTGCACTTGTCGCTATTCTGGTTATGAAACTTGGGTGTGAGCACTGCCCGGGGTCCTATTGAGGCCCTTAGGGAACTTTGACACACTCAATTCCGAGAAAGGCTTTGGATCAGGGTCTTTGAGTTGGTTTATCTCATAACTCAGATAGGAAGTCAAGAATCAGGCTTCCTCTGGTTGTAATTCTTTTCTTTGTATTTTCCTGATGTATTTAGAATTCCTAATTTGTAATAAGTTGTAATAAATATTTGGGGCTGGATAGTAAAAAGGGTTCGGTATTTTATGCATGTCAGGGGTAGAAACCATGTCTATAGGACTACTTTAAATTTCTGCATATTCAAACTGCATTTAGAAACCATGTCTATAGGACTTCTTGTTCAACTTCACATCTAGATAACCTGCCTATAGGGATCATCTAAAATCCTGCGCATTTGTCACCGTTTAGATACCATGTTTTAGGGCCCAAGTAGTTATAATCCAGTAACGGTTTAAAATAAGTAACATATAGAAATCATTCCTATAGGGGTTCATAAGTAAAATCATGTTCGTTTCTACTCACATACAATATTAGGTATCATGTCTATAAGGATCTAAAATCAGTAACACATAGAAATCATGCCTATAGGGATTCTTAAATAATTCTGATTCGCTTCATTCACATTCGATGTAAGATATCATGTTCATAGGGATTAATATCTGTAATAGTAGATACTATCACCTGCAGAATCTGTAATCAGTCTAATTTAATTTTATACATTCTGCATCTCTTTTAATAATCTAATTCCCTTACTTAACAAGGTTTAGCAAGCATGCCTATAGGATCTCAAACACTTCGTTTTGAGTTATTACTGTCTCATCACCTTCTGAACTCAGTAGATATCATGTCTATAGGACCCCGTCTAAACACTTAGGCAAGCCTTGGAGTAATAACTGTAAACTGCATCTGCTTCTGTTAATCGCTACAACCAGCAGGCAGGCCTGATTCAGACTTCTTATCTGAGTTATGTAATAAAATAATCTGCCTCAATAATTAACTTCCCTCGTCTTTATGTGCTTTAATCAGACCCAAAAAGTATGTACAAGTCATGCTAGTTATGTGCTTTTGTTTGAGGAGGTATACTTGAGCCTTATGTGTTATGTGCTTCCCCTTTAACGTGCAGTCTTCCATATGTTTTGTATGCCGCCTTAGATTTTTACCTTTGAAACCTCAAGTCAGCCCAATATCCCTCCCTTTTAGGATTAGTAGTCTTAAGTGTCACGACCCAAACGATTGGGCCGTGACGGGCACCTGGTACCTTACTCAACCGAGTACCAACGTAAAGTATGTTTCTTATTTCATTATCATATAAACGTGACATACAAGCCTAATAGGCCAACACGATTATTTATAAATTCAAAACATAGGCCGACAAGGCCGTACAATCTTTTACGTACACGACATATGTCTACAAGCCCCTAAGAGTACATAAATGTCATAAAGGTCGGGATAGAGTCCCGCCATACCAAACAATACATGTCTAAATCATACTAACTAAACATGCAACTCCGAAGCAAATGGATCGCACCAACATCTTCCGCTGAGCTAATAGCCTACTTGGAGGGCTCTCGACCTGTCTGTCTATACCTGCGGGCATGAAACGCAGCGTCCCCAGGCAAAAGGGACGTTAGTACGAAATAATGTACTGAGTATGTAAGGCAATATACTGAAAGCTAAAACTGAACAGATAATATAATAACTGCAAGTAGCTAGAAGTCAAAGATAATCTGAAGATATGCTTACCTACTGATACTGACTCAACTCTCTCAAAATAGTAAGTAAAATAGTTGTCCGGCCCTATAAGGCTCGATATTTATATATATATAACTGCTCTGCTGTAGTAGGCTCACTCATAAGTGCTCGGCCATAGTAGTCTTGGTATATATGTATATATAACTGCTCTGCCGTAGTAGGCTCGCTCATAAGTGCTCGACCGTATTAGGCTTTGTATCTCGACCAACTAGGCTCGCTCATATGCGCTCGGCCACAGTAGGATCGTCATATAACTTACCATCTAATTAGAGGTTGCCCAATAGGGGCCTGCCCATAGATTATAGCTCGATGGTAATGAAAATACTTTTAATACTGTATATATATAACTTCTCTGCTCTCTTGACTGGAAGAAGGAAATGCTCAACTGAATATGAAGTCCCGATTAGGAGAATATTATAACTTACAACACTATAAAGATATACGTAATTTGCGAAACTAGCAAAATATACGTAAATTCTGGGATATGAATGTAATGACGAGATCATGCCAAATGAAATAAGAGCTTATCCTTAACATACCTGGACCCCTTACGCAGTTGAGACTTGAACCGCATGAACCAGTAAAATAGAAGGTGGTGTTGTCAATTAGGGAATTCTCAGAAGGTCACGTTGATAATGTTCTATCTTAAAAAATAGCTTACTGCTCTACCTTATGCTATCTGTTGCTGCATACTAGATTTGGATGGAGAAAATTGCAGCCAATCCAAAGTTAACAGTAATAACTCCAGTTACGGAAGTCCTTGAATCTTGGGATGCACTTGTGTAAGCTGTACTCTCTTCTTTTTATCCTTCTAATAACACACACACTTTTTCCATCCAAAAACTACATGAGCATTCCTTGCCCATATCTTCTTCAGACAAGCAAATTCCATCAAAGGGATTTTTTTTACACAAGTTGAAGCATGAATTACTACTATCTGACCATTTTGAAAGGCTAACCATATCATGGTTTTGCTATTCATGTAATTTACAACTTTTGACACATTTCAGCACATAAGCATCAAATGAAACACCAAGTAGAAGCATGAATACGTGCTTGATATTATGAGGAAATATTTACTGGAAATGTTTTTTTTGAGGAATATAGGAAATTGCATCAAATTAAAAAGCTAGTTTCAATTAAACATCCATTTCCATGTCTCAATCAGACTTGAAGTGTGAAGTTTAAATCAAAGAGTCTTGTTCAATTATTCACATCTAAAATTTAACTGAATCTCTCTAACTTGAACACGTCCTACTTGAATGTATTATATAATCACACATTTGATGTGCTTAACAAAAAAAAATAGAAGATCATATTATATATCAAATGGAACTTAAGATGTATGCCACGTTTTTATAAAAATGCAAGAGTCACTTAGTTTAGGTTATAAGGCTACCACGTAAAAGATTGTTAATCTTATCCAATAATTAATTAATTAAGTAATATCCTCTTACTCGGTAATTAACCAATTACCCACATAATTAAGAATTATCTGAAATTACTTAAAATTCTATTTATTTTAGAATACTTCATATATACTTTATATATTATACTACCGTGGTCAAATGGTACCTTGCATGGTACTAGTTCATAATTATCGGGTATTATCGCTCGACCCATATTTTAGTCCAAATTTGCCACTTTCAACGGAACTCATTTTCTTTAATATGTGTACTCATTTATCCTTCATAACGCTTATTTATCTCTTGTTATAAATAGCGTAAGTACATTAATCGTCAAGATGATCTCACCCCCGAGTCTACGTTGGTTGACTGAAAACGAAATTTTAACGTACGAAAATGCGAGATGTAACATCTTTCTGCCCTTAGAAACATTCGTCCTCGAATGTTCAACTCTCTGTGATCTATATAACTTCGGCAAGGTCGTCTCTGTAACAACACCACTACCAACGTTCCCCCGTAGAAGCTTAAACATCTATGATTCTGAATAACGACAATGGCCTCACATGACCAACGATAATAACCAATACAAGAATTTATACTCGTACCTTAAAGTTATGACGTCCCAGTCAGATCCTTCTCTTGAGGAGTAAATAAGTAGGAATATCCAAATCTTATGTCTTCCTCATCCTCCAAAGTCACATCTTCCACATTATTGTTTCTTCAAAGTTCTTTCACCAAAGCTCTGTCTTTAGTTTTCGATCTATGAATATGTCCGTCTAATATAGAAATGGGGGTTTCTTCATATGACGGTTGCTTTGTGACCTGAATGTTATCAATAAACACAATTCTGGAAGGATCTATGATACATTTATGGAGCATAGACATATGAAAGACTATATGTACAGACTCCAAGTCCGAAGGCAAGTCTAATTCATATATTACCTGGCTTACTTTGCGTATGATCCTTTATGGTCTCATGTACCGAGGGCTATATTTTCCTTTCTTTCTGAACCTCGTGACAGCTGTCTTCGGCGATACCTTTTTGGAATACCCAGTCGTCCACCTAATATTTCGAGTCTCGTTGTCGATTATCCGCATAAGCCTTCTGACACCTTTGAGCTGCCAGTAGCCTTTCCTGTATAAGCTTAATTCTCTCGATTGCCTGCTATACCAATTCTGCTCCGACTAACATAGTTTCCCCAACATCGACCCACCCTATAGGCGACCTACACTTCCGTCTATAAAGAGCTTCATATGTATCCATATGAATATTGGAATGGTAACTATTATTATATGCAAACTCAATAAGCGGCAGATGATCATCCTAGCTACCTTTGAAGTCTATTACACAAACTTGTAACATATCCTCCGGTGTTTGAATAGTATGCTCAGCCTGTCCGTTTGTCTGGGGATAAAATGTTGTACTAAGACTTACTTGAGTCCCCAATCCCATTTGGAAGGACCTTCAGAAGTAGCTATAAATTGAGCTCCTCTATTCGAGATAATAGATACAGGGACACCATGCAGTCGTACTATATCGTTGATATAAAGTCTTGCATAATCCTCCGAGGAATATGTAGTCCTAACGGGTAGAAAATGGGCTGACTTTGTAAGCCTATCAACAATCAACCATATCGAATCGAACTTACGCTGGGTGCGAGGTAAGCCTACAATGAAGTCCATATTGATTGTTTCCTATTTCCAAGTCGGAATCTCCATAGCCTGCAACAATCCACCGGGTTTTTGATGCTCAATCATAACCTGTTGATAGTTAGGACATTGAGAAACAAATTATGCTATATTCTCAATCATGATTCCTATAACTTCTGGGTCCAATAATTAGACTCCTAATTACTTAGTTGATGTCACTCTTTAGTTTCCTCTTCCCTGTTACGTCGACTTAAGCTATCCTCTGATTTGTGGTTCCTGGTATTAGTTATTACCTTAACCTTTCATAGGCGTTATGGAATATCCATTACACAATCATCTAACAATTCAGTTCTTTGTCTATGCCTGGGCTCAATTCTTTCTTTTAACTTATACTGGAGTCTTTTGTGGCTGTATGATTGTCAACAAATATGTTGCCTGGATAGTGATCCAAAATTTTGAGTGTATCCATAACGTACTAACTCTTAAATCATTGATCGAATAATTGTTTCGTCCTCTCTTAGCTTTTTTTCAACATACGCTATTACTTTTCCTGGTCTTTCTGCCTCCTTGTTGCGTCCATACTTAGCTTATCTTAGTGCCCACACTTGCTAGAGTTTTCATACAACTCATATGATCTCTAATATTACTTTTAATTCTTATTTCCCATTTATTAGCCATGGTAGGTGCCATTTTCCTTTGGATTGCTTACAATTTTGTTGCGAGATTGTTGTTACACAACCATTTCCTCTTTAGGTCGTTGTGCTTAGGTTGAAGCCTTGTTTCTTATCTTTTCAGCTAGTCTTTCGTCATAGTACTTAGGGAGAACCTTTGACCCTCATAAAGTTGTGAGCTTATTACGGACATTTTTATGTCTTTCCTTGCCTATAATTATCCGTAGTTTCTTACCTCAGCGCTCTTGTGCTTGTACGGTTGCTTCTGAACTGATATTTTTACTATCTTCCCAGTGGCACTTTCTTTTATCCCCGTAACACTCATACGACACCTTTAACTACCCCGACTCTTGTTTGAATATATCTCGAGTATTATAATGATATTCTTTGAGGCTGAATTCTCCATGTTGGGTTCTACTATGTTTATCTTACACGATCTGATGACTTGTCTGTAACCTCCTGTTTAGCCATAATTGGGATCTTCCGGACCAATTACTAACTACTCATTGGCTCATTCTCATATCAATATTCCTCGTAATCTTTCTTAGGTTATTTCCTTTGTCTTAACTTAAGTCTCACAGTGGCTCCTTATTTATTAATAACAACTCGGGCAAGAACCTTTACTTCCTCTCCTTGACGTCGTGCTTGCACAATATTCTTGAATCGTAGCGTATCTGTAAGATTTGGATTAGTGCCATCTCATTCCTCTTTCATTTATCGCATTCTTCCTTTATTCTGAGTTAATGTCACATCACTCCATATTCCCCCCTTTAGGGGTGTACTAAGAGTTGGAGCTATGACGACCTACCTATAGATGTTTTACCTTTTTTTTCTTTAGTATCCTTTTACATCTTCAATGATCCTTACTCGCCTTGCGATAGTCCTTCCGTACCAAGGATAACATAATTTCCTTACTTGCGATGGTGAGATTTAGTGTAACTGGCACATATAGTCACTTAATCTTAACTTTTCTCATATTTCTTTATTTAGGGAAGCGTCTTCCTAAATGACCTTTAAAGGTTATTCTTCTGTCATCCATTCTATTATTGCCGGAATGTAATCTGAAATTTTCGTGATGCCAACCATTATCAAATCACTCAGTTGCTAATTCATGTTTAGTTTATCTTGTTCACCAATCCTCACTAATTTCTATTATGATGGGGTCTAACTTTTCCTTCTGGTAGTCGTGTTAGAGTCACAAACTTATTTCTCAAAGTGACGATATGACTTTATGGCCTATACTCTCTTATTGTCTCAAGGCTTGTCACCTCTTATATTTCCCTTCACTTGACTATAAATTCTGTAATATTGTGATTTTTAATTTTGTTTTATATACTGTTGTCATTCATGTATCACATCTTACTCATAATGATTCATTAACTCTTTTCTTATTTTCTTGCTAACATTTATTTCAATCACTTTATTTTGAAAACTCGAACAAGACATTATTTTGCCTTTAGCTTCCCTTTGATCCATCAATGGCTCTTCAAGTTGCTTAACGTTCTTGCTTTACTAGGGACGCGAGCCACACTAAGGTAATATGTGTCCCTTCAAGGCTTATAGTACATGTCTTTGTAGTACTCATATCTGGCTACACTATTTTAAAGTGTACCATCTGGGTGTCTCACAAGGAGATCTATTAGCACATTTGCAATATCCTTCGAAAATGTCAACTGACACAAACAATTCATCCATCCTATCTTCTTATAATACTTCTATTAACCCCCATAGGGCATATCTGGAATGGGTGCGACCAATTGTATATACCTCTGTTACTATTGAATATAACTTAAAAAGCTTATGTTCCTCTGCCTCAATTATAAACGTTGTTAACCTTCATTAACTGGGCACCTCGTACCCTTCTTCATCTTGCTTCTTTTGCTTGTTGAAACTTGTATTTATCTTTTTAATCTCTCATTGTCTTTCACCATAAATATGTATAGGCATTTTTGCCTTAAGGCTTCTTATCAGGAAGCATACACCTTTCAGTACACCCATGATCTGCTAAAGACCTCACATTAACTTATCGTAGGCATCATACAAAAATCCAATTCCTCTGACTCAGCTTTTCCACAACAATCTCTCTTTCCAACCTTCTTTCCAGATATAGGTATCGTCTTATTATGAATAGGATTAAGGAATTTGAATTCCTATGACTGAGCTCTACCACACGATCTAGAGTAAGAAAAAAGAGTGACAATCTTAAATGCCTTGTAGCCTCTTGCTTATAAGTGTGGTGCACGACACACCCATAAACAAGACTCTACTAGACATGTCTTGTAGATTCCCCTAGGACAGAACTGATCTGATACCACTTTTGTCACGACCCAAACCACTGGGCCGTGACGGGCACCCGGTACCTTACTCAACTGAGTACCAACATAAAGTATCTTTCTTATTACATCATCATATAAACGTGACATACGGGCCTAATAGGCCAACATGATCATTTATAAATTCAACACATAGGCCGACAAGGCCGTATAATCTTTTACGTACACGACATATGTCTACAAGCCTCTAAGAGTAAATAAATGTCATAAAGGTTGGGACAGAATCCCGCCATACCAAAAAAATACACGTCTAAATCATACTAACCAAACACGCAACTCCGAAGCAAATGGAGCACACCAACATCTTCCGCTGAGTTGATAGCCTACTTGGAGGGCTCTCGACCTGTCTGTCTGGACCTGCGGGCATGAAACGCAGCGTCCCCAGGCAAAAGGGATGTCAGTACGAAATAATGTACCGAGTATGTAAGGCTGTATACTGAAAGCTAAAACTGACCTAATAATATAATAACTGCAAGTAGCTGGAAGTCAAAGATAATCTGAAGATATGCTTACCTACTGATACTGACTCAACTCTCTCAAAATAATAAGTAAAATAGTTGTCCGGCCCTATAAGGCTCAGTATATATATATATATATAACTGCTCCGCCGTAGTAGGCTCGCTCATAAGCACTTGGCCATACTAGGCTCTGTATCTCGGCTAACTGGGCTCGCTCATAAGCGCTCGGCCAAAATAGGCTCGGTATATATGTATATATAACTGCTCTACCGTAGTAGGCTCTCTCATAAGCGCTCAACCATACTAGGCTTTGTATCTCGACCAACTAGTCTCATTCATACGCGCTCGGCCACAGAAGGATCATCATATAACTTACCATCTGATCAGAGGTTGCCCAATAGGGGCCTGCCCATCGATTCTAGCTCGATGGTAATGAAAATACTTTTAATACTGTATATATGTAAATTCTCTACTCTCTTGACTGGAAGAAGGAAATACTCAACTGAATATGAAGTCCTGATAAGGAGAATATTATAACTTACAACACTAGAAAAATATACGCAATTTGCGAAACTAGCAAAATATACGTAAATTCCGGGATATGAATGTAATGATGAGATCAGGCCAAATTAAATAAGAGCTTAGCCTTAACATACCTGGACCCCTTACCCAATTGAGACCTGAACCACATGAACCAGTGAGATAGAAGGTGGTATTGTCGACTAGGGAATTCTCAGAAGGTCACGTTGATAATGTTCTATCTTAAAAAAATAGCTTACTGCTCTACCTGATGCTATCTGTTGTTGTATACTAGATTTGGATGGAGAAAATTGCAGCCAATTCAAAGTTAACAGTAATAACTCCAATTACGAAAGTCCTTGAATCTTGGGATGCACTTGTGTAAGTTGTACTCTCTTCTTTTTATCCTTATAATAACACGCACATTTTTTTCCAACCAAAAACTACATGAGCATTCCTTGCCCATATCTTCTTCAGACAAGCAAATTCCATCAAAGAGATTTTTTTACACAAGTTGAAGCATGAATTACTATTATCTGACCATTTAGAAAGGCTAACCATATCATGGTTTTGCTATTCATATAATTTACAACTTTTACACATTTCGGCAAATAAGCATCAAAAGAAACACCAAGTAGAAGCATGAATACGTGCTTGATATTATGAGGAAATGTTTACTGGAAATGTGTTTTTTGAGGAATATAGGAAATTGAATCAAATTAAAAAGCTAGTTTCAATTAAGCATCCATTTCCATGACACTCTCAATCAGACTTGAAGTGTGAAGTCTAAATCAAAGAGTCTTGTTCAATAATTCACATCAAAAATTTAACTGAATCTCTCTAACTGGAACACGTCCTACTTGAATGTATTATATAATCACACATTTGATGTGCTTAACATGAAAATAGAAGATCACATTATATGTCAAATGGCACTTAAGATGTATGCCACGTTTTTATAAAAAAGCAAGAGTTACTTAGTTTAAGTTATAAGGCTGCCACGTGAAAGATTGTCAATCTTAACCAATAATTAAATAAATAAATAATATCCCGTTATCCGATAATTAACTAATTACCCATATAATTAAGAATTATCTCAAATTACTTAAAATTCTATTTATTTTTAGAATATTTCATATATACTTTATATATTATACTACCGTGGTCAAATGGTACCTTGCATGGTACTAGTTCATAATTATCGGGTATTATCGCTCGACCCGTATTTTAATCCAAATTGGCCACTTTCAACGGAGCTCATTTTCTTTAATCCGTGTACCCCTTTATCCTTCATAACACTTATTTATCGCTTGTTATAAATAGCGTAAGTACATTAATCGTCAAGATGATCTCACCTCTGAGTCTACGTCGGTTGACTGAAAACGAAATTTTAATGTACAAAAACGCGAGATGTAACATTAAGTGCCTCTGGGACTGATAGGAATGGGACGGGTTATAGCATGCAATAAGTAATCGAGACCAATCCACGCTTAATACCTTAATGGGGGTGGGAAGGGTAGATATGGATATGATGACCATGCGATAATGTCATGTGTACCCCCCTCATTGAGGAGTGATTACCGGACATTATGTGGGGTGACCCATATTAAATATAAACCTAGGACCCCTTTCCTTTATTTGCAAACTCTTTCTTTTTTAAAACGCTTCTTTCAAATGTTCTTTCTTTTATGTGTTTAAATCCCCTAATATTTGAGCCCATACCTGTCTATTTGCTAAATTCACAATAACTGTCTGGCTGGGAACCATATTAGCGGATCTTGATGGGTGCCTAACACCTTTCCCTTAGGATAATTTGAAGCCCTTACCCAATCTCTGATTATTCAAACAAACTCAGAGTTGAATCTTTATTGGTGTCTTAATGCACCTTAATCATTAGGTGGCGACTCTTCAAATGCAAACCCAGTTCCCAAAAGGAACGAGTTGTCCCTCCAAATGTCATAAACCCGATTTCACAAGAAAGAAAGGGGGCGCGACAGCAGTGCGGTCCGCAGAAGATACTTCGCGGCCACTGTAGACTCACCGTGACCGCAATCCATTTTATGCGATTCGCGGAGAGGGGATTCAGAGAGCTGGGAGTTTGGAAGATTGGAAGCCATCTCGGTCCGCGGTCCAATTTGTGCGGACCGCAGTAAAGTCACTGCGGCCGCGGTGCATATTATGCGTTCTGTGGTGGCTAGATTCAGAGACTCGGAATTAAAGCCAAAAAGCCTCACCGCGGACGCGGTGCATTTATCGCGATCCGCAGTACTTCCGTTAGGGGTATTTTTGTCTAGAAAATTTGGCCTTGTATAAATACTTCTTTTATTTTTATTTTTAGGTTATCTAATTCGTAACTGAGCACGTGAAGGGCGTTTTGGACCTATTTTGAGTAATTTTGTAGCTAGTTCAACATTGAATCTTTAATTCTTGGCTTGTAAAAATATTATATGGGTTATTCTTCATCTAAGTATCTGATTTCTTCCATTATTATGAGTAGCTAGACCCATTAGCTAGGGTTGTGGCTCAACCCTAGCGTGGGTATTTGATGGGTCTTTTGTTTTAAGGCTTAGATGTATATGAGTGGTTGATATTTGGATTGATTTGTGTTTTCCATGTTGAATTAGTGGTTGCAAACACTGATTAGTGACTTTTTGACTTGGGCTCTTCTTGAGAAAGAGAGCTTGAGTCTAGAAAAATTAGTCCAACAAGGAATTGAGGTGTATTCAAGAGATTGATAGCCCCAATTAAAGGGTTTAACCTAGAGCTAGTAATACCCAACACGAACCTATATTACTTGCACAATTTTGACATCTAATTGGTCTTGAGAAAGTCAATTAGGGCAATGTCACTCAAGCTACCGAGAGGTATAGAGTGAGTAGTTTCATGCATTGGCTATATCGCAATCCCTAACATACCAATTTTGCCTTGGGCTTTAGAACCCGTCAAGTATTCACTTAGGAGAAAGTCACTTCCCTAGTGCCTTGTTATCCATTTAGAAAACCTTACAAGCATTTATTCTTAGTTTAATTTAGCATCTTATTAGTATAAAATTAGAAGTAACAAACGAATTTGGAAGTGTAATTAAGAGCACTACGCACTGCTAGTTTAGATAGGAATCCAAATCCCAAACAATCTAGCTCCTTGTGGATTCGATTCCGACCATCTCGGGTAAAAGCTGCATCGATCGTTCTTGCCACTTTGTAGTGGTGTAGGGTTGGACCTGATCACTTTTTGGTGCCATTGTTGGGAAGCTAATGGTTTTGGCTATCTATCTAAATAGTTTTGTGTATTGTTTTTCTTTCCTTTTGTGTTACTAATTTGTGAGTGTTGCAAATTTATGTACAAAATGGCGGCAAACAGCGCACCTCTTGGAGATCATCCGCCGGGGGAGGAGGTAGATGACAATACTGATGATGAGGTTCTTATAGTGCCTCAAGCACAAAGGAGAGGCCACCAGGCCAATGATAATGTTCTAGACCCTCCCCTTCCACCTTCAAGAGTGGCTCCTCGAGTGCTTCCAAACCAAGGATATACTAGTCAATTGTCCCACCCCGGATCCGGGCGGGTAATTTCCAAATAACAAATGTGATGCTGACTTTGTTGGAGCAGCGAGGGTATTTCACAGGTGCTCCCCATCAGAATGCTTACAAACATCTTAAGGGTTTCGTGGATACATGTTGGGGGAGAAGGCAAACAAATGTGTCAGAGGATGCACTTCGGTTGAGATTATTCCCTTTTTTACTTAGAGGGAAGACTTTGGATTGGATTGAAAGGCTTCCCAACCATTCCATCACTACTTGGGATGAGTTGACGGATAAATTCATTGCAAAGTTTTTCTCGCCGGGCCATATGGCGACCTTGAGGGATGAAATCTTAGCTTTCAATCAAGAGCCCAACGAACCACTGCATGAGAAAGGGAGAGATACCGGACCATGGTAAAAGAATGTCCAAATAATGATATGACTGAGGCAATGATACAACAGACATTCTACCGTGACATTAACACAACAAATCAATGCATATTGAACTAAATCGTCAGAGGCAATTTCATGAACACACTATATGATGAAGCTAATACAATATTGGATGAGATGGCTGACACGCCCTCCGCTTGGTAAAGTAGAGCCAATGTGCCACAGGGAGACTCTACGGTCATTCACTTGCACAAAGAGCTCCATGATCATGGGTAGGTAATAACAGAACTGATAACAACAATGAACCAGCTAGGAAAGGCACAATTACAGCAAGATCAAACTCCACTACAAGTAAATGCTATGGAAGGTGTCAACATGCTAGTGAACAAAAGAAGACAAAGAGGTCAACAAAACCAAGGAAGTTCGGATCGATATGACCAAGATAGTGGTGGGTTCCAAGATGATGAGTATGATAAGCAGAATGAAGAAGTGCAATATGTGAACAACTATCAGGGTCAAAGGGGCAATACTTTCAACCAACAACAATGGAGACCCCAAGGCTATTGGGGAAATAAACAATAACAAGGGAATAGTAATCGGGGAAACAACAACCAAAATTCAAATTGGGGCAACAAGAATAATAATCAGAACAATCAGGGTAATTGGGAGGCAACAACAACAACTAGGGTGGAAACAACAACTAGGGTGGTTGGAATAATAGCGACCAAGGAAATCTGGGGCAAGGCTTTCAAAGGCCCCCAATGTATTAACAACCGAAAAATCCACCCCCATTTCCATCCCAAGGCCATAGTTCTTCCAACAATCAAAACGGAGAGAATCGAAATGATGTTTGAACAGATAATGAAAAAAAAATGCTGACTCTGATGCCCAGTTGGCATCCCACAATACTTCAATCAGAAACTTGGAGGTTCAATTAGGCCAAATCTCACAATCCTTGAATACTCGCCCTAAGAGGGCTCTACCTAGTGATACGGTAGTCAACCCAAAAGGTGGGAACAATTCTGTGCATGTAATGGTGGTAACTACAAGAAATGAATGAGGCGGTAATGTGAATTCCTCCAAACAAAAATAAATTTTTAGTGATGAAGTTGAGTTGCAAGAGGATGAGATCCCTTTGGTGGTAGAGAATGTGATTGATGTGAACTTGAATGAAGAAGTAAGGATTGATATCCAAGAGAACGAGGTAAAAACTCAGAATGACGTTAACCCGTATAGGGAACAAGTAATAGACATGCCGGAAATGGTTGTGCCTAAAGCCAAGGCTCTTGACAAGGCTCCTGCCAAGGCCACCTCCACCTTATCCTCAAAGGCTCGCGAAGCAGAAAAATGAGAATCAATTTAAGAAATTTATTGATATGATGAAGAGCTAATCCATTAATGTGCCTTTAGTGGAGGCCCTAGAGCAAATGTCGGGTTACGCTAAATTTATGAAAGACTTGGTGACAAAGAAAAGATCCATGGATTGTGAAACTATCAAGATGACCTACCAAGTTAGTGCAATAGTGCACTCAATGGCTCCGAAGCTAGAAGATCACGGTGCTTTCACCATTCCTTGCACCATTGGGAGTGCAGACTTTGCAAAAGCTCTATGTGATATGGGGGCAAGTATCAACTTGATACCCTACTCAGATTTTAAGACTTTGGGTATTGGGCAACCGAGGCAGACTTCCACGAGATTGCAAATGGCGAATAAAACAATGAAGAGGCCATTGGGTATAATTGATGATGTTCTTGTCCGGGTGGACAAGTTCATTTTGCCAGCTAATTTTGTGATCTTGGATTGCGAGGTAGATTATAAGGTTCCAATCATATTGGAAAGACCTTTTCTTGCAACTGGGAAGGCCTTAGTTGATGTGGAAGCAGGGGAACTCACCTTCCGGGTGGGTAATGAGAAAGTGGTCTTTCATGTGTGCAATTCAATGAAGCAACCCAATAGTTATGAAGTGTGCTCTTTTGTGGATCTTGTCACGGTAGTGATAGTTGATGATACTAGTGCAATGATCAATGTGGAGGACTCTCTAGAGGCAGTTTTCTTGAATCTTGATGTACATGAGGATGAAGGCCGGGTGGAGTGCGTTAATGCTTTACATGGAATGGGCTCTTACTCTTATGAGCCCCGAAAACTCTCTTTGGATCTTGAGAATAGGAAGACTCCACCAAAACCTCCTGTGTTGGAGTTGAAGTCGTTGCCTCCACACCTCAGGTATGAATTCTTAGGCCCTACTTCAACTTTGCCAGTTATTCTTTCCTCTTGTCTTACTAACATGCAGGTAGATGCCACATTGGCGGTGCTCCAAAAATGGAAGAAGGAAATTGGATGGACCTTAGCTGATATTTAGGGGATAAGCCCCGCCTTTTGTATGCACAAGATTATTCTTGAAGATGATGCAAAGCCCTCTTTGGGACATTAAAGGAGGTTGAACGAGGCAATGCAAGAAGTTGTAAAAAAGGAGGTGATCAAGTGGTTGGATGTTGAGGTTATGTACCCCATCTCTGATAACTCTTGGACTCCGCTGGTGCAATGTGTACCAAAGAAGGGTGGCATGACCGTGGTTACCAATGCGCAAACTGAGTTGATTCCTACTAGAACTTTCACTGGGTGGAGGATGTGTATGGATTACAGCAAGTTGAATAAAGTGACCCGCAAGGATCACTGTCAATTGCCTTTCCTTGATCAGATGCTAGACAGACTTGCTGGGCGTGCCTTCTACTGTTTCTTGGATGCGTATTCTGGGTACAACCAAATTTTGATTGCTCCAGAAGATCAGGAGAAGACCAGCTTCACTTGTCCATATGGTACCTTTGCCTTTTCTAGGATGCCATTTGGGTTGTGTAATGCACCAGCTACATTCCAGCGGTGTATGATGGCCATATCCATCAACATGGTGGAAGATATTTTGGAGGTGTTCATGGACGACTTCAGTGTTGTGGGTGACTCGTTTGATGAATGTTTGAAAAATCTTGATAGAGTGTTGGCCCGTTGTGAAGAAACCGACCTTGTGCTTAATTGGGAGAAATACCACTTCATGGTTGAGGAGGGCATAGTCCTTGGCTATAAAATTTCAAAGCACGGTATAGAGGTGGACAAAGCTAAAATTGAAGTGATTTCAAGGCTCCCTCCCCCTACTTCAGTCAAGGGAGTTAGAAGTTTTCTTGGGCATGTGGGGTTCTACCGGAGATTTATCAAGGACTTTTTGAAGGTAATGAATCCCTTGTGCAAGTTATTAGAAAAAATGCCAAGTTCATATTCAATGAGGGATGTATGTAAGCCTTTGAACTTCTCAAGCACAAGTTGACCACCACTCCTATTATTACCGCACCCAATTGGAGCTTTCCTTTCGAGCTTATGTGTGATGCAAGTGATGTTGCGGTTAGGGCGGTCTTGGGTCAAAGAGTGAATAAAATGTTTCATCTGATGTATTATGCGAGCAAGACAATGAATGATGCTCAAATGAATTATGCGGTGACTGAAAAAGAGTTGTTGGCTATTGTGTTCGTAATGGAGAAATTTCGACCGTATCTTATGGGTGCCAAGGTCATAGTTCATACTGATCATGCTGCACTCCGGTACTTGATGACGAAGAAGGATTCCAAACCTAGGCTGATGCGATGGGTCTTGTTACTTCAAGAGTTTGATTTGGAGATTGTGGACCGGAATGGTTGTGAAAACCAAGTGGCGGATCACTTGTCCTGCTTGGAAGAGGAGGGGAGGCCTCGTGATGGCCTAGAGATCAATGATTTGTTTCCCGATGTGCTACTCCTTTCTGTGTTGGTGAATGGTATGCCATGGTTTGCGGACGTTGCTAATTTCCTTGTGACATGTATAATCCCGTGTGATCTCTCTTCTAACCAAAGGAAGAAGCTTAAATGGGATAGTTTGGACTTCTATCGGGATGAGTCGTACTTGTTTAAGATCTGCACTGATGGTGTGATCCAGAGGTGTGTCCCGGAGGAAGAGCAATTGAGTATCTTGGAGGCTTGTCATTCCTCTCCCTATGGTGGTCATTATGGTAGGGCGAGGACCGCTTCGAAGGTTCTTAGTTGTGGGTTTTACTGGCCAACTTTGTACAAGAAAGCAAGTGAACTTGTGAAGAGATGCGACGAATGTCAAAGAGCGGGTAGAATTTCGAAGAAAGATGAGATGCCTCTCAATACTATTCTTGAAGTTGATATTTTTGATGTGTGGGGCATTGATTTCATGGGCCCTCTTGTTAGTTTGTGTGGTAACACATACATTCTAGTAGCAGTTGACTATGTTTTAAAGTGGGTTGAATCCGTGGCTTTACCCAATAATGAGGCCCGGAGTGTTGTTGCATTTCTCAAGAATAGCATTTTTACTAGGTTTGGCACCCTCGAGCAATCATAAATGATGGGGGTCTCATTTTTGTAATCGATCTTTTGACACTTTGCTTGCAAAGTATGGTGTCAATCACAAAGTTTCTACTCCTTATGACCCTCAGGTGAGTGCCCAAGTTGAAGTCTCAAACAGGGAAATCAAGAGTATATTGTCAAAGACGGTCAATGCAAATAGGACCGATTGGTCAAAGAAATTGGATGATGCTCTATGGGCTTATAGGACTGCTTACAAGTCTCCGATTGGTATGTCTCCGTACCGATTGGTGTTTGGGAAAGCTTGACATCTACCGGTTGAGTTAGAACACAAGGCCATGTGGGCTTTGAGGAAGCTGAATCTTGAATGAGATGTGGCAGCAAATCTTCGTGTGGAGTAGCTTAATAAACTTGATGAATTCCGATTACATGCCTGCTCCAGTTTGTCCTTGTATAAGGACAAGATGAAGTACCTTCATGATAAGTATGCTCGTGGCAAGGAGTTCAAAGTGGGTGATATGGTTCTCTTATTCAATTCTCGGTTACATCTGTTTCCGGTAAAGCTTAAGTCGAAATGGAGTGGACCTTTTGAAGTGGTGTTTGTGACTCCGTTTGGTGCACTTGACTTGAAAAGCAAAAATGGGGAGGTCTTCAGAGTTAATGGGCATAGAGTCAAGCACTACCTTGGCAAGATTGATGACAACCATGTGGTGGCACTGATCTATCTAAAGTGATTTGATGGTAACTTGCGTCGTGCCACGATGTTAAATCAGGCGCTTCTTGGGAGGCAACCCATGTGTCTTTCTTTTTGTTTTTTCTTTGATTTTCTTTATAGTGTAGGATTTGTTTTTGGACTAACTGGTTGTGAGATGTGTGTAGGTTTGTTTTGATGTAGTACAGGACCAAATTTGAAAAATGTTGCACTCTTTGAAGTTGGGATCGCTGCCGCATTGCATTTTTCGCGGTCGCAATAGCCTTATTGCGGGGGCAAAATTTCATTGCAGTCCATAGTGTTGAATGGTTAAAAGTGGGGGTTCGCTGAAGTTGTCATCGCGACCGCAATGCATTTTATGCGGTCCGTGATGCCCTACCGCGGCCGTGGAGCATTTTGTGCGGTCCGCAGTGAAGTCCTCGCCAGTTCTTCATGTGTTTAAGTACCGGGGACCTCGGTGCATTTTGTGCGGTCTGTGGTGGGTAGGTAAAGTGGGTCCCAGGTCCTTTTTCTATAAATAGGACCTCAGGCCCTCATTTACACTTTTCGCTCATTTGCTTTCTAAATAGTAAAAAAACTGTTCATCACGCCCTAAGTGCACAAATCCAAACACTGATTATCAAGCATCTGCATTGCATCTCATCTCTGGTACTTTTAATCTCTCCCTAGTCTTTAACTTTGTTTTATTTTTTTTTAATTAGTTAGTTCATACTTCTTTTTCTTCACTTTTCTTTCAATCTTTAGCTTAGGGTTGCATAATGCTGTTTAGATTAGGGTTAACTAGTTAAAAATGATGATTAACTACCTAGGCGTTGATAATATGTGAATTTAGGCTAAAAATGAGAAAAATATTGAATCCCTATGTTGGTGTTGTTGAGTTAAGCTTACCACGGCCGCAGTGAATTTTTCGCGGTCCGGGGTGCCTCTCCACGGCCGCGATGGTTTTTCCGCGGTCCACGGTGGAAAACTTCAAAGGGGTTGATTTTGAGAACCGTGGCTGCGGTCGAGTTTTCGCAGTCCACGGTGCCTTACCGCGGCCGCACATCATTTCTTGTGGTCTGCGGTGCCCTGAATTAGATAGTGGGTATTCTGAACCCCACTTCACTGTGGTCCGCGATGCCATTTTGTATGGTCCGCGGTGGTTCCTTTGCGGTCGCACTGCTTTTTATGCGGTCCATAGTTAGATGATTTCAATATATCATAATCTTCACTGCTTCATCTGGTACTATGATACTAACAAAAACTGAATGAATTGTCCTTGCAGATAATGGTTAAATCACGAGGCGAAGGTGAAAAACAGAAAGGCAAAGAAGAGTCCTCCCGAGGTAGGAGACGAGGTATTATCAAATTGACCCCACAAGTCCGGAAGGCAATTGGGGACACCAGAAAGTCAATAACGGCTACAGATAGAGCTGATTCCAATTCAGAGGGAAGTGAGTATTTGCCCTTCCGGGAGGCATCTGACTCCGATTCAGTGCCGGAGTATGTTCCTGACTGGATGGAGAGGCGCAGATTGAGAGATGTGCCCACACCTCCGGGCTCTCCTACTGCTCAAGCTTTAGTTCAAATTTCTTCTAATTCATTTGAGTGCTCAGCTGAGAGCAATGATAGTGCAGAATCTACTTCACCTACTGGTTCATTATCTGGAGAGGATCCCGTCGACGATGAGGTTCCGGATGATGAGGGAGGGGGTGTGCCCCAACCCGGGGGTGTGGAGAGAACTAGAAACCCCGGAGTGTGGAAAACAATATTTGTCAGTGAGAACCACAAATTTCGAGAGTGGTGGCCCAAGAGGAAATTGATACTTGAGAAGAAATTCATTGAGAGGGACCTTCTGCCTCACAACCCTAATGTGAAGAGGCAACTCAGAGAGAGACCGGGCTGGGAATATTTTACAAGCATAGTCGAGGAGGCAAATGAGCACCTAGTTAAGGAGTTCTACGCTAATTTTGCCCACATAAAAAGGGCAGTAAAGTGACTAAGGTGCGGAATTTGACAGTGAAGTTCGATGGGAGGACAATCAATGATTACCTGGGCTTTCCGGAGGAAGATGAATCATTATACTTAGAAAAGGTAGCATTAGATGAGGCAGCCCGTCCGTGGTTGGCAGAATACCTGGCATTCCCGGGTACTACCCCAGCATGGTTGATATCAGGAGTCCAAATTTTGAGGAGAACTTTAAACTTCGATTCAAAGGGGTGGGAGACTTTCGTATGCAGCAGGCTGGACCCCACTACTCGTGAGAACTCTATGCCTATCTCCCAGGCAATATTGGTGGCTTCTATCATGGCGGGGTACCCGATCAACATCAGCAATGTTATGTCTAGGGTGATCACAAGGGTGGTAAATGAAGGTGATAGATCCTACCCCTTCTCAAATTTCCTGACAATGTACTTTGAGGACCAGGATGTGGAGAAAAGGAAGTTTGATGTGAAGGTGAAACCAAAGATCCTTTCTCCTGGTACATCCTTAAGGGTGATGGCAACCCCAATGGCAAAGATCCTAAAGGAAAAGCCATTACTTCTACTGGCCAGTCTGAAGAGCCAGTAGAAGTAGTCCCTTCTATTCAACCTCCCTCAACTACACCAGATATTGCCCGAGGACCCTCTACTTCCACCGCTCCAGATATTCCCCCATCCACAGCCTACCATTTGACTTCCCACCGTTTGAGCCAAAACCTTGCTAGTATCAACAACTGGATGTATGCAGCTACTTCTAAGCTGTCTGTGCTCTCTAGCTCAGTGGCAGCCCAGTCCGTACCCCCACAGCCACAAGTTCCAGCCTCAGTGGAGGAGACTCTCAAGGAGCTTCTGGACAACTAAAAGAAGCTCCTGGAGAACCAATAGTTGATATTGGAGGCTGTAGGTACTCATGGAAAAGCGTTGAAAGAGCTGACTAAGGAAACAAAGAAGCTGAGAAAGACTCGAGCATCAAAGGATTCTGTGAAGAAGCTGAGGGTAGAAGTGGAAAAGATGAAGGTTGCTGATCATTTGCCATTAGAGCTGTTGTTGCATGAGCAGCCTCCAGTAGCTCAAACTGAGCCGGAGCAGGAGCAGGAGCAGGAGATGGAGAGGGAACCGAAGAGGAGGAGAGTGATACCACAGACCGCTGATGCAGTGATAGAGTTGGAGGACCCGTAGGGAGGTTCCTCTAGCCAGCCTCAGGCCCTAGAGCAGCCTCTAGTCCCAGTGCAGGCACAGGATACCTGGATCCAGTCACAGGTTCCCGAGCAGTCACAAGACCCAGGGACCCAGGCTCATGATCCCATGTAGACGGAGGGCCAATAGTAGGGCTGTGCACGGATCGGATCAGATCGGGTTTAGCACATTTCAGATTCGAATTTCGGATTTCAGATTCTAGAAAATGCAATCCGAATCTGATCCGAATTATATCGGATAGGATCGAATTTTAAAGTTTGGATCGGATCGGATTTCGGATCGTATTATTATGCCTCAAAGTTAAACTAATATGTATATTTTCTTTTTAAAAGAGGCAATACATTAAGAAAAATTCATGTTTATGCAATTATGAGAGTACTATGATGCCAATATAGCTAAATCTAGCAATTGTAAAGGTAATAACTTGGAGGTTGATATAAAGGAAATACTAACTATCCAAAATTAAAGTGTAGTATTTATACATGCCCTAATAATTTTGGATTTCGGATCGGATCGGATTAAAATATACTAATCCGAATCCAATAAGAAATACAAAATTTTAAAAAATACAATTTGAAATCCGATCCAATCCAAATCAGAAATCCGAAATTGAATGGATCGGTTTGGATTTCGGATATCCGATCCGAATGAACAACCCTAGCCAATAGGGAGTTTCTCTTTACTCTCTATCTTTTCTTGAGCTATTTTTGGTTAGTTAGCATTGAGGACAATGCTAGCTTTCACTTGAGGGGGTAGCCCTATTTTGGTGATATTGAGTTGTAAATATGATACTTTTTTCGTTTTATTATGCTTTTTCACTTTTGGTATATATATAATTTTACCAGTTTATTTCATTTTTCATACTTTGCAACCTTGATCTGTATATAAAGTTACTTTATGATGTATATATTCTTTCCCTTTTATGTATATTCGTCTAAATCACCTATTGTACATATTCATTTTACTTTCCGCATTTTCTTTTCATAGCTTCTTACTTCTTTTTCGTAACTTCTTATTTTGAGTTTTGCGTGCAATAAGTCTTTGGTTTTCTTAATGTCACAGTTCTTTCCGAAGGTGGAATTTGTGTGAACCGGGTGGCTCTTCCCGATGATGGATGGCATGATAATCTTCTTAAGGGTTTGAGTCTGTTTTCTTTTTGTTTTTGTGTAAATAGTAGCTAATGAGTAATAGTGCCTCAAGCAAATCTTCACTTGGGCCTAACACATTTGCCTTTGATCATATGGTCAAAAACAAATTGGTGTGTATAGGATGGTGACAGCTGTGACCTTGAGACTCTTGTATTGGCCGACAATCATCAAGTTGTTTTTCGGGACCATTTGTGTTTCTCAAATCTTAGCTAAGGTTGTTGTGGGCCCCGACTCTATCTCTTTAGCAATCCTATAGCTTGTGTGGTGAGAATTTGAATTGCAAGTCCAAGTCCCGTGCCATTGAGTCTAGAACTTGCCCTGAGTGTTTGTGTAGGCGAAATCCTAAGTGTAGTTTGACTTGAGAAGTGATTATAGGCTCTCCTTGATCCGAATGTTATCTTGAAAATATCCATATCCTACCAATGATAATATCCCTAGTCAACCCCTTTGAGTCATAGCCCTTTTTCCTTCAAAGACCATGATACAAGCCTTTACCTATTCTAAAAAGACCCTCTCTTGGCACCCGATCTTTCCTTAGCACAAGGCAAAAGCATAAGTTTGGGGGGAGAGATGAGGAATGCAACAAAGTGGTAAAAGGTACAGAATGAATTAAAGGAATGGCAAAAAGAAAAAGAAATAAAATCAAAAAGTCAAAAAGAATGAACAATGTAGAAGAAATGAAGGGATTCAATAAAAGTAAGGAGATGAAAGGTGTGGAAAGTTTAGAAAGGAGAAAAAGGTTTGAAATGAACAAGAAAGAGTGACAGTGTGTCTCTCTAACCCCTAATAAAGAAGTAAATAACTTAAAAAGTCAAGAGAATATGTGCCAAAATGAATAAAATGAAGTGCTTAAGGGACGATGGAACCTACTTAGACCAAATATTTCCAACCCTGAACAAAAACCTTCACTATATATCCACAAAAGCCCTATATGTTGAGTTGAATGAAGCTTACATTAGATGTGACTCACATAAGGGGCAAGCTTATGGTACTTAGAGCCGGACCTGTGACCTTTCTTTGAGAGAGATGAGTATATTTTCCACAATCCTCGTTCTGAGTGCTACAACCTAAAAGTGAGGTTTGCTTAGGGAGAGTTGAGGATGTATGAGTATGGGTTCCATAATGACCAAAGTAGTAGAAAGAGTTTCTTTGATGAGTTAAGTTAACTCTTGATGCGATTGTGTCGCACTAAAACCATGGTGCTTAAAAGGTTAAATGTTGTTAATGATTCATTTGATTTGAGGGCAATTGTTCGTCCCAATTGATGCTAGATGAGGTCACTTTAGGTCAGCTGAATTTTCGTGGTTATATTCCTAAGGAGGTGGGAATTATTTTGTTTGATTGAGGATAAACAAAAGCTTAAGTTTGGGAGAGTTGATAACTAGGGATTCTAGTCTATTTTATACTCCTTTTTGCTTGAGGTTTGGACTAAAAATGTATACAAGTAAATCCCGAAAGCTTACATGTTGTTCTTGTTTGCATGGTTTGGTAAAAAAAAGTGATAAGTAGTCAAAACCAGCTCAAAAGGAGTGAAACCTGCACAAGTACCAAGAACAAGTCAAGGTGTTGCTGCAGCATAAAATTCACTGCAACCGCAACAGACCCACCGCAACCGCAGACCATTCAGTGCGGTCTGCGGTGCATAAGTTCAGAGAGGTGCATTTCTGGGGCTTCAAGTAGTGCAGTCTGCGGAAGATTCTTCGCGACTGCAGTAGCCTCACCGCGATGGTAATCCATTTTATGCGGTCCGCAAAGAGGGGATTCAGAGAGCTGGGAGTGTTGAAGATTGGAAGCCATCGCGGTCCGCGGTCCATTTTGTGTGGACCGTAGTGAAGCTACCACGGACGCGGTGCATTTTATACGGTCTTGGTGGCCAGATTCAAAGACTCAGAATTAAAGTCAAAAAGCCTCACCGCGGCCGCAGTGCCTTTTTCACGATCCACGGTACCTCCGTCAGGGGTATTTTTGTCCAGAAAATTCGGCCTTGTATAAATACTTCTTTTTCTGATTTTTAGGTTATCTAATTCATAGTTCAGCACGTGAAGGCCATTTTGGACCTATTTTGAGAAATTTTGTAGCTAGTTCAACATTGAATCTTTAATTCTTAGCTTGTAAAAATATTATATGGGTTATTCTTCATCTAAATATCTGACTTCTTCCATTATTATGAGTAGCTAGACCCATTAGCTAGGGTTGTGGCTCAACCCTAGTGTGGGTATTTGATGGGTCTTTTGCTTTAAGTCTTAGATGTTTATGGGTGGTTGATATTTGGACTGATTTGTGCTTTCCATGTTTAATTAGTGGTTGTAAACACTAATTAGTGCCTTTTTGACTTGGGCTCTTCTTGAGAAAGAGAGCTTGAGTCTAGAAAATTTAGTCCAATAAGAAATTGGGTGTATTCAAGAGATTGATATCCCCAATTAAAAGGTTAAACCTAGAGATAGTAATACCCGACTTGAGCCTATATTGCTTGCAAAAATTTGACATCCAATTGGTCTTGAGAAAGTCAATTAGGGCAAGGTCACTCAAGCTACCGAGAGGTATAGAGTGAGTAGTTTCGTGCATTGGCTATATCGCAATCCCCAACATAACAACTTTGCCTTAGGCTTTAGAACCCGTCAAGTATTCACCTAGGAGAAAGTCACTTCCCTAGTGCCTTGTTATCCATTTAGAAAACCTTACAATCATTTATTCTTAGTTTAATTTAGCATCTCATTAGTATAAAATTAGAAGTAACAAACAAATAATTATGATTGGAAGTGTAATTAAGAGCATTATGCACTGCTAGTTTAGATATGAATCCAAATCCCAAACAATCTAGCTCCCTATGGATTCAATCCCGACCATCTCGGGTAAAAGCTGCATCAACCGCTCTTGCCACTTTGTAGTGGTGTAGGGTTGGACCTGATTAGAAGGTGTGCTTGACCTCGGACTGGGGTCTCCTTTTCTGCTTTACCAGATGGAATTTTGGGTCCAAGCTTAGCTTGTGAGTAGTGATTTCTGGTGGGATCCCTGTCATATCGGGATGGGACAAGCAAAACAATCCATGTTAGCGATAAGAAATTGAATGAGTTTTTTCATGAGCTTGGGAGTTAACCCCATGCCCAGGTATAACTTTCGATCGGGTAGATGCTCAATCAGTATGACCTGCTCTAGTTCTTCAATCATTGATTTGTTAGCATTGGAATCATCGGGGACCATAAAGGATCGAAGTACCCCGTAATCGTCGTCATCGTCAGTCCCCTTTATGTCTGATTGGGTCGTGGCTTGCACCGGTGAATGCTATTTGGCTTCCTGCTTTGCTTTCGAACCTGACTCTTTTGCGAATGAGAACATTGATATCTGAATTACTTCATGGATGGCAATCATCTCCTTTGCGGCGGGTTTTTCCTCGTAGACCGTCTTGATCCCTTCCGGTATTGGAAATTTTAATACCTAGTGAAGGGTCGAGGGCATGGCCCCTATATTGTGGATCCATGGCCTCCCAAATAGGGTGTTGTACCTCATATCCCCTTTGATTATATAAAACTTGGTCTCCTAGGTGGTACCGGCTACGTTTATCGGCAACGTTATTTCTGCCTTAGTAGTTTCGCAAGCCATGTTGAATCCGTTTAGTTCTCCAGCCGCAGGTAGGATTTGGTCCTGTAGGCCGGGTTTCTTTACGACCCTCGATCTAATAATGTTAGCCGAGCTACCTGGATCAATTAGTACACGTTTAAGTCGAGTCTTATTCACGAGTACAGAAATCACCAATGCATCATTGTGGGGCTGCATGATTTCTTCTGCATCTTTGTCTTTGAAAGATAAAGTTCCTTATGGTATGTAATCTCGAATCTGTTTTTCCCTTTTGATTGATACTTTGGTGCGCTTTATCATCAGACCTTGAGGAACATCGACTCCTCCGATGATCATATGAATAACGTGTTGGGGCTCATCTAGTTCATTTTGTTTATTGGAATCCCTATTTCTGAAATGATTCTTAGCTTGGTCACTCAGAAATTCTTGAAGGTGCCCGTTGTTGAATAACCGTGCTACTTCTTCTCTCAATTACCGACAATCCTCCGTTCTATGGCCATGTGTTCCATGATATTTGAATATTTGGTTGGGATCCCTTTGTGTTGGATCGATTTGTAAAGGCCGAGGCCACTTAGTATCTTTGATGCGTCCAATAGCTGATACAATGGAAGCCGCATCAACATTAAAGTTGTACTATGATAATCGTGGTGCCTCCTTGGGTCCGATAGGTCTATTGAAGCCATTCTTGCTCATGAGCCCTCGAGAACTTTGACCTCGATCAGTTCTCCTTTCATTTCATATAGAATTTCGCCGCTCCTATGATCTCTATTATACGGCTAATATCGATCTCGCTTCTCGGTCAATATCCCTCTTGATTCTATCGATGAGTCTAATAGGATAAACGAACCCAGAAGGAGCCCTAGTTGATCGTCCTCGAACTTGATCTTTGATTGATACCGATTATGCACATCGGCCCAAGTAACAATAGGCTATTGTATCAAATTCTGCTTCAACTACTTTGAAGCCATTGAGCTTCGAACAATGAGTCCTTGTGTGAACGCTTAAACAACCCAATCATCAGCGGCCAGTGGCAAGTCCATCTGTTCCATTTGGAATCGAGACACGAATTCTCTGAGCATTTCGTTGTCCTTATGCCTTACCTTGAAAGATTTGACTTCCTTGTTTCGAACTTGATGGCCCCGGCGTGTGCCTTTACGAAAGAATCTGCAAGCGTAGCAAATGAGTCAATAGAATGAGGTGGTAAATTATGGTACCATATCATAGCTCCCTTTGACAGGGTCTCCTCAAATTTCTTAAGCAAGACAGATTCGATCTAGTCATCCTCTAGATCATTCCCTTTGATAGCACACGTGTAAGAGGTGACATGCTTGTTTGGATAAGTCATTCCATTATACTTAGGAATCTCAAGCATGCGGAACTTCTTGGGGATTGGCTTCGGAGCCGCACTTGGGGGGAAGGTCTTTGTACGAACTTTTTGGAATACAGCCCCTTCAATATTGGCGGTGCCCCCGGGATTTGATCGACCCTGGAGTTGTAAGTTTCCGCCTTTTTGTCGTTTGCCTCAATCCTCTTTTCCCTCGATTCAATTCGCTTTGTCAGTTCTTTGAGTATCTTCATGATTGCAGGATCGGTTTCTGATTCTTTCTCGTTCGATTTTCTTGAAATCGATTCAACCCTACTTGGGGGTGATTCTGGTTTTGGAGCTGAGCTATTGGTGTTTGCTGAGCCTGCAACATTTCGAAGATCACCCGCAGGCTGATCTCGCCATCTTCATCGCCACGTGCACTTTGAGCGGCTGATCGAACATCCCCACGGACGCTGCCTTCGGGATCAACGGCTAAATTTCTGTTGATGGTTACATGTGAGCTGACGTCGATTGGATCTACAGCCGGAACTCCATCGAGGCCAACCGGGGTAGATCATTCCCTGGTGCAATGTTATCATTTACGCTGTGGTGGCCAAAATTATTGTCAACGTGTAGAGGTGCTGACTGAGAGTTTGACATTTTAGTCCTGTAATCAAAGATACTTCAAAGAACAAGTGTAAAATAGTGTGTGTTATGAAAGTTTGTATCAGGTAATCACTATTATCCTTAGCCCCACGGTGGGCGCCAAACTGTTTACCCTTAAAATTGGATAACAATTGAATCTATACGTAATTTTAAGGATACGTGATATACTCGGTACAAATTAAGATAATAGATTAATATTGAAATTGACGATAAAAGAATAAATGCAAACTACAAGAATCGAATAGCCTTGGCCCTCGAGTTCGGCACCCTTAAACCAAAGATGTTTCAACTGACGTATGAACAGAGTAACAAGATAATAAAATGTAGAAAATGATAGTATATTGCTTTATGTTTCATAAAAATGATTAGACCCCCTTTATATAGTAGGGGAGTCGTACTCTTGAAACAGTTCTATATGACGTAAGAAATCTCATGATTAGCTAACTAATCAGCCTCTTCCTGATACATGCAGGGATTTCTGATGTGATCCTCGACCGATTGCAGGTATTTCGGCTTTCTGTTATTCGGCTCAGTAAGTTTCTCTCGATCTTGCTCAGTCTCAATCTTGCTCGGTCTCGATCTTGATCGGTCTCTGGGTCACGAGCTCGACGATCTAACTTTGCACCATGGTTCGATATAATATGAGGTTGAATCTTAACCTATCATATTCCAGTCTCGATTAGTCACACAAGGGGCGAGCCCTGTTTTGACCGTATATAACAGTAAATAGTGTCGTAGCAATTTAACACTATCTTTCAGCGGTTCGATATCTAACAATTAACATTGAACCAAAAAAATCTAACAATTAACACATCATGATTTCAACAAATGAAAGCTCAAAAATTGCAAATCATGTGTTTAGGAGATTTGATCCCGCAACCTTCATCAAGTAAGGTGACGCGCAAAATCAGTTGGACTATGAACGTTGCCTATCGTGTCATTTGATTTTATATTATCCTTAATTATATTTTTAATAACACTTCCCGGCTCGCGCTTCCCCCAAATTGTCTCCGGCTCCGCCCCTGGTGATGAGAGTGAACTTTATTTGATTCACGAATACGAGGGTATATTTCGTATAATTGAATTAAGTTGTTTGGAAAAATATTGTTTATAATAAAGTATTTTTATGATGTTGGTTTCGAGGACTTATTTCCATCAAAATAAGAAAAATGACTTTCCTCACTTATCTTACAATTACCTTGATTTATAATTTCATATCACTTCCTACAATAAACACTTAGACATCAATATCAATTTTTACTCAAACGTTCCATGAAAAATTAAAATATTTTTTGGTTTGGCAATATTATCATCAATCTTTAATATATTTTTTAAGAAATGCTTTTTACTCACTAACAAACAGAGTAAAAAGACTTCTTTCACGTATGAATGAAAATTATTTTCTTACAACTATCTTAACTTTTACTTTTATATCACTTGTTTCAACCAATATTTAGACATTTATTATAAGTTTTTACTCGAAAATTTTCATCAAGACTGATATAGGGTTTATTATAATCAATCTTTAATAATATAAACTTTATAAAGAAATTTCACTAACCAACCAAAATCAGAAAAGAGATTTCTGATTAGTTAGCCGTCTAACTAACCAATCCAATTTTCAAAGAGAATTCAATCTTTATATATATATAAAGTATTTACCCAAAGAATTGGTTAAAAGAAAACAGTTAACCACCCATATTATCCACTAAAAATGGGTTTTTTAAAAACGGATTTAATATGGATATGAACCATATTATCCATTTAGAAAATGGATAATCAATGATTCTAGCTTTACATTTGTAAAGCCTCAAATTGGAGGTTGTTAAAGTTTAAGCAGAAGAGATGAATTGAGAGTTCAACAATGGAGGATCGAATGTTCTAGAGAGAGTCGGTGGAGAGAATTTTACTTTCTCATTTTTATCTAATATAATGCTTATGTATAAGATAACTACTACTCACTAACTAACAATTACACAACTAAGCTTAACATAATTAACTCTAATGTCAGCCTATTAACCGTCTAACTAACCAGTCCAATTGACAACTAATTGCCAGCTAACTACCTCACACAAGTTGCACGTATTATGTGACACTCTCACTCTCAATACTCCCCCTTAAGCTGGATGATGCTAATACATTTAGCATCCCCAGCTTGGATATGAGATATTCATGATGTTGCCTTGGTTAACACATCTGCCAGCTAATCCCTTGAGCACACATGCACAGTCTTGATTGCCCCTAACTGTATTTTTCTCTGATGAAGTGACAATCGATCTCGATATGCTTAGTTCTCTCGTAATAAATAGGATTAGCCGTTATCTTCAAAGCTGTCTTGCTATCACTATGTATGTTTATCGACAGTTCCACTTCTGCTCTCAGCTCCTTGTACAAATTTATCAGCCAAACCAGTTCCGATACAATTGATGCCATACTCATGTACTCTGCTTCTGCATAACTCTTTGACATAATGTTTTTTTTCTTGGATTTCCATGATATTAGTGATTCCCCATGCTTCACAATGAATCCTGTCACTGACCTTCTCGTATTTTGGCATGAAGCCCAGTGAACATCACAAAAGGCAGTCATCTTTATTTCTCTTTTGCTGCTCATCAATATTCTTATTCCTGGATCCCTCTTCATATATCTTACTATCCTTAGTGTTGCTTCCTAGTGTGACTACCTTGGCTCTTGTAGGAACTGACTAAGTGCCTGAACTGAAGATGCAATGTCCAACCTGGTTAGAGTCAAGTATAATAGCTTTCCTATGAGTCTTTGGTATTTTTCTCTATCTACCAAAGGCTCATCAGCTTGTAATCCTGTCAATGTATCCAACTGTCTAGTAGAGAATTTCTGATTACTATCAAGAGGAGTCCAACTTGGTTTTCCAGCACTCAGGCCCAAGTCTGATATGAGTTCTAGGGCATATTTTCTTTAGTTCATCAATATCCCCTTGTGTGATCTACAGAATTCAATCCCCAGAAAGTACCTCAGTTCTCCTAGATCTTTAATTTTGAATGACTGATGCAACTGCCTTTTAGTGTCTTCAATTATTTGCAAGTTGTTGTCTATAACTAGCATATCATCTACATATACTAGAATGGCCACATTCTTGCTTCCCTACTTCTTTGTAAAAAATGAGTATTCCAAATAGCTTTGAGTGAACCCCTATTGGATCAATGCTTCAGTCAGCTTCACATTCCATTATCTACTCGCTTGCTTTAGGCCATATAGGGATTTAACCAGCCTGCAGACCATCCCTTTAGACTCCCCCTGGCTGGTAAAGCCTTCAGGTAGGTCCATGTATACTTCATCATACAGTTCACCTTGGAGGAAGGCATTATATACATCCATTTGATGAATATGCCAACCTTTAGCTGCAGCAATAGAAACTACAGCTCTAACAGTTACTATCTTCACCACTGGGGAGAAGTTTTCATGAAAGTCAAGCCCTCCCTTTAATTGTAACCCTTGGCCACAAGCCTAGCTTTGTACCTTTCTACAATGCCATCTACTTTGTACTTTACTTTATATACCCATTTGCAGCCTAATGACTTCTTCCCTATTGGCAATTGTACAAACTCCTAGGTTTTATTATCTTCAAGAGCTTGAATTTCAACTTTCATAGCTTCAATTCACAACTTGTCTTGTGAAGCTTCATGAAAGGATCTTGGTTCAGTTACTGCAGAGAAAGCCTGCAAGTAGGCTTGATAAGTTGGTTTCAAGTTGGAGTAACATACTGAATTGCGAATGGAATAAGGTTACTGTTGTTGTAAGGGAATGACATAATCTGTCATCCATATTGGCACTCTCTTATCTCTGCTAGATCTTGTGAGCTCTTGTGGAGGTGGTAGATTCATCTATGATGAAGCAGTTGTGTCAGTACTTTGTGGAGCAACTTCATAAGTGTCAGGTGGTTGAGTTGGTACTGCATGAAGATGACTCTCATGTGGCATATCTGGATATGTTGTGTGGGGAGCACTCATATCTGTTGGTAGTATTTCCTCCTGTACTGAGTTAATACCTGCGATTAAATCCACTTCTACATCTAGAACCTATTTAGGTTGCTCCTGACTTTCAACCTCTAAGAACATATGGTCTATGTGTGGTTGCTCCACGCTAAATGGAAACTTATTCTCTTTGAAAGTGACATCTCTGTTAGTAAAAAAAATTGTGCCTAGACAGATCATATAGAATGTATCCCTTTGTAACAGAAGAGTATCCCATGAAAGCTGCTGCAATTACCCTGGCTTCAAATTTATCATGTACATCCACCCTCTTGGCTTAACATAAACATCCCAGTGTCCTCATATGGTCAAGAGAATGCTTCTTCCTATGAAATACTTCAAATCGGCATTTACCTCCCAAAGCACTAGAAGGTAATCTATTGATGATATACACAACAGTTAAGATGCATTGACTCCAAAATCTTATTGGAATTGAACCCTGAAACATTAATGCTCTTGCAATTTCAAGGACTTGTCTGTGTTTCTCTCATCAATGCCATTTTGCTGAGGTGTATACACACATGTCCTTTGATGAACTATTCCAAAAGATTGGAATAGTGTGATGCATTCACTATTAACAAACTCTATCCCTTTATCAGTTCTTACTATCTTGATGCACCTGTCAAACTGTGTTTTTACAAGCTAAATAAAATTTCTCAGAATCACAACCACATCATTTTTTAACTTCAGCAAATACACCCAACATATCCGGGAATGATCATCTACAATAGTAACAAAGAGTTTATTGCCATCATATATTTGTACACCATATGGTCCCCATACATCAATATGTATCAAATAAAAAATTACTTCTGCTCTACTAGTACTAAAGCTAAATGGCAGTCTAGCATGCCTAGCTAATGGACATATAGAACAATCCTCTAATTCTTTCTTACAATCATCATATCCTAATGAAAAAGTTTGTTTTATTGCTCATGCTGAGGCATGTCTAAGCCTTTTGTGTCACAATCTTACATCCAATTTTTCTATTCTACTAGACAAACCAGTTGTTTTATTCTTCTCTCTTTCTCCGGTAGCTTGAGGTAGTATGTAGAGGCCATCATCCTCCCTACCAATCGCTCTCACAACTCCATTGCAGAGGTCCTAGAACACAAAGAAATCAGGAAAGAAGCAAACAGAGCAATTCAATGCTCTTGTGATTTTTGCTACTGATAACAAATTGTACTTAAAATCAGGAATGTAAAGGAACATTATCCATTGTCCTGCTTGTCCCAATCTGCATGATCATATATGTGTTACCTGTGCAACCCCTCTATTAGGTTAATGAACTTTCCTGGTCTTATTTCTATTTACTTCTTGTTTCTTATCCAGCATGTTTATATCTGAGACCATATGATTTGTTGCACCACTGTCAACTATCTAAACCTTTTCTTTGATATATGCTAAAAAAACATTAATACTACCTGCACTACCTGCCATGTTCGTTGATGTTTCAGGTAGAATTTCCTTGTTGAGCAACTTCAGGATCTGATTGTATTGTTCTGAGGTAAAGTGTGGTGCAATGTACTATTTTGATGTATTAGCAGTTATGTTCTTGTCTGCTCCAGTCTCCTGTGGGTTATGTTCTTCAATGATGGCATTATTTGCCATGTTACCCCCAAACCTCTTCTTATATTTGAAATCAGCCGGATAACCAATCAACTTGAAGCATCCTTCACGAGTGTGCCCCTTCATCTTACAGTAGTCACATATGACATTATAATTCTTTTTGAACCTCTGAGTGTTGACTTTTTCTCCATTGCCACCTCTTGTGGTCATTAATGTTGTGACTTCTATGTTTTCAGTGGCAACAGAAATATTATACATAGTCCTCTAACTTTCCCGCTAAATTAGCATAGAATATGCCTTGTTAACCGAAGGAATTGGGTCCATCATCAAAATCTAGCCCCTTGCCTGATCATATGTTTCATTTGAACCCATCAGAAATTGCAGAAGTTTTTGACGCCTCATGAATGCAACAAAATCCCTAGACTTCTCACAATCACACTCAGGAGTTGGAGCTAAGCGGTCAAAATCCTCCCAAAGTGATCTAATTTTTGAGCAGTAGGTCGCAATAGCGCTGGTTCCCTAACTCAAACTAGCAATCTCCTTGTGCAACTAGAAAATGCGAGAACCATCAACCTTGTCAAACCTTTCCTTCAAATCCTTCCGGACCGCACATGCACTGGAGGAATACACAATTCCGTTGATTAAATCCGGTGATATGCAATTCATAATCCACATAAACACAATTGCGTTGCACCTCTCCCACATATCAACCAAATTTGGATCGTAATTTTCTCGCTTGCAACTGCCATTGATGAACCCTAGCTTGTTACACTGTAGGATCGCAATTCACATCGCTCTACTCCAGATGGAATAGTTCTCTGTTCCGATCAATTGCAAGGATATCAAAATAGTTCAGAATTGTCCGTCGATTGCAAACAAAGTGGGTGATTGTGGCTCAATTTTTCTGGCAACTCATTATCGATGTTGTCCGCCATTAATGAGTTTCGATGAAGTATGTTTTCAGTAATTCAATTTCTCATAGAGACTATATAAATGCCCATATGTTTTGATACCATGTCAAAGTTTAAGCAGAAGAGATGAATTGAGAGTTCAACAATGGAGGATCGAATGTTCCAGAGAGAGTCAGTGGAGAAAATTTTACTTTTTCATTTTCATCTAAATAGTACATAATATAATGTTTATATAGAAGATTACTACTGCTCACTAACTAACAATTACACAGCTAAGCTTAGCATAATTAACTCTAATGTCAGCCCACTAACAAACTAACCAGTCCAATTGAAAGCTAACTGCCTCACACAAGTTGCATGTGTTATGTGACACTTCCACTCTCAATAGGGGTTCCTCAAGTTAAGGAGACTAAGAATTCTCCCAAAAGTAATCATATGCAAGAAGCCATGGATAATATGGTTACTCATATTATCCGTCGATTAATCCGTTTTTTATCCATATTAAATATGGGTAGGATATGATAATTTATCCATTTTATTAATAACCGTTTTTGATCCGAACCATATTCGACTCGACCCACCCGTTTGCCACTCCTACTTTCAATAGTAAGACACATCTTCCAGACAAAACAAACGGGGTAAAATTGTCTTCATATCTTATAATAACATCAACTACACTGTCTATTTTAAGCATCTTAAAACTTTAACCCTCAAGACAGTGCTTATCTCTTATGCAAGCACTTCTAATATAAATCACATTTTCAAGCTGTAAAATAGATAAAGTTAACAAAATCAAGCTCAAAATGTTTAGCATTTTTATAGGGAATTTTTACCTATCTATACTACATTACAAATTTATTTATCCCTTTTAAAGAGATTATCACTTAATCATATTAGTATATACAATTTACCGTTTATATACAAAATAAGTATTAGACTTCAATCTTACCTATTTTAAGCTTCATTCTTCTCTATTTCTCTCTTTTTCTTTCTCTCTTTCTCATGCCTCTTTCCCCATAGGTAAAACTCCGTATCATCGCATCACAATAAATTTGAGCAAATGCAAATTAGTAGATAAATAAGTACTACTTTGAATCTCTATAATCTAAGAAACTTGGGGGCGTTAACAACAATGAAGACATGAAACAACACTACTCTCGAAAATAAATTCTACTGCCGAAACAATTGTTTGATTTGTGAATTAGATTTTATTTGGGTGTATGAAACATGAAGATATGAGTCTAAACTCTATTGATAGTTGTTCAATCGTTTCGAAACTTTGAATTCAAAAATCAAATTTTACGAATTTTGTTATTTATTTGGATTGGGTGTTATTACAAATATTCTTTGGAGTTTATATCTCAATTTTGAGAGAATTTGATAAAGATTCGAGGTGATTTTTGTTAGAATTTCATATTGAAACTCGAAGAAGAAGATTAAATAAATTGTATATATTTTGTATGTTGGGTGTAGAAACGGCATAAAACATATAAACAATTAATATAGTTGCATATAATTTGTATATAAATTGTATGTAAATTATAATTTTTGACTGGATTCTGTACAAAAAAATTGTATTTAAGTTGTAAATAAATTATAGATTTTGACCGAATTTATATATTTTTTGTAAGATTAGTCACATTAAGTATAAAATTTTATATATATATATATATATATAATTTATATACGAAAAAGTCCCTTTTCACTTTTGTCTCGATTAAAAGGCCCATTTAAGTCTTGTATAGAATTAAATGGGTCACAAGTTTTTTTTTGGAGGGAAATAACATTGTATAGTCGCTTTAGAAATAATTGATAAAGCTTGAATTCGAAGTGAATCTGTGAAGGAATATCTAGGGTTAGAGAGAAACGAAGAGGGAGAAGAAGTAAGCTTCTAGCTTCTGTTTCTTTGAATTATTCAGCTCAAATGAAAGTGTTCAATTACACATAGCTATATGGGCCAAAGACTAAACTGACCCAAAACTAAAATAAAATGAGTGCATAAATACAGCTTTGGGCTTCTAGGCCCAATACAAAAGAAAGTAAAGGAAAATAAATGGAAGCCCAACTAAGTGACATTTTCCTTATACTCCTTATACAAATTAACATCCCCCGGAAAGTTGGAGGGTGATACAACCCCCAACTTGCGAAGATGAACAAAGTGGATAGCCTTAACTAAAGGCTTGGTGAACATCTCAGCCAACTGAGTTGCGCTTGAAGTGTGAAGCAACTGAAGTAGCCCCTCATTCAACTTGGTGCAAACAAAATGGAAGTCCAATTCAATATTCTTAGTGTGTTCATGGAAGATAGGATTTTTGGAAATATGAATGGTAGCATGATTATCACAAAACAAATGAATAGGAGAAGAAAGAAATATGCCAAAGTGAGAAAGATGTCTACAAATCCAAGTTATCGCAGCAGTGGCCTTGCTCATGGACCTATATTCAGCCTCAGCAGAAGACAAGGACACTATAGACTGTTTCTTGGATTTCCAACCCACAAGACTGTCACCCAGCAATATGCAAAACCCACCAACAGATTTCCTACTATCCGGGCAAGCACCCCAATCACTATCACAATAAACACTCAGAAATAGATCAGAAGAATTATTATAGAAGACACAAAAATCAGGAGTACCCTTAAGGTACCTGACTAACTGTAATGCAGCTTGCATGTGAGGAATGCAAGGTTTCTGCATAAACTGGCCCAAATGCTGCACAATAAAATAAATGTCAGGCCTGGTATGTGTTAAAAAATTGAGTTTACTCACAAGGCACCTGTAAGTCTCTGGATTAGGCAAGGGATCACCACAATCTACTTTCAATTTCTCATGCATTTCAAGAGGATATACCACAGAAGAACAATCAGAAGAGTGAAACTCTGAAAGCAAATCATGGACAATTTTTTTTTGATGAAGTAATACACCATTCTCAGAATACAAAACCTCAATACCCAAAAAATAATTGAGTGTTACTAGGTCCTTAATCTTGAATTGATCATGGAGAAAGGCTTTGATAGCAACAATTTCACACAAATCAGTCCCAGTAATAATAAGGCCTAATGACTTCCTGGCCACTTAAACTTGTAAGGCTTTTGAAAGTCGATACACAAACTTTGGACTTTCCCATTTGAACACTCAAACTCGTGAAACCCTTAATTAATAAACACATTTGACCCTTGACCCTACGCGCGTGTATTACACATTCACAGACGTGTCCATCCAGTCAGCAAATGACCAACGGGATTGTTACACATCAAGGGCAGCTGTGCTGGAATAAATTTATTAATTTCTAATTTTTCTTCTATTTCCCTTATTTTCTTCTTCACCAACTGATAGAATTAGGAGGTAGAAGCTTGAGATAGTGACGGGGAATGAACACATATCATTCACTACACCTAAGATTGGTTCACTGATGAATGTGCAGACCAGTAAAGATCTTGACGGACTTCGTATCTTCTATTATCTTGTTCAGGATCTCAAGTGTTTTGTGTTCTCTCTTATCTCTCTCCATTTCAAGATCAAACCTATTTAAGTCTGTGATTTTGCCATGGACAATCCCTCAAACAAGAAAAAATTAAAGATTATATTCATTTTAATTTTTTGCAGAGAAGCTTTTAGTGAAGAAAAATAATTGTCTATTTTGATTCTTAAGGATAATATGTTTTTGGGTATTCTTCAGCAGTTTTAATGGGGAAGGAGACAAAGGTTAGTAGGTGTAGGAGATATTGTGATGTTTAGGAAGTCAGACCATTGGTTTATTTGAGGTATTTTTTGCGAGCATAAATCCACCATTGATGTACAGTGAAGAGCTTTAAAGCCTAAAAATGAAGAAGGGGAGAGGGAGGCACTGTTAGGCGTAATGGGGAGGAGTGACTGGTTGGGTTCGTTTGGTCGTTGTTGTGGGTTATGAGTGAAAACCTTGTTTTTGGTTGTTGGGGATGGTGCGAAGATACAGGAGTGGTGTGTAGAAGACGAGATCCGAGGGGGGGTGTTTCTATTATGGAAATCGGCACACACACGCCATTTGAATGTGACTTGTACGCACTATGTCCACGTAAGATAAGCTACTGCCACATAAGCAAAGTCAATGGTCAAAGGTGTTTATTAGTTATAGGTTTTACGAGTTTGAGTGTTTAAATGGGAAAGACTAAAGTTTGTGTATCTGCTTTCAAAATTCGTACAAATTTAAATGGCCAGGAAGTCATTTTGCCTAATAATAATATCATCAACATAAACTACTAAAATAACCAAACTATCACCGGAACTCTTAGTGAACATGGAGTAATCATTCATGTAATGTACATACCCTCTAGAAGATAAAGAGTGAGATAATTTGTCATACCATTGCATTGTTTCTTGCCTTAAACCATATAATGATTTCTTTAGTTTGCAAACCAGTAAAGTGGAAGAAGATTGGAATGGGACAGCTTGTGTGGAAGAAGAAATAGATAGACCAGGTGGAATTTTCATAAACACTTCTTTATCTAAATCCCTATGCAGAAAAGCATTATTAACATCTAATTGAAACAAAGGCCAATTTCGTTTAACAACTATACCAACTAATTTTTTTTAACAGTGGACATTTTAATAATAGGTGATAAAGTATCATGAAAATCTATGCCCTCAATTTGTGTTTCACCCCTCACCACAAGTCTAGCCTTATAACTTTCTATACTCCCATCAACTTTGTACTTAATTTTATATACCCATTTGTAACCAATAGATTTCTTGCCTTTGGGTAATTCAACTATATCCCAAGTTCCATTTGCCTCCGGTGCCTCAAACTCTTTTCTCAAAGCTTCCTTCCACTCAGGGACAACTACTGCTTGAGAATAGCTATTTGGCTCAAATATATGAGGTTTACTAGAGACAGTTGTAATACAAGAATTTGCAAATCTGGAGCAAGTAGATGGGAGTGTGTAGATATAATTCTGCAAGTAAGTAGGAGGATTATGAGGTCTAGATGATCTCCTTAAAGGAGGAAAATTAGATTCAAGATTATAAGGAGGAAGGGCAGATTCAGGTTGGGGAGAAGAGACTAAGTCAGATTCAAAATTGCAAGGTGGAATGGTAGATTCAGAGTGTGGAAAAGAGGGACAGTCAGAAGAAGGAGAAGAATCAGGAGAGGAGAGAGAGATATCCGCAGGCAGTGTAGAAGCAGGGGAAATACCAGGATTAGGAAAGGGATGAGTTGCTTCAGATTGTATAGGAGAGAAACAATCATGAGATGAAGTAGAAAGTTGCTTATTTGTGTGATCAAAACGGCAAAAAATGAAAAATTAGTCATAGTAGGAGAAACAGAATCACATTTAAGAAAAGGGAATATATGCTCATGAAATACAACATCTCTAGAAACAAAACAGCTTTTATTTTTCAAGTCATATAACTTGTAGGCTTTCTTTCCAAAAGGATATCCTAAAAATACACAAGGAATAGCCCTAGATTATAGCTTATCTCTATGAGGTTTTGGGATAGTGGAATAGCACAAGCAACCAAAAGCTCTAAGATTGGAGTAGGTTGGGAGTTTGTTATACAGAACCTCATAAGGGCTTTTGTCCTTTAAGAGACTAGAATGAAATTTGTTAATCAAGTATGTTGCAGTTAAGACACAATCTCCCCAAAATCTAATGGGGAGGCCAGATTGGAAAAGAATGGCTCTAGCAGTCTCCATAACATTTCTGTGCTTCCTTTCCACAACTTCATTCTGTTGTGGAGTATGAGGAAAAGTGGTCTGATGTAAAATTCCCTTTTCAGAAAAGAATTTGGATCCCATAGTGCTGGATCCTAAATCTAGGGCATTATCACTCCTTACAGTTTGAACCTTCAATTGAAATTGGGTTTCAGTCATGGCAATGAAGGCTTTTAGAAGTTCAAAGGCATTGCTCTTGGCTCCCATCAGATGGGTCCAAGTGGCTCTTGAAAAGTCATCAATGATGGTTATAAAATATCTAGACCCTGTATTTGTAGGTGAATGATAGGGTCCCCAGGTATCAATGTGAATTAATTGGAAGGTTTTGGTGGTTTAGATACTGCTATCAGGAAAGGGTAGTCTAGTTTGCCTGGCTAGAGGACATATTGGGCAAGAAAAGGATTGTTTAGTAGACAGCAGTAGCCCAAGTTTAGGAATATATTTCATTCTAGAAAACTGAACATGCCCAAGTCTATAATGCCAAACCACATCCATTTTATTTATGTCATTCAAATTTACATCAGTAGTCACATGTCTCTCATAAGAACCAACAACATTTACACTTGTAATAGCTTTTACAATTTTATTTGTTTCAGGTAAAGCACAGACAGGAGAAACAAAGGAAGAATTATCAATACAAGAGGAGATATATGTGGCATTGTCAGAAGCAACAGGAGGTAGGAGAAGCTTGTAGAGGTTGTGATCCAGTTTACCAAGAACCAGAGGCATATTCAGAGAAGGGGCCTGTATAGTACAAAGAGTTCTAGTAAACAGAACAATTCCATTGTATTGATCTAGCAATTTATGAACAGATATGAGATTATATTGAAAAGAAGGAACATAAAGGACATGATGAATTGTATAATTTGAAAATAAAGTCAAAGATCTTACTAAATGAACTTTCACTTTATATCCATTAGGAAGGGAAACTAGACATGGCACATGTAGAGTTTACAAGTCAAAGAATAGGTCCTTATTTGAGGTCATATGGTCAGATGTTCCAGAATCTATAATCCAAACAAAGCTATCTACTTGTGACAACATACATGACTTGAGCAAAATGCTTTCTGATAACAGCTTACCAACAAAGTTAGTAGAAGCCATAAGAGAGGGAGGAGAAGAGGAATCAACAGAAACATGGGATTGTTGTAGTAACATCATCAGCTGGGAGAATTGATCTTGTGTAAGACCAGGAACCATTGGAACAACACCAGAATCAGAAGGTTTGATAGAATCAGAACCCATATTAGAAACCACACTAGCAGGAGGATCAACAGAATAGACTTCAACATGAGCTGTAGTCTTTCTACTTCCAGACCCTTTTATAAATTTGAAATTAGGAGGATAACCATGCAAATTGTAACACTTGTCAATAATATGAACTGGTTTCTTACAATACTCACACACAGGTGACTTCTGAACATCAAAATTGACTCTGGAGGGAAAACCTTGTTTGGACGCACCAACATTGAAAGAAGAAGATGTGGGGAGAAACTGGGGAGAGGTAGAAACCTGCCCCTGCTTCTTATTTGACAACAATATACTGTAGATAGTTGTTACACAAGGGAATGGTTTAATCATAAAGATGTTACTCCTGGTTTGCACATATGTATCATTGAGTCCCATTAGAAACTGATACACTTTTTGGACATCATTATCCTTCTGATAATTAGCTTTAAAACCACAGTTGCTGCAAGACCTGACTCTACTAATAGACAAAGCATCAATTTCATCCCATAATTTGCTTTATCTTATTGAAATATGAGGCAATATCAAGAGAGCCTTGAGAGATGTGAGCTAATTCCTTTTTAAGCTCAAAAACACTTGCAACATCTGCCTGACCATATCTTTCCTCCAACTCAGTCCAAATATCTTTGGCAAGTTCAGAGTACTCAATACTGCGAGCAATGTCTTTGGACAAGGATTTGGTTAACCATGAGACGACTAAATCACTAAACCTCTGCCACTGTCCCGCCAAGGGAGAACTATCAGGAGGTTTAATTGAGGATCCATTTATGAAATCCAATTTATTTCTAACAGATAAGGCTACAAGAATAGTTCGTCTCCAACTCCCATACCCAATGCCGTCAAAAGGCACAGGAACTAGTGAAGACCCCAACACGTCAGTTGGATGTACATAAAGGGGATGACATAGGTGAGTATAGTCATCCTTATGAAATACAGTACGGGAAGATGTAGAGCGACCAATAAGCAACTCAGATGGAAGACTATTGTCATTTGTCATTTTTACATACAATCAACAAAAAAAATCTACACATACAGCAAAAAAGAAAGTGATCAGGGTTACCAGTTTCCTTCGCAACCGGAAGGAACAACGGCCTTTTATAGAGAAACGAGGACGAAACCACGTCAAAAATCCCAAGCTGAAACGTACCAGTTCAGAAAATCTCAAAACCCTAGTTTGAAAAATTTTCCTTTGAAATTCTGAATCACTTCGATTGGACAAGAGCATGAACAATACTACCAGAAGAACACGCGAATTTAGGCGTTATCACCAGAGAAAATCAACAGAAATTTTAAAAAGAACACAAAGAACACATATCGTCGCGGAAGAGCAAAACTCCAGTGTAAATGCTCTAGGGTAACATCGGTCGACTTGTAAACACCCGATCTAGCTAGATTTGGGCTCTGATACCATGATAAAGCTTGAATTCGAAGTGAATCTGCGAAGGAATATCTAGGGTTAGAGATAAACGAAGAGGGAGAAGAAGGAAGCTTCTAGCTTCTGTTTCTTTGAATTATTCAGTTCAAATGAAAGTGTTCAATTACACATAGATATATGGGCCAAAGACTAAACCGAGCCAAAAACTAAAATAAAACGAGTGCATAAATACAACTTTGGGCTTCTGGGCCCAATACAAAAGAAAGTAAAGGAAAAGAAAAGGAAGCCCAACTAAGTGACAATTTCCTTATACTCCTTATACAACTTAACAATAATAGCCGAAAAATATTTTTTTTATATATGAACATTTTATATATTATATACAAAAATTATACAAATTTTATACACTTTCGATTATCAAATATAAATAGCTTCTGGTGCGAATTAAAAGTGAAAAAAGAAATGCTTTGATTTATTTGTGATTGAAAGTTTAGTTAACCATATGAGATTAGCCCTGAACGTTTATAAATTACAAATTGATACCAAGACAACGGTCCAATAAGAATAGAAATTTTCTTATTTTTCCCCCAACTTTCTCTTCTTCTACTACTACTCGTCTTCTTCCACTTTCAGTCTATCTTCTATGCACATGCTTGTGAGTTAATGGGGGTCCTAAAGCTTTCTCTTATTGGTGCAATGGAGTTGATTTCGATCAATTCTGTAAGATTTTTAACCTAAAGCTAGATTTGAGAAAAAGTTAGCCCCAACTCAAATTAAATTCAACTAAGATCCATTTTGGAGTAGCATTACACTACAATATTATAGACCTTTAACCCCAACCAAAAATTGTAGCCTAAACAATAAAAAAAATGTGACCTTTGATCAAAGGCCATACTTTTTGACCTAAGGCAACGTTTTTTCGGGGTGATCAAAAGAAGCATAACCTTTGCCATAAGGCAACGGTTTTGGTAAAGCAAAGGCCACCTTGGCAACGTTTTTCAAGTCCTATAGCCACATTTTTGAAGTGTACCTTTTGTTACCTTATAGGCCATCCTTTTTAAGTGTTGCTCCTAAAGCAACGTTATAAAATGGGGTCATTGTTACTATACATGTCACACTTTTGTTAATACCCTATGGCCACACTTTTAATTCGTGGCAATTTTGTCTACATTGTAAAGCATATATTTTAAACCTTTATAAGGGCAACAATTGTGTGGTTAAGAAGTTAAATATTCTTTCTTAATATCCTGTAATCACATTTGTTTCAAGCATATTAACTCTGTAGATTTCATACACTACATAAACTAATAAATCAACAAAAAATATTTCAAATGCACATATTTTCTATCGACTTTGGAAAAGAAATATTTCATGTACTACATCAGCTAATAGTGTGAATAAATTTGACAGGCATATTTTAATTAGAGTATTTTAGGGCATAATTGTTTGCCAAAACATATAGAGGGAAATCTGAGCAGGAAATTTTAGAGAATTTTAGAGCACGTTTAGGGAGGGTCGCAATTGCACATATAAACAGCTACTCCTTTAAAGCGTTACATTATATTGACTAAAACGTTGCCATAATTTTATGGATTGGCTACACGTGAAAAGCGTAGCCTTTAAAATTCAAAAGAACATTGTGTAACCGTTGCTAAAATTCGGTGGCCAAAAATGCTCGATAAAGGCCACCCCTTAAAAAGCGTTCCTATAAACAGTTTTGGCAACAATTTTCAAGTGTTGTCTTGGTATGGCCTTAGGCCATTTTTGTTGTAGTGAATTAGCGTGGGTTTGTGTGGTAACACACTATTACGCGAAATAAATTTTGTATATCCTTGAGCTCTTATGCGGATTGAATCTGGTCTACAATGGACTGGTCGAATATCGGTACAACCGATTAATCCTATATGGTAAGAATGCCCCACATGACCCAGGCCCATTTCCTATTGTCACACAAGAAGGTCCAAGTAGATTGAGGAATAAGATTGAGCACGTGAATAACAACCAATTCATGGTTCTTAGAAGAAGCACTCGGCCAAAGCATCTTCCACTGAAGCTGCGTGACTACTGTATGGGTCGAAATCTGATCATACGAGAATTCGCATAAAGAGGAACGGCAAAAGATCACTTGGGCCGAAGTTGTATCCATACATTGTTATAACGACACGCACCTCGGCCAAGGACGAGGTCGTGTATTCGGAGTGCTTGAACGGCGAATTGGATTTTATGACTTTTTATAAGGCCAATCAATGATTCAGCTATGATTATGGTTATATTTTATGTTCAACTATGCTTGCTTGTTCTTGTCCATTATCTCAGATCTAGAATGAATTATCTTTGGTTAGGATATTCCTTAAATCTTCCTATTTAATTAGTTTGTAAAAAACTTAACATTTTTTCGTCAAACAACTACGAGCTCAAGCATGACTTTAAATAGGAGCAGATTTATGTGAAGAAGAGTATAGAGCAAAGTATAAATAAGAGGCAAAGTAGGAGAATATGCAGGCTGTTGTTAGTATTATTCTGCTATATATGTTTCTCATCTCTTTTGATGTAATTTCGTTTAGCAATTTCTAATTCCCAGTAGTAGTGAGTTGGTTGTAATTTCCCTTCAATCAAGTAAAGCATTGGTTGTGTTTGGAAATGTCACGACCCGGATTTTTTACCCTCGGGAGTCGTGATGGCGCCTACTCATGAAAGCTAGGCAAGCCGAGTATTATAGCTTCATTAACCTTTTTACTTAGCATTTTTAACAGTTCAATATAACAGGTGATCAACAGCGGAATAATTATAATAAACGGAAATGCGGAAGACGAAAACTAATAGTTTAACCATATACTAGCGCATAATCCAAAATACAGCTCTACCCAGAATTTGGTGTCACAATGTCACAGACTATCTACGAATACTATAAATCGTGGTCTGAAAGATAAATATAAAGTTGTCTCTAAAATACATAAAAGAAACAGAATGGAAAGATATAAGAGGACGCCAAGGCCTGCGGACGTCTGCAGGACTACCTCGGGTCTCCGCCACTAGGCTGAAGGCAGTAACCTCACTGTGGTCCAAAAGCTGCAGCACCGAGATCTGCACACAGTGCGGAGTGTAGTATCAGCACAACCGACCCCATGTGCTGGTAAGTGTCGAGCCTAATCTCGGCGAAGTAGTGACAAGGATAGGACAAGACTACCAAATAAACTTGCGCAGTTACATCATATACAACAAGTAATAACGACAGAAACTAGCAGTTAAAGATGGGAAGGGGAAACAAGCTCGGGGGAATATTATGTACAAATAGAAATTCAGTAAAGAAGCATATAGAATACCAAAAATTCAACTATAAGCAATAATAAGGAAACCAATCACAAGTGCACGGCATCACCATTCGTGCTTTTACATTTACAAATTCGGCACAGCATCACTCTTCGTGTATTAACACTCACTCACAAATATCACGTACGACATCACCCTTCATGTTTTTACACTCTTCCTTACCCAAACAACAATCACAAAGCAATGCGGGCAAGGGAATCAATAAAATTACAATAGAATCCCGGCAAGGGAACAATAGTATATCAATAGTATCCCGGCAAGGGAAACAATATCATGAGCAATAACATCCCGGCAAGGGAGATAATATCAAAAGCAATAACATCCCGACAAGGGAGACAATATCATAAACCTCTTCTCTTTTCCACAAAATTACTTCACAACTCAATTCTCAACTTGAGCCAATGCTCTACAATGTTCAATTATCAAGAATACTCCCATAAGCCTTTATCAACATTAGAAATCATCATATTAAGCATGGACAATATAAAACGGAGTCACATCAATCATAGTATAAGACTCACGGGCATGCTTGACACCGACGTATAGATACTCGTCACCACACCTATACGTCGTACTCAACAATTAACACATAGAAAATAAGACTCAACCCCTAATCCCTCAAGCTAAGGTTAGACCAAACACTTACCTCAATGCCACGAATACAATCAAGCCTCAACTACTACTTTACCCCTCGATTCTACCACCAATTTGTTTGTATCTAGCCACAATTTACTTAACGATCTCAATAAATGCTAAATGAATCAATTCTAATGCATGAAAGTAGGTTTTCTAATGATTTTCCCAAAAAGTCAAAAATTGACCCCTGGCCCACATTGTCAAAACCCGAGGTTTAAACCAAAACCTGATTACTCATTCACCCACGAACTCAAATATATAATTTATTTTGAAATCGGACCTCAAATCGAGGTCCAAATCCCCAAAAATTGAAAATCTAAGTTCTACCCAAAACACCCAATTCCCCCATGAAAACCCTTGATTTTGAATTGAAATCATGTAAAAATATGTTATAGATTGAAGAAAATGAGTTAGAAACGACTTACAATTGATTTGAAGAAGAACTTTTCTTTAGAAAATCGCCCAATAGAGCTCAGGGTTTGAGAGAGTTTGAAAAATGAAGAAAATTTCGTCTAATTCCCAATTAACTGGTCGCAGATGTCGTAATTGCGACAGGAGCTTCGAAATTACGAAGCTCGCAAATGCAAACAGGCCTCGCATTGCGAACCTGGGCATGGTCTCGTTACCTCACAATTGCGAACAAATTGTCGCAATTGCGATACTGGCCCTCCCTGATGGCTTCGCATTTGCGAAGGAAGGTTCGCAATTTATGAACACTGGAAAGCCTAGGCTTTCTTCGCAAATGCGATCAAGCCCTCACAATTGCCAAGCATGTTGGGCTTGCAATTGCGAGATCAGAGCCTGCAACACAACTGAACCTGCAACAGCTATTTCTCTAAGTCCAAATTCACTCTGTGGCCTATCTAAAACTCACCCGAGCCCTCGGGGCTCCAAACCAATCATGCACGCAAGTCCAAAAATATCATACGGACTTACCCGTTCAATCAAATCATCAAAATAACATCAAAAACTATGAATTAAACCTCAACTTCATGAAATCACTCAATAACATCAAATTTATTATTTTCTCAACTATAGGACCGTTTTATACCAAACCAATTCCGATCTTTACCAAATTTTACATATTTAACTTAATTATTATATTTAAACTTGTACCGGGCTCCAGAATCAAGATAGGGGCCCGATACCATCAAGAAAATGCATAAATTCACTTCTAAAAACCTTTATATTTTCCAGCAAACAATTTTCTTAAAAAATTTATTTCTCGGGCTTGGGACCTCGGAATTTGGTTCCGGGCATACGCCCAAGTCCCATATTTTACTACGGACCCTACGAGACTATCAGATCACGGGTCCAGGTCCGTTTACCAAGAATGTTAACCAAAGTCAATTTTAATCAATTTTAAAAGCTAATTTTCTTATTTTACTTAGATTTCACATAAAAGCTTTTCAAAAACGCGCCCGGACTATGCACGTAAATCGAGGTAAGATAATAAGAGGTTTTTAAGGCCTCGGAACACAGAATTTACTTTCAATATGAGTGATGACCTTTTGGGTCATTACATTCTCCACCTCTAAAACAACTGTTCGTCCTCGAACGGACATAAGAAAAGCACCTGAGTCGGATAAAAGATGGGGATATCGGCTCCACATATTGGACTCGGACTCCTAGGTCACTGCCTCAATAGGCTGACCTCTCCACTGAATACGAATAGAAGGAAAACTCTTCGATCTCAAGTGACGAACCTGCCGGTCTAGAATAGCTACCGGCTCCTCCTCATAGGACAAGTCCTTGTCCAACTGGACAGTGCTGAAGTCTAACACGTGGGATGGATCGTTGTGATACTTCCGAAGCATGGACATATGAAACATTGGATGTACGACTGATAAACTCGGCGGCAAAACAAGTCTATAAGCCACCTCTCCCACTCGATCAAGAATCTCAAAAGGACCAATGAATCTAGGGCTTAGCTTGCCCTTCTTTCCAAATCTCATCACACCCCTCATAGGTGACACCTGAAGAAAACCTGAAGCAACACCCGCTCGCCGACCATGAATGCCACGTCACGAACCTTACGGTCGGCATAACTCTTTTGCCTGGACTGAGCTGTACGAAGCCTATCCTGAATGATCTTGACCTTGTCCAAGGCGTCTTGTACTAGATCTGTACCCAACAACCGAGCCTCTCCCGGCTCAAACCACCCAACCGGCGACCGACACCGCCTACCATATAAAGCCTCATAAGGAGCCACCTGGATGCTCGACTGGTAGTTATTGTTGTAGGCAAACTCCGCTAAAGACAAAAATTGATACCACGATCCACCAAAGTCAATGACACAAGCTCGGAGCATATCCTCCAAAATCTGAATAATACGCTCGGACTGCCTGTCCGTCTGAGGATGAAATATTGTGCTTAACTCGACCCGTGTGACCAACTCACACTAAACTGCCCTCCAGAAATGTGAGGTAAACTGCGTACCTCGGTCCGAAATGATAGAAACGGGCACACCATGAAGACGAATAATCTCCCGGATATAGATCTCGGCTAACCTCTTAGAAGAATAGGAAACTGCCACAGGAATGAAATGTGCTAACTTGGTCAACCTATCAACAATAACCCACATTGTATCGAACTTCCTCTGAGTCCGTGGGAGTCCAACAATGAAGTCCATAGTGATATGCTCCCACTTCCACTCAGGAATCTGAATCTTCTGGAACAAACCACCAGATCTCTAATGCTCGTACTTTACCTGTTGATAATTCAAATATCGAGCCACATATGCAACAATATCTTTCTTCATCCTCCTCCATCAATAATGTTACCGCAAGTCCTGATACATCTTAGCGGTGCCCGGATGGATAGAGTACCGGGAACTATGTGCCTCCTCTAGAATCAACTCTCGGAGTCCATCCACATTAGGCACACAAATACGATCCTGCATTCTCAAAACTCCATCCTCTCCCGCTATAACCTGCTTGGCACCTCTGTGCCGCACCGTGTCTCTAAGGACAAGCAAATGAGGATCATCATACTGCGGATCTCGGATACGCTCAAATAATGAGGAACGAGCAACTGTGCAAGCTAACACATGGCTGGGCTCAGAAACATCCAACCTCACAAACTTATTGGCCAAAGCCTGAACATCCAAAGCAAGCGGTCTCTCACCGACCAGAATATACGCAAGGCTGCCCATACTGGCTGACTTTCTACTCAAAGCATCAAACACCACATTGGCTTTCCCCGGATGGTATAAGATGGTAATATCATAGTCTTTCAATAGCTCCAGCCACCTTCTCTGTTTGAAATTTAGCTCTTTCTTCTTGAACAAATATTGTAGACTTTTGTGATTCGTGAACACCTCACATGACACACCATATAAATAGTGCCTCCAAATCTTCAGCGCGTGAACAATGGCTGCTAACTCCAAATCATGAACTGGATAATTCTTCTCATGAATCTTCAACTGTCGCAAAGCATAAGCAATGACCTTACCATCCCGCATCAACATCGTACCAAGTCCAATACGATATGCGTCACAATAAACTGTATATGGCCCTAAACCTATGGGCAAAACCAACACCGGAATCATAGTCAAAGCTGTCTTGAGCTTCTGAAAGCTCGTCTCACACTAGTATGACCACCTGAACTGGGCACTCTTCTGGGTCAACCTAGTCATTGGGGCTGCAATAGATGAAAACCCCTCCATAAACCGACGGTAATATCCTGCCAAACCCAAGAAACTCCGGATCTCTGTAGCTGACGTGAGTCTAGGCTAGTTCTTGACTTCCTCTATCTTCTTCGGATCCACCTGAATACCCCCTATTGATACAACGTGACCCAATAATGCAACTAAAATCAACCAGAACTCGCACTTTGAAAACTTAGCATACAACTGACTATCTCTTAAAGTCTGAAGAACAACTCTCATATGCTGCTCATTCTTCTCCTGGCTACGGGAATAAATCAAAATATCATTAATGAAGACTATCACGAACGAATCCAGGTAAGGCTTGAACACTCGGTTCATCAAATCAATGAAAGCTGCTAGGACATTTGTCAACCCGAATGACATCACCAAGGACTTATAATGCCGTACCGAGTGAGGAAAGCCTTCTTAGGGACATCGGATGCCCTAATCCTCAACTGATGGTAGCCAGACCTCGTAATCTTCGAAAATACCTTGGCACCCCAAAGCTGATCAAACAAATCATCAATCATCGGCAATGGATACTTGTTCTTGATCATAACCTTGTTCAACTACCGATAATCTATACACATCCTCATCGATCTGTCCTTCTTCTTAACAAACAACACCGATGCACCCCAAGACAAGACACTAGTTCTAATAAAGCCTTTATCAAGCAAGTCTTGCAACTGCTCCTTCAATTCTTTCAACTGATGTGGGGCCATACGATAGGGCAGGATAGAAATGAGCTGAGTGCCCGAAGCCAAATCAATGCATAAGTCAATATCCATGTCGGGTGGCATACCCGGCAGGTCTGAAGGAAATACCTCAGGAAACTCATGAACAATAGGCACAGAATCCCTAGAAGGAACCTCGACACTAGAATTACGAACATACACCAAATAGGCCAAACATCCCTTATCAACCATACATTGAGCCTTCATATATGAGATAACCCTACGGGTATAATGACTAGGAGTCCCTCTCCACTCTAAATAAGGTAAACCCAGCAAGGCTAAGGTCACAGTCTTGGCATGACAGTCCAAGATAGCGTGGTGAGGTGATAACCAGTCCATCCCCAATATTACATCAAAATCAACCATATCCAGAAGTAACAAATCTACTCGAGTCTCAAGACTCCTAATCACAACTATACATGAATAATGGACACGATCTACCACAATAGAATCACCCACCGGTGTAGACACATATACATGAGCACTCAAGGAATCACTAGGCATGACCAGATACGGTGCAAAATAAGATGACACATAAGAGTATATAGATCCTGGATAAAATAGAACTGAAGCATCTGTACTACAAACCAGAACAGTACCTGTGATAACTGCATCGGAGGCCTCAGCCTCAGGCCTGGCTGGAAGAACAGAACATAGGGGCTGGGCCCCACCACTCTGAACTACATCTCTGGGACGGCCTCCTACTGGCTGGCATCCACATCTAGCGGTCTGACCTCCACCTCTAGCACCTCTATCTCCACCTCTAACTAGTTGAGCGGGCGGTGGAACACTCGGTGCCTGAACCATGGCACGGGAACGCTGATGTTGGGAGCTGCTCGGTGCTCGAGGGCAAAATCTAGCAATATGAATCGTATCACCTCAAGTATAAAAAGCCCTCGACTGCTGAGACTGCAGACCCTGACGGCCTGAATAACCACTCTGAAAACTTTAGAGCGGAGGTGCACTGATAGGAGCTGGCGGTGCACTATAGGGCAGCTGATGAGAATACTGCATATGAGAATCACGGCCACTTGGCGCACCGTGAGAAGCCTGAGGTGCTGAATGAAATGGCCTAGAAAGATGGCCCCTACCAAAAGAATCTCTACTTCCAGATAAGGCACCACTAAACCTGCCCGAATGACGAGGCCTCTTGTCAGACCCCTGACCACTCCCCTGTGATAGAACCATCTCAACTCTCTTGGCCACATTGGCCACATCTTGAAAAGAAATCTCGCTCCACGTCTCCTTAGCCATCTGCAATCGAATAGGCTGAACGAGTCCCTCAATGAACCTCCTCACTCTCCCTCTCTCAGTGGGAAGTATAAGAAGAGCATGACAGGATAAGTCAATAAATCTGGTCTTGTACTGAGTAACAGTCATAGAACCCTGCTAGAGATGCTCAAACTGCCTCCAATAGTTCTCCCTCTGAGTGATAGGAAGAAACTTCTCCATAAATAGCCGAGAGAATGGATCCCAAATCAAAGCCGATGACCCAGCTGCTCTAGCCAAATAATAATCTCTCCACTAAGTCTTGGCGGATCCAGACAAATTAAAAGCAACAAAGTTTACCCCATTGGTCTTCACAATCCCCATGTTTCGTAGAACCTCATGACAACTGTCGAAATAATCCTGGGGATCCTCAAAAGATGTACCATCAAAAGTAGTAGTGAAAAGCTTGGTGAACCTGTCCAACCTCCACAAGGTATCTGAAGGTGTAGTTGATCCATCACCAGTCTAAGCTACCACTTGGCTGAACAAGCGGTACGTGACCTTGCCATTCGTGAAAGAACAAGAGTAAAGGGTTCAATTTAGCAGTAAGAGAACAACATCGAACAACAGAGAAGAATAGATGTGAAGTTTTCCTAAACTCCGTATCCTCTGGGGGATAAATACAAACGTCTCCGTACCGATCCCTCAAACTCTACTAAGCTTGTCCGCAAATTGTGAGACCTAAGCAACCTAGAGCTCTGATACCAACTTGTCACGACCCAGATTTCCCACCATCGGGAGTCGTGATGGCTCCTACTCATGAAAGCTAGGCAAGCCGAGTATTATAGCTTCATTAAACTTTTTACATAGCCTTTTTAACAGTTTAAAATAATAGGTGATCAACAACAGAATAATTATAATAAACGAAAATGTGAAAGACGAAAACTAATAGTTTAACCATATACTAGCGCAGAATCCAACATGCAACTCTACCTAGAATTTGGTGTCACAATGTGACGGACTATCTACGAATACTATAAACAGTGGTCTGAAAGATAAATACAAAGTTGTCTCTGAAATACATAAAACAAAACAGAATGGAAAGATAGAAAAAGACGCCAAGGCATGCGGACGCCTGCAGGACTACCTCGGGTCTCCGCCACTGACTGAAGGCAGCAACCTCACTGTGGTCCAAAAGCTGCAGCACCGAGATCTGCACACAGTGCAGAGTGTAGTATTAGCACAACAAATCCCATGTACTGGTAATGGTTGAGCCTAACCTCGGTGAAGTAGTGACGAGGATAGGACAAGACTACCAAATAAACATGTGTAGTTATATCATATAAAGTAAGTAATAATGACAGAAACTAGCCATTAAATATGGGAAGGGGAAACATGCTCGGGGGAATATCATGTACAAACAAAAATTCAGTAAAGAAGCATACGAAATACCAAAAATTCAACTATAAGCAATAATAAGGAAATCAATCACAAGTGCACGGCATCACCCTTAGTATTTTTACTCTCGTACTCACCATAAGAATCAATATAATTGGCATGACATCAACCTTCGTGCTTTTACTCACATAATCATGACACAACATTATCCTTCGTGTATTATCACTCATAACATGACACGGCATCACCCTTCGTGCTTTTACATTTACAAAATCGGCACGCCATCACCCGTCGTGCATTAACACTCACTCACAAATATCACGCACGGCATCACCCTTCGTGTTTTACACTCTTCCTTTCCAAGAAACAATCTCAAAGCAATGTGGGCAATGGAATCAATAAAATCACAATTAGAATCCCGACAAAAGAACAATAGTATATCAATAGTATCCCGGCAAGGGAAACAAGATCATGAGTAATAACATCCCGGCAAGGGAGATAATATCAAAAGCAATAACATCCCGGCAAGGGAGACAATATCATAAACCTCTTCTCTTTTCCACAAAATTACTTCACAAATCAATTCTCAACTTGAGCCAATGATCTACAATATTCACTTACTAAGAATACTCCCATAAGCCTTGTTCAACATTAGAAATCATCATATTAAGCATAGAAAATACAAAACGGAGTCACATCATTCATAGTATAAGACTCAAGGGCATGCTTACACCGACGTATAGATACTCTTCACCACACCTATACGTTATATTCAACAATTAACACATAGTAAATAAGACTCAACCCATAATCCCTCAAGCTAAGGTTAGACCAAACACTTACCTCAATGCCACGGACACAATCAAGCCTCAACTACCGCTTTACCCTTCGATTCTACCACCAATTTGCTTGTATCTAGCCATAATTTACTTAACGATATCAATAAATGCTAAATGAATCAATTCTAATGCATGAAAGTAGGTTTTCTAATGATTTTCCCAAAAAGTCAAAAATCGACCCCGGGTCCCCATGGTCAAAACCCGAGGTTCGAACCAAAACCCCATTACCCATTCACCCACGAACTCAAATATATAATTTTTTTGAAATCGGATCTCAAATCGAGGTCCAAATCGCCAAAAATTGAAAATCCTAAGTTCTATCCAAAACACCCAATGCCCCCATGAAAACCCTTGATTTTGAATTGAAATCATGTAAAACGATGTTATAGATTGACGAAAATGAGTTAGAAATGACATACAATTGATTTGAAGAAGAACTTATCTTTAGAAAATCACCCAAGAGAGCTTAGGGTTTGAGAGAGTTTGAAAAATGAAGAAAATTATGTCTAAGTCCCAATTAACTGGTTGTAGATGTCGTAATTGTGATAGGAGCTTCGCAATTGAAAATCTCGCAAATGCGAACATGCCTCACATTTGCGAACCTGGGCATGGTCTGCTTACCTCGCAATTGCAAACAATGTCGCGCCCCATTTTTCTCGTGAAATCGGGTTTATGACTTTTGGAAGGACAACTCGTTCCTTTTGGGAATTGGGTTTGAATTTTGAAGAGTCGTCACCTAATAATTTAAGGTGCATTAGGACACCAAAAGAGTTTGATTTGAATAACCAGAGATAGGGTAAATGCATGAAATTACTCTAAGAGGAAGGTGTTAGGCACCCCTTAGAATCCACTAGTGTGGTTCCCGGCCAGACAATTATTGTGAATTTGGTGCAATTAACATGTAGAAAAATAAGGCTCAAATAAGAGGGGATTTCACATAATGGTTTGAAAGTAAATAAAGGTTGAAAGAACAAATAGAAAGGCTGATTTTTTTTTAAAAAAAGAATGAATTGAAATGCTAAAGAATAAAGAGAGGGGGGAGGGGTCCTAGGTTTATTAAAAATATGGATCACCCCACACAATGTCCGATAATCATTCCTCAATTAGGGGCTACACGTGACATTATCGCGTGGTCATCATATCTATATCTACCCTTCCCACCCCGTTAAGGTTTTAAAGCGCGGATTGGTCTTGATTTCTTATTGCATGCTATTATCCGTCCCATTCCTATCAGTCCCGGAGGCACTTAGGACTACTAATTCTAAAAGGGAGGGATGTTAGGCTTATTTGGAGTTTCAAAGGTAAAAATTCTAAAGCAACATACAAAACACATATGCATGTTTAGGGGGAAACATATAAACAAACAGAGGTTCATGTATACCTCCTCAAAACACATAAAATAGCATGCCTTGCACGTACTGTTTAGGTCTGATTTAAAAGCATTAAAGACGAGGGAGATAAGATTGTTGAGAAAGTTTTAGTTTATTGCATAACTCAGATAAGAAGTCTGAATCAGGCCTGCATGTTGGTTGTAATAATTAACAGAAGCAAATTCAGTTTCAATTATTGAACAAAGGATTGCCTAAGTGTTTAGACGGGGTTCTATAGTCATGAGATCTACTGAATTCAGAAGGTAATGAGACAGTAAAACTTGGAATGAATTATTTGAAATCTTATATGCATACTTGTTAAACTGGCTAAGTGAGGGACTTAGATTATAAATAGAGATGTAGAATGCACAAAATTAAATAAATTAGTTGCAGATTATGCAGGTGGTAGCATCTACCATTACTGATTTTATAGCTAACACTGAGTGAAGCGAATCAGATTCATTTAGAAACTCTTATAGGCATGCTTTCTATGCATTGCTGATTTTAAAGCCTTATAGACGTAGTGTCGAAATGCAGAAAACCTTGTAGACATGGTATCTATATGTAGAAGCCTTATAGACATGGTATCTATATGTAGTTGAATATGCAGAATTAGAACAGTCCTATGGGCATGATTTCTATATGGAGTTGAATATGCAGAATTAGAACATTCCTATAGGCATGGTTTCTATATGTAGTTGAGTATGCATAAATTAAAACATCCCTATGGGCATGGTTTCTATATGTAGTTGAGTATGCAGAAATTAAAACATTCCTATAGGCATGGTTTCTATATGTAGTTGAGTATGCAGAAATTAAAACATTCCTATAGGCGTGGTTTCTATATGTAGTTGAATATGCAGAGTTAGAACAGTCCTATAGGCATGATTTCTACCCTTTGCATGCATAGTCACCCACCTTTTTTCACTAGACAACCCCAAGTGTTTATTACAACTTATTAAAACTAGAATAAATTACATCAGAAAGAAAAAATAAAAAGAAAGTACAACCGGAGGTGGCCTGATTCTTGACTTCCTCTCTGAGTTACAAGATAAACCAACTCAAAGACCATTGATCCAAAGCCTTTCTCCAATTTGAGTGAGCCTCAATGGGACTCCGGGCAGTGCTCACACCCAAATTGTATTACCATAATAGGGACAAGTGCAGTGTGGAAGGGCCAACCCTCAATTGTCCAAGTTCAGAGGGAGCTCAAAGATTCCAAAGGCAAGGCTCACAAGAGGCGGGTAGAACTTAAATCTAAGAGAGAGTGCAAGTGAAGCAACAGAGTTCTGAGGGAATAAAGGAGAGGACAAGAGGTGCTGAGAAACAGACATAAACAAGTTGATAATTTCATACAAAGGGATTCAGGGGTTAGGAACTTGCAGAGAGCCAATGTACTTAGGCATTAGTTAATTCTGGGCATGTACAACAATAAGGAGTGTTGTTATGCTTACAAAATCAACCAGAATACACAACACATAATGATAACACAAAGGCTATGATGCCAGGGGAATCAAGTTTGAGTCATAGACAGCAATGATCAATACTGTCATGCTTCAAACAAGCCATCAGAATCAAACATATTGGGGTAGGGGTTTAGGACACATAATAGATTCAAAACAGGTAGAAGGAGATTACAACATGATAAAATAAGTATTGAATTGATCACAAGCAATAGGCAGACTAGAAGGCAAAAGTATTAAGTAAACATATTGTTGTTGATGCTGAAATCTTAATTAGAACATACCAGTTTAGAGAAGCAAAATATAGTAATAGCAGGTAGCAGGACTTTGAAGATAGGCCACAGTACAAGTAGTAAAGCAAGAGAATGTTTTTGGATGTAAGTGATTTCAGAACTAAGTGTGTTCGTGTGTCTATGTTAATGAAAGAGCAGGGTATTTATAGTGTGAAAATAGGCAAAAAAATAAGGCAAGAAAATAATTATGGAATTGTTTACCAATTAAAATCAATCAGTGTAAGAGCTTACTTTAATCAAAGAGTTATAACTAAACGGTAACATGTAAATACTAAATAAGGAAAGCAATCACATAAGGCTGAATATGACCAATAAGGAAGTAACTTCAGCACAGTATAAGTACACAATAGGTAATAAAGACTAGGTTCATCAGATTCTAATCAAGGAAAGGTCTGTAGGAATCAAATACCAATGTAATCAAGGTAAAGGAATTAATCAAATTGAGTATAAAAGGTAGGTATCGAAAGTTCAAATGAAAGTGTTCAAATTGGTCCAAGAAACAGGGAAATCAGTAAAACAAGGAAACAATCAATCAGAATTACACAAGGAGGTTTGAAATCAGTCCACAATTGAAGGTCATTTCAGAAAGAAATTCAGCATATAAAGAGTGCATAAACATTAGGCATGCAAGGCTGAATCTATGACAAAAAGAAGTGTCACGCAATCACAAAATCAGTAAGTAGTGGATTACCGAAACATGGTAGTCACATAGGCCAATTTCAGTAACTCAGTAATAGAGAAAAGAGAGAGTATCAAATACCATGCAAAAGGGTTCAAGTAAAAGACCTTATAGAGTTTAGCAGGAAGTCAGAATCATATAAAGAAACGAAAGATTTTGAAATTCAGTCGAGCAACAGGTGAAGCAACTTCAGAAACTTGAATAGGTTCAAAGGAATTAGGGTTTTGAAACCCATCGAATTCAGAGTATGACGAACGAGTAAATCACATAGCAAATAGTCTCAGGACTCGAATGAAACCCCAATTTTAGGGTTTTCACCATCACTCGAGCATAGAGATGAAAAACTAGTAAATCAGGCAAAAATATCAAAAAATATTAAATTAGAAAACTCAAGAAGGAACTAAGACTTTTAATCATTCACACTCCACTAGAAGAACAACATTTTAAACACAGTAGAACATGCTAAAGATCATAGAAAGATTCTTAACCAAACCCTAAATCGGAAAAGATAAAGGTTCTGAAGGTAAAGTTTTGAAAGAAACTTTGAGAAAACGTTTAGAAGTTTAGAGTAAACACAGATCTACAACGGATCTAAAAGAATCGGAAGAACCTCGAAGGTTAGGGTTTCAGAAGAACCCAGATGTTGAGAAAGGCTTGGGAAGTCATTGATCTAAGCAAGAGAAGTCAAGATCAGGCTCGAATAGCCATGGCTGGCCGGAGCAAGGTCGGAGACAGCCATAGAACTAAAATCAACCCAGGTCTAGAACAAATCTTCTTCAAGGTCTGGCCTTGAAAACATGATAATTAGGCAGGTAGAAGTCATAAGAGGTAGATACAGGCCTTTAATGGCTTTGGAAGCCATTGATTCAGGCGATTTTAGGATGGTGGTTGAAGGTGGCGGTCAGGGTTTGAGAAGGAGTTTGAGAGAGAATTGGAAGAGAAGGGGGTTCGAAGGCGGCTGCAGATGAGAAATGACTAGGGTTGGGGGTAATGGGGAATTAAAAAGGAAAGGTTAAATGGTGGTCGTTGATGATTTTGATCAATGGATTGGATTGAATGGGGATCCGGGCGGGTTGTTTAAAAAGGGTCGTGGGTCTGGTAGATTAGGATTTGGTTCAGGGTAATTGGGCCTCAGGTTGGGTTTAATTAGGGTGCCAAATCCGGCCAAAATTGAAATGAAAATGGGCTTACATTTAAATAGCCGCGTTTCCCTTATTTACTTTATAAAAGATAGTAAAAATAATTTTTGGAAATAATAAAAGTATTAAAATGATTAAAAATACATAATTATTAAATTAAAAATATTGGCCCTAATTTTTATGGATATAAACGTAATTGAATCTAAATGGGGCTAATATTGTAATTATATGCAATTTAGCTTTAAAAAATACTAAATAAATTTGTAAAAATATGCAAAAATTATCTTAGCTATATTTTAGTATAAATATGTGAATCCAATAAATGAATCACCAAAAATGATAATTTTGGGAATAATTATTGGGTGTTTTTTTTGTAAAAATAGGCAATAAATCGATTTAAAAATATCTAAAAATTAAGGAAAAAATAAACATTTGAATATGATTACATATGCATGTACATGCTATTTTGAAGGTATTTTACATATGAAAAATATACAGGGAAAAATTGTGTATCAACAACTGTCCTTCTTTACCCGAGAAGGATGAAAGAGTTGTCCGGTAAAGATATGATGGCCAATTTTGACCGAACGAAATGGTTCGAGGAGACTCAGGTCGTGCTCTAGTTTCTTAGCTGCCTACATATCCCTGATCCTACAAGAATCAGGTCATATATAGTTCAGGATCTGTCGGCGGAGTATGCCGATGGAGACTTTCAAGAACGGACGCAGTATTTAGGACGGGGCGAATGGTTGAAGTCTGATAGGGCTGCGGGAACTGGAGCGGAATTGCTCCTGCCGATATAGCCGTTACTCATTGGTTCACCTACAAATAAGTAACGCAAGCATATATTGTGCGTAAATTTAAACATGATGCGAATTCCCGTCGGACCATGAATGTTTGTCTTTGGACGGTTAGGAGGACGTCCTGGGCCATGAAGTGTGTAATAAAGGATTCGCAGGCCATGAAATGATGCTCTCGGGCTATGAGAATGATGCCTCTGAACTATGATGCCTTTGAATAATGATATGCAAAAGAATAAAAAAGGGTCCTCAAGCCATGGCATGGTGTTCTCGGGCAATGAAAATGGTGCCTCCGAACAATGACGCCCTCAGATCGTTTGGTGATCTTTCAGCCCATGATATGCAGAGTTTGGCAATCGTTTAGCCTATGCAATGCAGAAGGTGGTGATCTTTCAGCCATGCAAATGTAAATAAGGTGGCGATCTTTTAGCTATGCAAATGTAGAGGCGGCAAACTTTCAGCCATGCAAATGCGGTATGGAGGTAGAGCTTAACCTCGGAAGGTAGAATGGTAGCCTTATGCAATGCAAGAATGCAGATGGAGGTAGAGCTTAATCTCGGAAGGCAGAATGGTAGCCTCACGCAATGTAAGAATGCAGATGGAGGTAGAGCTTAACCTCGGAAGGAAGAATGGTAGCCTTATGTAATGCAAGAATGCATATGGAGGTAGAACTTAACCTTGGAAGGAAGAATGGTAGCTTTATGCAATGCAGAAATGGAGACAGAGCTTATTCTCGGAAGGCAGAATGGTAACCTTATGCAGTACAGAAATGCAGATGGAGACAGAGCTTAACCTCGGAAGGCAAAATGGTAGCCTTATGCAATGCAGAAATGCAGATGGAGACAGAGCTTAGTCTCGGAAGGAAGAATGGTATCCTTATGCAATGCAAGAATGCAGATGGAGGTAGAGCTTAACCTCGAAAGGCAGAATGGTAGCCTTATGCAATGCAGAAATGCAGATAGAGATAGAGCTTAGTCTCGAAAGGCAAAATGGTAGCCTTATACAATGTAGAAATGCATATGGAGATAGAGTTTAGTATCGGAAGGCAGAATGGTAGCCTTATGCAAAAAGTAAAAATAGCAAATGTTAATAAAGCTTTCTTAGCTGATAGCAGATAGCGATATTGTGACTGCTGGGGACATACAGAATGCCACTGGTGTATATGGATAGCGAATGTAGGTAAGTGTAACAGTTCTAAGAGTTGTATTCCTGAATAGTGTTTGTCTCATGAGTGTATTGTATGTATGATGCTTTCGTAATCCAGGTGCCTGCATCCAAAGAAAAATCGTGAGTTTTGTAAAAGGGGAGGTTAGTTCGTATCCCCGCTGGCTCTGCTCGACTTACTCGGTTTTGATCTGGTAATACTGTATGTATCATTGGGGTAGCATTGCTAAACAAGACACGCATGATTTAGTAAAAGCATAACATAAATACATAATTAAGAATAGTTTTCTTTAGATAAACCGACGACTATGATGTGGTTCAGGACATTGCAACCTTTCTTACTACGAAATTTTGAGGGTCCTCCTCAAAATTCTGCCCCAGTTTACTGAGTTACTGCTTCTGACTACTGCCAACAATAATTGGCTGAAATCAACTTCGGAATTTTGAGGGTCCTCCTTAAAATTCTGCCCCAGTTTATTGAGTTGCTGCTTCTGACTGCTGCCAGCGATAATTGGCTGAAATCAACTTCGGAATTTTGAGGGTCCTCCTTAAAATTATGCCCCAGTTTCCAATCGCAGGGGGAAATGAAATTTTTTTATTGAATTGTGACTGAACCCATAGGGCTGCCTATGTATCCCCTCTTAAACGGGATCAGGTCAGGCGTAGTTCAATTTACATCATATAGGAAAGCATAAGATTACACATAGTAACGCTTGACTACATCTGAATTGATCGGTTTTGGCCAGACTTCTCCGTCCATTTCTGCAAGTATGAGGGCTCCTCCTATCAGGACCCGGTGAACCATGTATGGACCCTGCCAGTTGGGAGAGAAATTCCCTTTGGCTTCATCTTGATGCGGAAAAATTTTCTTTAACACCAGCTGCCCCAGTGTGAACTGTCTCGGCTTGACTATTTTATTGAAGGCTCTGGGCATCCTGTTCTGATAAAGCTGACCGTGGTAAACTGCATTCATTCTCTTTCCATCTATAAGATCTAGCTACTCGTAACAACTCTTCACCCATTTTGCATCGTCGAGCTCTGCTTCCTGTATGATTCTTAATGAAGAAATTTCCACCTCGGCAGGAATGACCGCTTCTGTACCATAAACCAGCATATAGGGGGTTTCCCCTGTTGATGTGCGGACTGTGGTGCGATACCCCAATAGAGCAAATGATAGCTTCTCGTGCCACTGCTTATGCTTCTCTATCATTTTCCTTAGTATCTTCTTGATATTCTTGTTGGCGGCCACTACAGCTCCATTCATCTGCGGCCTATAGGTTGTGGAATTCTTGTGTTTGATTTTGAAGGTTTCACACATAGCTTTCATCAAGTCACTGTTGAGGTTGGAGCCATTATATGTGATGATTGACTCTGGAATTCTGAATCGACAAACAATGCGGTCGCGGACAAAGTCTGCCACAAATTTCTTAGTCACTGCTCTGTAAGATGCTGCTTCGACCCATTTGGTGAAATAGTCGATGGCTACTAGGATGAACCTGTGCCCGTTGGAAGCAACGGGCTCGATTGGTCCAATAACATCCATTCCCCAAGCGGCGAACGGCCATGGTGAGCTTGTTGCATTAAGCTCATTCGGAGGTACCTTTATCATGTTTGCATGTATCTGGCAGCGATGGAATATTTGGACATACTGGATGCAGTTTGTCTCCATAGTTATCCAAAAGTAACGAGCTCAGAGTATCTTCTTTGCTATGACAAAGCCATTCATATGTGTACCTCAGGTCCCAGCATGAATTTCCTCTAGTAGCCTAGATGCTTCCTTTGGGTCAACACACCTTAGTAATCCCAAATCCGGAGTCCTCCTATATAGGATTCCTCCGCTATGAAAGAAATTATTGGACAACCTCCGAAGTGTGCGTTTCTGAGTAGGATTTACAAGTTCTAGGTATTTGCCTTTTGACAAATATTCCTTGATATTATGAGACCAAGGCTTTCCGTCTGCTTCTTGTTCAACATGGGCACAATAAGCTGACTGATCATGGATCTTTACTGGAATGAGATCAATGAAGTTCTTGTCTGGATTTTGTATCATGGATGATAGGGTCGCCAATGCATCGGTGAACTCATTCTGGACTCTGGGAACATGTTAAAATTCTTTGTAAACCTCTTTCTCAATTCCTGTACATGATGCACATACGGGAGTATCTTGGAGTTCTTGGTTGCTCACTCTTCTCGGACCTGATGTATAAGCAATTCTGAATCTCCAATCACTAGCAATTCTTGAATGTTAACGTCGATGGCCATCTTAAGCCCTAAGATGCAAGCTTCGTATTCGGCCATGTTGTTAGTGCATAGGAGTCTGAGTTTGGCAGACACCGGGTAATGTTGATCGGTTCCCGATACTAGGACTGCTCCTATGCCAACTCCTTTGAAATTTGCTGCTCCATTGAAAAACATTCTCCAACCATCATAGGATTCTGCAATGTCTTCTCCTATGAACGATACCTCTTCTTCGGGAAAATATGTTTTCAGGGGTTCGTACTCTCCGTCCACGGGATTTTAAGCAAGGTGATCTTCCAGTGCATGTCCCTTGATTGCCTTCTGAGTCACATAGACAATGTCAAATTCACTCAATAGAATTTGCCACTTGGCTAGCTTGCCAGTGGGCATGGGCTTCTGAAAGATGTACTTCAAAGGATCCATCCTTGATATGAGATATGTACTGTAAGCACAGAAGTAGTGCCTCGGCTTCTGAGCTACCCAAGTCAAAGCACAACAGGTGCGCTCTAAAAGAGAATACAGGGCCTCGTACGGGGTGAACTTCTTGCTGAGATAATAGATGGCCTACTCCTTCCTCCCCGTCTCATCATGCTGCCCCAGAACGCAACCGAAAACTCCATCCAATACTGCAAGGTAGAGTAATAGAGTTCTTCCTGGCTCGGGCGGGACAAAAACCGATGGTGTTGACAGGTACTTCTTGATTATGTCGAAAGCTTTTTGGCAGTCATCAGTCCATTTGGTAGCAGAGTCTTTTTTTAACATCTTAAAGATTGGCTCACAGACAACTGTAGACTGTGCTATGAACCGGCTGATGTAATTGAGTCTCACCAAGAAACTCATCATGTCCTTCTTGTTCTTTGGCAGTGGCAATTCTTGAATAGCTTTGACCTTTGATGGATCTAGTTCTATTCCTCAGCGACTCACAATAAACCCAAGTAGTTTTTCGGCAGGAACCCCAAATGCACATTTTGCGGGATTCAATTTCAAGTTGTACCTTCGCAATCTGTTTAAAACTTCCTCAAATCTTCCATGTGATCAGTGGCTTTCTGGGACTTGATAATAACATCATCTACATACACCTCTATCTATTTGTGTATCATATCATGGAAAATGGTAGTCATGGCCCTCATGTAGGTGGCCCCTGCATTCTTTAACCCAAACAGCATCATCTTGTAACAGTACATTCCCCACGTCATAATGAAAGCCGTTTTCTCAGCATCTTCTTCATCCAACCAAATCTGATGATACCAAGCGAAACAATATACAAATGATTCTAACTCATGCTTGGTGCAATTGTCAATCAGGATGTGTATGTTTGGCAAGGGGAAGTCATCTTTCCGACTGGCCCGGTTGATATCCTAGTAGTTGACACAGACTCTGACCTTCCCGTCCATATTTAGTACTGGCACGATGTTGGCTAACCATGTCGGCTATTCTACTACCCTGAGAACCTTAGCTTTGACCTGCTTAGTGACCTTTTCCTTGATTTTCAGACTCATATCAGGCTTGAATTTCCTGAGCTTTTGCTCTACCGGCAGACATGTTGGATTAGTTGGTAGTTTGTGAGCCACAATAGACGTACTTAGACCAGTCATGTCATCATACGACCAGGCAAATATGTCCTCATATTCCCTTAGAAATTCCATGTATTCCTTCTTTTCTGACAGTGATAAGTGGACGTTGATTCGTGTTTCTTTGACATTTTCTGCATCTCCCAGGTTAACAACTTCTGTTTCATCTAGGTTGGACTTAGGTCTATTCTCAAAGCTCTTAACTTCCTTAACAATCTCTTCTGGTATGTCATCCTCCTCTGAATCTATGTCTGTTTGTTGCATTGTCTCGTTGCATGTCACAGTCATTGATTCATCAAGATAAGTAATAGTAATGCTGTATAAGTAAAGTAATGAGAGAAAATAATAGTAATAAGTGTCGATTTGTAAGAAAATTCAAAATGCTTTGATAAATTGCATAATTGTGTTTGAACACTGGCAATCTTATTGCAGGAATTGAAAACATGCGAGAGAAAAATAACAATTTTTTAGTAAATCAAAACAATGCTTGTTTTAGCCTTGCTACCCCGAGGCTCGTCGGGCTCTGGTTGTCCTGAAGGTCCAGTTATTGAGGTAGGCCCCTCTACTTACGGCCTGTATGGAGGGGCCTTCCTCCCCCTCCTCCTCGAGAACAACACAACAATCCATGTCATTATCCTCTAAGAACAAGTTTCTCACAGCTGCCAGTGCTTTTTCTTCTTCTGACTCGTAGATAACATCGGCTGGTTGGAAAGTCTGCTCCAAGTGTGGTATTGGCTGCTCCAGCGGATAGTAAGGACCACGCCATGGTGGCGACCAGTTGTTGAATTCTTCCCAGGTGTACTCATATTCCAGACCGAAAGTGGTGCCATGTTTATTGAGTTTTATAGGCTTAGTGATTCTTTAGAGGTTCTTGACAAGCCCCTTGCCAGGTTCGTACCCACTCCAATTCAATATACTCTCGATCTTGTTATCCCACCATTTGTCTTTGTCAAAAGAATTCATCCGTTCAATGTGATGGTAAGTCTCTCCACCTAGCTTCTTTCTCCCTTCGATTGATGGAATGGTCTGGCGACTGTATATGGGGTTGATACCGTCGCCGTGAATGATCACCTCCTAGTGATTCCATTCAAACTTTAACACCTGATGTAGTGTCAATGCTACGGCCCCAGCATCATGAATACATGGCCATCCCAATAGCAGATTGTAAGATGATGGCATGTCTATCACTTGGAAATCAACATCGAACAAAGTTGGTCACATTTGTAAGCACAGACTAATTTCCCCAATGGTGGACCTTTGGGAACCGTAGAAAGCTTTCACATTGATAGCTTCGTCCTTTATCTCATGCAGTCCCTTACCCAACTTCTTGAGTGTTACCAGTGTACAAATATTGAGACTAGAACCCCAGTCGATAAATATCCTGGTGATAAAGTAGTCGACGCATTGCACAGCGATGTGCAGTGCCTTGTTGTGACACAACCCTTCAGGCGGTAGCTCATCCTCATGAAAAGTAATTTTGTGACTTTCCAATACATGTCTGACCATGTTGGCCATTTCTTCGCCAGTAATGTTGCTTGGCACGTATGCTTCACTTAGCACCCTCAATAGAGCATTCTTGTGTGCCTCAGAATTTTGTAGCAAAGCAAGTATGAAGATCTACGTCGATGTTTTGTTCAACTGGTCAATGATCGAGTATTCCTTGGCCTGTATCTTTCTCTAAAGATCATCTGGACCTATCTCAATAATGGGAGACCGATTGGAGGCCTGCTTGCTTGACTCAGCTAGGTGTTCTGGGGTATAGACCCTACCAGTTCTTGTCATACCCTGTGCGACAACAGTTTCCTCGAACCTAACCTTGCCTTTCCTCCTTGCCTCAGTTGTATATTCCCATGGTATAGCCTTTGTGTGGAATGGTGCTATGGTCGACATCACCACTGGGATTGGCACTGCTATCTTTACTCTGAATGGAGCATGGGCCTTGGGTGGAAAAACTGCAACTTTGAATGGCGTAGGTGCGTTCGCTGGAGACACGAATTTGACCTCAATTGGCGCTGGTGTCTTTGCAGATGATGTGGTTTCAAACTCAAGTGGCACGAACATATTTATCTTAGTGTTCCCCGAGGGCTGAATCTGGACCACGATTGGTTTAAGAGTAATTATCGGCTTCTTTGGGTCATCACCTTTTGCGATCAGCCCGATAGACCCCTCGGGATCCCAATCATCCTATATTTCAATCATGTGAATGCCTCCACCAATATGGTCTGGCAGAGGGTTATTGCAGACATTCAGAGCGAGTTTCTTTGCCACAATAATTTTGTTGTCAATCAGAGCCTGGATCTTGTCTTTCAGAGAACGATATTCGTCGATGGTGTGTCCCTTCATGCTGGAATGGTATGAATAGGATATGTTTGGATTAACCCACTAAGAAGGGTTCTTAGGGGTTATAGTAGGGATAAGGGTGACATAACCAGCAGCTTTGAGTCTCTCGTACAACTAGTCAATGGGTTCGGCAATGGTTGTATACTGTTTAGGAGGTTTGCAGTCAAAATTTGGTCGAGGTTTAGGAAAGTTTTGGCGTGTAGGAGGTGATTGATGGTGGGATGGTTGAGCATTGTAGGCTTGGTAAACATGTGCGGGTTGGGAATATTTGGGTAAAGTAGGTTGATATATGGGTGGTGGAGATGATTGATAAGTAGGTGGTAGAGTTTGGTAAGAGGGTGAGGGTGCTTGGTAGTTTGAAGTAGGTTGATATGTGAGTGGAGGCATTGGATGAGTTTGGTATTTGATGGGAGATTTGGTTCTCTGTGCCACCATTACGGCTCTTACGTCCCTTTTCTTGGACACACCACCGGACTGTAAGGCCTTATTTGTAGCTTGTAAGGCCTCGAGGTTCCTAACCATACCACTTTTGATGCCTTCTTCAATCCTTTCACCTAGCTTGATAACATCGAAAAATTTGTGGCTCTCAATCATAATCAGTCTTTCATAATACTGCAGGTCCTGAGCCCGGACAAAAAATTTGTTCATCTGTTCCTCTTCTAAGGCAGGTCTGACCTTAGCAGCTTCGAACCTCCAGCGAGTAGCATACTCATGAAATGTTTATGTAGGTTTCTTCTTTAGATTCTGAATGTAGAACACATCAGGCGCATTCTCCGTGTTGAACCTGAATGTATCCATAAAATCGGACGCCATGCCTACCTAACTTGACCACTTCTTCGGATCTTGGCTAATGTACCAAGATAGAGCATCTCCTTTCAGACTCCTCATGAAAGGCTTCATGCTGATTCTATCATCTTTCCCTACTCCAACCAGCTTTTTACAGTACGTTCTCAAATGGACCATCGGATCCCCTGTACCATCAAATATCTCGAACTTAGGAGGTTTGTACCCTCGGGAAGTTTGACATCGGGTTGTATGCAAAGATCTTCATAGTTTAGCCCTTCAATTCCCTTGCTTCCTTCAATGCCTTGAATTCGACTAGTCAATTTCTTAAGTTCTTCGGCCAGATTCCTAATGAGTAAGTCTTTATCATCAGACTCGGGTGTACTTGAGATGGATTGGGTGGAGTGTGGCATGGTCTCCACATAGATGAGGGTGTTGTGATGGGTGTGGAAGTGGTCATTTGTGGAGTTTTGGGGTTCCGGGATGAGCAGTGGGGTACTGCTAGAAGTGTGGCAGGTGTTGTAGTGGTGGTGAGGAGCGGGATGGTTTTGCGGTTTTGGGATATTTTGTGGAGGTGTGGGGTTCTGAGCATTTGGGAAATTGACATCGGGAGTGGTGAGGGAAAATGACAGGTTTGACAGATTCCGAACCTGATCAAGTTCTTCTTGGAATTTCAGCAGCTTTTGTTCAAGATGGAATGCATTTTCCTTAGGAACCAGAGTACCATGACCATGAGTGACATCTACCCGTTCAGTTGAGTTCTCCTTTCTGGCGTTGTTCAAATCTTCCATTTTTCCTTTGTTTTTGTTTTTGACAGGACTAAGAGGAGGAGCGGGTGGAGGTCCCCTGGATCTCATGAGATAATATGATGTTGCCAGAATGCATGAACTAACATTTGGGGAAGGGAATAGATAAACAAAAAGTAAAAACAAAAAGGTAACAAGTTAGTGAGGATCATAAAAAATGTTGCGATATTTAAACACATAGTGTGGAATGTAAAACGTGTCCTAATTTGGGGATCTTTTTGTGCCCGAGGTAGGCCTATAGACAAATTGATTTGGAGAACTTAGGATGCTAAATGCCTCATTTTATTGATAAAAATAGACGGATCCCAAATCGACACTAAATAACAAGAAATAAAATGTCATTAATGGCCATTGGCCTTATTACATTTCATAAAGCAAAAGAAAACTCCTTTCTATTTAGTCCCAGAAGGACCTTCCCCAGATTCGGCATCCTTGGCTCCATTGAACAGCTTTCCCAGCTCGCGAAGTCCTACCAATAGATAGGCTCTGGATAGGTGTCCGCCCTCGTTTCCTTCTACATTTTGGCAATCTTTGATTCTTTTGAGGAATTTCCTTTCTAGCTCCACTATGTCCCACTCCAAGTATCCCAGTCGCTTGTTGGTGCTGACAGTCATGTCTTTCCACTCATCTATCAGCTTTTGGTTGGCTTCTTGTATCTCACAGTGCTCGCTTTCACACTCCCAAATCCTCTTGCGCAGTTGATTGTATTTGACCGGTGCCTCAGCCCTTTCATCTACGATCCTGTGGCCCCTAGCGAGCCCTGGCTGGCCCAGACCATCGTGATTATCCTCCAACTAGCCTGAATAGTAGGGAGCGCAACCAGCGTGGTACCTGTCTGGCTCGATGGTATCACTCCCCATGACGATCTTGTAGTCCCACATTTGCTGAGCTTGGCACTTGTAAGGACTGTCATCAGCCTGGAAGTCAGCCCGGAAATGACTCTTCTTGTCAACCCTGGGTATAACCTGCTTCCTATCGTCTTGCCTCATAACACGAAGAGGGACATAAGGGTATGTTCCTCTTAGACCAATCAGTATCAGAAATGGTGCATCCCTGGATCGGGCGATGAATTCCTCGGTAGGGAACCACTTGAACATCCATTGTACCCGGTCCTCGGTTAGATTATCAAATAACTCCACCCATCCTCTGGCATCTTCTGGCTGGGCGAACATGTTAGGCATGTAATTCATTCGCTTCGGATGATGGAAAGCGATATGATCATCCCAGTCTCTTCGCTGAATCTCCTGTCGGTACTTACCCTTTTGGAGATGCTCTATGAGCCAAAGCTGGAGTAGCAAATTGTAGCCCTCGAAGCGTTTGGCCCCTCGTTGGCACTTCTCCAAGGCCCGGTATATTTTTGCAATGATCATGGGCACAATACTGAATGGTTGCCCACCAATTCCCTCCATCAGAGTTTTAGATACCATAGCCAGCCTGGTATGGATCCTTGCTTTCTTCATTGGAAACACTATCAACCCCAGGAAACAAAACATGAATACAAAGACCCTTCGATGAATATGCCCTACTGACGTAATGGCAAATTCGTCAAGATAGGTATGGTAGGACTTTCTATGACCGCGACTCTCATACAAATAATCAAAAGTGATATAGGACTCTTTAAGACATGTCAGTTCTAGATTTTTCTTCAAACCCATCATTTTGAGGAAGCCCCTGCCCTTGCGGTTCTCGGGCATTAACAAACTCGGAGTTTTCTATGGCATACTGGCCAATCCTCCTATTTCTTCTAGCAAGGGTGTCATTTCAATGTCCCCGAAGCGGAACACAGATCTCTCACAATCCCAGTACAAAGTGGCAGCTTCTATGATCTTGTTGTTGGGTTGGATTTCTGGGAGAGAAGGTAGGTTGCCCAGATATTTGCGGACAAGGGTTTTATCACTAGAGTGAAGATCCTCCCACCAGCTTAGCAATTTTGGGTGGACGTTGGTGACCATGCCGAATCTGGGGATTTCGTGCCTCATACTTCTGCAAGACAAAAAGGGTTAGGCCCTTACCCCCACCAGACTCGACTATTAATATCAACAATTGGCATAAAAATATTTAGTTCTCCAAATTAATGCACAGAATGTGGTAGTGTCCGTTTGGGTCTTGGGGAAACCCAATGGACTTTGGACAAGGCTATCTTAAAGAGTCATTATGCAGACAACATAACTGACTCGGCTAGGTTTGACTATGATGCATGTATAGTTTAAATAGAGTAAGGTTTCTATGGGGTTTTAGACTAGTACCCTTGAGCAGACAACTCAAGGGGGAAAGGCACGGAACTATCGACTACACCGTTGATCGACTGGTGTTACCGCAAATACACCTTTTTGGATTTGGGGGGGGGGGTGATAATATTAGAAGAGCGCAACCACTCATTATAGGCGTTGCTATAGGATTTGTTTGGCATGAGTGGAATATGATGTTGAGTATGATTATGCAACAATTAAAGGCATATTGTCACGTATTTGCACGTTTAAAAAAGCAGTAAATACAACAATTTCATAATTTAAAATGGTAATGAAGGAAAGTAGTAAGGGAAAGAAACAAAAAGACAAGTTAGTTTTGCAATCGAAAAGGAAATTGAATGCTTAAAAGAAATAAACAAATAATTGCGCATAGAAAAGCAAAATTCACAATAATAGTCTGAAAAGGTAAAAGCCTAAAAATCTCCAGCAGAGTCACCATGCTGTTACGCCCCCCTTTTCTCGCAAAATCGAGTTTATGACATTTGAAAGGACAACTCGTTCCTTTTGGGAACTGGGTTTGAATTTTGAAGAATCACCGCCTAATGATTTAAGGTGCATTAGGACACCAAAAGAGTTTGATTTGAATAACCAGAGATAGGGTAAGGGCTTGAAATTATTCTAAGGGGAAGGAGTTAGGCACCCCTCAGAATCCACTAGTGTGGTTCCTGGCCAGACAATTATTTTGAATTTGGTGCAATTAACATGTAGACAAAAAAGGCTCAAATAGGAGGGGATTTCACATAATGGTTTGAAAGTAAACAAAGTTTGAAAGAACAAATAGAAAAGCTGATTTTTTTTAAAAAAAAGAAAGAATTGAAATGCTAAAGAATAAAGAGAGGGGGGTCCTAGGTTAATTAAAAATATGGATCACCCCACGCAATGTACGGTAATCATTCCTCAATGAGGGGCTACACGTGACATTATCGTGTGGTCATCATATCCATATCTACCCTTCCCACCCCGTTAAGGTATTAAAGTGCGAAATGGTCTAGATTAATTGTTGCATGCTATTACCCGTCCCATTCCTATCAGTCCCGGAGGCACTTAGGACTAATAATCCAAAAAGGGAGGGATGTTAGGCTTATTTGGAGTTTCAAAGGTAAAAATTCTAAAGCGACATACAAAACACATATGCATGTTTGGGGGGAAACATATAAACAAATAGAGGCTCACGTATACCTCCTCAAAACACATAAAATAGCATGTCTTGCACGTACTGTTTAGGTCTGATTTAAAAGCATTAAAGACGAGGGAGATGAGATTGTTGAGGCAGTTTTAGTTTATTGCATAACTCAGATAAGAAGTCCAAATCAGGCCTGCCTGCTAGTTGTAATAATTAACAGAAGCAAATTCAGTTTCAATTATTGCTCTAAGGATTTCCTAAGTGTTTACACAGGGTTCTATAGGCATCATATCTATTGAATTCAGAAGGTAATGAGACAGTAAAACTTGGAATGAATTATTTGAAATCCTATATGCATACTTGTTAAATTGGCTAAGTGAGGGACTCAGATTATTAAACGAGATGCAGAATGCACAAAATTGAATAAATTGGTTGCAGATTCTGTAGGTGATTGCATCTACCATTACTGATTTTATAGCTAACACTGAGTGAAGCGAATCAGATTTATTTAGAAACTCCTATAGGCATGCTTTCTATGCATTGCTGATTTTAAAACCTTATAGACGTAGTGTCGAAATGTAGAAAACCTTGTAGACATGGTATCTATATGTAGAAGCCTTATAGACATGGTATCTATATGTAGTTGAATATGCAGAATTAGAACAGTCCTATGGGCATGATTTCTATATGGAGTTGAATATGCAGAATTAGAACATTCCTATAGGCATGGTTTCTATATGTAGTTGAGTATGCAGAAATTAAAACATTCCTATGGGCATGGTTTCTATATGTAGTTGATTATGCAGAAATTAAAACATTCCTATAGGCATGGTTCTTATATGTAGTTGAGCATGTAGAAATTAAAACATTCCTATAGGCATGGTTTCTATATGTAGTTGAATATGCAGAATTAGAACAATCCTATAGGCATGATTTCTACCCTTTGCATGCATAGTCACCCAACCATTTTCACTAGCCAGCCTCAAGTGCTTATTAAAACTTATTACAAACCAGAATAAATTACATCAGAAAGAAAAAATACAAAGAAAGTACAACCGGAGGAGGCCTGATTCTTGACTTCCTCTCTGAGTTACAAGATAAACCAACTCAAAGACCATTGATCCAAAGCCTTTCTCCAATTTGAGTGTGTAAGAGTTCCCTAAGAGCCTCAATGGGACTCCGGGCAGTGCTCACACCCCAAGTTGTATTACCAGGATAGGGACAAGTGCAGTGTGGAAGGGTCAGCCCTCAAGTGTCCAAGTTCAGAGGGAGCTTAGAGGGTCCCAAGGCAAGGCTCACAAGAGGGGGTAGAACTTAAATCTAAGAGAGAGTGAAAGTGAAGAAACAAAGTTTTGAGGGAATAAAGGAGAGGGAAAGAGGTGCTGAGAAACAGACATAATCAAGTTGATAATTTCATACAAAGGGATTCAGGGGTTGGGAACTTGCGGAGAGCCTATGTACGTAGGCATTAGTTAATTCTGGGCATGCAAAGCAATAAGGAGTGTTGCTATGCTTACAAAATCAACCAGAATACACAACACAAAATGATAACATAGAGGCTATGATGCTAGGGGAATCAAGTTTGAGTCATAGATAACAATGCTCAATACTGTCAAGCTTCAAACAAGCCATCAGTATCAAACATATTGGGTTAGGGGTTTAGGACACATAATAGATTCAAAACAGGTAGAAGGAGATTACAACATGCTAAAATAAGTACTGAATTGATCACAAGCAGTAGGCAGACAAGAAGGCAAAAGTATTAAGTAAACATATTGTTGTTGATATTGAAATCTTAATCAGAACATACCAGTTTAGAGAAGCAAAATATAGAAAAAACAGGTAGCAGGACTTTGAAGATAGGCCACAGTACAAGTAGTAAAGTAAGAGAATGTTTTTGGATGTAAGTGATTTCAGAACTAAGTGTGTTCGTGTGTCTATGTTAATGAAAGAGTAGGGTATTTATAGTGTGAAAACAGGCAGAAAAATTAGGCAAGAAAATAATTATGGAACTGTGTACCAATTAAAATCAATCAGTGTAAGAGCTTCCTTTAATTAAGGAGCTAAAATTAAACGATAACATGTAAATACTAAATAAGGAAAGCAATAACATAAGGATGAATATGACCAATAAGGAAGTAACTTCAGCACAGTATAAGTACACAATAGGTAATAGAGACTAGGTTCGTCAGATTCTAATCAAGGAAAGGTCTGTAGGAATCAAATACCAATATAATCAAGGTAAGGGAATTAATCAAATTGAGTAGAAAAGGTAGGGATCGAAAGTTCAAAGGAAAGTGTTCAAATTGGTCCAAGAAACAGGGAAATCAGTAAAACAAGGAAAGAATCAATCAGAATTACACAAGGAGGTTTGAAATCAGTCCACAATTGAAGGTTATTTCAGAGGGAAATTCATCATATAAAGAGTGCATAAACATTAGGCATGCAAGGCTAAATCTATGACAAAGAGAAGTGTCATGCAATCACAAAATCAATAAGTAGTGGACTACCGAAACATGGTAGTCACATAGGCCAATTTCAGTAACTCAGCAATAGAGAAAAGAGAGAGTATCAAATAGCATACAAAAGGGGTCAAATAAAAGACCTTATAGAGTTTAGCAGGAAGTTAGAATCATATAAAGAAACAAAAGATTTTGAAATTCAGTCAAGCAACAGGTGAAACAACTTCAGAAACTTTTATAGGTTCAAAGGAATTAGGGTTTTGAAACCCATCGAATTCAGAGTATGACGAATGAGTAAATCACATAGCAAATAGTCTGAGGACTCGAATGAACCCCAAATTTTAGGTTTTTCACCATCACTCGAGTATAGAGATGAAAAACAAGTAAATGAGGCAAAAATATCAACAAAATAAAATCAGAAAACTCAAGAAGGAACTAAGACTTTTAATCATGCACACTCCAGTAGAAGAACAACATAAAGAAACACAGTAGAACATGCTAAAGATCAGTGAAAGCTTCTTAACCAAACCCTAAATTGGAAAATATAAAGGTTCTAAAGGTAAAGTTTTGAAAGAAACTTTGAGAAAACGTTTAGAAGTTTAGAGTAAACAAATATCTACAATGGATCTAAAAGAATCGGAAGAACCTCAAAGGTTAGGGTTTCAGAAGAACCCAGATGGTGAGAAAGGCTTGGGAAGTCATTGATCTAAGCAAGAGAAGTCAAGATCAGGCTCGAATATATGGTTGGGTGAGCAAGGTCGGAGACAACCATAGAACTGAAATCAACCCAGGTCTGGACCAAAACTTCTTCAAGGTCTGGCCTTGAAAATATGATAATCAGGCAGGTAGAAGTCATTGGAGGTAGATACAGGCTTTTAATGGCTTTGGAAGCCATTGATTCAGGCGATTTTAGGGCGGTGGTTGAAGGTGGCGGCCAGGGTTTGAGAGAGAATTGGGAGAGAAGAGGGGTTCGAAGGAGGCTGTAGATGAGAAATGACTAGGGTTTGGGGATAATGGGGAATTAAAAAGGAAAGATTAAATGGTGGTCGTTGATCATTTTGATCAACGGCCTGGATTGAATGGGGATCCGGGCATGTTGTTTAAAAAAGGTCGTGGGTCTAGTAGATTAGGATTTGGGTCAGGGTAATTGGGCCTCAGGTTGGGTTTAATTGGAGTGCCAAATCCGGCCAAAATTGAAATGAAAATGGGCTAGCATTTAAATAGTCACTTTCCCCTTATTTACTTTATAAAAAAATAATAAAAATAATTTTTGGAAATAAATTAAAAGTACTAAAATGATTAAAAATACATAATTATTAAATTAAAAATATTGACCTTAATTTTTATGGACATAAACGTAATTAAATCTAAATGGGGCTAATATTACAATTATATGCAATTTAGCTTTAAAAAATACTAAATAAATTTGTAAAAAATGAAAAAATTATCTTAGCTATATTTTAGTATAAATATGCGAATCTAATAAATGAATAACCAAAAATGATAATTTTGAGAATAATTATTAGGTTTTTCTTGGTAAAAATAGGCAATAAATCGATTTAAAAATATCTAAAAATTAAAGAAAAATAATAAACATTTGAATATGCTTACATATGCATATACATGCTATTTTGAAGGTATTTTGCATATGAAAAATATACAGGAAAAAATTGGGTATCAACAAACAAATTGTCGCAATTGCGAACACTGGCAGGCCTGGGCTTTCTTCGCAAATGCGATCAAGCACTTGCAATTGCCAAGCCTGTTGGGCTCGTAATTGTGAAGCCTGACCTCGCAATTGCGAGATCAGAGCCTGCAACAGCCATTTCTCTAAGTCCAAATTCATTCTGTGGCCTAACCCGAGCCCTCGGGGTTCCAAACCAATCATGCACGCAAGTCCAAAAATATCATACGGACTTGCTCGTGTGATCAAATCATCAAAATAACATCAACAACTATAAATTAAACCTCAACTTCAAAAAACCACTCAAGAACATCAAATTTACTATTTTCTCAACTATATGTCCGTTTTATACCTAACTAATTCCGATCTTTACCAAATTTTACAGATTCAACTTAATTATTATTTTAAACTTGTACCGGGCTCCGGAACCAAGATACGAGCTGATACCATCAAGAAAATGTATCAGTTCACTTCTAAAAACCTTTATATTTTCCAGCAAATAATTTTTTTAAAAAAATTTATTTCTCGGGCTTGGGACCTCGGAATTCTATTCCGGGAATACATGCAAGTCCCATATTTTACCACGTACCCTACGAGATCATCGGATCACGGGTCCGGGTTCGTTTACCAAAAATGTTGACCAATGTCAACTTTAATTAATTTTAAAAGCCTATTTCCTTATTTTACTTAGATTTCATATAAAAACTTTCGGGAAACGCGCACGTACTGCATACGCAAATCGAAGTGAGACAATAAAAGGTTTTTAAGGCCTCGAAACACAAAATTTACTTTCAATTCGAGTGATGGAAATCTGTTTGTTCCAATATATTAGTCTTCTCTGTTATTTAATGATGTTACGTAATTTATTGCAGGTACAAAAGCATGACAAGAGTCGTCTGTCTTGTTGGTTATATTGGGAAGTGAGTGGATGACAAGAAATCATGAAGACATTCTCAAAATGACACGGTTGGAACAATGCTTGTTACCGATGATGTTGTCTTTGATAAATTCATGGAAACTATCATTAGAAGAGGTGCACTGAGTTGCGGTCCTATACCGAAGGAAATAATGAAAATTATTACTCTATCTAGTCCACGGTAAGGGATCATTTTATTTTTTATTTTGGTTCAAAATAAATGTTCATTTACATAATCAAGAAGAAATTAATTTTATTTTTTCTAAAAGTTACCCTTATTTACATATTTTAATGTGTCAATATAACAATTAATTAAGATTAATTTAGTAAATACATCTTTTTTTTAAGAGTTCATATTTTTTTAATGAATGTATTTAATGGATGTATCAAAAGTAAAATAATCACTTATAATAGACCGAAGAAAGTAATAGAAAGTTGAGTTGCGATGTTAGTTACAGGACATGTTGGAAGGCCAGGCAACTTGCACAAAATATGATACGAGGAACACCAGAACACGGATATGCGGCATTGGTAATATATTGGTACGAGATTGAAAAATCACTGAAGTACGTAATCTTGGAAGTGGAAAAGGGCGGTTCTGTCGGTCCAAAAGTTTCAGCAATAATGTAGGAATTTCTTTGAAAGCCCTCACTTATATTGAAAAATAAAACAGTGTTAAATAAAATTAATATATGAATTATCAGTTTGATAGATATTGTGATGACCCGAAAGGTTATTTAGTGTTCTAGAACCTAATTATGTGTTACAAGCCTTAAATACCTCATTTTGGTCTTTTTCGATTTGCGTGCGTAGTCCGGGTATTTTTCGAAAAACTTTTTATGTTAAAAACTGAACAAATATGAAATTTTTGCCCTAAAATCCATTTCAATTGACTTCGGTCAATGTTTTAAGCAAACGGACCCGGATCCATATTTTGATGGTCCCAGTGGGTCCGTATCGTGATTTGGGACTTCAGCGTAAGCCCTGAATCGAATTCGAAGGTCCCTAGCTCGAGTTATCGTATTTTGTTGAAAAGCTGAGGTTTAAAGGCTTAATGACTTTGAAAGTTTGACCAAATCTTTGACTTTATAAATATCGGGTCCGTATTTTAGTTCCGGAACTCGGGATAGGTCCCTTACTATATTTATGACTTGTATGTCAAATTTGGGGAGAAACGGAATTAGTTTGACGTGATTCGGACGTCCGGTTGTTAAAATAGAAGTTCATGAGTTTTCTTAAAAATTTCATTTGATTTGGTGTTCAATTCATAGTTCTAGATTTTATTTTGGCGATTTGATCGCGCGAACAAGTTTGTATGGTTTTTTGGACTTGTGTGCATGTTTGGTTTGGAGCCCTGAGGGCTCGAGAGAGTTTCGAGTAGGCTATGGAGTGAATTTTGGACTTAGGAAAGTGCTGATGTGTTTTAGTTCTGGAGCAGGCAGCAAACCTCGCAATTGCGAGGTCAGGCTTCGCATTTGCAACCTCTGTTAGGTTCGCATTTGCGAGCAACTCCTCGCATTTGCGAAGAGTAGTCGGGGCACCTCAGGTTCACATTTGCGAACAAGATTTTGCTTTTGCAAAGTGGGACTGGGGCAGGCTTGGTAGCATTTGCGGAAGATCAATGTTCGCATTTGCGAACAAATCATCGCAAATGCGATGACAGTCTCCGCATTTGCGAAGGTTTTCTCGCATTTGCGGGGTTCACAATTTCGAAGAAAAACGTGATTTTCTCTCATTCTTCAAATTTCCAAAACAAGAATAAACTAGAGGCGATTTTCCCAAGAACCCTTCTTCCCCAAATAATTGGTAAGTGATTCTAACCTATTTTCTTTCGAACTTTCATTACATTTCATAAGATTTCAACCTAAAATCTAGTATTTACTTAGTGGAAATTGTGGAATTTGGGTAGAATTAGGGATTTTTGTAAAATTGGGATCTAGATCTCAAATTGAGGTCGGATTTCAAAATAAATTACATAATCGGGCTCAGGAATGAATGGATAATCGAGTTTTGTTCCAAATTTCAGGTTTGGACCAAGCGGACCTTGGAGTTGACTTTTTCAATAATGACCTAAATTGAATCTTTTGCAATCGTGGGTAGTTCCTAAAGCTTAATTTGAATCGTTTGGTTGGTAATTTACTACATTTTGTTGGTTCGGAGGCTTGTTTAAAAGGTAAAGTTCTGGTTGAGCTTTGAGTTGATCCTTGGAGCGAGGTAAGTGTCGTGGTTAACCTTGACTTGAAGGATTAGGACTTGTTGCTTATTTGCTACATGTTTAGATGTTGGGAACATTGTATATGTGAGGTGTCGAGTACTTATGCGTTGTTGTTGGGTTAAAGCATGCGGGTGGAACTGGTTCCTTATAATTTATTGCTTACTTTGATTATGTTATCCATGCTTAGACTAGTTAATTATTAATTGATAGACTTTTCCTCATTTATGGGTTTTTTGTGATAATTGAGTATTGTTGCCAAAGTTGAGGTTGGTATTGTGGAACAAATTTGAGTAAAGCTTGTTCTTGTTCGTTCTCTCTCCCTGTTGTTATATGTTCATTGTTATATGGTAAGGGAGAGGGTTAATGCACGAACAGCGATGACGTGCCGTATTTGAGTATTAATACACGAAGGGTACCGTACCATATTGTGAGAGTTAATGCACGAAGGGTGATGTCGTGCTATTTTTTGAGAGTTAATGCACGAAGGGTGATTCCATGCTGTATCTATTGATTTATGACAAAAGTGAGAGTAAAAGTACAACGGGTGATGCCGTGCGTTATTATTGTTTCATTGTGAGGTTGAGAGTAAAAGCACGAAGGGTGATGCCGTGCAGTTTTATTCATTTTGTTTTTTCGTTTGCTGGTTAAAGGCATATTGACTGTTTTGGTTATCTTTTCTTGCTGTATTTTATCGTATCGTGTACCCCCTTTTGCATGTCCCTTCCCCACAGTACTTGTTTAGCCTTTAATTGTTATTATCTTTCATGTATACTGTTATTTGCACAGGTTATTTATGTGGGTATTTGTCATAGCCTTGTCACAACTTCGTCGAGGTTAGGCTCGACACTTACGGAGTACATGGGGCTGGTTGTACTCATACTACACTCTGCACTTCTTGTACAAACTTTGGTACTGGCCTCAGTTATTCGTGAGGCGTAGCAGCTTGGATTTGCTCATTGGAGTGTCGAAGTAGATCTGCTGGCGTCCGCAGACCTTGAAGACCCCTTCTATTTCCCCTATTTTACTATTCTTTTCGTTCAAGATAGTTCTATTTATTTCAGACCCTATTTGTTGAGATTCTAGAAGCTCGTGAATTGTTACTCTAGATTCAGATTGTATTAGATATCATGGGATTTTATGTTATTTCGCACTCAGTTATAGCTTTTATTTGGTTTAATTGATTTTGTTATTGAAATTGACTAAAATTGGCTTAAAGAATCCTCTAACGTTGGCTTGCCTAGCAAGTGAAATGTTAACAAGGTCTCGAAGGTGTGAATTCTGGGTCGTGACAAGTTGGTATCATAGCACTAGGTTTCCTAGCTCTCACAAGTCACAAACAGGCTTAGTAGAGTCTGGAGGATCGGTATGGCGACGTATGTACTTATCTTCAAGAGGCTCTGAAGTTTAGGAACAAATTTCACTTCTATTCTTCTCTGTCGTGCGATTTTACTCTCTCATTGCTAATCGAACTCTTCTATCTTGTTTTCTCGCAGATGGAGAGAACATGTACTGCATCTTCAGCCGGACAGCAGCCGGAACCCCAAGTGGCAGCTCCGACGAGAGGTAGAGGTCGCGCCAGAGGCCGAGGCAGGGTAGAGCTCAGCCTAGAGCTCAAGCAGCAGCACCAGCAGTGGAGCCTCGGGTGGAGTTTGATGAGGAGGTTCCAGCCCAGACTGTGCAAGTTGGACCAGCACAGGTCCCGGAGGGGTTCATCGCCACCCAGTGCTTCAGGCCGCTCTAGTTCATTTTGTGGGCCTTGTGGAAAGTGTGGCCCATGCCTGTACATTCCCTATGGCACCAGCCGTCTTTCAGGTCGGGGAAGGAGAACAAACTCCCTCTACTGATACTTCGGAGCAGATCGCTCCCCAGTATCAAACTCTAGCAGCCAGCCAGTTGGGGTAGTTCAACCAGTTGTTGCGGCATAGGCCAGTGATGGACCATCTATGTCTTTTGAGAGCTTATTGATATTTGACAAGTTTACCAAGCTCTTTCCAGTTCACTTCAGTAGTGCACCTTCTGAGGACCCACAGGATTATCTTGACCGCTGCCATGAGGTATTGCGGAACATGGGCATAGTTGAGACCAATAGGATCGATTTTGCCTTGTTATAGATGACGGGTTCCGCCAAGAGATGGTGGAATGATTATGTATCTACCAGACCAGCTGGGTCGCCTGCTCTTACTTGGGACCAGTTCTCTCAGATATTTCTTGAGAAGTTCCTTCCTATCATACTGAGAGAGGATTATCGCAGAATTTTTGAGTGTCTCCAGCAGGGCAGTATGTCAGTCACTCAGTATGAGACCCGTTTTGTGGATCTGGCCCATCATACAATTCTTCTGCTTCCTACCGAGATACAGAGGGTGAAGAGTTTTATTGAGTGACTCGCTCAGCCTATCAAGTTGCAGATAGCTAAGGAGACCGAGAGTGAGATTTCTTTTCAGACGGCTGCCAATGTCGCTAGGCGAGTCGAGATGGTTCTTGCACGGGGGGAGGTCAGGGGTCTGACAAGAGGCCTCGTCATTCCGGTGGGATTAGCGGTGCCTTGTTTGGAGTCAGGGGTACTTCTGGTAAAGGCCATCCTCCCAGGCCGTTTCATTCAGCACTCCAGGCATCCCACAGTGCTTTAGTTGGTTGTGGCCCTCATATGTTTTATTCATACCATCTAGCCTACAGTGCACCACCAGCTCTTATTAGTGCACCTCTACTCTAGAGCTTCCAGGGTAGTTACTCAAGTTTTCAAGGTCAGCAGTCACAGCAGCCGAGGTCATATTATACTTGAGGTGATTTGAGGCACATTGCTATATTTTGCCCTCAGGCATCGAGTAGCTCACAGCATCAAGGTTCCCGTGCCATGGTCCCGGCACCAGGTGTTTCACCGCTCGCTCATCCATCTAGATATATGGGTCCGGCAGCTAGAGGTGGAGGTTAGGCCATTAGAGGTGGAGGTCAGGCTGCTAGAGGTGGAGTCCAGCTAGCTAGGGCCAGTCCTAGAGATGCAGTTCAGAGTGGTGGGGCCCAACCCCGATGCTATGCTTTTCCAACCAGGCCTAAGGCTAAGTCATCTGACGTTGTTATCACAAGTACTATTTCAGTTTGACGTAGAGATGCTTCAATTCTATTTCATCCGAGTTGTACTTATTCCTACGTGTCATCCTATTTTGCTTCATATTTGGCTATGCCTCGTGATTCTTTGATTGCTCTTATGTATATGTCTACACCTATAGGAGATGCTATTATTGTAGATCGTGTTTATCGTTCGTTTGTGGTTACCATTGGGAGTCTTGAGACTAGTGTAGATCTTCTACTTCTTGATATGATATACTTCGATGTTATCTTGTGCATGGATTGGTTGTCACCTTATCACGCTATATTGGATTGTTAAGCCAAGACGGTGACCTTAGCCTTGTCGAGGTTTCCTCGATTAGAGTGGAGAGGGACTCCTGGCCATTCTACTAGTAGAGTTATCTCTTATGTGAAGGCTTGGAATATGGTCGGGGATGTCTAGCTTATTTGGCTTATGTCCGCGATTCTAGTGCGGAGGTTCCTTCCATGGATTCAGTACCAGTTGTTCTTAAGTTTCCAAAGGTATTTCCTGCAGACCAACCGAGGATGCCACCCAACAAGGATATTGACTTCTGTATTGATTTGGCTCTAGGCACTCAGCCTATTTTTATTTTGTCATACTATATGGCCCCGCCAGAGTTGAAAGAATTGAAGGAGTAGTTGCAAGATTTGCTTTATAAGGGCTTCATTAGACCTAGTATCTCGACCTGGGGTGCGCCCGTGTTGTTTGTGAAGAAGAAAGATAGATCAATGAGGATTTGCGTAGATTACCGACGGTTGAACAAAGTCACCATCAAGAACAAGTATCCATTACCAAGGATTAATGACTTATTTGATCAGCTTCAAGTTGCCAAGGTGTTTTCGAAGATTTATTTGAGGTCTGGTTACCATCAGTTGATGATTAGGGCATCTGATGTCCCTAAGATAGCATTTCGTACTCGATATGGGTATTATGAGTTTCTAGTGATGTCATTTGGGTTGACAAATGCCCCATCAATATTTATGGATTTGATGAACCGGGTGTTCCAACCCTATTTGGATTCCTTTGTGATTGTGTTTATTGATGATATCTTGATCTACTCCCGCAGTCCATAGGAGCATGAGCAGCATCTTCTGATCGTACTTCAGACTCTGAGAGACAGCCAGTTATGTGCTAAGTTTTCAAAATGCTAGTTTTGGTTGGACTCAGTCACTTTCTTGGGGCATGTTGTATCAGCAAAAGGCATTCAAGTGGATACTAAGAAGATTGAGGCAGTTCAGAACTAACCTTGACCCACTTCAGCTACAGAGATCCGGAGTTTCTTGGGTTTGGTTAGTTATTACCGTCGGTTTGTGGAGGGTTTTCATCTATTGCAGCCACGTTGACCAGGTTGACCCAAAAGGGTGCCCCGTTCAGATGGTCAAACCAGTGTGAGACAAGCTCAGAAGCTCAAGACTATTTTGACTACGACACCAGTATTGGTGTTGCCCACAGGTTCAGGATCTTTCACGGGTTATTGTGATGTATCTCGTATTGGACTTGGTGCGGTATTGATGCATGATGGCAAGGTGACTGCATATGCATCGCGGAAATTGAAGGTTCATGAGAAGAATTACCCTGTTCATGACTTAGAGTTGGCAGCCATTGTTCATGCGCTGAAGATTTGAAGGCACTATCTTTATGGCGTGTCGTGTGAGGTATTCATGGGTCATCGAAGCTTGCAGTATTTGTTCAAATAAAAGGAGCTCAATTTGAGGCAGAGGAGGTTGTTGGAGCTATTGAAAGACAATGATATCACCATCTTGTATCATCCTATGAAGTCCAATGTAGTGGTCGATGCCTTGAGTAGAAAGGCAGTGAGTATGGGAAGCCTTGCGTACATTCATTCGGTAAGAGACCGCTTGCATTAGATGTCCAGGCTTTAGCCAATCAGTTTGTGAGGTTGGATGTTTCAGAGCCTAGTCGTTTTCTAGCTTGTACAGTCGCTTGGTCTTCCTTGTTTGAGCGCATCAGGGAGCGGCAGTATGATGACCCTCATTTGCTTGTCCTTATGGACACAATGCAACTGATCAAATAGCTGAAAAAGGATTTTCTCTCATTCTTCAAATTTTCAAGACAAAAAAACCCTAGAGGCGATTTTTCCAAGAATCCTTCTTCCCTATATCATTGGTAATTAACTGTAACCTATTTTCTTTCAATCTTTCATTACATTTCATATGATTTGAACCTAAAATCTAATGTTTTCATGGTGAAATTTGGGAGGTTTGGGTAGAATTAGAGATTTTTATAAAATAGGAATTTAGACCTCAAATTGTGGTCAGATTTCAAAGCAATTATATAACTAGGCTCGCGGTGAATGGGTAATCGGGTTTTGATCCGAATTTCGAGTTTGGATCAAGCGGGCCCGGGAGTTGACCTTTTCAATTATGACCTAAATTGAATCTTTTGCAATCATGGGTAGTTCCTAAGGCTTAATTTGAATCGTTTGGTTGGTAATTTGGTAGATTTTGTTGGTTTGGAGGCTTGTTTGAAAAGCAAAGATGTGCTTCAGCTTTGAGTTGATCCTTGGAGCGAGGTAAGTGTCGTGGTTAACCTTGACTTTAGGGATTAAGACTTGTTGCCTATTTGCTACATGTTTAGATGTTGTGAACAACGTATATGTGAGGTGACGAGTACTTATGCGTTGTTGTTGGGTTAAAGCATGTGGGTGTAACTTGTTCCTTGTAATTTATTGCTTACTTTGATCATATTATACATGCTTAGACTAGTTACTTATTAATTGATAGACCTTTTCACATATACTAGTTTTTTGTGATAATTGAGTATTGTTGCCAAAGTTGAGATTGGTATTGTGGAACCATTATGACGTAAAGCTTGTTCTTGTTCGTTCTATCTCCCTATTGTTATATGTTCATTGTTATATGGTAAGGGAGAGTGTTAATGCACGAAGTATAATGTCGTGCTGTATTAGAGTGTTAATGCACGAAGGGTGATGTCGTGCCATATTTTGAGAGTTAATACATGAAGGGTGATGTCGTGCCATATTTTGAGAGTTAATGCACGAAGGGTGATGCCATGCCATATCTATTGATTATGATGAAAGTGAGAGTAAGAGCACAAAGGGTGATGTTGTGCGTTATTATTGTTTCATTATAAGGTTGAGAGTAAAAGCACGAAGGGTGATGCTGTGCAGTTTTATTCATTGTGATGCTATCACATACGATTATGGAATTATAGTACTATATCGCCCCCAGGTGGATCAGGAAAATCACTCATAATGTTCCACGATGCAATGTGAGCCCTAGTGATTACATAAGAGGTTTCAAGTTATCAATGGAAGATTGTAGATCAACATTGAAGTGAATCGAAAATGGATTGATAAAAGATACAAAGTACGAGATGATATTAGACCATCATTCTCAAGATGAACAGTAATGAAGAAGCGTTAGCTTTATGCATATTGGATAAGCAATAAGATTAACCTGGAGTTTGGTCGCAGACCTCAGTAACAATAAATCGAAGTAAGAGTTATGGTATAGTATGGCCTACTTAGATGTAATAAAGCTAATAATGCCCAGAGGGATAGCTTGACATAATTTTATATATGTTCACAAAGTGAGGCCTAGATATTGGCTAAGAGCTAGAGGAAAGGGGAGAGAAGCGTCGCATAGGCGCACATACAAAGTTAGAGTCGTACAGACTGCATGATAGAAGGTAGCAACAGTTACGAGATTAGAAGGATTCTGATTACAAGTCGTGGTGTGAGAAAGAGGCTCAGAGGGGGAATACCCTGGCCTTTGGATTTATTCAAAGAATAGTTGTCTAAATGGAAAGGAGAATATTAAAGTATTCGCAAGAGCTATAGGTTATAAGAATGATAAGTACATCAGTCAACATTCGAGGGCGAATGTTTAAAAGGGAGGGAATGATGTTACACCCCATATTTTTGTACGTGAAAGTGCGCCATAAATAAATTAATGGAAGCTCGGAAATGCGATGTTACATTCCGCATTGTCGTACAATAAAGGTTTGTCATAAGTTAATCGACGTGAGTTCGGGAATGAGATTATTGTAAGATTATAAGTATTATGCTATTTCAAATAAGTGATGAATAAATTCGTTAAGGTGAGAGGGTAAGTAAATTGAAGAAAATGAATTTCGTCAAAATTTGACATTTTGGGGTAAAATATGGTCTACGCTATAATACCTCGGATTATGGACTAGTACCATACAAGGTACCACATAACCATTATAGTAAGGTGTATAAGGTATGTTAAAAGCGAGTAGTATTTTAAGTAATTTGAGGTAATTCTTAATTATGTGGGTAATTGGTTAATTATTGGGTAATAGGATATTACCTAATTAATTATGAAATTATTGGATAATGATTAAACCCCCAATTATGGAATTATGTGGAATCACTGATAACTAGGGATTATAATGCATTTTACACTCCTTCTTACTTAAGTTTTGATTAGAATTGTGTACAAAATAGTCCCAAAGGCTCACATGTTGTTCTTGATTGCAGGGTTTGGTCAACAAGGTGATAATTCATCAAAACCAGCTCAAAAAGGAGTGAAACATGCACAAGTACGAAGAACAAGTCCGAGCTCAGTATAATAGGACCACTACAGTCGCACTTCATTCTGTGCGGTCCGCAAAGAGGAGGTTCAGAGAGTGCTCATTTAAGGCAGCCAAGCAATGCAGCTGCAAAGCATTTCATGCGGACCGCATTGACTTCATTGCGGCTGCACTCGACTTTGTGTGGTCCGCAAAGCCCAAGTGTAGAGAGTTGCCGAGCTAGAGGACTATTTCCAATGCGGTTCACGATCCATTTTGTGCGGCCCTCAGTGGCCAAGTTCAGAGAGTAGATGTTTCAGCCAAGAGCCTTAGTGCGGCCGCACTCGATTGTGTGCGGTCCGCACTAGCCCCGCAGGGGTATCTTTGTCCTGAATTTTAGGCCTAGTATAAATAGTTTCGTTTTCCATTTTTAGGTCATCAGTTTTATTCTAGACAGCAGCTGTGCTCGTGAATAGTGTTCTTTTACCATTTTGAGTAATTTTACATTAGTTTCATCATTGAATCTTCAAGTTTTATCTAGTAATTAAGTATTATGAGATTTTCTTCATCTATTTCTTTATTTTCTTCTATAATCATGAGTAGCTAGACCCATTAGCTAGGGTTGTGGCTCAACCCTAGTGTGGGTAATTGATGGATCTTGTGTTTTAAGGCTTGAATGTCTATGGGTGTTTGATATTTGGACTAATTTATGGTTTTAATGTTGGATTAGTGGTTGCAAACACTAGTTTATGCCTAGTTGACTTTGGCTCATCTTGAGAAAGAGAGTCTAAGTCTATGAAATTGGTCCAACAAGGAATTGGGGCGTATTCAAGAGATTGATAGCCCAAATTAAAGGGTTAAACCTAGAGATAGTAATACCCCGACTTGAACCTCTATTGCTTGCACAAATTATCATACCCAATTGGTCTTGAGGAAGTTAATCAGGGCAAAATCACTTAAACTACCGAGAGGTATAGAGTGAGAAGTGTCGTGCAATGGTTATATCGTAATACCCAAACTTGACAACCTAGCCTTAGACTCGAGAACCCGTCAAGTATCCACCTAGGATAAAGTCACTTCCCTAGTGCCTTTTTACCTATTTAGACAACCTTCAATAGTTTACTCTTAGCTTATCTTAGCCTCATTTAGCATCTTAGTAGTATAAATTTAGAAGTAATATCAAAACCAACAATGTTAGAAGTGCAATTAGGAACAACTACGCAACTCCAATTTAGATAGACACTCAGTTTCAATATCTAGCTCCCTGTGGAAATCGATCCCGATCTTCTCGGGTAAAAGCTACTTCGATCACTCTTGCTACTTTGTAGTAGTGTAGGGTTGGCCTCAATCACTTTTTGGTGTCATTGCCGGGGAGCTAACAGTTTTAGCTATCTATCTAAATAGTTTTGTGTATTGTTCTTCTTTCCTTCTGTGTTACTAATTTGTGTGTGTCACAACTTCAGGTACTAAATGGCAGCAAACAACGCACCTCTTGGAGATATTCCGCCGGGGGAGGAGGTAGATAACAATATCGATTATGAGGTTCCGGTAGTACCTCAAGCCCAAAGCAGAGGCCGACAGGCCAATGATAATATTCCAGACCCTCCCCCGCCACCTCGAAGAGTGGCCCCTTGAGTGCTTCCATACCAAGGCTATGCACGTGCAATTGTCCCACCCCGGATCTGGGCGGGAAATTTTCTAATCACCAATGTGATACTGACGTTGCTGGAGCAACTTGGGCATTTCACGGGCATTGCCAACCAAAATTCTTACAAACATCTTAAGGGGTTCATTGATACATGTTGGGAGAGCAAGCAAACTAATGTGTCTGAGGATGCACTTCGGTTGAGACTTCTCTCATTTTCACTTAGAGGGAAGGCACTAGATTGGCTTGAGTGACTTCCTAACCATTCCATCACTAATTGGGATGAGTTGGCGGACAAGTTCATTGAAAAGTTCTTCTCACCGGGGCATATGGCAACATTGAGAGATGAGATCTTAGCCTTCAAGAAGGAGCCCACCGAACCATTACATGAGATTTGGGAGCGCTATACAACAATGGTCAAAGAATGCCCCAACAATGATATGACTGAGGCGATGATCCAACAGACTTTCTACCGGGGTATATACACAACAAACTAGTGCATAGTGAACCAACTAGCTGGGGGCAACTTCATGAAGCTGACTTATGATGAGGCATGTGACATTCTTAAGGAGATGGCTGACACTTCCTCCGCTTGGAAAAGAAGAGCCAATGTTCCCCAGGGTGACCCCATAGTCACTCATTTGCACAAAGAGCTACATGACCATGGACATGCTATAGCTGAGTTGACAACAACAATGAACCAACTAGCAAAGGCACAGTTGCAGCAAGTTCAAAATCCATGCCAAGTGAATGCTATGGAGGGTGTCAACATGCTAGTGAACAAAAGAAGACAAAGAAGTCAACAGAACCAAGGGAATTCGGAGCCATTTGACAATGATTGTGGTGGATTCCAAGATGATGGTTATGATGGGAAGAATGAAGAGGTACAATACGTGAACAACTATCAAGGCCAAATGGGCAATTCTTCCAACCAACAACAATGGAGACCCCAAGGCAATTGGGGCAATCAACAACAACAAGGCAATGGTAATTGGGGGAACAACAACCAAAATTCCAATTGAGGAAATCAGAACAATAATCAGAACAATCAGGGTAATTGGAGTGACAACAACAACAACTGGGGTTGTAACAACAATCAGGGTAGTTAGAACAATGGTAATCAAGGAAATCGGGGGCAAGGCTTTCAAAGGCCCCCAATGTACCAACAACCGAACAATCCACCCCCATTTTCATCCCAAGGTTCGAGTTCCTCTAACAATAAAATGGGGAGAATTGAGATGATGTTTGAACAAATGATGAAAAAGAATGCAGACTCTGATGCTCAGTTGGCTTCCATAATACCTCAATCAAAAATTTGGAGGTTTAATTAGTCTAAATCTCATAGTCCTTGAATACTCGCCCTAAGGGTGCTCTACCAAGTGATACGGTAGTAAACCCAAAAGGTGGGAACAATCATGTTATGGCGGTAACTACAAGGAGTGGATGAGGCGGTGATGTGAATGCCTCCAAACAAAAGAAATTTTGAGTGAAGAAGTTGAGTTGCAAGAAGATGAAGTTCCTTTGGTAGTTGAAAATGTGATTGATGACAATGTGAATGAAGAAATGAGGATTGATATTCAAGATGTCGAGGTGGAAACTCAGAATGACGTGAACCCGTCTAAGGAACATGTAATAGACATGCCGGAGCCGGTCAAGCCTAAAGTCAAGGCTCCTTTGCCAAGGCCACTTCCACCTTATCCTCAAAGGCTTGCGAAGCAGAAAAATGAGAATCAATTTAAAAAGTTTATTGATATGATGAAGAGCTTATCCATTAATGTGCCTTTGGTGGAGGCTCTTGAACAAATGTCGGGCTATGCTAAATTCATGAAGGACTTGGTGACAAAGAAACGATCCATGGATTGTGAAACTATAAAGATGACACACCAAGTTAGTGCAATAGTGCATTCAATGGACCCGAAGCTTGAAGATCCCGGTGCTTTCACCATTCCTTGCACCATTGGGTGTGCAGACTTTTCCAAGGCCCTATGTGTTTGGGGGCAAGTATCAACTTGATGCCCTACTCAGTTTTCAAGACTTTGGGTATTTGGCAACCGAGGCCGACTTCTATGAGATTACAAATGGCGGATAGAATGATGAAAAGACCATTGGGTATTATTGATGATGTGCTTGTCCGGATGGACAAATTTATCTTGCCAGCCGATTTTGCAATCTTGGATTGTGAGGTGGATTATGAAGTTCTAATCATATTGGATAGACCTTTCCTTGCTACTGGGAAGGCCTTAGTTGATGTGGAAGCAGGGGAACTCATCTTCCGGGTGGGTGTTGAAAAAGTGGTCTTTTATGTGTGCAAGTTAATGAAGCAGCCCAACAGTTCCGAGGTGTGATCTTTTGTGGACCTTGTCACGGTAATGATAGTTGATGATACCAGTGTAATGATCAGTGTAGAGGACCCTCTAAAGGCCATATTGTTGAATCTTGATGTCAATAAGAATGAAGGCCGAGTGGAGTGTGTGAATGCCTTACATGGGATGGGCTCTTACTCTTATGATCCTAGGAAACTATCTTTGGACCTTGAGAATAGGAAGACTCCACCAACAAAACCTTCAATTGAGGAACCTCCGGTATTGGAGTTGAAGTGGTTGCCTCCACACCTCAGGTATGAGTTTTAGGCCCTAGTTCTACTTTGCCAGTTATTCTTTCCTCTTGTCTTACTAACATGCAGGTTGATGCCACATTTGCGGTGCTCCAAAAGCGGAAGAAGGCTATTGGATAGACTTTAGCTGATATTCGAGTGATAAGCCCCACATTCTGTATGCACAAGATTATTTTGGAAGATGATGCAAAGCCCTCCTTGGAACATCAAAGGAGGTTGAACGAGGCAATGCAAGAAGTTGTAAAAAAGGAGGTGATTAAGTGGTTGGATGTCGGGGTTGTGTACCCCATTTCTGATAGCTCTTGGACTTTGCTGGTGCAATGTGTACCGAAGAAGGGTGTCATGACCGTGGTTGCTAATTCACAAAATGAGTTAATTCCTACCATAACCGTCACCGGTTGGAGGGTATGCATGGACTACCGCAAGTTGAATAAAGTGACCCACAAGGATCACTTTCCATTGCCTTTTCTTAATCAGATGTTAGACCGACTTGCTGGGCGTGCCTTCTACTATTTCTTGGATGGGTATTCTGGATACAATCCAATCTTGATTGCTCCGGAAGATCCGGAGAAGACCACATTCACTTTTCCATATGTAACCTTTGCCTTTTCCAAGATGCCTTTTGGGTTGTGTAATGCATCGGCTACATTTCAGCGGTGTATGATGGTCATTTTCACCGATTTTGGAGGTGTTCATGGATGACTTTAGTGTTGTGGGCGATTCATTTGATGAGTATTTGAAAAATCTTGATAGAGTGTTGGCCCATTGTGAAGAAACCAATCTTGTTCTTAATTGGAAGAAATGCCACTTCATGGTGGAAGAGGGCATAGTTCGTAGGCATAAAATTTCAAAGCATGGTATCGATGTGGACAAAGCTAAAATTAATGTGATTTCAAGGCTCCCTCCCCTACCTCTATCAAGGGAGTTAGAAGTTTTCTTGGGCATGTGGGGTTCTATCGGAGATTCATCAAAGACTTTTCAAAGGTAGTGAACCCCTTATGCAAATTATTGGAAAAATATGCCAATTTTGTGTTCGATGAGAGATGTATGCAAGCCTTTGAACTTCTTAAGCACAAGTTGACCACCACTCTTATCATTACTGCACCTAATTGGAGCTTACCCTTTGAGCTCATGTGTGATGCAAGCGATGTTGCGGTTGGGGTGGTTTTGGGTCAAACAGTGAACAAAATGTTTCATCCGGTGTACTATGCAAGCAAGACAATGAACGATGCTCAAGTGAACTACATGGTGACCGAGAAAGAACTTTTGGCTATTGTGTTCGCAATGGATGAATTTCGGCCGTATCTTATGGGTACCAAGGTCATAGTCCATACCGATCATACCGCACTCGGGTACTTGATGACGAAGAAGGATTCCAAAGCTAGACTAATGTGATGGGTCTTGTTACTTTAAGAGTTTGATTTGGAGATTGTGGACCGGAAGGGTAGTGAAAACCAAGTGGAGAACCACTTGTCTCCCTTGGTGGAGGAGGGGAGGCCTCGTGATGGCCTAGAGATCAATGATTCATTTCCCGACGAACAACTCCTTTCGGTGTCGATGAATGGTATGCAATGGTTTGCGGACATTGCTAATTTCCTTGGGACTGGTATAATCCCGTGTGAGCTCTCTTCTAACCAAAGAAAGAAGCTCAAATGGGATAGTTTGGATTTCTAATTGAATGAGCCGTACTTGTTCAAGATTTGTACGGATGGTGTGATCCGAAGGTGTGTCCCGTAGGAAGAGCAATTTAGTATCTTGGAGGCTTGTCATTCCTCTCCCTATGGTGGCCATCATGGCAAGGCGAGGACGACTTCCAAAGTTCTTAGTTGTGGGTTTTATTTGCCAAATTTTTACAAAGATGCAAGTTAACTTGTGAAGAGGTGTGATGAATGTCAAAGAGCGGGGGGAATTTCAAAGAAAGATGAGATGCCTCTCAATGCCATTCTTGAAGTTGATATTTTTGATGTATGGGGCATTGATTTTATGGGCCCGTTTGTTAGCTCGTGTGGGAACACATATATTCTTGTGGCGATTGACCATGTTTCAAAGTGGGTTGAAGCGGTGGCTTTACCTAACAATGAGGCCCAAAATGTTGTTGTGTTTCTCAAGAAGAGCATTTTTACAAGGTTTGGCACTCCTCGTGCAATCATAAGTGATGGGGGTATCATTTTTGTAATAGAGCTTTTAACACTTTGCTTGCAAAGTATGGTGTTAACCACAAAGTTTCTACCCCTTATCATCCTCAAGCGAGTGGCCAAGTTGAAGTGTCAAACAGGAAAATCAAGAGTATATTATCAAAAACGGTCCATTTCATACTTGTACAAGGACAAGATAAAGTACCTTCATGATAAATATGCTCGTGGCAAGGAGTTCAAAGTGGGTGATTTGGTTCTCTTGTTCAATTCTCGGTTTCGTCTGTTTCCGAGAAAGCTTAAGTCAAAATGGAGTGGACCTTTTGAAGTGGTGTTTGTGACTTTGTTTGGTGCACTTGATTTGAAGAACAAAAATGGTGAGGTTTTCAGAGTGAATGGGCACAGGGTCAAGTACTACCTAGGCAAGATTGATGACAGCCAAGTAGTGCCAGTTCTTCATCTCAAGTGATTTGATGGTAACCTGTGTCGTGCTACAACGTTAAATCAGGTGCTTCTTGGGAGGCAACCCATGTGTCTTTCTTCTTGTTTTTCTTTGATTTTCATTGTAGTGTAGGATTTATTTTTGGACTGACTGGTTGTGAGATGCTGTAGGATTGTGTTGATGCAGTGCATGAAAAAGTTGAAAAATGATCACTCTCTGAAGTTTGCAGTGCGGACCACACTCATTTTGTGCGGACGCAAAGGCCTTTGTGCGGGGGCAAGAAATCTATGCGGACCGCAAAAGTGATTTGACAAATGTAGGGAGTCTCTGACATTTTCCACCGCGGTCGCATTGCAGTTTGTGTAGTCCGTGGTGGTCCATTGCGGTCGCACTGGATTTCTTGTAGTTTGCAGTGGTCAATTTCCAAGTGCTTCATGTTTCTGAGCACCGTGGATCGCGGTGCCATTTTGTGCGGTCCGCGGTAGGTAGATGAGGTGGGGCCTAGGACCTTTTTTCTATAAATAGGACCTGAGGCCCTCCATTTGAACTTTTTGATCTTTCTACTCTCAGAAACATAAAAACTATTGTTCATCACTCTCATTGCACGAAATTAACTGCTAAGACTCATCAATCTTCAGTAAATCTCATTTATGGTAACATTAACTCCTTCTCAATTGTTTAATTTTGTTATTTTCTTTGAATTTTTGTTTTTTTCAGTTCTTCTTCCTTCCTTTCCCATTTTTCTTTCAGTCTTGTAGTATAGGTTAGTTAAATTCCATTTTACGTAGGAGTAATTAGTTAAAACACTGAGGAAACACCTAGGGTATCATCAATAGGTAAAACTTTGGACTAAAAATGGACAAAACTTGAACCCTAGGTTGGTACTGATGCTGGGCACTCTGTGCGGACCACGGTGGAATTTGTGCGGTCCGCGATGCCCCCGTGTGGTCCACGGTGCCATTTTGTGCGGACTGCAGTGGACTAGGTTCAACATTTGAGGACAGTGGCCGCAACGGATTTTGTGCAAACCGCAGTACCTCAATGCAGACCGCAATGCCATTTTGTACGGTCCGCGGTGCATAGATTCAGAGAGTGGGTAGTTTGAACCCCACCTTTGTGCGGACCGCAATGGATTTTGTGCGGTCCACGGTATCCTCTTTGCGGCCTCACTTCATTTTATGCGGTCTGCAATCTGCAACTTTTCACTGTCTGCATTATTTTTCCTACAATTCTGAGTTTCATTGTTTCTACTGATACTAACATAGCAAAATTAAATGTTGATTGCAGGTAATAGTGAAATCACGAGGCAAAGGTGGTAAACAATCAGGAAGAGGAGAGTCCTCCCGGGGTAGGGGACAAGGAATGATAAAATTGACCTCCCAAGTACGACAAAACATAAAGAACATAAAGAGGATCATAAGAGCTACAGACAGAGCTATTGACCAGTCGGGGAGTGAGTATGACCCTTCCCGAGAGGCATCTTCAGGCTCCGTGTCAGAGTATGTTCCTGACTGGCCGGAAAGGAACAGGTTATGGGATACACCTCCAGGCTCTCCCAATTCCCAAGCATCAATGCGTATATCTTCTGAGTCGTCTGAGGGCTCAGCTGCCGGCAATGGAAATGAATATTCCACCTCTCTTATAACTTCATTATCCAGAGAGGGTTCCGTAGCAGAATAAGGGGAAGAAGTAGAAGGGGGTGAGCCCCAAGTAGTTGGGGTAGAGAGGACTAGAAATCCGTAGGCATGGAAGGACCGGTTTGTAAGTGAGGTTGCCTACCACAAGTTCCGAGAGTGGTAGCCCGAGAGGAAATTGATACCTGAGCATAAATTTATCACCCGGGACATTTTGCCTCACAACCCCAATGTGTTGAGGCAATTCAGAGAGAGAGAGAGCTGAATGGGACTACTTCATAGGCCATGTGGATGATGCCAATGAGCATTTAGTGAATGAGTTCTACCCAAATGTGTCCCACATCAAAAAGGTCATCACAGTCACCAAAGTGAGGAACTTGAAGGTGAAATTCGATGGCAAGACCATAAATGATTACCTGGGCTTCTTGGAGGAGGATGAGTCCTTGTATTTGGAGAAGATGGCATTGGGTGAGGAAGCTCGTCCTTGGTTGGCGGAGTACTTGGAAATCCCAGGTACCACCCTAGATTGGTTGACTGCGGGAGTAAAGATCTTGAGGAGAACTTTGAACTTTGAGGCTAAGGGGTGGGAGACATTTGTGTGTAGCAGGCTAGATCCCACCACCCACGACAACTCACTCCATATTCATCGGGCGATTTTGGTAGCATCTATCATGGCGGGGTTCCCGATTAACATCGGGAATGTGATGTCCCAGGTTATTACACGGGTAGTGAACGAAGGTGACAGATCTTATCCCTTCCCCAACTTCCTGACCATGTACCTAGATGACTTAGACGTGGAAAAGCAGAAGTTTGATATGAAAGTGAAGGCGAAGGAACCTTTCTCATGGTATAGCCTACAGGTGATGACAACCCTAAGGGCAAGCACTTCAAGGGCAAAGCCACTACTTCGACTGGCCAGTCTGAAGAGCCAGTAGTGGTAGTGGCTCCTACTCGGCCTCCTTCCACCTCAGCAGATATGGTCCCAGATCTTTCTACTTCTATAGTTCCAGAGATACCCTCCTCCACTACATACCCATTGACTGCCCATTGCCTGAGCTAGGCCCTCGCCAGCATCAATAATTAGATGCAGACAGCTACTTCAAATCTGTCTGTACTATCTACCACAGTGGCATCTCAGTCAGCACCTCCTCCTCCATAGCTCCCACAGTCTATTGAGGACACTCTCAAGGATATTCTAGACAACCAGAAGAAGATCCTAGAGAACAAGAAAGTGATTACGGCGATGTTGATTCACATGGAAAGGCACTCAAGGAACTTGCTAGGGAGGCGAAGAAAATGAGGAAGACTCGGGCTTCAAAAGAGTCGGTGAAGGAGCTACGGGTCGAGGTTGAGAGATTGAAGGCGGATCACCTGCCTTTAGATTTGCTATTGCATGACCCAGCACCAACAGCCCAGCCCCAGCCAGAGCAGGAGTCCGAGAGGCCACACAAGAAGAATAGGGTGATTCCCTAGTCTAATGATGCAGTTATACAGTTGGAGGACCCGCTGGGAGGTTCTTCCAGCCAACCCCAAGATTCAGCCCAGGACTCAGTCCAGGTCCAGGCCCTGTGAGCACGTGATTTTTGCCTCACGAAAACTGCTCCAAAAATAAATCAAAAAAAAAATAAAACAAAATTCTCTTAGTGTGCAATTTTTAGAATTTATGTGGCATTTATTAGTTATTTGTGCTTTGTCCGTAAATGTTTACTTTGTTATAGTTAAACAAAAAATAAAATAGAAATACAGGCTGTATGCATATCTAGGATTTAATTATGCATTTAAGAATTAATTAAAAGGGAAAATCACAAAAAATATGCATTTATCTTATTTTTCGTCATTTAAATGTGTCATTGTGTGATTAATGTTTTGTCTTGTGTGTTAATGGTTGTTAAAGGGTGATTAATATTTTTTTTAAGATTAATTTTGATTTTTATAAATTTTAAATAGAAATTTAATAATTAGGAATTAAAGGGAAAATAAGAAAGAAAAATTGGGTTGGACCGTTTTAATTAATGAAAATCAGGCCCAAAATGTGTAATAACCCAGTCCAAGGCTAGGTCTCTCAACCGGCTCCCAAACAACGTCGTGTGGGTACTATCAATCTGAGCCGTTGATCGAACAAATCAAACGGTTCAGGGCAACCCTGGTCTGATTTGAAACGGCACCGTTTCAGGTGTTCAATCTGAGCCGCCCATTTTTCTTTGATCCAATGGCCACAGAGCTTTGGCCAAACCCGTGACCCCCTACCCGACCCATTGCCCGGACCAACCCTTTCCCCCAACTTAAACCAAACGACATCATATGGTTAAGTGAGTTGATCCAGACCGTTGATCATGTTTGATCTGACGGTCAAGATCAATCCACCCACCCCTATAAAATCCTAAATCCTACCCCAGCCCCTCCAAACCAAATACCCCCCCCTCTCCTGTTCATCATCGTCTTTAGACGATACCCCCAAAACCCTAGCAGCACTAACTCCCCCTCGCCTGAAACCCGGCGGCAACGACACCTCCGGTCACCACCTTAACACCCCTGAACCCCCTGACCATCCTCTATCCGAATATGATAACCACTGAGCTCGAATCTTCCTGGAGTTTCTCGAATCTTCATTTGAAGATTCGAGCCAAACTCAGATCCAAACCAATCAGGCCATAATTAACACCATAGCACCCCTTGACCGGCCTCGTTATGGATCTGTTGTTCGTTCACCTCGAATCACCTTACAGCATCTCGAATCTTTAATCGAAGATTCGAGCATAACCTAAACCTACCCCAATGTACCCCAAACTCAAACCAGTCACTCTCCTAACCTCACTCGTAACCAAACCAAACTTGGTTTGGTTCAAATCTTCCCAGAAATGGTTGAGCCCTAAATAAAAAAAAAATCTGAAACCCTAAAGTGCCAAATCTTGGAATTTGTCCGATTAATTAAGGGATTGAGGTCTAAGAGACTTTAATCGAGGTATTCTCAATTAAGAATACTTCGAATAATGTCTGTTCAGCCTCAAAAGGTCTGAACCCAAAGTTGAGCCTGTGTCCGAATAAATTTGAAGATTCAGAGGTATTTTTCCTACTTCTTTTTGTATCCTATGTGTGTATTGTTGCATGTTTCAGTAATCTGTGTAATTTTCCCATCTTTATTTGATTCTGTCTCATACCCGTTTATTTGATCAAATAATGGCATTGTTTCTGTTTGCTGTGATTATTTACAATGTGTGTAATCAACTCGATTAAGTTCGTCGATTAGTTATATTATAAATTCCTGTTTCTGATAATGCTGATTGCAACAACCTGTTTATCTATTTATAAACTGTTTGTTGACAATTATTGTAGATAGTCGGTGGATTAGTACTCGTCAGTTAAATCATGCTTATTTGTAAATCAATAAGTTCGTCAAATGGATGTTGTGTATGTTGATTTCTGGGCAGTAAGTTTCAGGGCATTGTCAATACACTGACAATGCCCCTGCATTCATGCTGATCTCAATTTCAATTTAAATTGTTCTGTTGAGTTCTGTGTATTGTTAATATGTTGTATGCAAGTTCAATGTTCAATCTAAATTTAGCTTTTGTCCATCAGCTATTAGACATTGGGTTTGTTGGATCAATTAGCTATTACATTTCCCTGTTTGGCATAATCTGTGAGGATAAAATGTTTGTTTGATTTATTTCAAGAATTGGTTATTAGCTGTTAAACAGATTAGTTTAGGTAATTGTTAAAGATTGGGAAGTTTTGGTCTGGGGCAGTAATTCTAAGGGATTTTTAGGGGTGTTTGGGGAATAAAACAGTTAATACAACACTTTATTGATAGTGCTTTATCAATGAGGTATTAATTAATCCTAATGGGGAACAAAAGGGAGTTGGGAGTGCTGAAAATAAGGAAAAGTATCCTTAGTGGCTGATTGATTAGAAAAGTAATTTTAGTGCTATTTGAGTGGATTTTTCTGGTTTTAAAAGAAAGGGGCCAGGCAACACTTAAGGGAGGGGGCAGACCTGTATAAGAAGGGGATTAGGGACTGATTTCAAGGGGAGAACCATATAGAGAGAAAGAAAAAAAACAGAGAAAAGATAGAGAAAAAAAATTGGACAGAATTAAACAGAAGAAAAGAAAGAGTAGAAGAAAGAGAAGAAAGAAAATCTAAACCAAGAAGAAGATAGAAAGAAAGAAAATCAGAAACAGTAAAAAAAAAAAAGAATTCTACATCAGAAACTAGTGTTGAGGCTGATTTTTCTGAAATTAAGAGCTTTTCAGTTTCCCTTTTCTAAAGTCTTAAAAATCAGAAATACTGTTTTCCTTGAATCTGTCCAGATTTGTTTGATCCTATTGTTTGGTTTAAAATCTGAAATTTCTTAAAGAGTACTGCTATTGTGCGTCTGGGTTTCACGGGTCCTGTTTGTTGCTCAAATCTGTTGAAACATTGGCATTTTCTACTGATTTTGTTGCTGCTGCTACTGCTGAAATTTGCCTCTTTTACCCTCATTTCCAGGTATATATCTTTAGACTCATGTTGTGGAAAGCTTCAACATTGCCAAATAAATGAAGTTTGGAATTATAATTATGTCTTCTACTCGTTTAAGTCTATTAGTTTAAATTTCAGTTTTGTTTCAGTTGGTTAATATAGTAGTATGCTTGACATGATGACTATTAGTTAATCATTCCCTCTTAAAGTTCGTATAAGTGTTGTAATAATGTTATCTATTTCAGAATTTCATTAAGTATAAGTTATGTTCGAATTGTCAAGATAGGGAACATGGCAGAAAGTTGACCATTAATTAAATCTTGTGATATTGTTAGCTAAGTAAAGAATAGTATGGAAATATAAAAAAAAAACTATATTACTAGCCTATTTTTTCAAATATCCGATTTTGTTTAAGGCTAGATAATGTTAGTTGTATTTTGTTCATATATGGCGTAATAACGGTTATGTGAATAACCATAGTGGAAACGTGAATTGATATAATCCGTCACGTTTACGATGTTGGAATATCGCGAATAGTTTAGATGTACAACTACGTTATATGTAATATCATCTTATTAAATCAATTGGTAGATCAGTTGTCTTTCTTAATAACAAATGGCCTAGTTATTTTGGGAATGCGATCAACTCATTTCTTAAAAAAATAATGTATAAAATAATGTTGACGATCTTACAAGGTATAGACTTAGTATTTGTAAACAGCTTGCATAAGCCAAAAATTTGGATCAATTTTACCTATCCTAAATTCAATCATCGTGAGCAAATTAACCTAATAATCATACCTTTGGATTAAAAACAAGGGGTGTAGAAGAAGGTTGGATTTATAAATTGTAACATTTTAAGTAAAAAATGTATAAATAGCGTTCGCTCCAAATAGAATAATGAAAATTCTTCGAAAAATATTAGTTTGTTTATCCAATTAAATCTTTCCGAATTTTGCATGTAATTCGCTTTTTTAGTATACTAATGTCGTATTAACTAATAAAATGGTAAATGTAGTTGCACGTTATTTATTTTGCATAGCATTAATTCTTTAAATTTGAATAGACTTTGAAATATATAATCCATACATGTAAAATATAACTCGCGATCAACATCTAATAAATTCTGAATTCTTTTTTTAGAAATTTGGAGGCATCCAAATCGATGATTTCCTATGACTTTCACGTTAAAAATAAATGGACATAATAAATATTTGTAGAGAATTTATAAAGAATGCTTTGTGTAATTAGGGATGCGTTCGCGTGACCTGATTATACTTCTAAAGGCAATTCGGATTATGCGTTCGCGCAACTTCGAGCAAACTTTTTAAATAAATGGGTTCTTCGGAGGATGTTAAATTAAACCTGAGATGTGCAGTTCACTATTTAATCATACAAGAGCGACGATGTTCTTAATTTTATTTTTTAAGCACAATTTCGGACATAAGTTTTTTTTATATAATAAAAAAAATATTATCAATCTTATTGTGTACACGTATGCGTGACACAATTCTTTACATTTATAAAAAAAATACATAATACGAATATACGTACGCGTGATTCGTTTTCAAGAGGGTCTATAATCATAAACAATCTAAGGCGGAAATAAAATCAGGCAACAAGAAAAATATATTTAGTAAATCAGAATTATTAAGCCAAGTATTAAAAATAGTTAAGCGACCGTGCTAGAACCACGGAATTCGGGAATGCCTAACACCTTCTCCCGAATTAACAGAATTCCTTACTCGGATTTCTGGTTCGCAGAATGACAAATAGAGTCATATTCTCCTCGATTTGGGATTAAAACCGGTGTCTTGGGACGCCATAAAATTCCCAAGTGGCGACTCTGAAATAAATAAACAAATCCTGTTTCGACTGTCCCTTAATTGGAGAAAACTCTCTCGCACCCTCGCCGGGGCGGAAAAAGGAGGTGTGACAGCTCTGGCGACTCTGCTGGGGATAAAGGTTGTGAACCCAGAACCACTGGTTCAGGGTTTAAGAATTCGAGCTTAAAATAACTGTTATAGTTGGCTTTATTTATTATCTGATTTCTACATAATATATGCCCAATGTGCTAAATGATACTTTTACCGCTTTAATATTATCTGAATTTTGTATATAAAACTGCTACGAAACCCTCCTTCTTTCTGAGTCTTCTGAATTTATGGTGCACGCGTGCGCGTGGCCCACCTTTCTATTAAAGTCATACCAAATAAGACGAAGTTGGGACAAGTAACTTGGCCGGGTAGACTTTCGTGCTGCCGATACGTTGCCCCCACTTCGGCTCAAACTGTCCGTTTGGGTAAGCCAGGTCTAGAACAATCTGCCTCAGGTTTTTCACTTAGAATAACTCAGCCATGTACCGGATCCCTAGTAGGAACGTCTATTTGCATCATGTACATTTGGCCTTGGAGACTCAACACAGGGGTTGGGTCTATCTAGGACAGGTGAACTCGAAATGAAAAGACCATCCTGATGCATCCTACTTGCTACTTGTGCATTCATTTGCCTCGGATTTACTTGTTGACCAGCTTAATTGAAAAAAAAAATCATTGTGAGAGCCGAGGAATAAAATGGGTTGTTTTAGAAAATTCCCAAAAAATAGTTTTAAGTTTTGAAAAAAAAAGAAGTGTTAAATAAATAAAAAATATATAAAAAAAATGGTTTTTTTATTTATGAGTGTCTGCTTTCAAAATGAGTCTTGATTTTGTTAAAATTAATCGCAGGTACAAAATGAGCACCACCCAAAACCCACCATCCGCAAATACAGATGAGTTTCTATTTCGGCTTCAGATGTGGTGGCATGAGTTAGGAGAAGATGGTCAAAAATGGGTCATTAAACATTTGGGAACTCTCACAGATATTATGAAAGTTAAACCACGTGATGACTTGGTTGCGGCATTAGTAACTTTTTGGGACCCTGTTCACAATGTCTTTCGCTTCTCTGATTTCGAGCTTACTCCTACATTAGAAGAGATAGCTGGATATGCCGGTTTAGACGGAGATTTAAGAAACCAAATTCTTATATTCCCAAAAGCTCCCTCAGTGCATCGATTCTTTGGGCTCATTAACATCAGTAATCAAATCAGAAAAAGCAACGTTATCAGCGGGTGTTGTTCTTTCAACTTCCTATATTCAATGTTCAGAAAGCCAGATGGATTTGAAATTCATGAGAAGGGCCTTACTAACAAGCAGAACAAAGACACCTGGCAGATTCACCGTCGCTTCGCTTTTATGGTGGCTTTTCTAGGAATCATGGTCTTCCCAAACAAAGAACGAACAATTGATATTCGCACAGCGAAAGTCGTATAGGTCCTCACTACCAAGGAAAATCACACCCTTGCCCCGATCAT